>NC_135804.1:132076613-132676613 GCF_964213995.1 Mustelus asterias
CAGGAATCATATTCGAGACAATCTGTTCGCAGGTGGTTGCTGAGAAAAAAACATTTATTTACATTAAAGGCATTCAGATAAGCTGTTGTAACATAAAAACTTGTGAAAATAAAACGTTAAGGTGCTTACATTTCTTTCGAACTAGTGCAGCCCTTCACCCGTGCCATCTCAGTGCAACTACAAGTTCCTAACCTTACGTGGCCCACCACTACGCCTCAGTGACTCCCCAGAATGTGCATCGGAGGTGGAGGGGGCCAGCTGCCTACCTCGCCCCGTGGCCTGTGATGCGCATGGCAGGTGTCCTTTGGAGGCCCTGGACCTTGAGGGCCCTGGCCTGCTTGCAGGTGTCTGGGATGTTTCTATGACACCCTCTTCATCCCGCTGCCCCTGAGATGCCCCGATGTCAGGAAGGGGGGAATCAGAAGGTGTTGCCATATCCACAGTCACCTGGCTGGAAGGCCCCGGTGTGGGCTAGAGCTCTTCCTCCTCTCTTGGGGTCCCTTTTGGCCCCTGGGTCACTCCATGGGACACTGGTGCTTCTGCAGTGAGGTCCAGAAGCTCTGGTGTCACCTGGTACTGCCAGTCCTGGAGGACCACCTGCGTCCTACCCATGGTGGTTGACCCCTCCGCAATGGCCACTTGAGTCATGGGCCATCTCTCAATGGCCGCAGCAAGTGCCCTCTGGGACTGGCCCACACTCTTCAAGCCCTCAGCCGCGGCCTCTGAGACTGGGCCACCTTCTCAAGGGTTGCTGCCATAGCCCGCTGTATCTCAGTGCTGTCCCTCTGGGTCTCCTGCAGGCTCTTGAGCCTCTCAGCCATGGGCCGCAGAATCTCAAGAAGCCTGCTCAGTCCCTCCGCTGTGGCCTGCTGTGACTTGGCCATTGCTTGGAACCTGCCAACCATGGTGAAGATCCCCTGCCCCAGGCTTTCCACTGCAGACACCACCCTTGCAGTGTTGGCATTAGAAGCACGCATGACAGGCAATAGCTGGTCCGCCTGAAAGCTTTGGGACTCCTCCCAGCAACCTCGCAGTTGGTCCAGTCTGGCCGTCAGCCCCTCCTGCATTCGCTGGCCCTGTTGCTGCATCTCCAGCAGCTGAGGGAGAAGTGATCTCAGAGTCCCAGCATGTAGCCTGGGACCAGCTGAGTCCTCGCCTCCAGCAGGCCCCCGCATGCCAGAGGCCTCGGACATTCCCTCCTCCACCCGATGTACATCAGCAGATGTGTCATGCTCACCGGATTGTGACCCAGAAGCCTCAACACTAACTGGACCCACCAACGTGTCTGTTTCTGCGATGGTGAGTTGTGAGGTAGAAGCTGACGGATAAACGGTGCCACCCTCGAGGTCCCTTCACCCATATCCTCTGAGGACTCGTCCGAGCTATCGTTCTCAGGATGGGTGGGAGCTCTCGCCAGGGCCTGCGGTCCAGAAAGTCCCGGGCATCAGGACACAAGATTAAGTGCAAGGGAGGGAGAGGAATTCGGGATGCCAAACACATGAATCACATGGCTCCCTTGAACATAGAACAAAGAACCCAGAAAATTACATCACAGGAACAGGCCCTTCGGCCCTCCAATCCTGTAGCGACCAGGCTGCCCATCTGATTTGTTTGCGCCTACCCTTCCGGGGGCCATATGCCTCTATTCCCATCTCATTCAGATAGCTGTAGAGATGCCTCTTAAATGTCCCTATCATTTCTGCATCCACGAGCTCCCCGGGCAGTGAGTTCCAGGCACCCACTATCCTCTCTATGCAAATAAACATGCCTCATACATCTCCTTTACACCTTGCCCCTTGTACCCGAATCTCGTGCCCCCAAGAAGTTGCCTCAAAGAGTGTAGGAATGACAGCTGCTCACGTCTGGACGGCAGACCGACCATGCTATCCCTGACTGCCCTCGCCTCCCCTTCTCTGGAGACTTCCAGCGCCCGCTCCTCGAAGTGGGTATGGACCCGGAGGTCTGGCTCACCACCCTCTGTCTTCGCCCTCTCACGAGTGTTGTGCTCGGTCTTCTTCTGTGGAGACAGAAGGAGCCATGAAATAAATGGTGGCGTGACTCATGCAGAGAATCAGATGGTGGTCCTTAGAGGGCAAACACAGTGGGGCTCATTGGGGGGAAAGGAAGGAGGTGCTTGGGGGTCAGGAGCTAGAAGCATGCAGGGTGCTGGGAATGGGAGGATCTGGGGGAGATATGGGGGAGCATGCTGAATGGGGTTCAGCACTCACCCTTGCTGCATGGATGAGGTCATTGTTTTTTTTCGGCACTGCTTCGTGGTTCGAGGGGCCAGTGCCCTGGCACTGACCGAGGTGGTGACTTCCTCCCAGGCCGCATTGCCATGAGCCCCCCTGGGTCTGTGTCCGCCTGGGAGGAAGAGGGTGGCCCGCCTCACCTCTGCTGCATCCAGCAGCCTCCCCAAGTCGTCCTCAGAAAATTGGGGAGCTGGTCATGAGCTCATTTTCTCCCTGTGCTGCCTGCCTGTCCATTCTTGAGTTTTTTATGGAGCTGCTCCTCGTTAGGGCAGATCAGCTGCAGGCAGTTTGGCAGAGCACTCCAGCAAGTTCCATGCAGTTTGCTTGTTAGCATTGAGGGGAAAACAAATGAGCACTTCCAGGTGTGCTACTGGGGTGGGGGGAGGGGTCGGGGGGGGGTTGTAGGCCGTGGTGGTGGATGAGTGCCTCAATGAGTAACGACAGGGGAGAGAGAGGGAGGTGTCACACAGCCATCGGAGTCCAGAAGAGATGGGGCCTTGTGCGGGAGGGCCCGGGGTGGGGGTGAGGGGAATTACTCTGCCTGATATCTGTAGGGTGGAGGGGGGGAGGGTGGCTCTCTCTGTCTGAGATCAGTGGGGGAAAGGGGGCGTCCGCTGCCACTCTGCCTGAGATCGGTGGAGGGGAAAGGGGGAGGTGGCCACCATTGTTCTGGGTGGCGGAGGGTGGGGGGATAGGTGGGTCTGTAATGTTGTGGGAGTGGGGCAATGTCTGCGGGGGCTAGGCGGAGGCATTATCCGGCTCGGGAGCAATGTGGCAGGAGCGCGATTTTCAAATTTTTTTCTAACAGCGCATGCGCAGTTCAGAGCTCCGATCGTTTTGGACGTGCTAAGCCCCGCCCACAGCGCAATTCAGACTTGAGATTTTGTTTCAAGCTAAGTGCGTATGGGGGGCCCCTGAAAGCAGATTTCCAAGTCGGACCTGAATTGTGCCCAGATTCAGCACTTAGAATGAAAATGGTAACATCGGGCCCAATGTGTCCTCCCTCTACACCGTTACTTCATATCTCCCCTTCATCCCCAAAATTCCGAACTGCATCTTTGACATCCTCACTCTATTCAGGACCACTCACTCAACTCCTTTGTTCTGATGTCTTTAGTAAGGTTTCTATTCCATCCACAGTACAGAGACGACCTTGGGTAAATACATCAATGACAAACTTTGTGCAGTCACAACAAATCTTACGATACGTACGTGCAAAAACGTCAATTAATTCGAGGCATATTCTCACATTCAGTGACAATTTGAATGGAAGGCTACTTTGGAACGATAAGAGAACCCACCATGACATTATCCCACAGCTAATTGCTGAGCCTTGACCTTTGGAAGTCTTTGTCTAAAGTTATCATGGTCTCTAGTAAATCACTGGACAACGGCAAAATTCTTCAACCATTTCAATGAAATCGTGATCTTGATTCCAGGAGATATAATGCTTCCTGCTTCTTGATAATTGTAAGAATAGGGATCATGATTCAGTGAATGGTATGAGGATAACTGGACACTGAATGATGTCTATCCCTGTCACAAGGCATCGTTCAAGAATCTGATTTTCATGCTTTTCTGATTTTACAGACACCCAGCAAATAAATAGATGCTTCAGAATTTTTGAACAAATAAAGATTGACTAAAATAGCTCATGCATAATCTTTAGTCTGTAAAAGGACATTATTAAAATCTGTGCAAACCTTTGGATAGATTATCTCTGAAACCAACAGGAGCCTGAATGTTTTGTACTGTCTGCTCGTCCCCATCTCTGTGCCCTGAGTGCTCCTCAGGCCTACAACCTTCTCAACTCACCATTATCTTGCAAAGCCAACCCCTAGCTCCATCATCCTCCTATCCAACACATCATTGACAGCCATGCTTTGAGCTACATTAGCCTCTTGCTCTGGAATTACTTCCCTAAATCCATAGAATCCTACAGTGCAGAAGGAGGCCATTCGGCCCATCGAGTCTGCACCGACCACAATCCCACCCAGGCCCTATTTCCCATAATCCCATGCATTTACCCTAGCTAGTCCCTCTGACATTAAGGGGCAATTTAGCATGGCCAATCCACGTAACCCACACATCTTTGAACTGTGGGAGGAAACCGGAGCACCCGGAGGAAAACCACGCAGACACGGGGAGAATGTGCAAACTCCACACAGACAGTTACCCAAGCTGAGAATCGGATCACTGTCGCCCTTACCTGGTCTGGCCTACATGTGACTTCATAGAATCATAGAATCAAAGTATCCCTACAGTGCAGAAGGAGGCCATTCGGCCCATCAGGCCTGCACCGACAACAATCCCACCCAGCCCTATCCCTGTAACCTCATGTATTTACCCTGCAAATCTCTCTAAAATTTAGGGACAAATTTCCACTCATAGGAAAAACTAGAACCAGAGGGCAAAACCTCAGGCTAAAGGGACGCTCCTTTAAAACAGAGGTGAGGAGAAATTTCTTCAGCCAGAGAGTGGTGAATCTGTGGAACTCTTTGCCGCAGAAGGCTGTGGAGGCCAGGTCATTGAGTGTCTTTAAGACAGAGATAGATAGGTTCTTGACTAATAAGGGGATCAGGGGTTATGGGGAAAAGGCAGGAGAATGGGGACGAGAAAAATATCAGCCATGATTGAATGCTGGAGCAGACTCGATGGGCCGAGTTGCCTAATTCTGCTCCTATGTCTTATGGTCTAAGTTTAGCATGGCCAATCGGCCTAACCGGCACATCTTTGGACTGTGGGAGGAAACCGGACTTCAGAGCCACAGTAATGTGTTTGACTCTGAAATGCCCTCTGAAGTGGCCTAGCAAGCCACTCAGTTGTATCAGCGGTTCAAGAAGGCGGCTCACCACCACCTTCTCAATGGCAAATAGAGATGGGCAATTGATGTTGGCCTAAGCAGCGATGCCCATGTCCCTGAAATGAATAAGAACAATCATGAAGAACAAATGATGGTGCTACCTTAATCACCAGGTTTGATGGGGTGAGGGGAAAATCCAACAACTCTATTCTTTAAGGATTACCTCCACATCCTGCAATGTCATCCTTTCTCTGACTCATTGGGGAGTTTACACAATTTAAAGCTCATTTTTCAGTAGTTGCAATTTGTTTACTCCTTGCATGTAGCTTTTACAAAGTCGACAGGTTGGATATACTTGTTCTTTGAGAATCTCCAAAGGCATCAACAGTCTCAGTGGGTTGACCTTCTAGTCTAGGCCATATAACATTCAGCAATCCTCAGCTGTTTTATTAATCATAGCTGTATCTACACAATACATAATTCATCCAAATGCTATTGCTCGGCAAGACTGTTTAACATAGAAGAAACATACAATAGATAATTTAGCAGCTGGACGCATCATTATCAGAATACAGTCTGACTGCTTATTTATTAATTTAAGATGCTTCACAAAATAAAAACATCGTCTCGTAAATATTTCCACAGCACCATGCATTATTTATTAATGGAAATATTTTACAGTTCATATAATTGGTTTTGTGTATTTGTTCTGGTTATTGAACTAAAGGAGCGGAGGCAGTTCTGATCTGTTTATTGTGTCCTGGGATATGCTCGGATTGCTTCTGGAACTTTCCGTCAGCCATATTGCCAGCAAACATGTCAAGTTTACAAGTGTATTTATAACACTGTCCACCCCTATGGGTGGCATGATGGCACAGTGGTTAGCAGTGCTGCCTCACAGCGCCGGAGACCCGGGTTCGATTCCCAGCTTGGATCACTGTACGTGTGGAGTTTGCACATTCTCCCTTTGTCTGCGTGGGTTTCCTCCAGGTGCTCCGGTTTCCTTCCACAGTCCAAAGATGTGCAGGTTAGGTGCATTGGCCATGCTAAATTGCCTCTTAGTGTCCCGGGGTGCATGGACTAGCAGGGTAAAATATGGGGGTTACGGGGATAGGGCCTGGGTGGGATTGTTGTCGGTGCAGACCTGATGGGCCGAATGGCCTCCTTCAGCACTGTAAGGTTTTTATGGATTTCTGTGGTTCTATCGGGCAAATACTAGCTGAAAGTGGTTTCTAGTGCTCCTCTGATTAATCAGTACTGTCCCTTTATGTCAACAGCCATCAGCCCTCTGTGGACCATCAGCCTAAATAGGATCTATATGCGGCTATTTGATGTCAGTGGAGGTTCCTTCCAGATTGGCAGTCGCTCAGCTCCTTTCTTCATTCTGAGTATTTCAAGGTCAAGTTCTTCAGTTGTGATGTATTCACTTAACGCAAGGCCCCTTCAAGTGAGAGAATATCACCGCTTTTATTTCACAAAGTGAATTATTGTTGGCGCTTGACTATTATTTCTGATGTAGTGCTGCAGTGAAGTAATATCTTTATTGTAAAATCATATTGTGACTTGTCAGTTGGCGTATGTTGGAAACGTGTAACAGCTATTACAGAACGGAGCTTTGTTGCCCTCAGTTGACCACCAAGGAATGGCTAATGTCCAGCACAAATCTAACAATCCAAACCTCTCTTTCAGCGCATTCCGTAATTAAAAATAACACTTCTGCCTCCAGAATCCATGATCTAAATGGTATTCACAGGGGTTCTGTGATACAATGCCGCATAATATATTCCAAGGACATTAGCAACACATCACACTGATAGGATTAACTTTGGTTCAATTGTATTTTTTAAAAGGTGTACCGACAAGGCCGACCAGAGTTTCCTTGTCTATGTTCATTGAAAGAAATAACCGCAGTTGCTACGCAAGTTACCTTGCATTTAGCCTTATCTCATTCTGATTTGTCATTAAATAACCTCCTTTTTTCTTTGCATAAAATTGATCATTGATAAAATTGTTTCAAAATGATTAAATTAATAGGAAATTAAAAATGCTGCATTGGTCCTTTTATAATGTTTCGGTAAGTGCCAGTTCTGAAAGAAAGCCAACCTTTTTCTTACAGGAATGAAAAGCTAGTTTACTCTTGTATCAACTTGACCTCATTCTTTATACTTGCTACAAGATTGACTCACGTCAGGCTGACCCTCCAGCATAACACTGAAGGACAATAAACTATTAGAAATGCTAGGGGCGGCACGGTGGCACAGTGGTTAGCACTGCTGCCTCACAGCGCCAGGCACCCGTGTTTGATTCCCAGCTTGGATGACTGTCTGTGCAAAGTTTTCACATTCTCCCTGAGTCTGCGTGGATTTCCTCCGGGTGCTCCCACAGTCTGAAAGACGTGCTGATTAGATGCAACGGCCATGCAAAATTCTCCCTCAGTGTAACCGGACAGGCGCCGGAGTTTGGCGACTAGGAGATTTTCACAGTAACTTCATTGCATTGTTAATGTAAGCCTACTTCTGACACTAATAAATCAACTTAAACTTTTAAAGGCGTTAGCCTTTCAGATCAGTACAGATGCCATAGAATCTTATTTGGACGGCATTACTCCTATCTTTCCATTGTTGCACCCTTTTTAATGACAGAATCTGGCAGTAGAGCTGATCCAAGCTGCACTCCTCAATTGAGTAAATTTATCTTCATGTCTCCTGACCACATAATGTCAAACCAAAGCTTGTGCATTTGCTGTAACATCTAAAATGGCAGGTAGACTTGGAAATATGACATTATAGCCATTAGTGAAACTTGGCCACAGGAGGGGCAGGACTGGCAGCTCAATGTTCCAGGGTTCCAATGTTTCAGGCGGGATAGAGGCAGAGGGATAAAAGGTGGGGGGGGTGGCATTGTTGGTCAGGAAAAATGTTACCCCAGTACTCAGGTAGGATAGATTAGGGAGCTTGTCTACAGAGGCCCTATGGGTGGAGCTGAGAAACAGGAAAGGTATGACCACATTAATGGGCTTGTATTATAGACCACCCAATAGTCAGCGAGAATTGGAGGAGCAAATCAGCGGAGAGATAGCTGACAACTGCAAGAAACACAAAGTTGTGATAGTAGGGGATTTTAATTTTCCACATATAGATTGGGACTCGCATCCTGTTAAAGGTTTACATGGGGTAGAGTTTGTAAAATGTGTTCAGGAGAATTTTCTACATCAGTATATCGAGGTGCCAACTAGAGAGGATGCGATATTGGATCTCCCATTGGGAAATGAGTTAGGGCAGGTGATGGATGTGAGTGTGAGGGAACACTTTGGATCCAGTGATCATAATGCCATTAGTTTCAACCTGATCATGGATAAGGATAGATCTGGTCCTCGGGTTGAAGTTCTGAACTGGAAAAAGGCCAAATTTGATGAAATGAGAAGGGATCTGGGAAGTATGGATTGGCACAGGCTGTTCTCTGGTAAGGATGTAAATGGAAAGTGGGAGGCCTTCAAAGGAGAAATTTTGAGAGTGCAGAGTTTGTATGTTCCTGTCAGGATTAAAGGCAAAGTAAATAGGAATAAGGAACCTTGGTTCTCGAGGGAGATTGTAACACTGATTAAGAGGAAGAGAGAGTTGTATGAAATGTACAGGCAGCAAGGAACAGATCAGATGCTCGAGGAGTATAAAAAGTGCAAGAAGCTACTTAAGAGGGAAATCAGGAGGGCTAAAAGAAGACATGAGGTTGCTTTGGCAGACAGAGTGAAGGAAAATCCAAAGAGCTTCTATAGGTATGTTAGGAGCAAAAGGATAGTGAGGGATAAAATTGGTCCTCTTGAAGACCAGAGTGGTAGACTGTGTATGGAACCAAAAGAGATGGGGGAGATACTAAATGGTTTTTTTGCATCCGTATTTACTGAGGAAACGGGCATGGAGTCTACGGAAATAGGGCAAACTGGTAGGGAGGTCATGGAACCTTTACAGATTAAAGGGGAGGAGGTGCTCGCTGTCTTGAGGCAAATCAGAGTGGATAAATCCCCAGGACCAGACAGGGTATTCCCAAGGACCTTAAGGGAAGCTAGTGTTGAACTTGCAGGGGCCCTGGCAGACATATTTAAAATGGCAGTATTCACGGGGGAGGTGACGGATGATTGCAGGGTGGCTCATGTTGTTCCGTTGTTTAAAAAAGGTTCCAAAAGAAATCCGGGAAATTATAGGCCAGTAAGTTTGACGCCGGTGATGGGCAAGTTATTGGAAGGTGTGATAAGGGATAGGATCTACAAATATTTGGATAGACAGGGACTTATTAGGGAGAGTCAACATGGCTTTGTGCGTGGTAGGTCATGTTTGACCAATCTATTAGAGTTTTTCGAGGAGGTTACCAGGAAAGTGGATGAAGGGAAGGCGGTGGATGTCGTCTACCTCGATTTCAGCAAGGCCTTTGACAAGGTCCCTCATGGGAGGTTAGTTAGGAAGGTTCAGTCGCTAGGTATACATGGGGAGGTAGTAAATTGGATTAGATACTGGCTCAATGGAAGAAGCCAGAGAGTGGTTGTGGAGGATTGCTTCTCTGAGTGGAGGCCTGTGACTAGTGGTGTGCCGCAGGGATCGGTGTTGGGTCCGTTGTTGTTTGTCATCCATATCAATGATCTGGATGATAATGTGGTAAATTGGATCAGCAAGTTTGCTGATGATACAAAGATTGGAGGTGTAGTGGACAGTGAGGAATGTTTTCAAAGCTTGCAAAGGGATTTGGACCAACTAGAAAAATGGGCTAAAAAATGGAAAATGGAATTTAACGCAGACAAGTGGGAGATATTGCACTTTGGAAGGACAAACCAAAGTAGGACATACAGGGTAAATGGTGGGACTCTGAAGAGTGCAGTTGAGCAGAGGGATCTGGGAATACAGGTACAAAATTCCCTAAAAGTGACGTCACAGGTGGATAGGGTCGTAAAGAGCGCCTTTGGTACATTGGACTTTATAAATCGGAGTATCGAGTATAAAAGTTGGAGTGTTACGGTAAGGTTATATAAGGCATTGGTGAGGCCGAATTTGGAGTATTGTGTACAGTTTTGGTCACCTAGTTACAGGAAGGATGTAAATAAGGTTGAAAGAGTGCAGAGAAGGTTCACAAGGATGTTGCCGGGACTTGAGAAGCTGAGTTACAGAGAGAGATTGATTAGGTTGGGACTTTATTCCCTGGAGCGTAGAAGATTGAGGGGAGATTTGATAGAGGTGTATAAGATTTTGATGGGTATAGATAGAGTGAATGCAAGCAGGCTTTTTCCGCTGAGGCGAGGGGAGAAAAAAACCAGAGGGCATGGGTTAAGGGTGAAAGGAGAAAAGTTTAAAGGGAATATTAGTGGGGGCTTCTTCACGCAGAGAGTGGTGGGAGTGTGGAATGAGCTGCCGGATAAAGTGGTAAATGCGGGGTCACTTTTAACATTTATGAAAAACTTGGACGGGTTCATGGATGAGAGGGGTGTGGAGGGATATGGTCCAAGTGCAGGCCAGTGGGACTCAGCCAAAAATGGTTCGGCACAGACAAGAAGGGCCAAAAAGCCTGTTTCTGAGCTGTAATTTTCTATGGTTCTATGGTTCAAAGAATAATTAACTGCAGGAGAGCTGACTTCAATGGGGCATGAACAGAGCTGGACTGGATAGACAAGAAGGCAAGATTGGTGGGAAAAACTGCAGCTGAACAATGAGCTACCTTTCAAATAGGAATGGGTTCGGGAAGAGCCAAGGTGTGTTCCCTCAAAAGAGGCAGGTAGGGCCAACAAATGCAGAGCTCCCTGAATGGAAAAGGAAATAGAAATTAAGATAAAGAATAATAAGTGTGCTTACGGCAAGTGTCAGGTAGAGAATAGAGTTGAGAACCAAAAGAGAAAATGTTGGAAAATCTCAGTAGGTCTGGGAGCATCTGTAAGGAGAGAAAAAAGAACTGATGTTTTAAGTCCAGATGACCCTTTGTCAAAGCTAAAAGGCACAGAAAGTGGGAGACTTTTATACTGCAGGGTGAGGGAATGAAAGATCAGTCATAGCCACAGAAACCAGGGTTAAGGTCTGCAAATGGCAGTCCATTGAGAGAATAGTAGGTCTGAATGTCCAAACAGCAGAGAAGCTGAAATCAGAGGGTAAACTGTGACAGATGAAGATGTGGAGGGGAGAGGGAGATGGATAGGGGAGAGGGAGATGGGTGGGAGAGAGGCAAAATTGAAAGAAAAGGGGAAAGGGGAAGAAAAGGGGGAGAAAAGGTAAGGAAAGAGGGGCTAAAATAACATTTGGAAAGTGGCATCATTGGGACCGATGTGACAGAGGCGAAGGAGCTGAGAGAAAGGGATGGGGTCCTTACAGGATGTAGGGTGCGAAGAGCTGTGGCCGCAATAAGTTGCTTTTATCCAGAGTTGAGAACTAGTTTGAATACAGAAGGTTTGGAGGGAAAGTGCTATGCAAATTAGAGAAACGAAGAGGGATTATGAGAAAAGGCTTGGAAGCCAACATAACAGGAAATCTCAAAGTGTTCTACAGGCTTGAATTATAAAAGGGTGGTAAAAGGACGGAGGCAGGGGGCATGGCTGAGGGATGAAATGAATACTTTACCAAGATTTTATCAAGGAGATAGGTGCTACTCAGGACATGGTGTCAGAGGAGGAAACTTTGTTACTAGAAGGGTTCAAAATTGATCAGGAGGAAGTGTTGGATAAACTGTCGTTACTGAAGTTTGACAAGGCACCGGGACTGAGATGCATCCAAGGATATTAAAGGAAGTGAGAGTGGAGTGAGAGAGTGAGAGTGTGCTGCCTGGATGTGTGGTGGAGGCAGGTTCAATCGGGGCATTCAAGAGGACATTAGATGGTTATTTGAATAGAAACACTGTTCAGGGGTACAGGGAAAAGGCAGGAGAATGACACTAAGTCATAATGCATATTTGGAGAGCCAGTGCAGACGTGATGGGCTGAACGGCCACTTCTGCGCTATAAAATTCTGTGATTCTGTGATTCAGATATTAAGCTCAGGCTGCAAGCAGGTCCCGGTAACTAATTGAAGAGTTGTTCATTTCTCTGCTGTTGTGGCCCACATTTCTCGTTTATTCAAACCAGGAACTGTTCGATGAGAGACGACAAAGGTGCATCCATGTTCTGGCTTTGGGTCTGAGGGCAGATAACAAGTGCCCTCATTTTCAACCGCACAATGTTGAAATTCTCATCTTCATTGTTGATTGCTGTAAAATTCCACTTGGTTCACTGATGCCCTTTCAGGAAGGAAATCTGCCATCTTCACCTGATCTGGCCTACATGTGAGTTCAGACCCACAGAAATGTGGTTAACTCTTAACTGCCATCTGAAATAGTCTAGCAAGCCACTCAGCTCAAGGGCAATTAGGGATAGGCAGTAAATAAAGTAAAGTATATTTATTAGTCACAAGTAAGGCTTACATTAACACTGCAATGAAGTTACTGTGAAATGCCACAGTCCGGCGCCTATTTGGGTCAATGCACCTAACTAGCACGTCTTTCAGAATGCGGGAGAAAACCAGAGCACCCAGAGGAAACCCACACAGGCACGGGGAGAACATGCAAACTCCACACAGACAGTGACCCAAGCCGGGAATCAAACCCAGGTCCCTGGCACTGTGAAGCAGCAGTGCTAAACCACTGTGCTACCACGCCACCCATGTTGGCCTAACCAGTGATGCTCACATCCTGGTAATTGTTATATATTTAAGTGGTTGCAGCTCGCTTTAAGAGATGATCACATGAATTGATAGTGATGTCATTAGGGTGTTGCACAGGCTTCTTTAAGTTTCAGTGTCTCTCTGTAACCTTCAGATAGATGGGTTAGATGGGTATAGAAGGATATGGGTCAAACGTGGGCAATTTGGACTAGCTTAGTAGTAAAAAAAGGGCAGCATGGATATGTTGGACTGAAGGGCATGTTTCCGTGCTGTCACCCTCTATAACTCTATGTACAAGCAAAAGCTCCTGGAATAAATCTGTTGTTGTTAGTTTGAATCTTGTGCAAACCACAGCTTTTTCCTTTTGTTTAAAACCCACAAACCCCTAACATAGTTAGGATATTACACCAATAAACGTTTGAAACATTCTAACGTGTTTATTATAGCATCAATTTCTAATTTGTCATGACAGATATCAGGTCTTGTCTGAGTACATAGCTGGTTTAACTGTTCAATCAAGCTTCTTAATTGCTTTTTTTCTTATTTGGATGTCAGATCATCTTTCTCTGACAGCCTGGCCCAATTTATTGGGATATGATTAACACTTTCTACTTATGATTGTTGATTCAAGGTTACTCCTGGCACCTTCTGATTTATGTACAATCCGACATATTCCAAGGCTCCTGAAGCCCGACTTGCAATCTTAAATTCCCTTTTGAACTTATCTGCAATGAATTGCTCAAATTCCGCAGAATCTCCCCATAGAAAATCATTGACATACATGATAAAGATGCATGAGAGTTTCTCTTTGAGATGATATTAGTGGAACATTGTTGGATCTGCTCTCAGCTGAATGCAACCTACTTTCAACAAGATTGCCCCAACTGAGAAATGCCAATGCACCATTTTAATCCAGAAACCTATTTGTTTAATTTCCGCCGCTTTCCTTTTACATTTTCCGCTTCTTTAGGTGGTTACAAAAACACTTCTCTTTGAAATTTTTCACCGCGCCAATTCTTAAAAATATCTACCGACCCACATTGACAAGTCACACCACTAGTGACTGGACTGGCTGAGTCGGAAAAGACTTGAGGGAACCGATAAGAGGAAAAGACATACGCATGCTTACGAAAATGTCTGCCGCAGATGCATTTGTCCATGACAGTATCGGAAGGAGTGAGAAAATTGCCCGGGTATGTCCTGTACACAAAATGCAGGACAAATCCAATCCGACCAATTACTGCTCCATCAGTTTCCTGTGGATCATCAGCAAAGTGATGGAAGGGGTCATCAAACTGCTATCAAGCAGCAACTGCTTAGCAATAGCCTGCTCACTGATGTTCAGTTTGTGTTCTGCTCGGAACACTGAGCTTTGGTTCAAACATGGACAAAAGAGCTGAACTCCAGAGGTGAGGTGAGAGTGACTGTCCTTGGCATCAAGGTAGCATTTGACCAAGTGTGGTAGCGTGCCCTTTAAGGGGCAAGCTCTCGGAGAGTCATGTGACCCATTTGGCCAATTGGGCCAGAGTGTGCGAACCCTTGGGCTGAGTGTGGGTTTTCCTTAAGAGCCTGGTGTCACAGAGAGCAGCAGCCTTTATATCTCCCTCTGTACGTAGTTATTTATCTCAATAAACTGTTCATTCAGTTATCTACTTGGTGGTCGCTCGTCTTTGCAAGATATTATATTTGGTGATGAGGAGTGCCTTCCTACTGCTACAGAAATCGGGACAGCAGACCTCGTGTGGAAGGAAGCCTTTTGAAAAAAGCTCATTCTGCAGTCTGTGAGTGTCCAAATGCCCCTTTTTGGGAAACTGGGACACAGTCGCCCCTAACTGAGAGCTCAGTGGCTCCAAATTTCAAACACTTGTGCTATTTTTAAAAAATTAATTGAATCATTTTTGGGTTGGAAGACTGGAGATTTGGGGTTATTTTGATGTTTGTCGAGCTCAGGTAGGTTGACAAGAGTCCTTCCATTCACCTCTCCAGCTGTCAGCCTGAGGTCACTCCACTCCTATGGACTTGGTGTGTTTGGGAGTCACCAAGCAGGAAGTGATCCTTATTTCCCAGTGCTTACTGGGCTTGGTCTGTGACATATGTTAAATGATTGGTCCACACTTGCTGTGAGAGGGTTTTGGATTTCACCACATCGTCATGCAGCCAGGCATGAGATCTGGGCATCCGGATATGTCACAAGTATCCCATTTTCAAGTGTTTCTTTATTCCTCCCTCTACCAGCTTAACAGTGATGCTAGCCTGCTAATTTATTTTTTATTTATTCATGGGACATGGGCGTCGTTGGCTGGTCAGCATTTATTGCCCATCCCGAGTTGCCCGAGGGCAGTTGAGAGTCAACCACACTGCTGTGCTCTGGAGTCACATGTAAGCCAAACCAGGTAAGGATGGCAGATTTCCTTCCCGAAAGGACATTAGTGGACCAGATGGGTTTTTACAATTGACAATGGTCATCAGTAGATTTAAGAATTCTAGATTTTTTTATTGAGTTCAAATTCAATACAATTTTTTATTGAATTCAAATTAAAGATACCATGGCACTTCTGTAGATACAGACTTGAAGTCTCCCAGGCTCTTAGGCCTGAGCTGACAGGCTCCAGTATTAGTCAATGGCCAGTTTTTGGTTCAGCTGCAGCTGTAGGCCATCCTGTGAAGGGGTTCCCTTGGTGGCCTGACTGCTAGGCCCATTTTTTAATCGAAAACTTACAAAGTAGAATAGAGGGTGCCGCAAATCATGGTGCCTCCTATTGGCCCTTCCAGATTTGTGAGTGCACTCGCCATCTTTAAATTGACTGCGAGCCTGCCCTCTGACTACCTGTTAGCTAATTCAGGCAAAATTGTGGTCAGTTGATGCTTCCTCACACAGTGTCGGCTCATGGTCCCCATTTGAACATGATGCCGGGGTTCCAAGCCTGCAGTGATAATCCTGCCCTATATCCCTCAACTCGTGATATTCATGTAACTTGGATGACAGTGGACTGCACCCTAAGTGTGTGTCACTTCTGGATAGAACATCATCTGTTGTGGCTGTATTTCTGAGTAGTCTGAATTAACATCACTAAAACAGGTTACTTTATCATGAAGCTTCATGTATGCTTTTTTTTATTCTTTCATGGGATCTGAGCATCACTGGCTGGGTCAGCATTTATTGCCATCCCTAACTGCCCTCAAACTGAGGGCATTTTAAAAGACAACCACATTGCTGTGGGTCTGGAGTTACATGTAGACCAGACCGTATAACTCTTGTGTAACCAAGGTCCACCACACTACGAAAACAAAAAGGGACGGTCAATAGGGAATTAAAGGTGCTATATTTAAATGCCCGCAGTGTCCGGAACAAGATAGATGAGCTTGTGGCCCAGATTGTGACTGGCAGGTATGATGTGGTAGGCATCACAGAGACGTGGTTGCAGGGGGTTCAGGACTGGCAGTTAAACATCCAGGGATTCACAACCTATCGAAAAGACAGAGGGGTGGGTAGAGGGGGCGGGGTTGCCTTGTTAATTAGAAATGAAATTAAATCAATAGCACTAAACGACATAGGGTCAGACGATGTGGAGTCTGTGTGGGTAGAGTTGAGGAACCACAAAGGCAAAAAAACCATAATGGGAGTTATGTACAGGCCTCCTGACAGTGGTCAGGACCAGGGGCACAAAATGCACCACGAAATAGAAAGGGCATGTCAGAAAGGCAAGGTCACAGTGATCATGGGGGATTTCAATATGCAGGTGGACTGGGTAAATAATGTTGCCAGTGGACCCAAAGAAAGGGAATTCATTGAATGTTTACAGGACGGCTTTTTGGAACAGCTTGTGATGGAGCCCACGAGGGAACAGGCTAATCTGGACTTAGTGTTATGTAATGAGCCAGACGTGATAAAAGATCTTAAAGTAAGGGAACACTTAGGAAGCAGTGATCATAATATGGTAGAATTCAGTCTGCAATTTGAAAGAAGGAAGGCAGAATCAGATGTGAAGGTTCTACAGTTAAATAAAGGTAATTACAGGCGCATGAGGGAGGAACTGACAAAAATCGACTGGAAGCAGAGCCTAGTGGGAAAGACAGTAGAACAGCAATGGCAGGAGTTTCTGGGAGTAATTGAGGACACAGTGCAGAGGTTCATCCCAAACAAAAGAAAGGTTATCAGAGGGGGGATTAGGCAGCCATGGCTGACAAAGGAAGTCAGGGAATGCATCAAGGCAAAAGAGAGAGCCTATAATGTGGCAAAGAGTAGTGGGAAGTCAGAAGATTGGGAAGGCTATAAAAACAAACAGAGGATAACAAAGAGAGAAATAAGGAAGGAGAGGATCAAATATGAAGGTAGGCTAGCCAGTAACATTAGGAATGATAGTAAAAGTTTCTTTAAATACATTAAAAACAAACGGGAGGCAAAAGTAGACATTGGGCCGCTCCAAAATGACGCTGGTAATCTAGTGATGGGAGACAAGGAAATAGCTGAGGAACTTAATAAGTACTTTGCGTCAGTCTTCACAGTAGAAGACATGAGTAATATCCCAACAATTCAGGAAAGTCAGGGGGCAGAGTTGAATATGGTTGCCATCACAAAGGAGAAAGTGCTAGAGAAACTAAAAGGTCTGAAAATTGATAAATCTCCGGGCCCAGATGGGCTACATCCTAGAGTTCTAAAGGAGATAGCTGAAGAAATAGTGGAGGCGTTAGTTATGATCTTTCAAAAGTCACTGGAGTCAGGGAAAGTCCCAGAGGATTGGAAAATCACTGTTGTAACCCCACTGTTCAAGAAGGGAACAAGAAAAAAGATGGAAAATTATAGGCCAATTAGCCTAACCTCAGTTGTTGGCAAAATTCTGGAATCCATCGTTAAGGATGAGATTTCTAAATTCTTGGAAGTGCAGGGTCGGATTAAGACAAGTCAGCATGGATTTAGTAAGGGGAGGTCGTGCCTGACAAACCTGTTAGAGTTCTTTGAAGAGATAACAAATAGGTTAGACCAAGGAGAGCCAATGGATGTTATCTATCTTGACTTCCAAAAGGCCTTTGACAAGGTGCCTCACGGGAGACTGCTGAGTAAAATAAGGGCCCATGGTATTCGAGGCAAGGTACTAACATGGATTGACGATTGGCTGTCAGACAGAAGGCAGAGAGTTGGGATAAAAGGTTCTTTCTCAGAATGGCAACCGGTGACAAGTGGTGTCCCGCAGGGTTCAGTGTTGGGGCCACAGCTGTTCTCTTTATATATTAACGATCTAGATGACGGGACTGGGAGCATTCTGGCCAAGTTTGCCGATGATACAAAGATAGGTGGAGGGGCAGGTAGTATTGAGGAGGTGGGGAGGCTGCAGAAAGATTTAGACAGTTTAGGAGAGTGGTCCAAGAAGTGGCTGATGAAATTCAACGTGGGCAAGTGCGAGGTCGTACACTTTGGAAAAAAGAATAGAGGCATGGACTATTTTCTAAACGGTGACAAAATTCATAATGCTAAAGTGCAAAGGGACTTGGGAGTCCTAGTCCAGGATTCTCTAAAGGTAAACTTGCAGGTTGAGTCCGTAATTAGGAAAGCAAATGTAATGTTGTCATTTATCTCAAGAGGCTTGGAATACAAAAGCAGGGATGTACTTCTGAGGCTTTATAAAGCACTGGTTAGGCCCCATTTGGAGTACTGTGAGCAATTTTGGGCCCCACACCTCAGGAAGGACATACTGGCACTGGAGCGGGTCCAGCGGAGATTCACACGGATGATCCCAGGAATGGTAGGCCTGACATACGATGAACGTCTGAGGATCGTGGGATTATATTCATTGGAGTTTAGGAGGTTGAGGGGAGATCTGATAGAAACTTACAAGATAATGAACGGCTTAGATAGGATGGACGTAGGGAAGTTGTTTCCATTAACAGGGGAGACTAGGACGCGGGGGCACAGCCTTAGAATAAAAGGGAGTCACTTTAGAACAGAGATGAGGAGAAATTTCTTCAGCCAGAGAGTGGTGGGTCTGTGGAATTCATTGCCACAGAGGGCTGTGGAGGCCGAGACGTTGAGCGTCTTCAAGACAGAAATTGATAAATTCTTGATTTCTCGAGGAATTAAGGGCTATGGGGAGAGAGCGGGTAAATGGAGTTGAAATCAACCATGATTGAATGGTGGAGTGGACTCGGTGGGCCGAATGGCCTTACTTCCGCTCCTATGTCTTATGGTCTTATGGTCTTAAAATCAGTAAAATATCCTTTCTAAGTGAAAAATATTAATGCCACAGATGGTAGGAATTTTATTTTGCACTGTGTGGTGTTTTCAATCATTAGTCTTTGGAGTAGCTATAACTACTCGGTGGCATGGTGGCTAGCACTGCTGCCTCACAGCACCAGGGTCCCAGGTTCCATTCTGGAATCAGGTCACTGTCTGTGTGGAGCTTGTACGTCCTCCCTGTGTCTGTGTGGGTTTCCTCCCACAGCCCAAAGATGCACAGGTTAGGTTGATTAACCATGCTAAATTGACCCTAGTGTCAGGGGAATTAGCAGGGTAAATGCGTGGGATTGTGGGAATAGGGCTTGGCTGGGATTGTGATTTGGAAAGTCTCGATGGGCCGAATGGCCTCCTTCTGTACAGTAGGAGTTCTATTCTATGAACTTCATTATGCAACATTTTACAGATTTAGTGTTTATCATCCAAAAACATTGGGCCAATCTCGTTTCGGATTCCGACCATTTTGGTTTTTGGATACATCGTATAGGAATCGGCCTAATTACATTACAATTGCCTAAGCTAGCTATCACCTAACGTCAATCAAATGACAAGAAAAGTAAGATGTATCACTGAATAATAAATACAGGCACTGGTAATAGGCTTCTACCTGTGGCACCATCTTCGATTCTGCTTGTGGAAGCAGATTTAGTGTTGATATTCTCTATAGTGCGGTATTCTTGAATTCTTCCAGTTTCATCTGCCTCATCAACTTTGGTTTTGGTTTCATAAGTTTGTCCTTTATTCTGTAATTTCTCCTTGTTTATTTATGAATTCATGTTGCTCGAGTGGATCTATCAACCCATCACTCATCTTAATAATGTTGCCCATGGGCACTTTCCCGACCCGATTCACCTTGCCATCCTGTTTTTATAACTCACATTTCATGACCTGAAAATTGGCTCGGACCAACGGCTGAATTAATGACATTACGTTGGACGGGATGTTGTTCTTCACCAAATGTCCTTAACAATTGTCCAGGAACAATGTTATTTTACAGTATTCTTCAAGTGGGGTGGCATGGTGGCACAGTGGTTAGCACTGCTGCTCCACAGCATCCAGGGACCCAGGTTCGATTCTGGCCTTGGGTGACTGTGTGGAGTTTGCACGTTCTCCCTGTGTCTGCGCGGGTTTCCTCCCACATTCTAAAAATACGCAGATTAGGTGGATTAGCCATGGTAAATTCATGGGGTTACAGGGATAGGGCAGGGTGGCAGGCCTGGTAAGATACTCTTTCAGAGCATCAGCACTCATGTTTGTAAGTATCGCTGTTGTTGATGCTCCATAACCTGGTGGTGTTTCAGCTGACCACTAGTCTTTATAACGAGTGTGCTACTGGTTGATCAGAGGTGCAAAGCTGGATTAGGCTGCAGAGCCTGAATGAGAGCCTTTCATTGACATGGTTGCGAATATTCGATTTGCTAAATTATGAACAAGGCTGATAAGGAACTGCTGATCGGTGATGCTGATAATCTTACTGTTGCTCCCCAACAAGATTGTTCCAAACATTCCCTGTGTGGCCGCAACTTTGGTCTCAGGAGTTTTTGTGTAAGTCGCACTTTCCGTCCATGCAATAAGTGCATGCTGCAAAGGATCCGTGTGTCTGCATACACAATGGTTATAGTGCATTTCGCAAACACTGAGAGTGTGTCGAGTTCATGAAATGTACTGTACATCTGGGCTAAGTCGAAGAGAAACTTTTTTGAGGAAATTCTCTTTAACAGGCCCTCACAGGTTTTCCTGTCAGACTCAGACATTGCTTTGTCTTTCATTGACAGTTCAAAACGTGTGCATAATGCTTCATAGCTGCACCACACAGCCAACCCGATTCAAAATGAACCTGCAGCCATTCTGGTGTTCAAACATGCGGCCTATTTCTAAAATTTGTTCCTCTAATTCGGAAGTGTATTGCATCTGTTGCCTCTGATTGCGGGGCAATCTATTATAGACAGAGTGTTGTTTGTCCATTAAGGAATTTATACGGTGCACTCCACTAACATGTCAATGAATCGCCCACTGCAAATTCATAGAATCCCTACAGTCCAGAAGGAGTCTATTCGGCCCATCAAGTCTGTACTGACCACAATCCCACGCAGACCTTATTTCTGTAACCCTACACATTTACTCTGCTAATTCCCCTGACACTAGGGTCAATTTAGCATGGCCAATCAACCTAACCTGCACATCTTTTGACTGTGGGAGGAAACTGGAGCACCTGGAGGAAACCCACGCAGACACAGGGAGAACGGGCAAACTCCACACACACAGTGACCCAATTCCAGAATTGAACCTGGCTCCTTAGTGTTGTGAGGCAGCAGTGCTAACTACTGTGACACCATTCTAATCAATGGTTCATGCAATGCCAAATAATAACCCCTGCATGTTGCTCCATTGGTCTGTTAACTACACCTGATACAGTGCGAAGTATAACAGGCGCTCCATCACTATCAAACCATTGCAAAATGTTGCTTCAGGTACGAGTCATCAAAACCATGTTCCGCGAGACTAGAGAGAGTAGAGAGACTGCGAGAGACTAGAATTTGAGGGCACAATCTCAGAGTGAAGGGACACTCCTTTAAAACTGACATGAGGGGGAATTTCTTCAGCCAGATGGTGGTGAATCTGTAGAACTCATTGCTTGAGAGGGCTGTGGAGACCCGGTCTTTGAGTGTCTTTAAGACAGACATAGATAAGTTCTTGACCAATAAGGGGATTGAGGGTAATAAGGAGAAGGCAGGAGAATGGGGATGAGAATCATATCAGCCATGATTGAATGGTGGAACAGACTCGATGACCGAATGGCCTAATTCTGCTCCTATGTCTTGTGGTCTTGTGGTCTTATGGAGCCATTTGAGAAGATACTTAACTATCATACTAGCCTTTTGATCTGGAAGTTCAACCAGATCTTAAAAACTTGAAGGGCTGTGTTTTCCAGCCCCTCCTGCCCTGGGACTGGAAATTCTCTCCCGCGTTCAACAGACCTTTCGGTCCCTCCCACTATGATGTGTGATGGGCGGGACTGGCAAATGTACCCCAAAGTGTGCTTCATCTTTCTTATTGTTTTCACATTTCACACTGGTTCTGTTACCTATGCTTGCAGATTCACCAATGAGAAGCAAAATTTTACCCTCAATTAATTTGATATGCTGCCAAGTTTTCTTCCTCAGCTGAGGAGCTCTGTGATCAATCATTTCTGCGACAGGAATGCAGCCATGTCATCATAATTTGAAGACTCAACAAGCCAGAATGGTCAGAGTAAGATTTGTTGCTTTGAGTGAGGTGATATGAAGAGCGGGAACCTGTAAGCGTCACCTTTAGATCAGAAGTGTTTCGGTTGTCAAAAATATTTCCAAGAGCATGGGGTAGCACGGTGGCACAGCGGGTTAGCACTGCTGCCTCACAGCGCCAGGGACCTGAGTTCGATTGGGTCACTGTTTGTCTAGAGTTTGCACGTTCTCCCCGTATCTGCATGGATTTCCTCCGGGTGCTGCGGTTTCCTCCCACAGTCCAAAGATGTGTGGGTTAGGTGGATTGGCCATGCTAAATTGCCCCTTAGTGTCAGGGGAACTAGCTAGGGTAAATGCCTGGGGTTATGGGGATAGGGCCTGGGTGGGATTGTGGTTGGTGCAGACTCGATGGGCTGAATGGCCTCCTTCTGCACCGTAGGGATTCTATGATTCTATGATCTTGTTCTGAATTTTCAACAACGTATTGCACAGTAAGAAGTCTCACAACAGCAGGTTAAAGTCCAATAGGTTTATTTGGAATCATGAGCTTTCGGAGCGCTGCTCCTTCATCAGGTGAGTGCAGCAGCGCTCCGAAAGCTCGTGATTCCAAATAAACCTGTTGGACTTTAACCACTTTAACCACTACTTGGACTTCTTACTGGGCATGCCCCAGTCCAACGTCTGCAGCTCCACATTATTGCACAGTGATGTGAGTTTTGGATAGTTTGTGTTCTGTGATTATTTTTCTGAGAGATTTTAAACGGGCACTCCTGCTGGGCCCATTGTGTGTCATTTGGCGCAAGCACCATTCATTCAAAAGTATCCCTTGGATGTGAAAAGTGATAGGCTACTAATTTCTGCACAAACTTTACGTCCGGGTTTTGCATTCTTATAATCTAACCATGGATATGTCTCGTTTTACCTCTTGCACCTTTCCTCTTGTCCACACATTCATATAGGGATACAGACCTGCCACTCTATCACGCTCAGTTTCAGAGGTACACTGTGCAAATAGTTTTATTTCTGGCTCAGAGGCAGCTGGAGTTTCCGCTTCATCATCACTCAATGTGACAGTTGTTGAATGTTCTTTACTTTCTCTACGAAATGAAGAGTTTTTTTATTGTTTGGTGATTCTGATGTTGCTATCAGGTGGGTTTGAAGGTTTATCTGTGTTTATCTGTGTTTTTCACTCAATTACGTGTCTAGCAGGCTCTTGGTTGGAGAAATTTGTTCTGTTTCCTGTGGGCAACTGTTAGAAATTCTAACTGAGGCCTGTCTCTCTTCAGGTTGGCAGTGACTACTGAGTAGGCCAATGGATTTTAGGTTCTTTTATTTTATAAGCTGCTAACCTGCCACTTTGAGGCTTTGAGAGCCAGGTGTCGGAGAAAGTAAATTACGCAGACACTGAACAGGCAACAGCTGACAGCGCAGCGGAGATGGAAAGGTGTTTTGGCATGGTCTGGCCTGCATGTGACTCCAGACCGACATCAACATGGTTGACTCTTAACTGTCCCCTGAGATGGCCGAACAAGCCACTCAAATCAAGGTAAATTAGGGATGGACAACAAATGCTGGCCTTAACTGTGACGCTCATGTAATAAGTCCTCGGAAGCAGAAGTCCCTCACCAAAATTCCATTAGTTACAAGATCCAACAACACTGTACAGAGTGCTCTCAGTATGCAGTCTACTACCAGAGTGCCAGAGGAACTGACACTGCTGTTTAAGTACACAGCATGGGGCTTCCTGATTGGACCATAAATTTGACCCTTAATCAGGGAGTTCATATTCAAACAGGCCAACCTCAGTCGCCTGATGAAAGTCATTACAGCCCACATCTATGAAAGAAAATATAGAAAGCCATTCAATACATTGTGCCAATGCTAGCTCCTCTAATGTCAGCATCACAGATCACTACAGTGCAGAAGAGACCCTTTGGCCCATCGAGTCTGCACTGATGCATGAAATGCCCTGACCTGCCCACCTAACCCCACTTGCCAGCACTTCGCCCGTAGACTTGAATGTTATGGCGTGCCAAGTACTCATCCAGGTACTTTCTAAAGGATGCGAGGCACCCTGCCTCCACCACCATCCCAGGCAGTGCATTCCAGACCGTCACCACCCTCTGAGTAAAAACAGTTTTCCTCAAATCCCCCCTAACTTCCCACCCCTCAATTTTAACTTGTGCCCCCTCGTAACTGACTCTCCAACTAAGGGGAATAGCTGCTCCCTATCCACCGTCTCCATGCTCCTCATAATCTTGAACACTTCAGTCAGGTCGCCCCTTAGCCTTCCCTGTTCCAACGAAAACAACTCAAGCCTATCCAAGCTCTCTTTACAACTTAAATGTTCCATCCCAGGCAACATCCGGGTGAATCTCCTCTGCACCACCTCCAGTGCGTTCACGTCCTTCCTATAATGTGGGGACCAGAACTGCACACAGTGCTCCAGCTGTGGCCTCACTGAAAAGTCATTGGCCAGCAGGATTAAGAAAAATCACAAGGCGTTTTAAACATATGTAAAGAGCAAGAGGGTAGCCAGGGAGAGGGTTGGCCCACTCAAGGACAGGGGAGTGAACCTATGCGTGGAACCAGAGGAAATGGGTGAGGTATTAAATGAATACTTTGCGTCAGCGTTCACCAAAAAGGAGGACTTAGTGGATGATGAGTCTGGGAAAGGGTGTGTAGATAATTTGAGTCATGTTGAGATCAAAAAGGAGGAGGTATTGAGATTCTTGAAAAACATTAAGGTAGACAAGTCCCCAGGGCCTGATGGGATATACCCCAGGATACTGAGAGAGGCAAGGGAGGAAATTGCTGGGGCCTTGAGAGAAATCTTTGTATCCTCACTGGCTACAGGGGAGGTCCCAGAGGATTGGAGAATAGCCAATGTTGTTCTTTTGTTTAAGAAGAGTAGCAAGAATAATCCAGGTAATTACAGGCCGGTGAACCTTACATCAGTGGTAGGAAAATTATTGGAGAGGATTCTTCGAGACAGGATTTATTCCCATTTGGAAATAAGTGGACGTATTAGCGAGAGGCAACATGGTTTTGTGAAGGGGAGGTAGTGTCTCACTAAATTGATTGAGTTTTTCGAGGAAGTGACAAAGTTGATTGATGAGGGTAGGGCAGTGGAGGTTGTCTACATGGACTTCAGGAAGGCCTTTGACAAGGTCCCTCGTGGCAGACTGGTGCAGAAGGTGAAGTCGCACGGGATCAGAGTGAGCTGGCAAGGTGGATACAGAACTGGCTCGGTCATAGAGGACAAAGGCTAGCAATGGAAGGGTGCATTTCTGAATGGAGGTCTGTGACAAGTGGCATTCCTCATGGATCAGTGCTGGGACCTTTGCTGTTTGTAATATGTATAAATGATTTGGAGAAGAATGTAACTGGTTTGATCAGTAAGTTTGCAGACAACACAAAGGTTGGTGGATTTACGGATAGCGATGAGGACCATCAGAGGATACAGTAGAATATAGATCGGTTAGCGATTTGGGCGGAAAGATGGCAGATGGAGTTTAATCCTGACAAATGTGAAATAATACGTTTTGGAAGGTCTAATACAGATAGGAAATATACAGCAAATGGCAGAACCTTTAAGCGTATTGATAGGCAGAGGGCCCTGGGTGTACAAGTACACAAGTCACTGAAAGTGGCAACATAGGTGGAGAAGGTAGTCAAGAAGGCATACGGCATGCTTGCCTTCATCGGCCGGGGCATTGAGTTTAAAAATTGGCAAATCATGTTACAGCTTTATAGAACCTTAGTTAGGCCACACTTGGAATATAGGGCCCGATTTTACCAAAACGTTGCGCCCGTTTTCGGGCGCGAAATCACGGTAAAGTTGGGCATCGGGCCTAAAACGCGATCTGCACCCGATTCTGAGCAGATCGCGCCTTTACCAACGGCCGATCTGAGCATGGCTCTGGTGCGCGCCCTAATCGGCCGGCGCAATAATTTAAATGCATTTGCATGCATTTAAATCGACTTAATGAACCTCCCACCCAACTTTACCAGAGATTTCCACTTTATCACCGTTCGGCCCAAATCGCCACCGTGCTTTAAGTGACCTGCTGGATAAAAGTCCGAAATGGACTCGTATTCAGCAGGGGAATCGCTGAAGCCAATCGCCCCCCGACCATCCTTCGTGGACCCCCCCCCCCCCGCGAACCACCCCAGCAGCCCATACCCCCCCGATCGGACCCCTCTGGGAGGCAGGCCCCGCCGGCAGCCCCCCCAGCCCCCCGGGATCGGACCCCCCTGGGAGGCACCCCCCCGACCTAAGTTGATCGCTGGTCTCCCTCCACCATCCTTCCGATCTGCAGTCCGTCCACAGCCTCCTGCACATTCCTGGCCTTGCTCTGCCTTTCCCTGGAGGGTGGGGGGGGGGGGGGGGGGGGCCGGGGGGGGGGGGGGGGGGGGGCGGGGAGGATGGAAAAGGGGAGTGACGTGTCTGCCTTTCCCTGCCGGGGGGGGGGGGGGGGGGAGCTGCCAGTCTGCGGCCGATCCCTCCTCCCCACCAGAGGAGGGATCCGAGGAGGGATTCCCCCCCTCCTCCCCGCCCCCCCCTCCCCCCCAGGGACAGACACGTCACTCCCCTTCTCTATCCCCCTCCCCCGCCCCAGGGGCAGACACGTCACTTCCCTTCTCCACCCCTCCTCCCCCCCCCCCGGGGCAGACACGTTACTCCCCTTCTCCATCCCCCCCTCTTCCCCCAGGGATAGACAGGGCAAGATTCGGGCACCCCTGCCTCTGGAGCAGCCTTGCACCGTTTGTCATCATTTTTTAATCTGAACATTGCACGGAATTAGAGGAATTCCCTTTGGAAGATCGTGTCAACGTTATCATCACAGGAACTAAAAACCTGACAGTCCAAAATCTGGGATAATATTTCAAAATGTATGTCCCCCCATCCCTGTCCTGTAATATTATCCCAGATTTTGGACTGTCAGGTTTTTGGTTCCTGTGATTATAACGTGGACATTATCCTCCAAAGGGAATTCCTTTCATCCTCTCTGCTGTCTGTGCTGCTTTGCCTTTCGCGCCCGGGCACGCTGCCTGCGGTCTGTACCGAACTGTGCATGCGCAGTTGGAGCTCCGGCCGTTCCAGCAGAACTAAGCCCCGCCCACTAGACCAGCGCCGAAAAAAGGCGTATGGGCGCGCTGGAGCGCGGCTGCCGGGTTCGGATCCGTTTGACAACCGGACCCGGCACTTAGTCCCGATTTGGTAAAATTGGCCCCATAGTGTTCAATTCTGGTCGCCACACTCCCAGAATGATGTGGAGGCTTTGGAGGGGGTACGGAAAAGATTTACCAGGATGTTGCCTGATACGGAGGGCATTAGCTATGAGGAGAGGTTGGAGAAACTTGGTTTGTTCTCACTCGAACGATGGAGATTGAGTGTCGACCTGATCGAAGTCGACAAGATTATGAGGGGCATGGACAGAGTGGATAGTCAGAAGCTATGAGGGGCATAGGTTTAAGTTGCGAGGGGCAATGTTTAAAGGAGATGTACGAGGCAAGTTTTTTACACAGAGGGTGGTGGGTGCCTGGAACTCGCTGCCGGGGGAGGTAGTGGAAGCAGATATGATCGTGAGTTTTAAGGGGCGCCTGGACAAATACATGAATAGGATGGGAGTAGAGGGACATGATCCCGGAAGGGAGGGTGTTTTAGTTCAGACGGGCAGGCTTGGAGGGCCAGAGGGCCTGTTCCTGTGCTGTAATTTTCTTTGTTCTTTGTTCTTTGTTCAATGTTCTATACAACTCCATCATGACCTCTCTGCTTTTGTAATCCATACCCCGATTGATAAAGGCAAGTGCACCATATGCCTTTTTCAGCAACCTCTTTACCTGCCTTTCCGCCTTCAGAGATCTACGGACAAACACGCCAAAGTCTTTGTTCTTCAGAACTTCCCAGTGTCAGACCTTTCATATTCCTTGCCAAATTACTCCTTCTAAAGTGCATCACCTCACACTTTTCAGGGTTACATTCCATCTGCCACTTATCCACCCATTTCACTATCTCGTCTATATCTTCCTGTAACCCAAGACACTCAACCTCACTGTTTAGCCACCCGGCCAATCTTTGTGCCATTGGCAAACTTACTAATCCCACCCTCACATAGTCATCGATGTCATTTATATAAATGACGAACAAAAGAAGGCCGAGCACGGATTCCTGTAGTACGCCAATGGTCACTGACCTCCAGTCACTAAAGCAGCTGTCTGTCACCACCTTCTGTCTCCTACCACTAAGCCAATTATGTATCCACCTTGTCAGATCACCCTGTATCCCATGTGCATTAGGCTTCTTAATAAGTCTCCCATGTGGGACTTTGTCAAAGGCTTTGGTGAAATCCAGGTAAACTACGTCAACCGCACTACCCTCATCCACACACTTGGTAACGTGCTCAAAAAATGCAATCAAATTTGTGAGGCATAGCCTCCCTCTGACAAAACCATGCTGACTATCCCTGATCAAACCTTGCCTCTCCAAATGGAGATAGATTCTCTCTTTCAGAATCTTTTCCGGTAGTTTCCCAACCACAGATGGGAGATTCACTGGTCTCTAGCTTGTCTCTACAACCTTTATTAAATAGCGGGACCACATTAGCTGTTTTCCAGTCCTCTGGCACCTCCCTGGTGGCCAGGGAGGAATTAAAAATTTGTGTCAGATCCCCTGCAATTTCCTCCCTTGCCTCCTACAACAACCTGGGGCACAATTCATCCAGACCTGAAGATTCATCCACTTTTAAGCCCGCCAACACCTCCAATACTTGTCAGTCCCTGTAATAATTTTATCTAGAGTCTCACAGTCTCTCTCCCCAATGTGAAATATTCATTTAGCACCCGACCAATGTCCTCTGCCTCCACCCACAGATTTCCCCCTTGGTCACTAATGGGTCCTATTCTTTCCCTGGTTATCCTCTTCCCATTGATATACTTATTGAATATCTGAGGATTTTCCTTACTTTTACCAGTCGGAGCTTTCTCATATCCCCTCTTTGCTCTCCTCGTTGATTTCATGCTCAGTTCTCTCCATCATCTGGAGTGATTCTCTACTTCAAATATTTATTCAATTTTCTCTTAAAGTATGTAATTGACTCTGTCTCAACATTCCCTCAGCAAATTATTTCACACTCCAACAGTTCTCTCAGTAAATCCCCAGCCCCACCCCCTCACCTCACTCATTTTATCACAATTTTGATGTTTTAAATTTCAAATCTTAGTTTGTGATTGTTGTTTAGGAGGTGTGGTTAATTTAATGTTTTGATGGATTCACCAGCCTCTCAGAGATGAGAACTTAAAGGTGCCACCATGGCATATTTGTAGGCAAGTTCCTTCCAAGAATGACGTGGCTCTTTAATAGATGTTTTCTAGGTTTTCCGTCTCTAAGGTAACTCTTTCTGCTTTATCCAATTTATCTTTCTTTGTGAGATTTCTATTGACCAGAAATTTTTTAATTAGAGTAGCAAAGTTCCAATCGATGCCCCGCTATGAAGCGTTATACCACAATTTGATACTACTTCAGAAATGTGTGCTTCAGAATTTACTTATTTTCTTTTAACAGGTAAACAGTGTGCTGAAAAAGGCATATGGCGCACTTGCCTTTATCAATCGGGGTATGGATTACAAAAGCAGAAAGGTCATGATGGAGTTGTATAGAACATTGAACAAAGAATGCCTTTTGATTTTTCCTCCCTAATTTCTGCCTTCCTAATTCCTTTCTGTACCTGCATGCTGGCTTTCTGTTTTCCTTGTTCGAGCACACCCAAATCTCTTCGAACTTTGATGTTAACAACACCGTGTGGGCGGCACGGTGGCACAGTGGTTAGCACTGCTGCCTCACAGTGCCAGGGACCCAGGTTCAACTCCGGCCTCGACTGACTGTCTGTATGGAGTCTGCATGTTTCCCCCGTGTCTGCGTGGGTTTCCGCCAGGTGCTCCGGTTTCCTCCCACAGTCCAAAGATGTGCGGGTTAGGGGGACTTGCCATGTTAAATTGCCCCTTAGCGTCAGGTGGACGAGCAAGGTTAATCCGTGGGGTGAGCGGGATAGGGCCTGGGTGGATTGTGGTCAGTGTAGGCTCGATGGGCCGAATGGCCTCCTTCTGCATTGTAGGATTCTATGAACACCAATAGTAAAAACGCCAACAACAAAAATACCACCACAAACAACAGTAACAAGAACAACACTCACACATCACCTAACATCAGCTCTCAGATATTTGCTTAAAGTTTATTTATTAGTGTCACAAGTAGGTTTACATTAACACTGCAATGAAGTTACTGTGAAAATCCCCGAGTCGCCACACTCCGGCGCCTGTTTGGGTACACTGAAGGAGAATTTAGCATGGCCAATGCTCCTAACCAGCACATCTTTTGGACTGTGGAAGGAAACTGGAGTACCCAGAGGAAACCCACGCAGACATGGGGAGAACGTGCAGACTCTGCACAGACAGCAACCCAAGCCGGAAATCGAAGCCAGGTCGCTGGCACCGTGAGGCAGCCATGCTAACCACGGTGCCACCATGCTACCCACAGTCATTTATGTAGAACATACAACTCTTCAAATTTTGAAGACCATTTAAGTGACCAACCTCTTAAGCTGCAAGTTTGAATCTTAGTGCATCAGTGCAAAAGTCAGCAGAACATGATAAGGAAGGAAGTAACTTGTATTTCGACAGCACCCTTTACAAACTCAAGACAATTCAAAGCACTCTGCAGCCAATTAGTTTATTTTGAAGTATAATGATTATTGTAATGTAGGAAACACGGCAGGCAAATTGTGTACAACAAACTCCCACAAACAGAAATGTGATAATAACTAAACAGTCTTTTAATGTGTTTGTGGGATAAAAGTACTGATTAAAATGTGCCTGTTTTTCAAAGTATTGCCAGGGAACCTTTTATGACCATTTTAAGAGATGGATGGGATCTCAATTTAATATCACAGCTGAAAGATAGCACGGAGATTATTAGCTTTCATTTTGTGACCTTGTCGCTGGAGTGGGGTTTGAACCCACAGCTGTATGAGTCAGAGCTTGGACTGTTACCCACTGAACCATGGCTGACAATAATTAATGGTCTTCGTTCCAAACAAATGGACAATCTTTCAGTCTGCAGCCATCTAGAAGCTAAGCTTTGGAATTCCACCCCTAAACCTCTCCACCTCTATCTCTCTCTCTCTTTCTCTCTCTCTCATTCTCCTCCTTTAAGATGCTCCTTAAAATCTTCCTCTTCAACAAAACCTTTGGTCACTTATCCTCATATCTTCATCAGGATCTTGGTGCCAAACGTTGAACATGGGACTTCTTACCACGTTAGAGGTAATAATGCAAGCAGCAGTTGCTGTTGTTTAAATTTCTATTTTTATGGAACATTTTCAAGCCCCCCCCCTTCTCTGTTCAAGGTTGGTTGAGGAGACCCGAAACAGAATCGTTCAGTTGCTTCACAATCCCAGAACAAAATGACAATGATATGTATGAAATGTTTGCTTACTCCAACACTAAACCTGGCCATTACTGGGTTAGTGGGAGGTGGGGGAGGGTCTAGAAGGAGAGGGCAGCAGAAAGGGATTGAGTGAAGGTAAATGTTGGATGGTAGCTTCTGGAAGAGATGTACCACTCCCCCTCGCCCGTAGGCTACGTGAAAATGACAGCACACCATCAGACTCCCATTTCAAGACTAATACCATGAATGGGCAGGTTGTCTTATGAGGAAAGGTTGGACAGGCTAGGCTTGTATCCACTAGAGTTTAGAAGGTGATTCAATTGAATCATATCCTAAGGGCTCTTGACAGGATGTTTCCTCTGATGGGAGAATCTAGAACGAGAAGTAACTAAAAGTAAAGGGTCACCCATCTAAAATGGTGATGAAGCCATTTTCTTTCACTCAAGTAGGTTGTGAGTCTTTGGAACTCTCTTCCTAAAAAAGTGGTAGAAGCAGAATCTTTGAATATATTTTAAATCAGAGGTGGATCAATTATTGGTAAGCATGGGGGTGAAATGTTATCGGGAGTTGGCTGGATGCAGATTTAAGGTTACTATCAGATCAGCCATGGTCTGACAAAATGGCAGAGCAGGCTCGAGGGCCGAATGGCCTACTCCTTTTCCTTGTTCACATTGAATGGTGGCAAATTCCTGCACCTTCAGCAAGAATACAAACTAAATGCTCCATGGGAAACTTAAGACAAGTTGGTTTAGTCTAACTACTATTTTAACAGTCTGCTCAGTCTTAATCATTGCCAAACAACACCTCTGGCACAAAAAAAAATACCATTTACAATCACAAAGCCTGGTTTATTCAACGGCTCTTTACTGTTTGAAATTTTACAAAAAGCAAATAGTCACAAAACTTAAAGATTGCTGAAAGAATACCTTTTGTTGAAGCTTTTCATCTTGCACTCATCAGGACAATTGCAAGGTTGCCAATGTCGGGGAAACAACAAGTTGAAACAGAAACAGAAAAAGCTGGACAATCTCAGCTGATCTGACAGCATCCGTGCGGAGAGAATAGAGCCAACGTTTTGAGTCTAGATGACCCTTTGTCAGAGCTGTCAAAGCAGGACTCTGGAGAAGGATCATCTCGACTCGAAACGTTGGCTCTATTCGCTCCCCACAGCTGCTGTCAGGCCTGCTGAATTTCTCCAGCATTTTCTGTCTTTGCTTCAGATTCCAGCATCCACAGTATTTTGCTTTTATCTTGGTGTTTAACTCACTGCCACTTCTCTTCCAGGGATGCCTTCCCTGAAGAAGTACTACTCTCCTCTCCAACATAATTTCCATTTGTCTCTTTCATCCCGTCCACCATCACTGCTTTCCATTTCCCTCCAAGTGTTTGACAAAGCGTTTACCAAAGCTCGCTTTCAAGGCCATATTAAAAAAAACAGCTCTGACGAAGGGTCATCTAGACTTGAAATGTTAGCTCTATTCTCCCTCCACAGATGCTGTCAGACCTGCTGAGATTTTCCAGCATTTTCTGTTTTTGTTTCAGATTCCAGCATCCATAAGAACATAAGAAATAGGAGCAGGAGTAGGCCATCCAGCCCCTCGAACCTGCCCCGCCATTCAATAAGATCATGGCTGATCTGACGTGGATCAGTACCACTTACCCGCTTGATCCCCATAACCCTTAATTCCGTTACCGATCAGGAATCCATCCATCCGCGCTTTAAACATATTCAGCGAGGTAGCCTCCACCACCTCAGTGGGCAGAGAATTCCAGAGATTCACCACCCTCTGGGAGAAGAAGTTCCTCCTCAACTCTGTTTTAAACCGACCCCCCTTTATTTTGAGGCTGTGTCCTCTAGTTTTAACTTCCTTCTAAGTGGAAAGAATCTCTCCGCCTCCACCCTATCCAGCCCCCGCATTATCTTATAAGTCTCCATAAGATCCCCCCTCATCCTTCTAAACTCCAACGAGTACAAACCCAATCTCCTCAGCCTCTCCTCATAATCCAAACCCCTCATCTCCGGTATCAACCTGGTGAACCTTCTCTGCACTCCCTCCAATGCCAATATATCCTTCCTCATATAAGGGGACCAATACTGCACACAGTATTCCAGCTGCGGCCTCACCAATGCCCTGTACAGTATTTTGCTTTTAAACAACAACTTGATACTGTCTGAGAAGAGAGTGCTGATTGGTTAGCAAGTGGACTCTGACTGGTAGAGAGATTGCCATGAGGAATGCACCAGTTGATAGTAACTAACAGTTAACTGCCAAGCATTTGTAATTTAAACCAGGCAACTGGATTCTGATTAGTCACGACATTGCCCTGTGGAATGAAACAGTGAATGGCTATCACTTATTTTGGCTAGCTGAAACAGGCTGGTTGTATATGTGTGTACTTGTTCTTTCTGCCAGCAAATAACAGGGTCTTATTTTCTGTCACTCCAGTGCACACGAAGAAATGCATCACACTCTGAACCCAAATGAAAATCTTGACTTGGTTGCCGGTGTAAAGTTTAGCACACTGAGGATTACTTAGCAAATGTTGTCCAATTGCAGAATCACATCGAATGTGGAATATTATGTTTCCTGTTTTCTAAGCACGGGCTCGTCGGGGACAGTCTGTGCTTTGCCCATTATGAACAGCAGAAGGGACATGCAGTCTTTGGAACGTATGGTCTAAATACCTGGCATCACGCTAGCACTGAAATTCACATACAACATTACTCACTAGTTTAATAGGCAGAATATCTTTTGGCTTGATAGCAACCTCCTGTTAATGGCAAATACCACTTATGTTGCTGCTGCATTGCACCAGTATGAAACAGCTAGCTTCACCTGTTGCTCAAAGCTTTGAGATAGCGTCCCCGTCCAGGACAATCCAAAGATGCTCGGGTTAGGTCAATTGGCCAAGCTAAATTGACCCTTAGTGTCAGAGGGATGAGCGGGGTAAATACATGGGGTTACGGGGATAGGGCCTGGCTGGGATTGTTGGTGCAGGCTCAATGGACTGAAGGGCCTTCTTCTGCACTGTAGCCATTCTATGATTCTGTGACAATCTGAGGCAGACTAGGCACTTTTCAGGGCAGAATGTGACAGCCTTAGGCCTGTTCATGGATTTGTGTGATATATGGCGTGAAATGATCAGATCAGAATGGGCATTGTCAGGATGTCATTGATGTTCCCCACTTCAGCAACAGGCTTGCGTGGTGAGCAAATGGATTGGGCCCTATTAACAAGGTTGCTGATCAATCCAATCTGAAAGTGCATGGAATTTTATGAATCCCAACGCGGATACTGACCAATGAAGTTTGGCTTGTGGGAGACCACTCGCCAACCAATCAGCACTCTCCTCTTATAAAGCTGTTGTTTCCCCTCACATTGGTATTTTTGAGATAGTCCTGTTGAGTGCAAGATGCAAAGCTTTGACAAAATGGCCGGAACTTTACCGTCCCGTCCACCACGAGAATCGAAGCAGGCGAGGGGCGGACCAGGGAATGGTACATTGAGCTTGGGCAGACCTCGCTCATTCCAAATCTGTAAAATCACACCCGAGATTAATGGACCTTTCCATGCTCCGCCCCTCGCCCAATCTAATTCCCGTGGCGGGTGGGGCGGTAAAATTCTGGCCAGTGTCTTTTTTCAGTGATACTCAAAAATGCCTTTCTCTTAATCTGACCTTTCATTCCTTCCCTTTATCTCACTTTCTCTACCTAACTTGACATTGACTTCAATATTTTACAGATGGCCTGCAGAATGTGCCACAGTGTTCAGATGTCTGGCTAACAGCAACTTGCCCTGTCAAACCCCACAGATAGTGTGTGGATGAATGCAACTTAATGAGGGGCAGGCATCATGCTGGCAGCCAATAATGGTGTAAAATGAATTGGGATCAAAGTGTGGAAAGACCAATAGTGGCCCCCGTGAAGGCCTGGCTTAGCAGTTTAGATTGCTGACTGTAAGTTTATGCGGGTGGGGTAAACACAGTACCTGCGCTAATCACATGTCTCTTACAATTGTAATCAGGGTCCTGGGTATGACCCGAATCTGCATCATCAGGAGGCCACCAACTAGAAACATATGGGCACTCTGAACATTCCACGGGAACACCTCCTTTAAGACACAGGTGCCCGGTATGTAGTTATTATCACTGTGGTGCGTTTACCAACTCTATTTTCTGGTCACTGCCACTTCCCCAATATTGATTTCAGTCAGCTAAAATAAAAGAAAGTAAAGGAAAGTAAAGTTTATTTATTAGTGTCACATGTAGGATTACATTAACACTGCAAATAAGTTACTGTGAAAATCCCCTAGTTGCCACACTCGGGCGCCTGTTCGGGTACACTGAGGGAGAATTTAACATGGCCAATGCACCTAACCAACATGTCTTTCAGATTTGATCCAACTGTAGGCGAAATCTCCATTGCGCTGCTGAGGGAGAGTTTTGATAGCCTGACCGACATGCCTCTGTCCAGTGCCAAAATCTTATTAACTAGTCATAGAATCATTCAATCTTTCAGCAGAAGGGGAGGCTATTCAGCCTGTTAATACCATAAGATGCAGCAGCAGAATTAGACCAATCGACCCATTGAGTCTGCTCTGCCATTCAATGAGATCATGACTGATCTGATGTGATAATCCTCAACTCCACTTTCCCGCCTTATCCCCATAACACTTGATTCCCTTACTGATTAAAAATCTGTCTATCTCAGCCTTGAACATACTTAACAATATCTTCAAATTTGCAGATGACACAAAGCTGGATAGGAGGGTAAGCTGTGAGGAGGATGCAGAGATGCTTCAGTGTGAATTGGACAAGTTGAGTGAGTGGGCAAATGCATGGCAGACACAGTATAATGTGGTTAAATGTCAGGTTATTCACTTTGGTGGCAAAAACAGGAAGACAGATTATTATCTGACTGGTTATAGATTGAGAGAGGGGAATGTGCAATGAGACCTGGCTGCCCTCATACACCAGTCACTGAAGTTAAGCATGCAGGTGCAGCAGGCTGTAAAGAAGGCAAATAATACATTGTCCTTCATAGCGAGAGGATTTGAGGGTCCAGGCCTGCTTTTGGGGGAGAATGGATATTTAGCTGCTTCCCTCCTCAGTGTCAGGGGCTAGAAGTGCATCATTCAGAGGGAGGGGGGTGTCAGGTGGCCTGAAGATGCCCATTGTCCCCTGGCTTGAGGGCCCCAGGTTGTCTACCAACACTGCTGCCCTGTCCTCTTCTGGAGAGCGCTTGCACTGACCAGGGTGGCCACTGCATCCCAGGCGGGGATGGTGACTCTGCTGGAAGGCTGTCCAGAGGAGCGTGGGTAGAGTGCGTCCTGCATCTGCTGCATTCCATCCAGCATCCTTGTGAGAGCTCCTTCCAGAAAGTGTGCTGCTCCCGTCTTGGCTGCCATCCCCTGCAGTTGTTGTGGAACAAGTGCTGGTGAGCTGTCAATATGGAGCTCACACAGTAAGAAGTCTCACAACATCAGGTTAAAGTCCAACAGGTTTATTTGGTAGCGAAAGCCACTAGTTTTCAGAGCGCTGCTCCTTCGTCAGGTAAGTTACCTGACGAAGGTTACTTACTTCATCAGGTTACTTACCCGACGAAGGGGCAGCGCTCCGAAAGCTAGTGGCTTTTGCTACCAAATAAACCTGTTGGACTTTAACCCGGTGTTGTGAAACTTCATACTGTGTTTACCCCAGTCCAACGCCGGCATCTCCACATCCATATGGAGCTCCCCGGAGCTTGCAGTAGTTAAGTCATTGCAGGGCGGGTGAATCAGATGGAACACGCCACTGGAGCAATGTGAAACCTGTGGGCATAAAAATTATCGCTAACGAGGAATAAGTTTCAGCCCGAATACACACCGGTGCCATTGGCGGGAAACATTCCATTTTTCACGTCGGAACCAACACTGCCATTTTTTGCTAAGATTTCACCAATAATCTTAAAATGAGATCTATGCTAAGAAGTGATATCATTTAGCAATTTTTCACACACATGCTGGGAGAAACCTAGAACTCTCCTCAACAACCTGTCCTGGTTCCCCTCATGCCGACGCGATAGTTAAGAAAGCCCACCAACGCCTCTACTTTCTACTTTGTGCGGCACTGTGGCACAGTGGTTAGCACTGCTGCTTCACAGCACCAGAGACCTAGGTTCGATTCCCGGCTTGGGTCACTGTCTGTGTGGAGTTTGCATGTTCTCCCCGTGTCTGTGTGGGTTTCCTCCGGGTGCTCTAGTTTCCTCCCACATTCTGAAAGACATGCTGGTTAGGTGCATTGACCCGAACAGGCACCGGAGTGTGGCGACTAGGGAAATTTCACAGTAATTTCATTGCAGTGTTAATGTAAGCCTTACTTGTACAATAGTGACTTTTAAGGGGTGTCTTGACAAATACATGAATAGGATGGGAATAGAGGGACATGATCCCCAGAAGGGTAGGGGGTTTTAGTTAAGTCGGGTAGCATGGTCGGTGCAGGCTTGGAGGGCCGAAGGGCCTGTTCCTGTGCTGTAATTTTCTTTGTTCATTGTTCTTTGTTCTTTCTTTCTCAGAAGACTAAGGAAATTTGGCATGTCCACTATGACTCTCACCAGCTTTTACAGATGCACCATAGAAAGAATTCTTTCTGGTTGTATCACAGTTTGGTATAGCTCCTGCTCTGCCCAAGTCCACAAGAAACTACAAAGGGTCGTGAACAAAGCCCAGTCCATCACTCAAACCAGCCTCCCATCCATTGACTCTGTCTACACTTTCCACGGCCTCAGAAAAGCAGCTAGCATAATCAAGGACCCCACACACTCCGGACATATTTTCTTCCATCTTTTTCCGTCGGGAAAAAGATACGTACCAACCAACTCAAGAACAACTTCTTCCCTGCTGCCATCAGACTTTTGAATGGACCAACATTGCATTAAGTTGATCTTTCTCTACACCCTAGCTATGACTGTAACACTACATACTGCACTCTCTCCTTTCTTTCTCTATGAATGGTATGCTTTGTCTGTATAGCACGCAAGAAACAATACTTTTCACTGTATGTTAATGTGGCAATAATAAATCAAATCAAATCAAAATGTCCGGGGGTTAATTGGAGCTTTTAAGACTGTGATTGATTTTTGATGGGTAAGGATCCAGGGGTATGGAGCTAAGGCAGGTAAATAGAGTTGAGTTACATATCATCATGCTTTGATTAAGTAGTAGGAAAGGTTTGAAGGGCTGAATGCCTTATTTCAGTCACTATGTGGTACAATGACACCGCTGACAATAATTCCTACCCTTCAAGCATCTCGTCATTAGTGTTCCATTAAAGAGCAGAAACTGAATGAATCACATGGACCTTCTTATATATTAGGGGAATGTTCTCTTTTTAAAGCAGAGTCATTGCATTCAGGTGTCAGATAAGTTTCTTTCCATTTCAGAACATTGCTTCCCACTGACGGACTAATTGTGAATAAATATTATTCAACAGCTCCTTGACAGCAGCTGGCTACAGTGATTTGTGACAGCTAACTATCTTGCAACACAACCCCTGACATATCACATTAGGCAGTTCCGAAGCCCTCGCTAACATATAAATGGATACAATATCTTGCCTATAATCTAGCACTGTTGAAATCAGAAAACATTTGCTTTCAAATTGCCCAATACACATAAACACAAATCTCTGTCATCCACACATTGCATTTCATAAACCTTCACACATACTTCTTAATGTGACTCAGATGGGATCTGATTTGCTGTAGCAAGCCATTCATGCTGGTCAAACTATAATGGCAAACTTCTTCACTGGGAGCACATATCCGCCATGTTACTGCCGTCAACTTGGGCAGTGGAGGCTGTCACATCACCTAGGTTACAGAAGAAAATAAAGTGATATCTGGCAACTTTATGTCGGAAATCCTAGTAGATGCATTCAGGCAGCTTTGAAAGAAACGATGTGGCGGCAACATAACATCATGAGTGGTGCACAACAGATATAATTGGGCAGAGATTCCATTGCTGTCTATATAGCATTAAGAACATAAGAACATAAGAAATAGGAGCAGGAGTAGGCCATCTAGCCCCTCGAGCCTGCCCCGCCATTCAATAAGATCATGGCTGATCTGAAGTGAATCAGTTCCACTTACCCGCCTGCTCCCCATAACCCTTAATTCCCATACCGATCAGGAATCCATCTATCCGTGACTTAAATATATTCAACGAGGTAGCCTCCACCACTTCAGTGGGCAGAGAATTCCAGAGATTCACCACCCTCTGAGAGAAGAAGTTCCTCCTCAACTCTGTCCTAAACTGATCCCCCTTTATTGAGAGGTACAGACTCTAGTTTGAACTTCGGCCCAATCTGAGTTCGTTGGTTTTGGCATAGGTCCTCGTGATAAGTTTGTCCCAATATTAAGGGAGGGGAAAAATCTGTCCAAACTCTTGCTCTGATTTCGAGAAAACGATCCCCCATCAGGAAGCGCAAGGGTACAATATGGTGGGTGAGGATAATGTAATATTCCCCATTCCACTAAAAAAAAGATTAAACCTATAGAGAGGTTATTGTGCTGAGTTAATACTTTTTGGAACATAGGCATTAATGGTAAAACCAGCGTTTATCACTTATTCCTAATTGCCCTTGAGAATTACCACCTTCTTGAACCGCTACAGTCCACTTGGTGAAACTGTAAGAGAGGGAGTTCCAGGATTTTAATCTAGCAATGATGAAAGAATGGCTCTTGGATACTTGAACCAGCGTCAATCTGCAGTTTGCACTGTTAACAGTTACAGAAGGAAGTCAGAATGTCGAGGTTTGCAATCATAGAACCAAACATCACAGGAGAGGCTCATTCAGTCCATTATACTATGCTGGCTCTTTGAAATGGTTATCCAATTCGTCCCACTCCACTTCCGTTTTGCCAATCCCCAGAAATGTCTTCCCCTTCAAGTATTTGACCAATTCCTTTTTGAAAGTCACTGTTCAATTTGCCTTCACTGTCCTTTCAGGCAACACATTCCAGTTGACAAGAACTCACTATGTAATTTTAAAAAAAAAATCCTCTTCCATCCTGTTTCCTTTGACAATGGGTCTTTAAGTCAGTGTCCTCCAGTTATTCATCCTCTTGTCAAAGGAACTGATTTATCCTTCTTGGGCAGCTTCCACTTGTTGTCTGCCTCCCTCAACTGGCTGATTCGAGACCTGATTCTGCCTAATATCAGTGCAGCTGTCAAATCGGGGCACTCACAAAATAGCAGGAGGTTGTCAGAGTGCTTAACATGTAATATTGCCACCTGTGGTCCTGACAAATGGCTATCACCGCTATTAGGATGGGTATTCAGATCAAGTAAAGTTAGTTTAAATCATAGAATCCCTACAATGCAGAAGGAGGTCATTCGGTCCATCGAGTGCGCCGACAACAATCCCATCCAGGCCCTAACTCTGTAACCACAAATATTGACCCTGTTAATCCCTCTATCCTACGCATCCGGGGACACTAAAGGCAATTTAGCATGGCCAATGCACCTAACGTGCACATCTTTGGATGGTGGGAGGAAACCAGAGCACCCAGAGGAAACCCACGCAGACACGGGGAGGACATGTAAATTCCACACAAACAGTGACCCAAACCAGGAATTGAACCCAGGACTCTAGAGCTATGAGTCAGCGGTGCTAACCACTGTGCCACTGTGCTGGAATTGGGGCTGAAAATATTGGATAGGATGGTTGTCCATTATGACAATCATATATGAAGCTGATCTTTCTCGACACCCTATTTGGAAAGGTAACAGTATATTCTGCACCCTCTCCCTTCCTTTTCTCCAATGCATGGTATGTTTTGTCTGCATAGCATGCAAGAAAGAATACTTTTCACTGTATATTAATACATGTGACAATAATAAATCAAATAAATCAAACAACACATCACGTTGGGAGAGGTAGACTGTATACAGAGAGAAAAAAGTCCTTATCAAAAAATTACTTCCTGTACTTGTCATAAAATACAATCTGCAGAATCTTCCTGTCCTGCCTGCCATGGGAATCATAGTGAGTGGGAAACAGACCATGCAAAGTTCCGTTGACTTTGGGTGGGATTTTTCGGTTTTGGGGCGAGCACGGTAGGAAAATCCTGCCCACAGAAAGCAATTTGCACTCACACAGCATATTCAACAGAAAGAAATGACTGGGGTGGGTAATGTGGGGGATGGGTTATGATCAAAGAGATAGGTTTTTAGGAGCGTCATAGTTGAGAGAGGCAAAGAGTTTTGGGTAAGGGGATTTCAGAGCCTTGGGCTTTAGCAGCTGAAGACACTGTTTTACAACACAAACATCTTCTCAGTTCCGCAAGGTTATGCGTTGAGGGAATTTGCACAAGCTCCTCATTTCTGACCTGATATTTGCAGAGCTGATTTATTTCTGTCAACTCTCTCTGCTTCCACAAGAAGGAAAAAAATAAATTCCCGGTGGATTTCTTTTTCTGCCAATTCAGGGAAATTTCCATTGCAAGGCAATCCCAGATGGATATTGGGTTTAAAGTCACAAGCTATTGAAGATTCTAAATTTAGAATTAGACTTTTCTCACAGGAAGACCTTATGCCTTGTGCGGACAAGTAGAATGCATCAAAGGGAGATAGGGATAAGATGCTGGCAAGTGGCAAGGTATTTGTTGATCCTTTGGGATTTTAAGGGATCAGTGCAAACAGTATTAACCTTTTAGCCAGCAGTATGTCACTCTGACAATCAGCGCTAAAGTTGTTAGACTTTGCTTCAGGATATTACTCTCTCACCTCCAAGTCAGAATGCTCTGGATTCGAGTTCCTCTTCAGAGGCTTCGCACTCCGTCTAGTGCAGACATTCAGCACAGGACCGATGGGGCTGTCAGAGCTGCTGACGTTTGGAATGGACATTAAACAAATGCCCCGTAAAAGATCCATCCATCGCAAAACTGAGGTCATTCAAACATCATAGGACATAGGGAGATAAATTCACTCAGTTTGTACTTTGGAATAGGGATATTATGCTGTTGGTGCAGAATGATGTTGGGCAAAGGAATCCATCAAAAGGTGCATATACACCACTTACCAAATTATTGGTGAAAAAAAGAGACAAGATGTCATAGGTTTGTGTCATGCACTCACCAGGACAGATAAAAGAATACCAAATTTCAAAGGCAACAACAATTTATGCTCCATGAGAAAAGGGTGTTGAAAAGGGGAGCAGTTGTACCCTATACTTTTGTTTCATTAAACAAGGCATATATTATTTCTGTTTTCAGAGGACAGGGCCCTGAATATATGTAGGTTCCAGGCACATTGCAAGTTCAACCAATAATCTTAAATTGGTTGTTAGTGCAACTCAGCGCACTCAGGAATATTCAGCAAGTGCTGTCCAATTGCAGAATGTTAGGAAATAGAGCAGTTTAAACAATTTATATTTATGTTGTGTGCATTAGAAATAAGGTTTAAGTTTAAGCTTAATTTGTGCTTCTGTATTGTGTGCTAGCAAAGGGTTAACACTTCAGTTTCAACTTAAGCAAAGGTGTCTGCATATCTATAGGCTTAGTTTCACCTTAAACTTTGCTTGCATTTTAATTAAGGCCTTATGACATAAACACTCTTGCTTAGCAACTAGAAGCCACACTGCAAAGTAGAAAAAATAGAATTCACTCTGGAACCAGGCCACCTAGAAGCAAGATGCGTATCACAGAAACTGCCAGTAAAGCCAGGGCAATGGAATAAGGGCAAAAGGCAGAAAACAAGTCCCAGAAGCTAAATAAGACTGTTGCAGAAATCAGAGAATGAAATGGCAAAAGACCCAGAAAGATTGAAGCCAAAGGGACAAAGATCAGGAACCTGAACAAGGTACTATTCATTGAAATTAAAGAGAGGGGCAGAGAGCGGCCCCCAATTAAAGACCGAGCTGAAAGCCGTAGACCTGAAGAAGTCAGCTCATGAGGAGCCAGACATCTGAAATAATCCCAAGGCTGGTGAAACTCCACTAAAGTTTATGCAGCAGTGGTGTTCTGTTGGCTCGGTACCTGAGAGACTGCATGGACGTTTGAATGTGTTGATCCTGAACAGAAGCACACCAAAAGGAGAGATTGAAATCCTGGATGTGGATCCTTGCTGAAAGAGAACACCCTGGCCAGAATTTTGCCGGCATGCCTGCCCCGATTCCAGTGGTGGGTGAGACTCAGAGAATGGCATTCTTTGTTGGCCTCGGGCGGGATCATATGAAACTCGGGTAGACGTGCCAGTAAAATTCCATCCCTTGTATGCGGAAAGATTTCAAAGTGCATTCTTCAAGAGTGGAGATTGGAAACCCTTCTGTGGAACCAGAGTTACAGTGTGACCAGGAGGTGCGCGGTGCAACAAGCATTTACGGGGGGGTGGGGTGGGAGTGGGAGATTTGATGAAAAGTCTACAGCAATTATATTTGTGGTTTCAGAGTATGTCTGACCACAGATCACCCATTGGTTATCATGGGCTGTGTGCTTACTTAGAGTATTAGCTTTTGTAATCTGTGTTATCCTTATAAATCTGTATATGTCTGTAAAGGTATAGCTGGGGTGAAGGTGTCATGGTTTATAATTAATCTTTTCTTTGTTTAAACATTAATTGGCAGTCATAGAATCATAGAAGCCCTACAGTACAGAAAGAGGCCATTCGGCCCATCGAGTCTGCACCGACCACAATCCCACCCAGGCCCCACCCCCATATCCCTACACATTTTACCCACTAATCCCTCTAATCTACGCATCCCAGGACACTAAGGGGCAATTTTTTAGCATGGCCAATCAACCTAACCCGCACATCTTTGGACTGTGGGAGGAAACCGGAGCACCCGGAGGAAACCCACGCAGACACGAGGAGAATGTGCAAACTCCACACAGACAGTGACCCAAGCCGGGAATCGAACCCAGGTCCCTGGAGCTGTGAAGCAACAGTGCTAACCACTGTGCTACCGTGCCGCCCATGTCTACGTGGGTTTCCTCCGGGTGCTCCGGTTTCCTCCCACAGTCCGAAAAAGGTGCTTGTTAGATGCATTGGCCATGCTAAGTTCTCCCTCAGTGTACCCAAAAAGGTGCCGGAGTGTGGCACCCAGGTCCCTGGCACTGTGAGGCAGCAGTGCTAACAACTGTGCTTTTGTGCCACCCAATTATAGTCTACCTGTACTATAGGGATTCTATGATTCTATGAGTCCTGTGACTCTGTTCATCCACATCTTGAAACAAAAAATAAAAGTTACAATCTATTAAACAAGGCTTCCATCTGGGAGCTGACTGTCCAATGGTAACATCAGCTGGGATCATAACAGAGGTGACATCTGATGTTAGACATTTCACTGGCTCGGAAATACGAGTTAATTCTCCATTTGTATACGCCATGAGTTTTACATTTGTTTTCAGGCAGTCATGGTGGACGACTAAAGGGTGCAGTCACCAATAAGGTTGTGAATGTAATCAGAGCACACACACGCCACCTGCCCATATGTTTTTTAATGTTCATTTATCAGTGTCACAAGTAGACTTACATTAACATTGCAATTAAGTTACTGTGAAAATTCCCTGGTCGCCACACTCCGGCACCTTTTTGGGTACACTGAGGGAGAACTTAGCATGGCCAATGCATCTAACAAGCACCTTTTTCGGACTGTGGGAGGAAACCGGAGCACCCGGAGGAAACCCACGCAGACATGGGGATAGCGTGCAAACTCCGCACAGACAGTGACCCAAGCCAGGAATTGAACCCAGGTCCCTGGCACTGTGAGGCAGCAGTGCTAACAACTGTGCTTTTGTGCCACCCACTTATAGTCTACCTGTACTATAGGGATTCTATGATTCTATGAGAAAAAGAGCCAGGATTTGTCTCTCTGCCTTCATTCACATTCCTTCAGCAACAGTAAAACAGGCTGATCTAGATTATATATCACAATTCTCTTTAAGGGATCCTGCAGTTCACAAAATAGCTCTTTTGTTTGCCTGAATAACACTTCACAGCGCTGCATGAGAAGTAATAGCAAATGTGCAAAATTGAATTTTTGCATTTTTGACAGAAGAATATTTCCCTAAGGCGCACAATTTATTTTCACTTGCTCACTTGCATGGTTTGTTCCACACGGATAGTCCACAGGATCTCACGGCCACACGGGCTCAGAGTCACCAACACCTACGGTCATTTTCACACTGTTATTTCTGAATCCATTCGAGTGGGGAGACGGCCACAGGCTCCCTGAAGATCTGATACAAATGTCTACAGTGGGACAGCCTCAGGATGAAATTAAGATTTGAAGCGGAAACAGAAAATAACTTCAAGCAGAATTCACTCTTTGGTGAAAAAAACGTATTGGCAACAGAAACAAGATTGTTGCACACTGTTGATTTTTTTTTGTCATGTAACGTGGCCAGTGACATTGCAAATGCCATCTGCCGCGGAACATTTGCTGTACGTTCTGGAGCCAGCACAAAACATCTCATTATAGTTGCCAACCCTCCAGGATTGGCCTGGAGTCCCCAGGAACTGAAGATCAACGTCAAGGACACTGCTGTGAGCAACCCTGGAGAAGAATCATCGGGACATTAAAAAGATGCTTTATTTTGTCATTTTCTTGGAATATTGCTTGTTACCAGATATAAAAAATATTGAAAATTCTGTGGGGGGGGGGGGGGGGGGGGGGGGAGGGAGCGGGGGCTGAAAATCAAGCATAATCTCATTGGGTAATGTGTCTTCTTCCTTTCCAATAGGTGTAGGAAGTTAGGGACGGCCAGTGTTGTGGTGGTATTGTCATTAGACTGGTAATCCAAAGACCTGGGCTAATGTTCTGGAAGTGCGGGTTGCAATGGCAGCTGGTGGAGTTTAGATTCAATTACTGAACATCGATCATTAAAAGCTAATCGCGGTAAGGGTGATGAAATAATTGTCATTAAATTTTTAAAAAACTTTTGGTTCATTAATGTCCTTTAGGGAAGGAATTCTGCCATCCTTATCGGGCCTGGCCTACATGTGCCTCCAGGCCCACTGAAATGTGGTTGACTCTGAAATGGCAAACAGCAAACCTCTCAGTTGTATCAATCTGCTACAAGGTCTGACTGCAGCAGTTCAGGAAGGATGCTCAACATCACCTTCCCAAGGGCAATTAGAGATGGGCAATAAATGCTGGCCCAGCCAGTAAGACCCACACTGTGTGAATGAATAAATTTAAAAAATGAATTGAGTACCTCACAAGGATTGATATATTGTCTGACTGAGGGCATGTGGGCAAATCATATAGAACATAGAACATAGAACATTACAGCGCAGAACAGGCCCTTCGGCCCACGATGTTGCACCGACCAGTTAAAAAAAAAACTGTGACCCTCCAACCTAAACCAATTTCTTTTCGTCCATGAGCCTATCTACGGATCTCTTAAACGCCCCCAAACTAGGCGCATTTACAACTGATGCTGGCAGGGCATTCCAATCCCTCACCACCCTCTGGGTAAAGAACCTACCCCTGACATCGGTTCTATAACTACCCCCCCTCAATTTAAAGCCATGCCCCCTCGTGCTGGATTTCTCCATCAGAGGAAAAAGGCTATCACTATCCACCCTATCTAAACCTCTAATCATCTTATATGTTTCAATAAGATCCCCTCTTAGCCGCCGCCTTTCCAGCGAAAACAATCCCAAATCCCTCAGCCTCTCCTCATAGGATCTCCCCTCCATACCAGGCAACATCCTGGTAAACCTCCTCTGCACCCTCTCCAAAGCCTCCACATCCTTCCTGTAATGTGGGGACCAGAACTGCACACAGTACTCCAAGTGCGGCCGCACCAGAGTTGTGTACAGTTGCAACATAACGCTACGACTCCTAAATTCAATCCCCCTACCAATAAACGCCAAGACACCATATGCCTTCTTAACAACCTTATCTACTTGATTCCCAACTTTCAGGGATCTATGCACACATACACCTAGATCCCTCTGCTCCTCCACACTATTCAAAGTCCTCCCGTTAGCCCTATACTCAACACATCTGTTATTCCTACCAAAGTGAATTAAACCTCCAGTGATACATTATGATTAAACCTCCAGTGATACATTTAATCACATTTGACAACCCTACATCTAATGCATGTATTACTCGTTTAACTCATTGGCAAGGCCAGCCTCTATTTCCCATCCCTAACTGTCCCTTAGGAATTGTGCTGAGCCACATCTTGAACCTCTGCAGTCTGATGTGGCTGGGGTGCACCCACGGTGCTGTGAGGGAGACAGTTCCAGAATTATGACCTCATTGTGATGAGAAGGTTAAGGATTCTGTGTATGCTGTCCATGATGCACCATAGAAAGCATCCTTTCCAGTTGTATCACAGCTTGGTATGGCTCCTGCTCTGTCCAAGACCTACAAAGGGTCGTGAATGAAGCCCAGTCCATCACGCAAACCAGCCTCCCATTCATTGATTCTGTCTATACTTCCTGCTGCCTCGGAAAAGGAGCCAGCACAATCAAGGACCTAACATGCCCTGGACATATTGTTTTCCACCTTCTTCCATCAGAAAGAAGCTACAAAACTCTGAGGTCACATACCAACCAACTCAAGATCAGTTTCTTCCCTGCTGCCATGAGACTTTTGAATGGACCTACATCGTACAAAGTTGATCTTTCTCACCACCCAAGCTGTGACTTTAACATTACATTCTGCATCCTCACCTTTCCTTCCCTATGTATGATATATGCTTTATCTGTATAGCGCGAGAAACAATACTTTTCACTGACACAGTTGCACCATTATGCAGTTACTATTCCCACTTGCCTTCCTACAGCAGGTGGTGATGTAGAGGGGCCGCAATTACTTGAGAAAGTTTGACTCTAGCAACTGTGCTAAGTGACATTTCAATCATGTTCCAATCATGAATTGACACAAACTGCTCTCAATGTGCAAAACCAGATAGACACTTTAAATTTTGGTTACAATTAGAGTCAGCATTCAGTTGGAGATACATTAACCATCACAGATGAGAGCTATGGCTTCATGTACAACATAATCGGCATCAAATAGATTTACTTGGCAAAATTCATACAAAAACTGGATAGCGCTCAATTGGAAAACTATTTGATGAGACTGTTTGCTTTGTTCAGTTGACTAGTTAGTTGACGAAAGTGTATTTCAATGAGTTGACAGATAGGGATTCATCTGAAATACATTAAAAGGGACTGTTGAGAATGGGGAGGGTGGCAGGGGGTTGGGGTGGGTGTGGACAGGTAGATCTTAGAACCAAAAGAGGAAATGCTGGAAAATCTTAGCAAGTCTGGCAGCATCTGTAAGGAGAGAAAAGAGCTGACGTTTTGAGTCCAGATGACCCTTTGTCAAAGCTAAAAGGCATAGAAAGTGGGAGATATTTATACTGCAGGGGGAGGGAATGAAAGATGAGTCATAGCCACAAAAAAAGGGGAAAGGCTGCTAATGGCAGTCCATAGAGTCGATAGAAGGTGTGAATGGCCAAACAGCAGAGAAGCTGAAATCAGAGGATAAGGTGTGACAGATGAAAATGTGGGGGGAGTAGGGAGATAGGTGGGACTTTATTTTCTTTGGCTTTTCAAATTTGCTGCATGATTGCCTCTTTTTCTTTTTGATTTTGGATGAGACATTAATTTCCTTTGTTCCCCTTTGTCCGTCAGAAGGCGTTGGAGAATATTTTTATTCTTCTGAGGCCATTGAGATGGTTTGAAGATTTTACAGCCCTGATCAGGGTGGGCACTGAGAGTATGGTCCTTCACCTGCTCCCACTTTTCAGCTGCCTGACCACCCCGCCTCCCAATAACCTTAAAGTTTGGTGGCTGGTGGAAGTGAAATGTTGGCCAACTGGGGATGCTGCTGAGGATTTAAGGCTGCCGGAAGGGGATCAGGACTGTTGGAAGGGGCTGGGTCTGGGAGATCGGGGCTAGTGGAGTGGGGGGGACATCGGGGCTGGCCCGGAGAGGTCTGGGAGGCTAGCGATCGGGTTGGTGGGGAGGGGGGGGAGGGTTGGAGGAGCAATGATGTAGGGTCGAGGGGCTGATCAGCAATAGAGCAGCAATTGAGCTGGCCACCATTCAGGAGGCCGCCAGTACAGGGCTACTGCGCATGCGCCGATCTCTGCTCGGACAGAACGGAGCATGCGCAGTGGCCCGCTCAGCGCTATGCTGTCGGACTCTCCAACGGGAATAGGCCCTGCCCACAGATTTTAAGTGTAAGTCTCTCTGAGGCTCTCTGCAGTGCACAGAGTACGGGAGATTCATTTTGAAAATCTCCCTAAATAAATCAACGGGAGTTACTCCAGCTTTTATGCAAATTTAGCACTTTGGGAGAATCCTGGCCTATATGATTCAACAGGATCACCTCTCATTCTTCTAAACTCCGACGCGGATATGACCAACCTATTAACCTTTTCATATCCAACCCCAAATCCCTTTGTGTCAGGAATCAACCTCGTGAGCTTTGTTTGAACTGCTTCCAGAGCAAGAATGGTATAAAAACTGTACACATTACTCGACGTACAGTCTCACCAATGCCCTGTACAGTAAAACTTCCCTCTTTTACGTTCCAAGTCCCTTGCAATCAAGGCCAACATTCCATTTTGCCTTCCTAATTCCTTGCTTTATCTTCATGTTAACTTGTTGAGATCTTCCCCAAGCAGCACTGACATGGTGAACTGGAACGCACTGTCTTTCGCACTGTCTGAAAGGGAGGTGAAAGCGAATTGAATGATAAAGTTGAAAAGGGAATTCGATTTCCACTTTGCCATGGAGGAAGAGTGGGAGAGTTGCACTAATTGGACGACCCTTGCAGAGAGTTGACATAAGCATGTCTGTCAGAATGATTCCCTTTCATGCTGCAAGATTCTACAATTCTAACTGACAATGTATGAAAAAGAAACCTAGGTAAAGCACCTGGTCACTTGTGTTAATTTATAGGCCACATCCACTCATCATTAATTACAATCTCTTTTAAATATTAACTCTTGTTGTGCCTCTGTTATACATTAAGAAACTCGATGACTGTCCTTTTGAAATCTGATGACATTAAACATTGAGGGTGACATCCTAGATGTTTAGCACTTAATTAATTACCCTGGGTGAATATCCATTTTTAATCAGTGTGTGTAGTAAATTTCACACAGTCTTGTCTATAGCTTTTGTGCCTTGTCAACATTAAAGCTTGCACCACCTGACAAAGCTAATAAATAATGCTTGGGGTATCAGATTTTCAGAAAGTTCATTCTAGGACTTCCTGCAAAAATTCCAGGTCCTTATTAAATTAAAACATTTATTATTAAATAGGGGCCACTTACAATCGAATGTATAAAATGTAAGCTCATCTCATTGGCTGAAAATACGAAATAACCAATGTGATCAAAGAACAAAGAACAATACAGCACAGGAACAGGCCCTTCGGCCCTCCAAGCCCGTGCCGCTCCCTGGTCCAAACTAGACCATTCTTTTGTATCCCTCCATTCCCACTCCATTCATATGGCTGTCTAGATAAGTCTTAAACGTTCCCAGTGTGTCCGCCTCCACCACCTTGCCTGGCAACCCACCACCCTCTGTGTAAAATATGTCCTTCTGATATCTGTGTTAAACCTCCCCCCCTTCACTTTGAACCTATGACCCCTCGTGAACGTCACCACCGACCTGGGGAAAAGCATCCCACCGTTCACCCTATCTATGCCTTTCATAATTTTATACACCTCTATTAAGTCTCCCCTCATCCTTCGTCTTTCCGGGGAGAACAACCCCAGTTTACCCAATCTCTCCTCATAACTAAGCCCCTCCATACCAGGCAACATCCTGGTAAACCTCCTCTGTATTCTCTCCAAAGCCTCCATGTCCTTCTGGTAGTGCGGTGACCAGAACTGGACGCAGTATTCCAGATGCGGCCGAACCAACGTTCTATACATCTGCAACATCAGACCCCAACTTTTATACTCTATGCCCCATCCCATAAAGACAAGCATGCCATATGCCTTCTTCACCACCTTCTCCACCTGTGACGTCACCTTCAAGGATCTGTGGACTTGCACACCCAGGTCCCTCTGCGTATCTACACCCTTTATGGTTCTGCCATTTATCGTATAGCTCCTCCCTACATTATTTCTACCAAAATGCATCACTTCGCATTGATCAGGATTGAACTCCATCTGCCATTTCTTTGCCCAAATTTCCTGCCTATCTATATCCTTCTGTAGCTTCTGACAATCCTCCTCACTATCTGCAAGTCCTGCCAATTTTGTGTCGTCCGCAAACTTACTGATCACCCCAGTTACACCTTCTTCCAGATCGTTTATATAAATCACAAACAGATCGTTGATTCCTATACTCACGCAAAGAAACATCTCAGGCGGAATTTTCCCATCCACCCGCCATGTAACTGTAATGGCGGAACACAGACCATCCAAAGGTCTGTTGACCTTGGGCGGGATTTTCCAGTCTTGGGGCCAGTGTGGCCAGGAAATCCCACCCCTTTCCTATAACTAACCAGAAAGTCAAAGTTCACCATAACCTAACTTCAAAGCAAGAAATAACATACATTTGTATAAACCAAAGTGCTTTTCAACCAATTAATTGGTTGTTTACATGTAAATACTGTTGTAAAGTGGGCAAATTTGGCAAGTTCATTTTCATACCACCAGGCTCTACAAGCATAAGTGACATAAATGATCAGGTAATTTGTTTTGATCTATTTTAGTTGAGGGATAATTGTTGGCCAGGATACTGGAGAACACACAGGTTTTTCCTTGAGTAGGAAAATTGGACCTTGGTCCACTTGGGAAGGCCTTTACTTGACAATCATCGAAAACAAAGCAGATCTAACAGTGCAGTCACTCTGCGGTTGTGTATTGGAGTGTCAGTTTAAGTTAAATGATCAGGTGACACTGTGACGTAGTGGTTAGGACTGCTGCCTCACAGCATCAGGGACCCGGATTCGATTCCCGGCCTGGGATACTGTCTGTGCAGAATTTGCACGTTCTCCCCGTGTCTGCATGGATTTCCTCTGTATCCTCCAGTTTCCTCCCACAGTTCGAAAGATGTGCTGGATAGGTGAATTGGCCATGCTAAATTCCCCTTCAGTGTACTCAAACAGGTGCTGGATGTGGTGACTAGGAGATTTTCACAGTAACTTCATTGCAGTGTTGATGTAAGCTTACTTGTGACACTAATAAATAAACTTAAACTTGGGTCTCCAACTCACACCTCAATGCTGACATTGGCGGAGTTTCTACCAATTGGGAAAATGTATCCGGAATGAACGGGACATGGCGTTGGTTGTGCCGAGGTGAATTTGCGGCCAAGTTTCTGCTCAAAATCGATTTGATAAGATTGGTCGTAAAATCTGCACAAAACAGGCATCGGTATTAATCAGTGACTGAACTGAGGGTCAACAGGGCCTCAAGATGCTGAAGTAAATACGTTTACCCTGAATTTAAAGTATATCAAAGAATTGGAGAATCGGTGTGAAAATAGATCTGAATAAAGCTTCAGTTAACCACGGGTCACTCCAGGTCATTAATGATGGATTAATGTAAACACCTTCAGATGGATTCGATTGGCTGAAAATTGCCATCCCAATCTGAGGATAGCCGGACTGCTTCAGTTTTTTTTATTAATTTAAGAGACATGGGCATCGCTGTCTGGGCCAACATTTATTGTCTGCCCCTGGTTAACCTCCATTTCAGAGGGCATTTCAAAGTCAATTACATTGCTATGGATCTGAAGTCACATGGAGGCCAGACCAGGTAAGGATGGTAGATTTCCTTCCCTAAAAGACATTAGTGAACCAGATGGATCTTAACAAAAGTTGACAGTAGTATCATGGTTATCATTAGACTTTGAATTCCAGATTTTTATTAAATTCAAATGTTGGTATCTGCTATGGTGGGATTCGAACTCGGGTCCCCAGAGCCCTGGGTCTCTGGATTACTAGTCCAGCAATAATACCACAATGCCACTGCCTCCCCTTAATTTCACCTTTGAATCAATGTAAAAAGATCTGGGAAACTCTCATGTAAAGTGGGCACAGGCGTAGACGGTTTCATTATCACACATTAAATTCCACAACCTTTCGTGCAACCTAAAGTGATTCTGCCCAGGTTACAGTGACACCTGGGGATTGGGGAGACATGCAAAAACTCCAGGCCACTCATCGTAAACTTAGCCCAATGAATGGCCCTAACCTCCAAGCTGAGCGCTGACCATAGCCCTAGCTGTGTAAACCCGCAGAGAGATCAAAGGCGAGCTTGTCAAGATGTCAGAGGTAAGAAATTACACAGCAAAAATGAAAGTACTTTACAGATTATTTTCTGACTTTACACTGCTGGTGGGAGGCTTATGCGGTTGGAGGCACCTATTAGAAATGTGAACTTTTCCTGATTTTTGACCATTGTTTTAAATATTGGTGAAATATTGGTGAATGTAACAATTACAATAAGTGTCAATCATACAGCTGCTTTCCTGCCTCCTCAGGAGTTGCAGAATCATAGTACATAGCACAGATGGAGGCCATTTGACCCACTTTTGTCTGTGCTGGCTCTTTGAAAGAGCTATTTGCATTGCCACTGTGCTGTCCTGGACCTATAAATAATTCTTTTTCAAGTATGTATCCAATTCCCTTTGGTAAGTTTCTATTGAATGTGCCACCACCTTGCTTTCAAGGAGTGCATTTCAGATCACAACAACTCACTGTTTAAAAAAAAAACTTCTCCACATCTCCCTTTCTGTTCTTTTGCCAGAATTTGACATCTGACAGAATTGCCAATGTGTGCTATACGAATAAAGCAAGTTACTGATGTCATGTTTGTCAGAGGAAACACCTTTATAAAATTGCCACTGGGAAAAGAACATCAAGTGGTACTTGTAAAGCACTTTGGAGCATTGTGAGGTGTAGAAAGACATTATGTAAATACACATCCTTCTTTCTTTTCAGATAGTGCGTAGAATGTTTGATCAGGTTTTCCAAGAGCATAGGGTACTATAGATCAATGTTTCCCAACTAGCGTGCCATGGCACATTGGTGTGCTGTTAAGACCGCCCAGGTATGCTTTGAAAATAGATGCAAAATGATTCAAAGTTCATGCAGTTAAACTAAAACTAACCTTTGTCTTCAGTTCTTTGGCTGGCATCTCCAAGACTCAATGAACCTTGGGCGTGCATCGTCTGGGAAAGAGCCGCACATGCGTGGTTTAGGCTTTTTACTTTGGTCAGGCCCATGCGCATGAACAACGGGACTTGGAGATGAAGACAAAGGTTTCCATGTGCCCGCATAAAAAGTGAAAACTCAAAAAGGGCGGAAATACCTTGGAAAAAACGAGAGAGACAGGGAGAGGTTAAAACAAAAACAGGAGAGAAGACAGGGAGAAGTTAAAAACAAAGTTTCCAGTCAGGGAAGAAGACAAAGAAAATAGGACTTGAAATGTTTTTATGGGATAAAGAAGCGCCGTGACACATAAAAGTTTGGGAGCCACTGCTATAGATGGAACGTCTATGGTCATGATGTGGAGATGCCGGCGTTGGAACTTCTATGGTCATCAGAGCTTCAATGGTCAACCAAAATGATTCATGAACAAAAGAGATCTGACTCAATAGATAGCTACATTGTATAAATTATTGTTACTCCAGTTCATTACCCAGAGAACTCCCAGCACATTTAATCATGCAGGATTCTAAAATGTCTGCATTTATTGAAGACCATTGGAGAGTAATTGGATGAACGTTGAATGAACGGAGGCATTATTTGTAAGTCAGATCTAATGACCCCATTTAGAAATGGCCACATAAACTCAAAGCATCAATACAATGATGTCCACACAACTGGCCGATGTCCTGTAGAGCACATCAAGGTGACACGAAAGCAACCATTCCACCCTTTGCACTGCGCAGGTAGGAATTGCTGCTATAAATGAAAATCAGGCAGTTTCTTTAATGGGAAGCCAGGTGCAAAAAAATGAGTAATAGTTCTGAAGGAATAGAGTTGAAAAGCAGAGAATCATATTAAACTCAAATGACTGAATCTTTGTTCGACCACATTTGGACTATTGTGTGAAATTCTAGTCTCCATATTATAAAAAGGATATGGAAGCACTGAAGAAGATGCGAATAAAAATTAAAAGGATGATGCCAGAAATGAGAGGTTACAACTATCAGGAAAGTGTGAACAAACTGGGTTTCTTTTCTCTAAGAAAGCAAAGGCGGAGGTTTGACTGAATTAAGCATTTTTTTATTATGAAGGAGTTTGAGAAGGCTGATGTAGTTTTTAAAGTTTATTTATTAGTGTCACAAGTAGGCTTACATTAACATTGCAATGAAGTTACTGTGAAAATCCCCTGGTTGCCACAGTCCGGCGCCTTTTCGGGTACACAGAGGGAGAATTTAGCATGGCCGATGCACCTCACCAGCACATATTTCAGACTGTAGGAGGAAACCGGAGTACCCAGAGGAAACCTACACAGACATGGAGAGAATGTGCAAACTCCACACAGACAGTGACTCAAGCCGGGAATTGAACCCGGGTCCTTGGCACTGTGAAGCAGCAGTGCTAACCACTGTGCCACCGTGCTGCCAAAACATTTCCACTTCTTGGAGGGGAGACTGAAACTAGGGGCCATAAAATAGCATCGCCATTAATAAATCATAGAATCATAGAAACCCTACAGTACAGAAAGAGGCCATTTGGCCCATCGAGTCTGCACCGACCACAATCCCACCCAGGCCCTATCCCCATATCCCTACATATTTTACCCACTAATCCCTCTAACCTAGGCATCTCAGGACACTAAGGGGCAGTTTTTCAGCATGGCCAATCAACCTAACCCACACATCTTTGGACTGTGGGAGGAAACCGGAGCACCTGGAGGAAACCCACACAGACACGAGGAGAATGTGCAAACTCCACATAGACAGTGACCCAAGCTGGGAATCGAACCCAGATTCCTGGAGCTGTGAAGCAGCAGTGCTAACCACTGTGTTACCGTGCCGCCCGTCCAATGGGGAATTCAGGAGAAATGTCTATGTGGAACTCAGTGCCACATCTAAAGGGTTGCTCGATAAACATGAGAGAGAAAGCAATAGAAATATATATTGAAGGTGTTCGATAAGGGGAGGAGAAATGTAGTGGACATCAGAAGTGAATGGACCAATTAATCCAATAAGCCTGGCTCTGTGCTGTAGATTATATCAATTCACATTTTATGTCCAAGTTGTTATTGTCTGGTTTACAAATCAGTAAGGTGTAGAATAGAGTCATAGAGGTTTACAGCATGGAAACAGGCCCTTCGGCCCAACTTGTCCATGCGCCCCTTTTTTTAAAATCCCTAAGCTAATCCCAATTGTCCGCATTTGGCCCATATCCCTCGATAGCCATCTCACTCATGAAACTGTCTAAACACTTTTTAAAAGACAAAATTGTACCCGTCCCTACTACTACCTCTGGCAGCTTGTTCCAGACAAATTTGCCCCTCTGGACACTTTCGTATCTCTCCCCTCTCACCTTAAATCTATGCCCTCTAGTTTTAGACTCCCTTACCTTTGGGAAAATATATTGCCTATCTACCTTATCTATGCCCCTCATTATTTTATAGGCCTCTATAAGATCACCCCTCAGCCTCCTACACTCAGAGAAAAAAGTCCCAGTCTATCCAGCCTCTCCTTATAACTCAAACCATCAAGTCCCGGTAGCATCCTAGTAAATCTTTTCTGCACTCTCTCTAGTTTAATAATATCCTTTCTATAATAGGGTGACCAGAACTGTAGGCTGAGAATAGGCTGAGATGAATCATGGGAAGAATGAAGGCAGAGGTTTAAAGAATTTCTCCCTCTTGGATGAATGTAACATGCCACAAAATGCAATTGAGGCTGAGACAGCAAACTTCAATTAACAGGGAACTCCCTCAGCAAATGAAAAGTGGGAAGATGGCGGCATGGTGGGAATGTCGCTGGGTTAATCCAGAGATCTCGGTGAATCGCTCTGAGAGCATGTGCTCAAATCCCATCACAGCAGTGGGTGGAGTTTAAATTCAATTAAAAAAATAATAATCTGGAATTAAAAGCGAGTCTTAGTGATGAACTATCATTGATCTGGTTCCTTTAGGGAAGGAAATCTGTCATTGTTATCTGGTCAGGCCTCCAAGTGACTCCAGACCCACAGCAATGTGGTTGGCCCTTGCTGTCTGAAATGGTCGAGTGAGCTATTCAATTCAAATGCAATTAGTTTGTGCAACTAATGTCTGCAATGTCCACGTTCTATGAAAGAATAAGAGTAAGGAAGAAGCTAACTGGATAAGGAACAGGGAAAGTACATGTTATGGTGGAAAGTGCTGACACAGGCATTGTAGATTGAACAGCCTTCTGTGATTCTGTCAAAAACAGAAAGAAATATTGACATAATATTGATTGTGTTATTATGCAGACCAAGAACTTTATCAAAGTAGCCCTTCTAGAACGAAATATTATCACTTTCTATTTATAAAGCAAGTCACTAAATTAATTTAACTTACTCCAATCAGTTTTTACAAAGTTATCACTCTGTAAAATAAAATTCCAAACAGTTGCGGAGGAGTGAAAAGATTCCCATCTCCTCCCACTCCAGGTTTGACTGTAACACCGGCCAAGATTTTATACTTCCCCAGCAGGTGGGTTCTGAGACAGAGGGAGAAGTGTAAAATTGCATGGATGACATTCCCTCCGGGATTCTGCCCACTTTGACCTGGGTGGGGCTAGGGCCTTGGATGTGACGCCCTTGCCCTTTACCATAACTGGCCATTTACTGGCCTCTTAGAGAGCCTTTTCTGCCTGGCCTCAATTTTTAGGCTGGCGGGCAGGTGATAGATCGGGGGAGGAGAATGGCCTAAATTCAAGTACCCCTTTGCACTTAGCTTTCCTCTGGTTCCAGGCACTTGGTAGCTTTCCTCTGGTTCCAGGCACTTTGTTCCAGGCAGCTAATTGCAGTGCCTCTTCTGGCCACTGCAGTGCTATTCCTGGAATGACTGGAGAGCTGCCACCAATCTGTTTGGCCAGCAGCTCTTCAAGGCCGCACTCCCTTTGGTAAATCCCTCCTCGTTAGAGTGTGAAATGGCATTGGGCCTGCGAGAGACGGCGGGAGTGTGTTCCCTGCCGACTCTTCAGATGGTGTGGCCCAAGCCATCACCTTCCTGATAATTCTGGTCATGGTTTTGTGTGAATTTAGAGAGGAAGTGCTTTGTCAATTCTGTAGGAGTCTCATTATTTATACCTTCAGATTGTAAGGAGGTAGGCAGACAGGTTAAACAAAGAGTGAGATACGTTTATTGAAACTACTTCCCGAACTAAGAAGAAACGAGATAAATCATAACCACAATTCATACATCAGTATAGATGGCAGAGTAAGAGGATTGGCTTATAGAATTTTTACAGCTCGTGAACAATAAATTGGAGGAGGACATGGTCAGCTGTTCATTGGCAAGTCTCAATGCAGTGATTCCACATTGCAGCTGTTTTGTTCCGTTGTCTCCCTGGGTTTAATTGTATGGTAGTCATGATGTGGAGATGCCGGCGTTGGACTGGGGTGAACACAGTAAGAAGTCTCACAACACCAGGTTAAAGTCCAACAGGCTTATTTGGTAGCAAATACCATAAGCTTTCGGAGCACTGCTCCTTCATCAGATGGAGTGGAAATGTCCACTCATTTCCACATTTCCACTCCATCTGACGAAGGAGCAGTGCTCCAAAAGCTTGTGGTATTTGCTACCAAATAAACCTGTTGGACTTTAACCTGGTGTTGTGAGACTTCTTACTGTGTTTAATTGTATGGAGCAGATTTCCCCATTTTATTCATAAAGGTGTCAGTTCATGGTAGATTTCTCTTCTCAGGAATCTAAGGCACAACTCTTCTGAGAAATAGAGGGACAGAGAGGGCATGTAGCTTCAGCCTGTGTTCCGTACAGCATTATATTTTGTTCTTGCTCTGCTGCTTGGTAAGCAGTCCTTAGAAGAAACTTGCTGGCTTTGTATTCCAGAGAAATTCTATAAACTTATGTCTGCTGCAGTTATTGTTTCAGAACAGGCAATTGCATTGCGATGTTTTATCTCAGAAACACCTGAAAAGACTCAGAATGGTGTGAATGCAGGGATGAGGTTTTCCATGCTTCCCATGGGTCGAGTTTCTGTTTTTGCAATTCCACATGGTAGAACGCGAAATTTTGTGGATTGGTTTGATTGACTGTCACATGTACTGGGATACAGTGAAAAGTATTGTTTCTTGCACACTATACAGGCAAAACATACCATCCATGAAATACATAGGGGAAAAGGAAAAGGGTAGGGGACAGAATATAATGTTGCAGTTATAGGTAGGGTGAAGAGATAGATTAGCTTAATATCAGATAGAACCATTCAAAAGTTTGATGAAAGCAGGGAAGAAGCTGTTCTTAAATCTGTCAGTACATGTTTTCAGATTTTCCTATTTTTTTCCGGACAGAAGAAGTTGGAAGAGAGTATGTCCAGGGTGAGTGGGGTCCTTGATTATGCTGGCTGCTTTTCTGAGGCAGCGGGAAGTGTAGACAGAGTCAATGGGTGGGAGGTTGGTTTGTGTGATAGACAGGACTACGTTCACAACCCTTTGTAGTCTCTTGCTTGTTGGTCTTGATTAGAGGAGGAGTCATACCGAGCCATGATATGTCAGGAAAGGATACTTCCTATGGTGCATCTGTAAAAATTGTCATAGCCAGGACAGCTTTTCATTGCCTGAAGGGAATGTGCCTTTTTTTTTAAATCAGCCGGAAGAAGATCGGAAATTGTATCTTTAAAAAGCACTCCTTATAACACGAATAATTTATCAAGAAGGAGAGATGAGCATATTAATATCAATCTTGCTTCATCCTCTGATTTGAGTCCTCATTCGTTTAATCCCTTCGGAGGACAGCGGGAAAGAAGTGTCAGTGGGAAAGTCTCTACCTATTGAGCCATAAGGTCACCCTTATTCCTTTCTTTAGTTTCATGGACTCTTCGGGCTGGATTCTACAGCTGCAAATCAGGTGGGCCGCACACCACCACCACCCACCCGCACGGGTACACAAAATACTCGTTGACATCAGGCCGGCTGTCCAAAGTCATCACCTCAATCCCCAATATTATGAGGGGTGAGTGGGCGCTGAAATCAGAAGTGTGCCCTTAATTACCCAAATGTATGAATATTTTTCTTTGTCCGCTCCATTTTCAAGGGCTCAGACAGGAAACCATTTAGCAGCGCTTCACGCCAGGTATAAGGAGGCAGAACAGGGTTGGAAGAGAAGACCTGCCAGCAAGACCATGGTGGCATGTAGCAGCAGATTCTGATGGTGAAGGTGACAGTGAGGGAATGATTCTTTTGACTGTGGTGGGGCTGCCATGAAGAGGAAGGAGAGATTGAGAGGGCACAGGACCTTTAAATTGGTGGCTGTGGCAAAGTTAATCTTCAAGACCTATCCCCTTTACGCCTGATATCTCAGTCTAGATGCCTGATTTTTATTCAATTCAAATTTCACCATCTGCTGTGCTGGGATTTGAACCTGGGTCCCTCGAGCATTACCCTGGCTCTCTGGACTATGAACCCAACATCACTACGCCACTGTCTCCCCATTAGCTGCTATGTTTCCTGCATTACAACAGTGACTGCATTTCAAAAGGGACTTCATGAGCTGTAAGGCACATTGGGTTGTGAAAGGTGCTATACAAATGCAAACTCGTTCTTTCTTTAAAGGGAGGTTTGTACAACAGAATCTTGAGCTACAAGAAAATGCACTTCTGGCCCTTGACTTTCCTGACATCTACATTTACTGTTGAGGCAATCTGCCCTACCAGCTGAGCCCAGCTAAACACTATTACACACCTGGTACCTTGCCAAAGAATATTACAATTCAACCACAAGAAACAGATCAATGTCTGTAATAAAAAAAATAACGTAAATTTAGTGTGAGTGAGTTTAACCTCTGTTTGTGATAGTGATAGTTATAAAATATCCCCAATTCCTCAACATACAGGCGAGTTGTGTTTTCTGTGTTATCCAGGTACAGGCAGATGTATGTAGACAGATGGGTTGAACAAGATAATAAAAACAATGAGGGGAGCACAGAAACAACTGAAGCAGGGTTGACTGGAATGTGAGACAGAGTGGACGTATGCCAGTGTAACGTGATCCAAGGTTGGTTGAATCTAAATGCAAGTACAGAGAGCTGTGTGCAGGGAAACTATTGCTGATAGGGACAGACCAGGATGTTTATCAATGAAGAAGATCGCTATCACCTGAATGCAATTTGAGAAATTGAATTGAGTCATACGACACAGAAGGAAACCATTGAGTTTGTGATAGCTTCTTGAGAGAGATATCCTCAGGCTATCCTAAGGCATTCACAGCCATTTAAGTACTTTTTAAAATGTAATCACTGATATAACATAGGTAAATACATCAGTGTAGGTGGTCTTGTGGCACAGTGGGTAAGTATCCCTGACTCTATACCAGACGTCTTGGGTTCAAGACCCACCCCAGGATTTGATGGGCAGGGAAAGTGTGTTCATAACGTGGCCAAACAGGTTGAGTGTGAAACTGCAAATCCATCCAAACACGCCAATGGCTGGTGGTAAAAGTGGAAAAGTTAAAGTTTATTTATAAGTCACAAGCAGGCTTACATTTACACTGCAATGAAGTTACTGTGACAATCCCTTAGTCGCCACACTCTGGTGCCTGTTCGGGTATACCGTGGGAGAATTTAGTATGGCCAATGCACCTAACCAGCATGTCTTTCGGACTGTGGGAGGAAACCAGAGCACCCAGAGAAAGCCCACGCAGGCACAGGGCGAATGTGCAGACTCCACACAGACAGTGGCCCAATCCAGGAATCGAACCTGGGTCCCTGAAGCTGTGAGGCAGCAGTGGTAACCACTGTGCCACCATGCCACCCAAAAGACTGCTGTCAGCTATGCTTGATGTGGAGTGGTGTCTCCTTCAGCTATCAGCCCCTGGCGACAGACTGTAACCTGTTCCAGGAATTACTAGCTGTGGAAACAGAGGAACGTCTGCCTTAGTGCACCACAAGGTGCAGGAAGGAGATTGTCAATTTGTGCACATTGAGCCCCCTACAAACAATGCTGCAACCAGCAGACAATTTCAGTGAAGTTGGCTAAGGGATAAACATTGGTCAGAGCACCGAAGAGAACTCTCCTGTTCTTTTTCCAAGTAAAACCTCGGGGATTTTTACGTCAACCTGAGAGACCAGACAGGACCTTGGTTTAACATCTCAGTACTGCACTGGGGTCGCCAGCTTAGATTGTGTACTGAAGCCTCTGGCGTGGGTATTGGACCATTAACCTTCTGACTGAGATGGGAGAGCTACCCACTACACCACACCTGGAAGGAGAAAATAATAGATTTGCTTTCTGCTCGCTCCTTGAAGGGTCTTCATTGAGGGGAGTCTATCACTGTCATTCCTTCTGATCAGAAAACAATCATTGAATTGCAAGGTTATTGAGTGGCACTGAGATTAATGTCACACAAATCCATTTCACTTGTGATTTTGCATTACTGTACTCTGTTTTATCGAACAGAAACATGTAACGAGTTAATTCTTTTAGCCAAAAGCAAAAAAAAACCTCTGTAAATGACAGCTTTATTAATCTTGCTGTACTATTAACAATTCGGAACTCAAGCAACCTTGGATAAGACTGAGAGGCTGTTGAGGGGTCACTTATTTACCCTCCTGTCCTGTCAGTGAGTAATATTTTTGAGCGTTACGATACGTCAAAAGGGTTAGATTTCCAAACATCTGAGTGAGATAAATTACTCGAGTCAAATTTCAAAAAAATTGCTTGTGGCTAAATCAAGATGTTACAGATTTGGACTGAGCTACTGATTTGTGAATAATGAAAAATTCATAATCTTCCAATTAATGTTTCAGATTACTTAATAGGATTGAAAATTAACCTTAGCTCTAAATTGTCATGTTTTATATTCACCGGTTTGAAAAACTTTCAAACGTTCTCACATAAATGGAGATTAATTTACAAATCATTCTCGCTAGCATGTGACCATAAAACAAATCAGCCCAACAATCCGTACTTAATGTTGTTAAACACATCTAATCAACCATTTGGCATTTTTTATAAGTCACCGGATTATTTCCAGGGTTGAAATATGTCATAAATTACAAAATTAGTGCAGAAGATGCTGGAAATACCCAACAGGTCTGGCAGCATCTGTAGGGAGGGAAACAGATTCAAGGGGACATGATCTTACCGGCCACTCACGCCCCGCTGTCACTGTAGTGAGGACGGAGGATTTGGCCCTCAGTCAAATCTCCAGTCATTGCAGCGGGACCGGAGAATCCCGCCGGCGTGAACGGCTGGAAAATTCCACCCAATCGTGTTTCATCAGAACTGGAAAAATTAGAGATGTAACAAGTTTGAAACAACTAGAAAGGCAGGGAAAGAGGGAGAAGGGAACGTGCACACATGCGTGCATATTATCTTGCAAAGACGGCCGACCACCAAGTAGATTGGCTACCGTGCTCCACAACTCCAGACACCTAACTGGTGAGGAAAGCCCACGTCAGCTCCAGAGTTCGTCCGCTGTCCAGCCCAAATGGCCAAACAGGTCACATGACCCTCCGAGCACTTGGCCCGTAAAGGGGCATGCTACCACAGTGGGTGGGATTTTATGGCTTCGCTCATCCCTAAACCATGAAACCCCACCCAAGGTCAATGGACCTTTCCATGGTCTGCCCTTGCCCGCTCCGATTCCCGTGATGGGCGGGATGGTAAAATTCCAGCCAGTATGTCTCTGAGTGTATGTGTGTCTGTTTGAATATGAATGTGTCTGTGTGTGAGTATGTATGTGTGTGTATGTGAGTTTGTGTCTCTATGTAAGTAAGTATGTGTCTCTATGTGAGTGTGTGTCTCTGTGTGAGCAAGTGTGTGTATCTCTGTGTGAGCGTGTGTCTCTGTGTGAGTAAGTGTGCTCCGTGTAAATATGCGTGTGTGCGTATGTATGTGAGTATTTATGCGTCTCTGTGCAAGTAAGTGTGTGTCCCTCTGTGACTATGTGTATCTCTATGTAAGTATGTATGTGTCTTTCTGTGTGAGTATATGGATATCTGTTTGTGTTTGTATGTGTGTCTCTGTCAGCGTATGTGTATTCCTCTCTTTGTGTCACCATGTGAGTATGTATGTGCCTCTGTGTATGTATGTGTGTCTCTGTGAGTATGTGTATATCTGTGTGAGTATGTGTGTCTCTGTGTGAGTATGTGTGTGTCTCTGTGTATACTCTGTATGGGTCACGATATGAGTATGTACGTCCCTCTGTGTATGTATGTGTGTCTCTGTGAGTATGTATATCTCTGTGTGAGTATGTATGTGGCTCTGTGTGATGTTGTGTGTGAGTGTGTACGTGACTCTGTGTGGGTGTGTGTGTAAGTATGTGTGTGTCTCTGTGTGAGTGTGTATGTGTCTCTGTGTGTGTGTATGTGTCTCTGTGTGAGTGTGTATGTGTCTTCTGTGTGGGTGAGTGTGTGAGTGTGTGTGTGCCTCTGTGTGAGTATGTGTGTGTCTCTGTGTGAGTGTGTGTGTGCCTCTGTGTGTGTGTGTATGAGAATATGTGTGTCTCTGAGAGTATGTGTATCTCTGTGTGAGTGTGTATATGTCTTCTGTGTGGGTGAGTGTGTGAGTGTGTGTGTGCACCTCTGTGTGAGTATGTGTGTGTCTCTGTGTGTGTGTATGTGTCTCTGAGTGAGTGTGTGTATGAGTATATGCGTGTCTCTGTGTCTGCAGACTGTCAACAGTTTCCATTACCCTGCGGACCGAACCAACTGATCTGTGTACCCACTTTATCGCCGGGATATTTGCCTGATTTGGATTCTCCGAGGTGGCGAGTCTACCCTCCCCTCACTGCGCTGAATTGAGCTGCTCCAGGACATGCAACAGCTGCTCTAACATCTGGCCCAGGACCTGAAATGGCAAGTATCAGTCAGGCTAGAAAATCACAGGAATATGAGAAAAATAGAATTGCTTGAGAAGAGTAAATGTTATGCCAGAGTTGGGGGAGGATTTTCAATAGAAAATATCTGAGACAAGGTTCTTAATTTCAAAGCTTAACATTGTAATGTCATCAAATATAAAAAGCATCAATTTAAAAATTCTTACCTTTCTTCTCAAATCACTCCCAGGCCCTGCTCCTCTCCCTCTCTGTAAGAAGTTTAACAACACCAGGTTAAAGTCCAACAGGTTTATTTGGTAGCAAAAGCCACACAAGCTTTCGAGGCTCTAAGCCCCTTCTTCAGGTGAGTGGGAATTCTGTTCACAAACAGAACTTATAAAGACACAGACTCAATTTACATGAATAATGGTTGGAATGCGAATACTTACAACTAATCCAGTCTTTCTAGCCTGACTGATACTTGCCATTTCAGGTCCTGGGCCAGATGTTAGAGCAGCTGTTGCATGTCCTGGAGCAGCTCAATTCAGCGCAGTGAGGGGAGGGTAGACTCGCCACCTCGGAGAATCCAAATCAGGCAAATATCCCGGCGATAAAGTGGGTACACAGGTCAGATGGTTCGGTCCGCAGGGTAATGGAAACTGTTGACAGTCTGCAGACACAGAGACACGCATATACTCATACACACACTCACTCAGAGACACATACACACACACAGAGACACACACAACTCTCCATCTCTGCAAACTATTCCAGGTCAACCTCTCTCACATCTCTAACTCCTTCAGTCCTGGCTCCTTACATATTCCAGTTACACTAAGTAGTCTCACAACACCAGGTTAAAGTCCAACAAGTTTATCTGGTAACACGAGCTTTCAGAGCGTTGTCCCTTCATCAGGTGAGTGAAGAGTTCAGTTCACAAACAGGGCATGTATTGTGGGCTCACAATGCTCCACTTCTCCAGCTTCCACCCTAAACACGTTAAAGAAGCCATCCCCTACGGACAAGCCCTCCGTATACACACGATCTGCTCAGATGAGGAGGATCGCAACAGATACCTACAGACGCTGAAAGACGCTCTCATAAGAACAGGATATGGCGCTCAACTCATCGATCAACAGTTCCGACGTGCCACATCGAAAAACCGCACCGACATCCTCAGAAGGCAAACACAGGACACGACGGACAGAGTACCTTTCACCATCCAGGACTTCCCCAGAGCGGAGAAGCTACGACATCTTCTCCGGAGCCTTCAACATGTCACCGATGAAGACGAACATCTCGCTAAGGCCACCTCCACACCTCCACCACTTGCCTTCAAACAACCGCGCAACCTCAAACAGACCATTGTCCACAGCAAACTACCCAGTCTTCAGGAGAACAGTGACGATGACACACACAATCCTGCCACAGCAACCTCTGCAAGACATGCCGGATCATCGACACGGATGCCATCATCTCATGAGAACACCATCCACCAGTACATACTCTTGTGACTCAGCCAACATTGTCTATCTGATATGCTGCAGGAAAGGATGTCCGGAGGCATGGTACATCAGCGAGACCATGCAGACGCTACGACAACGGATGAATGGACACCATTCAACAATCACCAGGCAGGAGCGTTTTCTTCCTGTCGAGGAACATTTCAGCAGTCATGGGCATTCAGCCTCTGATCTTCGGGCAAGCGTTCTCCAAGGCGGCCTTCACGACAACGCAGAATCGCTGAGCAGAAACTGATAGCCAAGTTCCGCATACATGAGGACGGCCTCAACTGGGATCTTGGGTTCATGTCACACCGTCTGTAATTCCCACAACTTACCTGGGCTTGCAAAATCTCACTAACTGTCCTGGCTGGAGACAATTCACATCTCTTTAACCTGTGCTCAACCCTCTCTCCACTCACATTGTCTGCACCTGTAAAGACTTGATTATCTGTTAAGACTCGCATTCCAACCATAAACTTGTAATTGAATTTGTGTCTATAAATGCCCTGTTTGTGAACTGAACTCTTCACTCACCTGATGAAGGGGCAACGCTCCGAAATCTTGTGCTGGCAAATAAACCTGTTGGACTTTAACCTGGTGTTGTGAGACTACTTACTGTGCCTACCCCAGTCCAACGCAGGCAACTCCACATCATATCCCAGTTAGTTATCAGATAATCAGGATTTTGTTTTAATGGCATTGTTTGAGGGATAAGTATTGTTCAGCAAATGGGAGAAAGCTCCCCTGTTGTTCTTCAAAGCAACGCCATGGGGTCTCTTACACAAGCCTGATCCTAGGCCTGGGTTTTGCCATGAAGGAACGAGTCTTTCTGTTGCGGTGAAATTGGCAGCCGAGTATGAATATCTGGGCCAGGATCTTCCATCCTGCCGAAGGTTAAAGGGCTTCCAGCTGGCCTGCCGCATTGCCTGAGGTGGGCCAGAAAATCCCAGCTTGGTGTCTGCCCAGCCCACCTCCGCACCTGGCGGCCACCACACTTGTTCTGGGAGCAGCAGGCCTGACTTCAAATCTAGCCCACTGGCACCAACCCCCTCCCGAACCCAACCCCACCCCATCTAAACTGGCATCTCCCCCCTCCCCTTCCCCAGCGCCCACACCCAACTCCACACACCAGAACAAAATCCCAACCTCTGGGCCAGTTCAGAGTCAGGTTCACGGGAAACACCCCAACTTTGCACACCTGACAACTAGTGTCCACATGCTTGTATAAGTAAGATTTTGTTTAAAGATTGTTTATTTATTTATTAGTCACAAGTATGCTTACATTAACACTGCAATGAAGTTACTGTGAAAATCCCCTGGTCGCCACACTCCGGCGCCTGTTCGGGTACACTGAGGGAGAGTTTAGCATGGCCAATGCACCTAACCAGCACATCTTTTGGACTGTAGGAGGAAACCAAAGCACCCGGAGGAAACCCACGCAGACATGGGGAGACGTGCAGACTCCACATGAACAGTGATCCAAGCAGGGAATTGAATCCAGGTCCCTGGCGCTGTGAGGCAGCAATGCCACCTACTGTGCCACCATGGAGAGCGAAACAGAGTGAATGTTTCAGGTTGCTGACCTTTTATTCAAACAGGAAGAATGTACTTGTTTGGAAACTATTAAATCTCTTACAGAGTCAGGGAAAAGAGAACAGGAGAGGAAAAAATAACAGTCCTGTGACAAGATGTAAGGAGTGATTAAATGGAAAAGGGGAAAATGAGACAAGTTAAAACAAAAGCAAAAAATGCAGAAACAAAAGACAGTTCCAGAGGAGGGGGAAATGGGAATAGCAGAACCTTTACCAGCTCCTGTTGTTTGAGGAAAAGGGAATGGTGTTTCTGAATGGAAATTATTGAAATGAATGTTGAGTCTGGAAGGTTGTACAGTGTCTGATCCAGGACACCATAATTAATTAAGTCACCATAACCTTGTGTTTCTTAAGGTGTTAGTAGTGTTGGCTCGCCAGGGACATTGAACAAAAGTAGGCCATTTGGCAAGTTCCTCCACTTGCATATTCTGGGGTGGCATGGTGGCACAGTGGTTTGCACTGCTGTCTCAAAGTGCCACAGACCCAGGTTCAATTCCTGGCTTGGGTCACTGTCTGTGCGGAGTCTACACATTCTCCCCGTGTCTGTGTGAGTTTCCTCCTGGTGCTCCAGTATTTTCCCATAGTCCGATGATGTATTGGCCATGCTGAATTCTCCCTCAGTGTACCCGAACAGGTGCCGGAGTGTGGCGACTAGGGGATTTTCACAGTAACTTCATTGCAGTGTTAATGTAAGCCTACTTGTGACACTAATAAATAAACTTTTAAACTTTGGTGAGGTTGCCACCGCCACAAGATACTGCTTAAAATCTACAGCACAACTGCCTACCAAATATAACTTCAGACCAGAGTGCTGTGGTAGATAAAACTGTCTTATCTACCAAGTAAATAAAGGTTGAGAAAGAAGGAAGAAGATTCAAATTAATGAGGGCTTATGAAAAAGTGGATAGGGAAAAAACATTTGCATGGGCAAGAACCATTGCCAGAAGATACAGATAACTGGTGAAAACTCAGAGTGGGAGGTGAGGAGATATTTGGTGACACAATTGATTGAATGGCCTCATTCCGTGCTGTACAACTCCAGGTTCCCAAATGGGTGTACGACAAAGAGCTGTAATGTCATCAACTGCACCAAAGCTGAAGCTATCATTGTCGGAGAAACTTAAGTAGAAATATTGAACCTTGGAATCCAAAGCCAACTCATAACTCACTCCAGCCTGAGTCGTAACTAAAAAAATCCAAAAAGACCATCTCGTTCATCATTGGCGAAATGCTTTCAGAGACTACGTACTATTTTCCCAGGCGGAGACGGAGACCACCATCGAATACTTGAGTCGTTGGAGTGGGACTAGTTCTCGAGACTAGTTAGAGCTGGAGCTGGATTTGATATGAAGCTCAATAAAAATGTAGTTACATCATGAATATACTGACACCACGTATCATTACTGAACGAGGAATCACCAGGTTAGCCCCTTCTAGCTCCCTACCGAAATTTACATTCAGGTGATTGTGTCAGGTGCAAATATATTAACGTACTGTCTAGTCACCTCCTCAGTATAATGGACAGTGTGTGTGAGGGATTGCCTACATCCCTCTCATATCAATCACATTTCCCCATCCATTACTACTAACACGCTTTCAAACTTGGTGAATTTAAAAGGCAGATGTAAATTCAGTCTGCTGAAAAGAAACAAGAACATATTTAAAGTGCTTTGTCATGTGTTCTTTTTTCTGTTGTTGATCAATTCATTTTCTCCAAGTTAACTCATTCTATGATTATAATTAAATGGATCCTGTGATGACTGTTTACTTGTACGACTTTTGGACTGTGTCTGTGTGTGTGTGAATGAGTGAGTGAGTGAGTGAGTGTGTGTGTGCGCACGCATGTATGTGTATCTGTTTGTGTGTGTATGAGTGCATCTGTGTGTGCATATGTATATTAATTCTTCATGTGCTCTCAGGATGTGTGAGACCCTGGCAAGACCAGGGCCAGAATCTTACCACTGTTCACACCGGCAGGATTTTCCCATCCCACTGCTGTGAACAGAGGTTTGGCTGGCCACAGAATTGGCCATGATGTGGAGATGCCGGCGTTGGACTGGGGTAAACACAATAAGAAGTCTCACAACACCAGGTTAAAGTCCAACAGGTTTATTTGGTAGCACAAGCCACTAGCTTTCGGAGCGCTGCCCCTTCATCAGGGGAGTGGAATTTCAGTTCACAAAATTGGCTGCAGCTGGAGTGTGGCGTGAACGGACGGTAAGATCGCGCCCCACATTTACGGCTCTATCTTTATTGAAAAGGTACAAGTGTAATTCACAGTAACTTCATTGCAGTGTTGATGTAAGCCTACTTGTGCAGAGTTTGCATGTTCTCCCCGTGTCTGCGTGTGTTTCCTCCGGGAGCTCCAGTTTCCTCCCACACTCCAAAGATGCGCAAGTTAGGTGGATTGGCCATAATAAATTGTCCATTGCTGCCAGGGGGATTAGCAGGGTAAATATATGGGGTTACAGGGATAGGGCCTAGGTGGGACCATTGTCGGTGCAGGCTTGATGGGCCGAATGGCCTCCTTCTGCACTGTCGGGTTCTATGATTCTATTCTGTGAATTAGATCAGCGATATGATCAGATTAAATGATGGAGCAGGCTCGAGGAGCCGAATGGTCTCCTCCTGCCCCTAATTTTTCTGTTCATGTGACATCTCATCCCAATCTCCCGAGCACAGAGCCACTGGGATGTGACAGCTACAGAGGGGACTGAAAGTCATCCAGTGGAGGGGCTTCTTCTGCACAGAAGGCCTGACACCTGTGGCGGCCACAAGGTACTTTTTTAGTTTCGTACGATACCACCATTTTCACACAATCTGGTGGCCTCCTCCCTACCTCAGCAGCTCCCGCCTCCGCTGCTGGGGGCTGCAGCAGAACCTCCCATCAGGCCTCTTTGATGGGATTCCTGGAGGTGGCTATGTAATTGCCCCCCCCCCCTCCTCCCCATCTCCCCCCCCCCCACCCCTGCCACCACCCCCCCACCTCCCCCACCCTCGGAAGATCACAGCTGAGAACCCACCACAGCCAAATACGTGTTCTAACGATCCAATTGGGAGGGAAAAAATAACACATGGATGATAAAAGCAAGGAAGTTATGCTAAACTTTATAAATCAATGCTCAGTCTCTGATTGGAGTATTGAGAGGCACCGCAGTTTAGAAGGAATGGGAAGGCTATGGAGACAGTACAGGAGATTATCCGAATAGTATCAGGGAGGAGGGATGGCAGTCATGAGGAGACTTGAGGAGCTGTTCTCCTTGGAGCAATGTTTGAAATTATGAAGGATTTTGAAAGGGTAAATTAGGAGAAACTGTTTCCATTGTCCAGAGGGACAGTCCCCAGGTATCACTGATTGCAGGCAATCAGCAGAAGAACCAGAGGCAAGGTGAAGCGGTTATTTGTTTGTGCACCGAGTTGTTGTGCTGTGGAATAGACTGACTGAAAGAACAGTGGAAGCGTGCGAGATAGTAACTTTTAGAAAGGAAATTGGATGAATACTTGCAAAGGAAGAATTTGTGGGACTACGAGGAACGATCAGGGGAGAGCTTTCAAAAAGCTAGCACATTCAAAATGGGCTGAATGGCCCCCATCTGTACTGTGTCTTCATGTGATTCTATGAAGCGTGCACGTGTGTATTTTAAGTGGGTGTGCGTGTGTTTGTTAGCATTAACTCGTAAATATAATGAACACAAGATTATGCAAGTTCATTGGAAAGGCAGTGTACGGTTTCAGCTAAATTTGCAAAGTTTAGTTCAATCATGAAAATATTATTTTTCTGTGCAATTGTCATCACATATTTCTACCAATTAAGACATAATCTTTAGCTATTCTGGAAATATGAGACGGATGAAGTGACATGCACTGTGAGTATCTGTAACCAGCTTGCTGCTATCCAGCATAGGGCCAGCAAGGTGGCACCGTGGTTTAGCACTACTGCCTCACAGTGCCAGGGACACAGGTTTGATTCCCAGCTTGGGTCACTGTCTGTGTGGAGTCTGTATGTTCTCCCCATGTCCGTGTGAGTTTCCTTCGGGTGCTCCGGTTTCTTCCCACAGTCCGAAAGATGTGCTGGTTAGGTGCATTGGTCATGCTAAATTCTCCCTCAGTGGACCCGAACAGGCACCAGAATGTGGCAACTAGGTGATTTTCACAGTTACTTCATTGTAGTGTTAATGTAAGCCTGTTTGCAATGCCAATAAATAAACTAAAAAAAAATGGCCAGCAGTCCAATACGAAATGCCTTTCCAATATTTTTTTATGAGCACCAAGCTTCAGCCAATTAAAGTTCTTCTTGTTGTGATATTAACTTGTGAGTGACTCAGAGGAAAGGATCTTTTCTCCCACTGGTTTTCTTTCCTTGTTGAGTGTTGTCAAAGGAGATGCAAAGGCCTGGACATTCCGCCCCCCGCCCGCCTCCCCTTCCTCCCCCCTTCCTCCCCCCCGCCAGCCCCCCAGCCCTGTTCTGCATTACAAACATGCATGCATACTTTATAGAATCACATAAAGATACAGCACAGAAGGGGACTGGATAAATCACGAGGAATTGTTCCAAATCAGCTCCCTGATGTGATCCTGTCATATCACCGCAGAGACTGGACTAAACATGAGGATGCTGCCCGCTTTGAGCTGGCAGGGCACTGACTAGCAGAATTGAGGGCTATTTAATGGGCTGTCAGCATTTTGCCAATATCGGGGGATCCTGACCACATGGGGAGGCCACCAGCTAGTTGGAGGTGGCCTCTTTGTGGAAGCCCGCAAGAGCAGGCTCAAAGAGGGAACTGCGGGCAGGGAAGGCAGCTCTCTCGACCCCAGGGATCTCTCAAGAGGGGTTCCTCCTTTTGCCCGGAGCCCCTTGAAATTTTGATTAAAAAATAAATGACCTGTCCCAGCACCCAAAGTCTCCTACCTGCTTTAGCAACACCCAACTCTTCCAATTGTGTGTCTGTGGCTTCTGTTATAATTCAGGTCAGAAACTCCAAAGTGTTTTATGAAGCCCACTTGGATCATAAGTTTTGCATCTTGAATTTGGCTAGGGTAAGCATGAGATGTTTCACTTCAGGTATGATTCAAATGACCCACTGGGGAACTTTTATCAAACAAAGTTTATTTAAGAATACAATTAACATGTATAGAAAGAAAATTATCAACATTTTTTATCAATTAGAAATCCAGCTAAAGATTATTTCTTAACTAAACAACCATGATATTGTATAAACCTTAACAGCTAAATACCGTTCCAACCAAACATCCCATAAACCTTTGCTACAGGTTTAGCACAGAAAATGTGAATGCTCACGTGATGCTGGAACTTAGTCCTTTGGTTGGATGCTGCAATTCTCTTAATACACAGACAGACAAGCTTGAAGTCAGAATGGCTTTCCAAAACACCAGGGAGAGAGAGAGAGAGAGACACTCCTGTTATCACGAGTAAACCACCAACAGTAGAATTTTCACTCCAGGAAGGCCAGTGAGCCAGCACAACTTACACTATCAGGGAGAGAGAAAGAGAACACTGCTTTTCATTCTGGTGTCCAAACATCTTCTAAACTAGCCAAAGAGGGGACTGCGGGCAGGGAAGGCAGCTCTCTCGACCCCAGAGCAGGCAAACTGAAAATGAACAAACTTCTGTCACCTGTCCTGTCAATCATTCTTCCCCCTAACAATGCAGGGTCATAAAAAATCCCAGAAAGTATCTGAGGCCTTGAGTAAAAATAAACAAAACCCTACTTAAACCATTGGAGCAGCAATAAAAGCACTTCTAGCTAACAATTTGACAACAATGAGAAAAAAACGAAGCTGCTTAACTGCAGAGAACATGATTTAAAAAAATAATTGCTTCAAGGTACATTGGTGTCCCACTTCAGAGAGTTGCTGGCCCTTTAATTGGCTGGTAACATCAGGAGCCTGTCCTCCACCTTGAATTTGATGGTGGGCCCAATTATGAGGCCACCTGTGGTGAAATTACTGAGCAAATCCCTTCACATTCCCGGAACCACCAGTTTACCACAATGTCAGGGTCCGCGTGCTGATTCTTTTTATGAGGGTACAGATTTGACTTTTGCCACAAACGTTTTTGCTGACATCTTTACCCAGGGAATGCAATGGTTTTGCATAGTTCACAATCTCGACTCCGGGGCTAGTGGGAATAGGGGGGAATAGAGTTTGTGGGGAAGGTAATTTTGGCTTCCATAATGTAAGAATGGAGGATAACACCCATTTTACATCACTCCTCATTTTTATTCATTTTGATTTCTATCTTAAGTGTGTGAGAGAAGAAAAGTCATGATCTCCTTTTTGATGGACTGTAGGAATGATTAGCACTATGTTCATATTCCCTTAACTTTAGAAAGCCAGTGGGTGATCTCAGTAAGGCCTTTCCAATGATAAAGGGATTTAATTGGATTGTTACTCTCTGATGGGCGAATTGGGTGCAATCATTAAATTTGAGCAACGCCAATTCGGAGTGAAATCAGGAAGCACTTTTACACACAAATGGTTGTGGTAATCTGGAATCTTCTCCTCCATAGGTTGTTAATATTATGGGTCAATTAGAGCTTTCAACACTGAGTTCAGTACATTTTTTGGTTGAGTAAGGTATCAATGTAGGTGATAAAAATAAGGATAAATGAAGTTGAAATACAGACCAACTGGAATCTAATTGGATAGCAATGCAAGCCCAAGAGGCCGAATGGCCCCCTACTGTTACTATCTTCCCAATAAACCAACGAGATAAATCAAGGCACTTCTCCCAGCATCACCTCACCAAAGGGACTGGGAAACAGGCGAGGATCAAGATTTGCCATGTGGTTGGTCAACGGGCACCCAACCCTTAGAGAGTTAGTGACGTATGAAGGGGCAGAGCTGGAACATCAGGTGGTTCCACATCTCCGGTTTTGAAGTGGGCCGGGACAAATGTGCCAGTCCCCCTGCCGGGTTACTTGTGTGACCCCAGTGTTTGGATGTTAGGCAAGAACAAGCTGGGATGATGGCTTGGACAATCCCCCACAAAAGGGATCACTGGAGAGGGAAACGTCATAAGGACAGGAAGTTGAAAGATCAGCCATGATTTCCCCGAGTGGCGTTGCAAGCCCAAAGAGACATGTGCACTAATCCTGTTCCTATTTCTTATGTTTGAGGGTGAGGCAAACACTGTTGGTCTTCTGAATCCGGCACATTGGGGTGGTACAGCTATATTTCTTTATTCATTCATGTGATGTGGGCTTCGCTGGCTGGGCCATCATTCATTGCCCATCCCTAATTGCCCTTGAACTAAAGCATTTAAGAGTCAACCACATGGCTGTGGATCAGGAGTTATATATAGGCCAGACCAAGTAAGGGTGGCAGATTTCCTTCTCTAAAGGACATTAGTGAACCAGTTTTTTTTAATTGGCAATGGTTTCACGGTCATCATTGGAGCATTACCCTGGGTCACTGGATTACTATTGCAGTGACAATATCACTATGTCACTGCCTTCCCTGAGATACACACCTGTGCCACAGGTACCGACCCGCTAGTAAATAGGGTGAACTCAGCACGGTCAATGCTAGAGATCACTCATGGATTTGATTTGATTTATTATTGTCACATGTATTGGGACACAGTGAAAAGTATTGTTTCTTGCGCGCTATACAGACAAAACATATCATTCATAGAGTACACAGGGGAGAAGGAAAGGAGAGAATGCAGAATGTAGTGTTACAGTCATAGCTAGTAGAGAAAGATGAGCTTAATATATGGTAGGTCCATTCAACAGTCTGATGGCAGCAGGGAAGAAGCTGAGTCGGTTGGTACGTGATCTCAGACTTTTGTATCGTTTTTATGATGGAAGAAGGCAGAAGAGAGAATGTCCGGGGTGCGTGGGGTTCTTAATTATGCTGACTGCTTTTCCAAGGCAGCAGGAAGTGTAGATGGAGTCAACGGATGGGAGGCTGGTTTGTGTGATGGACTGGGCTACATTCACGACCTTTTGTAGATTTTTGTGGTCTTGGATAGAGCAGGAGCTATACCAAGCTGTGATACAACCAGAAAGAATACTTTCTATGGTGCATCTGTAAACATTGGTGAGAGTTATAGCGAATTTCCTTAGCCTCCTGAGAAAGTAGAGGCGGAGGAGGGCTTTCTTAACTATAGCATCAGCATGGGGGCACCAGGATAACATCCTGGTATTTACATACGGTCACACATAAGGTGATAGAAAGAAATAGAGAGACCTGGGCGGGCACCCTGTTGGATTCACAGGGCAGAACATTTATACCAATATTTTGGGGTGGTACGGTGGTACAGAGGTTAGCTCTGCCAGGGACTCCAGTTCAATTCCCAGTTTGGGTCACTGTCTGTGTGGAGTCTGCACGTTCTTCTCGTGTCTGCATGGGTTTCCTCCGGGTGCTCCAGTTTCCTCCAACAGTCCAAAAGATGTGCTGATTAAGTGCATTGGCCATGCTAAATTCTCCCTCAGTGTACTCGAACTGGAGCCGGAGTGTGGCGACTTGGGAATTTTCACAGTAACTTTATTGCAGTGTTAATGTAAGCCTATTTGTGACACTAATAAATAAGCTTTAAAAAACTTCAATTCAAACCATATTTTGTTTTGGTTTTCTACTGGTTTTGCACCCATTCATATTAAGGAGCAGATAATCACAGGCTGTGGACAGAGGAGCTGCTTCGCTCTGTTGGCTAGATGGCTAACATGTACTTCACAATAATGCCAGCAGCGTAGGTTTGATTGCTGTTCAGGCTGAGGTAGACTAAGAACCTGCTTCCTCGTCCTGCCCCTGAGAGTGCGAGCAATGGCAAACCCTCACTCACAGAATCTGCCAGGAACACAGCTCAGGGTGAAGCTTCAGCAGACACTGAGCCAAGGACCTGTCTTCAGATAGAGGACCAATGTGACATGACACATACAAAGGTTTATAAATAGAGGAGCAGAACATCCAGCTGCAGATACAGATAAAAATAGACAAGAGGGAGAAACAACAGAGAAAATAGAATCATACAGTGCAGAAGAAGGCCATTCGGCCCATCAAGTCTGCACCGACTACAGTCCCACCCAGGCCCTATCCCCATAACCGCATGCATTTCCCCTAGCTTATCCCCTTGAAACTAAGGGGTAATTTTGCATGGCCAATCCACCTAACCCACACATCTTTGGACTGTGGGAGGAAACTGGAGCACCCGGAGGAAACCCACGCAAACACCGGGAGAATGTGTAAACTCCGCACAGTCACCCAAGTCGGGAATTGAACCCGGGTCCCTGGTGCTGTGAGGCAGCAGCGCTAACCACTGTGCCACCATGCCACCCCACAGTGAAAAACCATATCAGAGGAATAGTAAGTGAATGTAATGACGCATTTTCATTAGAAACACAAAAGGCATTTATTAACAAGAGAAACTGTACAGCAGTCAGCACGCCTGCACCTAACCCTCTCCATGTCGACTGCCTAAGAGAGGACTCCACCCCCTGGGATGGTTACTCACTCTGCATCCCAATTTCTCCCCCAAGCAACGTGACACTTACTCTGCTGTGTTGCTCTCAAAGGGACAATTATCATGAATCAACACAGTGAGTGAGGCTGCATTCACACGTATACCTTTACACTGCTGCAAAGCTTTTTTCCACTCCAACTTGGAGTTGAAACACTGAGATACTTCTGAGATGCACTAAAGGCTGGTAACTGAGGCTTCACAGGTAGCAGCATAATTCCAGACTCCTAGAGAAGGAAATCTGCCATCCTTACCTGGTCTGGCCTATTTATAAACCTCCAGATCCACAGCAATGAGGTTGACTCTTAAACGCTTCATTTCAAGGGCAGTGAGGGTTGGGCAATAAATGGTGACCCAGCCAGCAATGTTTACATCCAATGAATGAATAAAGGAATGTACCAGTGCTACCCCAATGTGCTGGAAATCTGAAGACCAACAGTGCTTGCCTCACCCTCAAACATAAGAAATAGGAGCAGGATTAGGGCACATGTCTCTATGGGCTTACAACGGCACTCAGGGAGATCATGGCTGATCTTTCAACTTCCTGTCCTCAGGATGTGTCCCTCTTCAGTGAAACAGGATGATGCATCCTGCAGATCAGTCTGGGAATAGTTGTTTCCCCCTCCAATTGCAGCAAAGGTTTTTTTCCCCCTGCAACTATACCTTCCAATGCTTCTGACAGATTATGCACGGTAATGTCGGAGTGACTGTCCTTCGTTACGCTTTGATGTGTCATACAGTGCCTGCAATTTCACTTTGAAACTGCCTTAAAACACAGCTGAGTCTCATAGAACATAGAACATTACAGCGCAGTACAGGCCCTTCGGCCCTCGATGTTGCGCCGACCAGTGGTACCAATCTAAAGCCCATCTAATCTACACTATTCCAATATCATCCATATGTTTATCCAATAACCACTTGAACGCTCTCAACGTTGACGTGTCCACCACTGCTGCTGGCAGGGCATTCCACACCCTTACTACTCTCTGAATAAAGAACCTACCTCTAACATCTGTCCTATATCTCTCACCCCTCAATTTAAAGCTATGTCCCCTCGTGCTAGCCAACACCATCCGAGGAAAAAGGCTCTCACTATCCACCCTATCTAATCCTCTGATCATCTTGTATGCCTCTATTAAGTCACCTCTTAACCATCTTCTCTCTAACGAAAACAACCTCAAGCCCTTCAGCCTTTCCTCATACGATTTTCCCACCATACCAGGCAACATCCTGGTAAATCTCCTCTGCACCCTTTCCAACACTTCCACATCTCAGATCAGGACAGATCAGGACAGATCAGGACAACTCCAAACAGCACCATGAGACAGAGCCAAATAATGAGAGACGCAGCGATGGAGAGAGAAACTGAGAGAGAAACTGGAAGAGGGTGACAGTGAAAGAGAAATTAAGAGAGAGACAAGGAAGAGAAGAGAAAGGAAAATTAAATATACATGCGGTTGCATGCAGGCATGCACATGCGTGCTCAGGCACACACACACACACACGCACGCACATGCATACTCATATGCAAAGACGCAGAAACATGTGCAGGAACACACTGATAGATACATACCTGAAGCTAGCATTTCCCCAGTGGAAGTTGAAGACATCTCCAGCTATATTTGGTAAATCTACTTCAGAGTTAGCAGGCTGCTCAGAATGATGGCTGGTAAATGACATTATTGTATAAGCACTTCACAGCCTTCTGTCAAGTACCAGACTGTACTGGCTTAATGCTGGTTTTAACTCACTCAAACAAACTGACAAATGTTTCTGTTAAGATAAAGGAGGGGAATGGAGTGTGTTGGGAGCACATTGGGACGACTCCACATCACAAGGTATAACAGGATAGTCATACACAATCACAGAATACCACAGTTCAGAAGTGGCCCTTTGGCCCATCGAGTCTGCACCGACGCATGAAAGGTCCTGACCTGCCCATCTAATCCCACTTGCCAGCACGTGGCCCATAGCCTTGAATGTATGGCGTGCCAAGTACCCATCCAGGTACTTTTTAAAGGATGTGAGGCCTCCCGCCTCCACCACCCTCCCAGGCAGCGCATTCCAGGCCCTCACCACCTTCCGGTTAAAAAGGTTTTTCCTTAAATTCCCCCCTAAACCTCCCACCGCTCACTTTTAACTTGTGTCCCCTCATAACTAAGGGGAACAGCTGCTCCCTATCCACCTGTCCATGCCCTTCATAATCTTGAACACCTCAATCAGGTCACTCCTCAGTCTTTGCTCCAGAGAAAATAACCCAAGCCTATCCAATCTCTCTTTATAACTTAAATGTTCCATCGCAGGCAACATCCTGGTGAATCTCCTCTGCACCCCTTCCAGTTCGATCACATCCTTCCTATAATGTGGTGACTAGAACTGCACACAGTACTCCAGCTGTGGCCTCACCAAAGTTCTACACAACTCCATTATGACCTCTCTGCTTTTGGAATCTATACCCCGATTGATGAAGGCGAGTGTGTCATATGCCTTTTTCACCACCCTATTAACCTGCCCTTCTGTCTTCAGAGATCTATGGACAATCACGCCAAGGTCCTTTTGTTCTTCAGAACTTCCCAGTGTCAGACCTTTCATAGTATACATCCTTGTCAGATTACTCCTTCCAAAGTGTATCATCTCACACAGTGGAGCTTAGGTCTAATAATCGCTTGCTCCACTGACGTCAGACGTGTGATCCCAGTTGGGCTTTCATCTAAGCATGAAGGTTGTCACCAATAATTGCCAACAGCTTCATAATAGCTGAATGGTAAGCTGGGGGAAAGAATGCCATTTAGACACCATTTCTACCCTCAGTAGGTAGTGTGGCCCCTTTAATGGGCAATGCTTCATAGGTCACATGAGCAGACTGGAACCAATGGAATGTGAACATGTAAACCTGGGCCAATCGATAGCAAGGGTGTGCATCCTAGGGGCTGGAAGGCTTCGGTTAGACTCAGGGCGTTGTGGGGAGTAGACTTGCATAGTTGGCTGTTAAACCTTTCATTGTAGATAGTTCTTCTCAGTCAATAAATCTTTTAGTTTGTTACTTGCCACATCGAGTCGCCTTGAGTTACTACAAATCCAAAGTAGACATGTCTCCAAAATCAATTAGGTGTCCAGGATCACTTGGTGGCATCTCTCGGGAGAAAGGAATGCTAAGGGAGTGCTAACAACTTCCAAATGTGAAGGGAAGTCTCTCTCTGTGGACACATACAAGATGAGGAATGGTTTTGATAGAACAAGCAATGTGACATTGTTTCAATCGGCATGGTTACAGCACAGAAGACCATTCAGCCCATCGTGCCTGTGTTAGCTCTTTGGAAGAAAGAGTTACCCAATGGTCCCTCGCACCTGCTCTTTCCTCATAATCCTGCAAATTTCCAAATTCAAGTGTTTGCTCGGGTTGCCAACTCTGATGAAAAATATTCCTGGAGGTTTTATCACATGACTTATTCCCCATGCTCCAACCATTAGCCGGTCAATGCACCACCCTGCCACACTGCTTATTGGAAAGGAAAAAGGCTCATGATCAAATTGGATGACGCTTGATTGTCAGTCAAACAGCCTTCTTCCCTAATTTCAACATGTTTGTACCTGGTCAAATGAAATGTTCAAATAAAATTACAAAAAAAGACCTTAATCTTAATGCCCCACTGAGTTTTTTTCCAGGATCGTACACAGCAGTGCCTGGAGATAGAGCGTGAATTCCTAGAGCCACCAGGCCAGCCCTGGAGGATTGACAACCCTGGTGTTCACGCAATTTACTTCTCAAAATGCTATCTGAATGTATTTTCACCAACATTTCAAGTGGTGCTTGGCTCAGTGGTTAGCACTACTGCCTCACAGCGCCAGGGACCGAGGTTCAATTCCCTGCTTGGGTCATTGTCAATGTGGAGTTTGCACATTCTCCCCATGTCTGCGTGGGTTTACTCCAGGTGCTCCGGTTTCTTCCCACAGTCCGATTGTGGTGGATTGGCCATGCTAAATTGCCCTTTAGTGTCAGGGGAAATAGCTAGGGTAAATGCATGGCGTTATAGGGATAGGGCTTGGGTGGGATTGTGGTTGGTGCAGACTCAATGGGCCGAATGGTCTGTTTCTGCACTGTAGGATTCTATGATCTATGAGATTAGTACCATTTGCTGGTTTTAAATAAAATCTTTATCATCTTACCTTACCAGAAGAGACAAATTTAAGATAATTGGCAAAAAGTTCCAAAGCAGCAGGATTTCAAAGACATGCTTCAGTAACTGATTGAATTTAATCAGCTTCAAACATCTTCATGCTTGAAAATGAAACTTGTTTTAGTTCATCAGTGAACTTACCAAGTGTTTCCATAACCACAGCCATTAAAAGTATATTCCTGTAGTGTTATCATTGTGTGTATAATTCCTGTCAACAACAATAATGCTTTGTATCCTATTATTTTAAGGAATGACAAACTTATGGGTATCATCTATTTTCTAACATACTTATCACAGTCTTTGAAGCTCCAATAATTCCCCCAACATCCATTTACTCTTTGTGGCAGAGAGCTCCAGATATCTATTACCCTCTGTGTGAAACAGTGCTTCCTGTTTTCCCTTCTCACTGGCATAGCCCTCAGTTAAGATGATCTCCTTTCTGTTCTTCATTCTCCCACCCGAGGAAGCTATAACAGTCTATGAGAAGAGGGTTTGACAGTCATTTATTACAAAGGCCTGCTTTAAACAATTGGATGGGAGACCACACGTAAGATTATGAGGGGACTTCATAGGATTAAGGTTTTAGATTCCCTGAGGTATTGTTTCAACTGGTCGGGGAATCTAAAACATGGAAGCACCAGGATAAAGAGCTGATTAAATAGGGGCAGCACAGTAGCATAGTGGTTAGCACTGCTGCCTCACAGTGCCAGGGACCTGGGTTCAATTCCTGGCTTGGGTTATTGTCTGTGTGGAGTTTGCACATTCTCCCCATGTCTGCGTGGGTTTTCTCCGGGTGCTCCAGTTTCCTTTCACAGTCCAAAGATGTGCGGGTTAGGTGGATTGGCCATGCTAAATTGCCCCTTAGTATCAGGTGGACGAGCTAGGGTAAATGTATGGGGTTGTGGGGGTGGGGCCTGGGTGGAATTGTGGTTGATTTAGACTCAATGGGCCAAATGGCCTCCTTCTGCACTGCAGGAGTCTATGATTATAGGACTGAGGGGCTACAATTGATGGGAAACTGAACTGGACTAGCCATATAAATACTATAGCTTCAAGAGCAGGTTCAGAGGATGGGAATTCTGTGGTGAGTAACTCACCTCCTGACTCCACAAAGCCTGTCAACTATCTACAAAGCACACCTCAGAAGTTCAAGAGAAAAGTCTCCACTTGCCTGGATGAGTGCAGCTCAAACAACACTCAAGAAGCTTGACACCATCCAGGACAAAGCAGCCCACTGATTGGCACCCCATCCACAAACATTCAATTTTTCCACTACCAATGAACAGTGGCAGTCTTATACACCATCTCCAAGATGCACCGCAGGATCACACCAAGGTTACTTTGGCAACATCTTCCAAACCCACTACCATCTCGAAAGACAAGGGTAGCAGACACATGGAAACAACACCACCTGGCGGTTCTCTTCCAAGTCCTCACTAATTTGGAAAGATATTGCTGTTCCTTCACTGTCATTGGGTCAAAATCCTCGAACTCACTCCCCAACTGCACTGTGGGTGTACCTACACCACATGGACTACAGTGGTTACAGAAGACAGCTCACCATTACCTTTTCAAGTGAAATTAGGGATGGGCAATAAATGTTGGCCTAGCCAGTGACATCCACATACCACTAATGAATTCAAAAAAGGAAAAATCACTTGCTTAGAGAGTTGTTGTGAATCTTTGGAATTCTCTTTCCCCAAGGGTTGTGGATGCTCCATGTTGAACATAAACATCCGAAGGAGGAGCAAAAGTAAACCACTCGGGCCCTTGAGCCTGTTCTGCCGCCATTCAATAAAATCATGGCTGATCTGATTGAAACCTCAATCCCACATTCCTGCCCACGCCCGATGACCTTTCACCCCCTTGTTAATCAAGAATCTATCTACCTCTGCCTTAAGAATATTCAAAGGGGCGATCTTACCAAAAAAGTTTGAAGTGCCGAATGAGCGTGAAAGCGGGAATCGTGCCAAATTGTGGGCGAGTTAAAAGTCCAATCTTACCACACTGAGCAAAAAAACAAAGCAAGATCCATGTCTCAACAGCAGGGGGCGTGGGTGGGGCAAAACAGAGAGATCGGTCGCTGCCTCCCCCCAGCTATTGATGGCATCAGCGGCTGATCGTGCCCCTCTGCCCCCCACCCCCCCCCCCAACTCCCTCACAGCACAATGGGCCCATGCGGCTTACTCCTGCTCCTAGTTCTTGTGCTGCTGTGTGTTCCTCTGCTAGATATTCATGCATCTTCAGTGCCCAATCCTAGGGCTCGATCTGTTTTGAATCCCACACTGGTAAATCACGGCACCGTCTCTCCAGAGAGATGTCGGCAGGAATTCTCCCGCCATTCATGCCAGCGGGATTCTCCAGTCCCGTTGGCAGCGCACCCTCGCCTGTGGGTTTCCTGGCAGCATGGGATGGCTTCAGTGGGAAATCCAATTGATAGCAACGGGACGAGAGAATCCTGCCACCAGCGAATGGCACGCCACCTCCTGCCGCTGAGAACCATGCAGCTGGGAGGTCAAGGATTCCCACGTGTAACACTTACCATCAGCAAGCGTGTCCCTTCTGCATTGGTTGACTTTTCTGCTGGGATAGCTCTCTGTAATGCAGGGACATTCACGAGGCCATTTGATCGAAGTGTTTGAGAGCAGGAAAATTTTGATAGAGGTATTTTGAATTTTAAATAAGCTAAACAGTGTCAAATAGCAGAAAGGTTCGTAACTAAAGCAGACATATTTAATGTGCTTGGCTCCACAAACACAAGGGCGTGGGGACATGAGAAGCGAGTTATTGTGATTTGAAATGCACACACTGGAAGGGTGACGGAAGCAGTTTCAATTGTAATTTTCAGAAGAGAATTGTATAAATAATTCAAGGAAAACAAATGACTTTATAGAATTATGGGGAAAGAGCAGGGAAGTGGAATCAATTATGTAACTCTCTGAGAGAGCTGGCACTCACAATAGGCCAGAGTGTGGATTATTTTGCCTTTAGATTTTATTCTAAATTTCCGGTTTCCTTTTGCATCAAGAAGTCAACAACTCGGAGACCACACTGCCTCCTGAATTAAACAGTCAACATCCCTGAAATTATTCTCACACAGAAACCCCAGAAGACCCTGTGGCATATTTTCTAAGAGGCATTGGATCTTTGCAGTGATCTACGAATTTGCTAAAGATGTATTTTCTTCAGCATGAATTCTGTGGTCTGTCCATTGATGCCAGTTCCCTCCTGAGCTGCTGGCACATGCGAGACCACACATTCTGTCCAACTGTATCTGCAGATTCCCACCCAGACCATCCATCAAACTTCTTATCTCAACATCCCCTGAGACTTTGATTTAATTTGATTTGATTTATTATTGTCACGTGTATTAACATACAGTGAAAAGTATTGTTCCTTGCGCGCTATACAGACAAAACATACCTTTCATAGAGAAGGAAACAAGAGAGTGCAGAATGTAGTGTTACAGTCATAGCTAGAGTGTAGAGAAAGATCAACTTAATGCAAGGTAGGTCCATTCAAAAGTCTGACAGCAGCAGGGAAGAAGCTGTTCTTGAGTCAGTTGGTGAGTGACCTCCAGACTTTTGTATCTTTTTCCCAATGGAAGAAGGTGGAAGAGAGAATGTCCTGGGTGGGTGGGGTCCTTAGTTATGCTGGCTGCTTTGCCGAGGCAGCGGGAAGCGGAGACTGAGTCAATGGATGGGGGGCTGGTTTGCGTGATGGATTGGGCTACATTCACGACCTTTTGTAGTTCCTTGCGGTCTTGGGCAGAGCAGGAACCATACCAAGCTGTGATACAACCAGAAAGAATGCTTTCTATGGCGCATCTGTAAAAGTTGGTGAGAATCGTAGCTGACATGCCAAATTTCCTTCGTCTTCTGAGAAAGTAAGACTGAGACTCCACTTGTCCCACTGAAGTCCAACCTTCCCTAGGTTTGTTTCCCATTGGGAAAATGTAAGTTCTGCTTCTGCACTCCCCAAAGAACAAAAAAAAACAGTACAGCACAAAAGCAGGCCTTTCGGCCTACAAAGCCTGCATCAACACATGACGCCTTTCTAAGCTGCAGACCTTTTGCCTCTATGTGGTCTGTATCCCCCTATTCATGTATCTGTCAAGATGCCTCTTAAATATTGCTGTTGTATCTGCTTCCACCACCTCCTCTGGCAGCGCATTCCAGGCACTTACCACCCTGTGTAAAAAACATGCCACTCACATCTCCTTTAAACTTTCCATGTGACCTCTTAATCTGTAGCCCACATGTTCTGCAATCTGATGTCCCCCCTTTCTGAGTCCCCCATCTATGAGATCTTCCCCCAGCTGATCCGACAATCTCACCCTCTCTCCTGTCCTATCCACAGCTGCTGCTCTCTATTGCAGGCTTTCCCACTGGTCAGCTGTCCACCCTGATTGTCGGGCAGGAAACAGTGTCAAAATACTTAATGATGTCCTGCTGTTCGGGAGCAGATCAGAAACTCCAAGGTATATTATGAAGTGAGCCTATGCCCCAACTGTCTTTGCTTTTGGCAATAATGTCAGCATAAACTGTTTCACTCCAGGTGCGATTCGGTTGACCCACTAGGAATCGTTTATTCAAACAAACTTTATTTAACAATACAGTTTAACTATAACAAAAAGAATTAGCATAACTTTTACCAACTGAAATGCTTAAACATGACAAGGTATAATTCTTAACTGCTACCTATCTCTATAGTTCCAATTTAAGCAATATTCCTCATAGATGTAAACTCCTCTTTAGAATCAGTTAGCAAAAATGTATAGGCTTACGTTGCTAGTCTCACAACTAATTAACATCTCTGGACAGAGAAACAGAAAGACACTTGTCTTCTGACTCTCAGATAGAAGCCTCCAGAGGAAGAGCTGTCTTCAAACAGCAGAACTCCAGAGACAGAAAGGGAGAAAACACCTCTTGCAGACCTCTGAAGAGAGATACCTCTTTTCTAGCAGGTCACAGACTTCAACTTCTGGAGAGAGAGAAAGAGAAAACCAACCCTGTTGCTCCTTTCAAATTCAAACAGCAACTGCCTGCTTGTCACTCTGTAGGCTTTGCTCCTCCCATTAGCACATGACATGCACATGTCAATCAACCTAATTAAACCCTACTCTGAAACCCCAGGGGAAAAATCAAGAGATAACAAAACTGCATTCATCAGATTAAAACAAACACCCAATAATTAGGAGCAATTACTCTTCTGCAGACTCAGCATGTGGGTTGCCAGCTACAGACAATTGGCACCATAATCAGAGCTGCAGTATAAAACAGACCCTTCACAAGAAGCATAACACAAATACAGTTCTTAAAGGCACAGTATCCTCACACTGCTATAAAATCAAGCCAGCCTCCAAGACCTCAGATATCCTTAATGAGCACTTTGCCCTTGTGTAATCCCATCGTGCCTACAAAAAGCAGGGCCAATGAATCTATAAACAGGAAACCCACATCCTAGCAATAATCCTGCTTTTAGGCATTACGTCTCAGGCCACCTCTACAGCAACATTTCCATTTCTAATGGATGCTTCTTACCATTTGTTATGGTGGACTCCGACAAACTAGGAGACTCAGATACAGGTCATGATAGTTTATTCAAGATTCATGCATGAAGCACATTGTCTTCAAGACTCCTAATGCAGCAGGGTTTAGCTGTTTCAGTAAGAGCAGGGAAGGTGGTAAAAGAGGTGGAGGTGTGGCATTGTTAGTCAAGGACAGTATTACGGTGGCAGAAAGGACGCTTGATGAGGACCCGTCTACTGAGGTGGTATGGGCTGAGGTGAGAAACAGGAAAGGAGAGGTCACCCTGTTGGGAGTTTTCTATAGGTCTCCGAATAGTTCCAGAGATGTAGAGGAAAGGATTGCAAAGATGATTCTGGATAGGAGCGAAAGTAACAGGGTAGTTATTATGGGGGACTTGAACTTTACAAATATTGACTAGAAAAGCTATAGTTCGAGTACTTTAGAGGGGTTAGTTTTTGTCCAATGTGTGCAGGAGGGTTTCCTGACACAGTATGTAGATAGGCCAACAAGAGGCGAGGCCACATTGGATTTGGTACTGGGTAATGAACCAGGCCAGGTGTTAGATTTGGAGGTAGGTGAGCACTTTGGTGATAGTGACCACAATTCGGTTACGTTTACTTTAGCGATGGAAAGGGATAGGTATATACTGAAGGGCAAGAGTTATAGCTGGGGGAAAGGAAATTATGATGTGATTAGGCGAGATTTAGGATGCATAGGTTGGGGAAGGAAACTGCAGGGGATGGGCACAATTGAAATGTGGAGCTTGCTCAAGGAACAGCTACTGCGTGTCCTTGATAAGTATGTACCTGTCAGGCAGGGAGGAAGTGGTCGAGCGAGGGAACCATGGTTTACTAAAAAAGTTGAATCTCTTGTGAAGAGGAAGAAGGAGACTTATGTAAAGATAAGACGTGAAGGCTCAGTTAGGGCGCTTGAGAGTTACAAGTTAGCCAGGAAGGACCTAAAGAGAGAGTTAAGAAGAACCAGGAGGGGACATGAGACGTCTTTGGCAGGTAGGATCAAGGGAAACCCTAAAGCATTCTATAGGTATGGCAGGAATAAAAGAATGACGAGGGTAAGATTAGGGCCAGTCAAGGACAGTAGTGGGAAGTTGTGCGTGGAGTCTGAAGAGATAGGAGAGGTGCTAAATGAATATTTTTCATCAGTATTCACACAGGAAAAAGACAATGTTGTCGAGGAGAATACTGAGATACAGGCTATTGGACTAGACAGGATTGAGGTTCATAAGGAGGAGGTGTTAGCAATTCTGGAAAGTGTGAAAATAGATAAGTCCCCTGGGCTGGATGGGATTTATCCTTGGATTCTCTGGGAGGCTAGGGAGGAGACTGCAGAGCCTTTGGCTCTGATCTTTATGTCGTCATTGCCTACAGGAATAGTACAGTAAGAAGTCTCACAACACCAGGTTAAAGTCCAACAGGTTTATTTGGTAGCAAATACCATAAGCTTTCGGAGCACAGCTCCTTCGTCAGATGGAGTGGATATCTGTTCTCCAACAGTGCACAGGCACAGAAATCAAGTTACAGAATACTAATTTGAATGCAAATCTCTACAGCCAGCCAGGTCTTAAACGTACAGATAATGTGGGTGGAGGGAGCATTCAACACAGGTTAAAGAGATGTGTATTGTCTCCAGACAGAACAGCTAGTGAGATTCTACAAGCCCAGGAGGCAAGCTGTGGGGGTTACTGATAATGTGACATAAATCCAACATCCCGATTTAGGCCATCCTCATGTGTGCGGAACTTGGCTATCAGTTTCTGCTCAGCGACTCTGCGCTGTCGTGTGTCGTGAAGGCCGTCTTGGAGAACGCTTACCTGAAGATCCAAGGCTGAATGCCCGTGACTGCTGAAGTGCTCCCCCACAGGAAGAGAACAGTTTTGCCTGGTGATTGTCGAGCGGTGTTCATTCATCCGTTGTCGTAGCGTCTGCATGGTTTCCCCAATGTACCATGCCTCAGGCCATCCTTTCCTGCAGCCTATCAGGTCGACAACGTTGGCCGAGTTGCAAGAGTAGGTACCGTGTACCTGGTAGATGGTGTTCTCACGTGAGATGATGGCATCCGAGTCGATGATCCGGCACATCTTGCAGAGGTTGCTGTGGCAGGGTTGTGTGGTGTCGTGGTCACTGTTCTCCTGAAGGCTGGGTAGTTTGCTGCGGACAATGGTCTGTTTGAGGTTGCGTGGTTGTTTGAAGGCAAGAAGTGGGGGCGTGGGGATGGCCTTGGCGAGATGTTCGTCTTCATCAATGACATGTTGAAGGCTCCGGAGGAGATGCCGTAGCTTCTCCGCTCCGGGGAAGTACTGGACGACGCAGGGTACTCAGTCCACCGTGTCCCGTTTTTGTCTTCTGAGGAGGTCGGTGCGGTTTTTTGCTGTGGCACGTTGGAATTGTTGATCGATGAGTCGAGCGCCATATCCTGTTCTTATGAGGGCATCTTTCAGCGTCTGGAGGTGTCTGTTGCGATCCTCCTCATCCGAGCAGATCCTGTGTATTCGGAGGGCTTATCCATAGGGGATGGCTTCTTTAACGTGTTTCGGGTGGAAACCGAGAAAGAAGCCATCCGGCACCGTCCTCTGGTCCATCTCCCTCCTCTGGTGCAGCACTCTCCTCTGGTCCACCTTCCTCCTCTGTCCAGCATCTCCTCTGGTCCAGCACCCTCCTCTGGTCCAGTATCTCATCTTGTCCAGCACCCTCCTCTGATCCAGCACCCTCCTCTGATCCAGCACCCTCCTCTGGTCCAGCACCCTCCTCTGATCCAGCACCCTCCTCTGATCCAGCACCCTCCTCTGGTCCAGTACCCTCCTCTGTCCAGCATCTCCTCTGGTCTAGCACTCTCCTCTGGACCAGCACCCTCCTCTGGTCCAGCAGTCTCCTCTGGTGCAGCACTCCCCTCTGGTCCAGTACCCTCCTCTGTTACAGCACTCTCCTCTGGTCTAGCACCCTCCTCTGGTCTAGCACCCTCCTCTGGTCCAGCATCTCCTCTGGTGCAGCACCCTCCTCTGGTCCACCTCCCTCCTCTGGTCCACCTCCCTCCTCTGGTCCACCTCCCTCCTCTGGTTAACCTCCCTCCTCTGGCCCAGCACCCTCCGCTGGTCTCGCACCCTTCTCTGGTCCAGCACTCTCCTCTGGTCCAGCACCCTGCTCTGGTCCAGCACTCTCCTCTGGTCCAGCACTCTCCTCTGGTCCAGCACCCTGCTCTGGTCCAGCACTCTCCTCTGGTGCAGCTCTCTCCTCTGATCCAGCACCCTCCTCTGGTCCAGCACTCTCCTCTGGTGCAGCTCTCTCCTTTGATCCAGCACTCTCCTCTGGTCCAGCACCCTCCTCTGGTCCAGCACTCTCCTCTGGTCCAGTACTCTCCTCTGGTCCAGCACTCTCCTCTGGTCCAGCACTCTCCTCTGGTCCAGCACTCTCCTCTGGTGCAGCTCTCTCCTCTGATCCAGCACTCTCCTCTGGTCCAGCACCCTTCTCTGGTCCAGCACTCTCCTCTGGTCCACCTCCCTCCTCTGGTCCACCTCCCTCCTCTGGTCCACCTCCCTCCCCTGGTGCAGCACTCTCCTCTGGTCCAGCACCCTCCTCTGGTCCAGCTTCCTTCTCTAATCCACCTCCCTCCTCTGGTCCACCTCCCTCCTCTGGTCCAGCACCTCTCCTCTGGTCCCCCTCCCTCCTCTGGTCCCCCTCCCTCCTCTGGTGCAGCACCCTCCTCTGGTCCACCTCCCTCCTCTGGTCCACCTCCCTCCTCTGGTCCAGCACCTCTCCTCTAATTTAATGCTCACACCAAGTCGCCGTTTTCCACTACATTTATAACTGTTCATCACATACACGGAATATGGTTTAATTTCCAATCTTGTTTACGTATATATTTTATTATTACAACTTTCACTTGGAACAAGGCTGTGTCTTCTCCTAGCTATTGCTGAACTGTCTTTCCCTATCTGTCCTGACTCAATGTCTGTCCTTCTAGCAGTAAATAACCCAGGGCTTGTTGGAGGGTTCTTGCTGATTCAAGTCCTTGAGGGTGGTGTAAGTTCATCAGACAACTTATGCTGCTGATATTGGGCCTTATGGTGTGTAAATCAAATTAAATCAAATCAAATCAAAATATAGTTCACTGCAGTATAAACACTTGACTAGCATCTGATGTTACTCTGAGTCAGATTTTACCAGATCGATTAATTTCTCCTAACAGTTGTTGACAGGGTAGAATCCTATGTGCAGTTTATGAGTTTGAGTTTATTTATTAGTTTAGGCTAACATTAACACCGCAATGAAGTTACTTGAAAATCCCCGAGTCGCCTGTTTGGGTACACTGAGGGAGAATTTAGCATGGCCAATGCACCTAACCAGCACTTCTTTCAGACAGTGGGAGGAAATTGGAGCACCTGGAGGAAACCCATGCAGACACGGGGAGAACGTGCAGACTCCACACAGGAAGTGAGCCAAGCCAGGAATCGAACCTGGTTCCCTGGCGCTGTGAGGCAGCATTGCTAACCAATGTGCCACCATGCCACCCTTTCCCTCATGAGTTGATCACATGGAATAGTCAAAGAAACACCACTTCTCCATTGACTTTCTTCAATCTAATGATGAAGTGGAGATACCGGCGTTGGACTGGGGCGGGCATGTAAGATGTCTCACAACACCAGGTTAAAGTCCAACAGGTTTTTTTTGAAATCACGAGCTTTTGGAGCGATGCTCCTTCATCAGGTATAGTCAATCTAATGGAACGCTGCTCCTTCATCAGGTGTGGTCAATCTAATGGACTAGCCCAAGGCCTGGAAATTTTGCTGTGCTTGTATTTGGGGCGTGTGGTTTGCTAGGTTACGTGCCCCGCAGCTCAAGGAGCCCCTTGATACCAGGATGTTGCCTGGTGCGGAGGGCATTACCAATGAGGAGAGGTTGGAGAAACTTGGTTTGTTCTCACTGGAACGATAGAGGTTGAGAGGCGACCTGGTAGAAGGCTATAAGATTATGAGGTGCATGGACAGAGTGGATGGTCAGAAGCTTTTTCCCAGGGTGGAAGAGTCAATTACCAAGGGGCATAGGTTTAAGGTGCGAGGGGCAAGGAGATGGACGAGGCAAGTTTTTTACACAGAGGGTGGTGGGTGCCTGGAACTCGCTGCCGGGGGAGGTAGTGGAAGCAGATACGATAGTGAGTTGGGCTCTTGTTGCCCAAATAGAAAGGGTTTGGTAAGACAAGTCGTGCTTGAAAAAACAGCCACTGGAAGGTGGAATTTATAAACCACCATTTTGGGAAGTGCCAACAACAAGGTGTCCTCGGATTGTTAGCCATCCAGATCTTATTGGTAAATATTTGTGTTTTATTGAAGAAGATAAGTTCCAGCTGTGTTCTTTTGCTACCAACTCTCGCCATGTCCGACAGCATAGTAATTGTGGGAATCAAGCAGAATATTCTGACACACAGAAACTCAGTAACTATATATCCACCTCCCACTGCCAACTGCAAATCATTGTTGCTTCACTCCCACGCTGGTTTCGGATGAGTCCATTACACACAAATTGGAATAATTGGTAATGTTATCATTTAAAACTAAATACATTTTGCATGTAATGCATTATTACATTGATATGAGGCCCAGGACAGCATCATTCTGACAAATCTGCTAACAAAAATAAATGACATTGTCTAAAATTCCACCAGTGCTGAGCTGTTGGCCCCAACAGCCTTTCTTCTGTGCTGTAATTCTTGTGCAACTCTTCTGAGTTTTGCCCAGCCTGCTATTCGGTGAGATTTATCCCCTCATTAGTAAAGGGCAAGTGGTTCATTTTTAGCTCAGGTGTAAATTTATTGGATTTACTGCAGTGGCAAATTATTGGGTGAGAATGTAGAACTCGGCAGTAAATAAACAGTTTCTTTTGCTTATACAGCCTTAGCAATAGCGTACACAATTATGTAGTTATATTTCATGCTGAAAGTGGTTCTTGGGGGAGCTGATCCTTTCACGAACATATTTATTAAATACATTCCAGCCCTCACTCTCTGTGAAGTTCTCCTGATCTCCAGCCATAATTTTGACAAAAGATTGACACAAAGCCAGCGGGATTGTTTTAAACTGCCATCTTTCAGTCTCCATCTCAGCTTCTCATGCTGTCTATCTCTCTCCTGTTCTATTTAAACTACTCCTTCTGTATTAACCATTCCAGCCATATTCCCAGTGGATCAATTGCCTGTTTATTGCCCTGCCTGATCATCCTTTCATAGCAGGGTGACACGGTGGCACAATGGTTAGCACACAGCTCACAGCTCCAGGCACCCGGGTTCGATTCCCGGCTTGGGTAAGCGTCTATGTGGAGTTTGCACATTCTCCCCGTGTCTGCGTGGATTTCTTCCGGTTCTGGTTTGCCCCCACAGTCCAAAGATGTGTGGGTTAGGTGCATTGGCCATGCTAAATTGCCCCTTCGTGTCCCGGGATGCGTGGGTTAGCAGGGTAAATATGTGGAGTTATGGGGATAGGGCCGAGGTGGTATTGTTGTCAGTACAGACTCGATGGGCCGAAAGGTCTCCTTCTGCACTGTAGGGATTCTATGTTTCTATGAACAAAGGCATTGCTGGACCAAGGAAGAATAATGCCCTATCTGTCTAGTCACATGATGCAACAATAACAAGTTGTTGACCAATCACAGTGATCAATTTCTATCAATAAGCGTGTCGCAAACCCAGACGTGAGGTATGGAAAACTCCTCGTGGTGGAGAGTTTTGGAACTATCGTGTCCAATAGTTCAGTGCTTGATTGTGTGTGTCTGTTGACAGTTAGCTGCTCACTGTGTATGATTAGTTCAGCCTGGGTGTGGTGACTGAAGTTGAACGATCGACAAATTGTGTCCCCTCTCCTTCAAACCTTCCATCATCTCCTTCTTCTCAAAAGAAAATCAATCCTTGACTCCTCTATCATTGCAAACTACCTCATCTTCATTTACCCATTCCCCTCCAAGGTCCTTGACCATGTTGTCATCTCCCAGACCCGAGTCCATCTTCCCCAGAATTCCATGTTTGAATCCCTCCAATTAGCTTCACTTCCTCTGCCACAGCTGGCCAAAAACTTGGTCAAAGAGAGAGGTTTTAAGGAGTGTCTTAAAGAGGGAAGGCAAGATCGAGGGGGTGGAGAGGTGTAGAGCGGGTATTCCAGAGATTGTGGCCTTGGCTACCGAAGGCAAAACTACAAATGACAGACCAATTAAAATCGGAGAAACTCAAGAGGCCAGAATTGGAGGAATTGTACCTACAACACAAGGATACCAGTGGTTCAAGAAGGTGACTCATCATCACCTTCTCGAGGGCAATTAGACATGGGCAACAATAAGAAAAGGTGATTTTCAAAGTCACAAAATGCATCCTATGCAAGTGTGATGAAGGGAAGCCATCCCTCCTCGTCCTTCTAGGTCTGTCTGCAACTTTTACCACAGTTGCCACACAATTCTCCTCTAACACATCTCCACTGTCATCCAGCTGGGATCTGCTTCCAGTCGTATCTGTCTAAATGTAGCCAGAGAATCTCCTGTTTTGTTTCTGTTCCTGTTCCCTCACATTTATTGCGAGTGTCCTCCCTTGGCCCCCTCCAATTTCTCATCTCCATGCTTCCCCTCAGTGGCATCGCCCAAAAACAAAGGGCTAATTTTTAAAAATTCTTTCATGGGATGTTTTGATTTGATTTGATTTGATTTATTATTGTCACATGTATTAACATACAGTGAAAAGTATTGTATCTTGCGCGTTATACAGACAAAACATACTGTTCATAGAGAAGGAAATGAGAGAGGGCAGAATGTAGTGTTACAGTCATAGCTCGGGTGCAGAGAAAGATCAACTTGATGCAAGATAAGTCCATTCAAAAGTCTGACAGCAGCAAGAAAGCAGCTATTCTTGAGTCGGTCGGTATGTGACCTCAGACTTTTGCATCTTTTTCCCGAAGGAAGAAGGTGGAAGAGAGAATTCTGGGGTGCATGGAGTCCTTAATTATGCTGGCTGCTTTGCCGAGGCAGCACTAAGTGTAGATAGAGTCAATGGATGGGAAGCTGGTTTGCATGATGGATTGGGTTATATTTACGACCTTTTGTAGTTCCTTGTGGTCTTGGGCAGAGCAGGAGCCATACCAAGCTGTGATACAACTAGAAAGAATGCTTTCTATGGTGCATCTGTAAAAGTTGGTGAGAGTCGTAGCTGACACGCCAAATTTCCTAGTCTTCTGAGAAAGTAGAGGCGTTGGTGGGCTTTCTTAACTATAGTGTCGGCCTGGGGGGGACCAGGACAGGTTGTTGGTGATCTGGACAACTAAAAACTTGAAGCTCTCGACCCTTTCTACTTCGTCCCCATTGATGTAGACAGGGGCATGTTCTCCTTTATGCTTCCTGAAGTCGATGACAATTTTTTTCGTTTTGTTGACATTGAGGGTGAGATTATTGTTGCTGCACCAGTTCACCAGATTCTCCATCTCATTCTTGTACTCTGTCTCGTCATTGTTTGAGATCTGACCGACTACGGTGGTGTCGCCAACAAACTTGAAAAGCGAATTGGAGGGGAATTTGGCTACACAGCCTTGTGGGGCACCGGTGTTGAGGATGATCATAGAGGAGATGTTGTTGCCTATCCTTACTGATTGTGGTCTGTGGGTTGGGAAGTTCAGGATCCAGTCGCAGATGGAGGTGCCGATGTGGCTGTCACTGGGCAAGACTAACATTTGTTGCCCATCCCAAATTTTCCTTGAATTGAGAAACTTGCTCAGCCATTTCAGGGGGCAGTTATGAATCAACCACATTGCTGTGGCTCTGGAGTCACATTTATGCCAGACCATGTAAGGACGGCAGATTTCCTTCCCTAAAGAACATCAGTGAACCAGATGGGTGATGCGCTATCAATAAGGCGAAAGACTACTTGTGTGCCAATACAACTGTAGGCTTTTATTCACAACAGAATCAGGAGCAGATCCCAACAAATAACCAACCTGGACTGAACAAGGGGGAGGAGACAGCCACCTTTATACTAGGTGCCGAGGGGAGGAACCGAACCGGGGTGTCCAGGCATGACAAACACACAACGGTGGTCTATGTAGGACAAAGGCACAACTGAGGTCCACCACAATGGGTTTTAATGACAATTGATGATAGTTTCATGGTCACCACTCATTTCCTACTGAAACCTTCATTTATGCCTCTTTAGCTCGAGACTTGCTTATTCCAATGTGATATTTTTCTCATCCCCATTCTCCTGCCTTTCCCCATAACCCCTGATCCCCTTATTAATCAGGAACCTCTCTATCTCTGTCTAAAAGACACTCAATGACCTGGCCTCCACAGCCTTCTGCAGCAAAGAGTTCCACAGATTCACCACTCTCTGGCTGAGGAAATTCCTCCTCATGTCTGTTTTAAATGGAAGATCTGCTCATCTTCCACACATGCCCTTTTGTAAGTTAGACATCATCCAAGACACCATTTCTGTGTCTTAACTCACACCAGGTCCCTTTCTCTGTGCTTCCAGACATCCATTGTTTCCAGTTAAGCAATTCCTCAATTTTAATATTCTCCACCTTCTCAAGCCCCTCTCTGGTCTCCCCTTACCCTATCTCTGTAATCTCCCCCAAACCCACAATCCCCTGAGATACCTGCCCTCCTTTTTTAAACTTCTTGCATGGGATTTGGGCATCACTGGCTAGGCCAGCATTTTTATTGCCCATGTCTAATTGCCCTCGAGAGGGTGATGGTGAGTCATCTTCTTGAACCACTGGCACCCGTGTGGTGTAGGTACAATTCCTCCAATTCTGGCTTCTTGAGTTTCCCCAATTTTAATTGATCTGTCATTGGTAGTTGTGCCTTCAGTAGCCTAGGCTGCAATATCTGGAATATCCTACCTTCAACTCTCCACCCACTCTATCTCATTTTCCCCTTTAAGATGCTCCTTCAAATCTATATATTTGACCAAGGTTTTGATCAGCTGGCCTTGTACCATATTATGAAGTTTAATGTCATATTTTGTTTCATTAAACTCTTGTGAAAGTGCCTTAGATTCTATTGCAGTGAAGATGCTGTCAGTTCTTGTTGTGGTTTTCTGTGATCATTGAGAAATCAAAAACATTTTTTGCAGAAACATTTAAGTAGCTTCATTTTTTTACACACTATATTTGGGAAATCCTGTTAAATAAAGGAATCATAATTGATCCACAGAATGGTACAGGACAGAAGCAGGCTGTTGGGCCTACCATTCCTGTGCAAGTTCTTTGAAAGAGCTTTTTAATTAGTCTCACTCCACCTGCTCCTGCCCCATAGCCCTGGAAGCTTTTCCACTTCAAGTACGTATCCAATTCCATTTGGAAAGCAGCTAATGAATCCTTTCAGGCAGTGTCTTCCAAGTCTGAAGAAATCATTGCAAAAAAGAAAAAAAGGCTCCTCATCTCCCCTCTGGTCCTTTCGCTAATTAACTTAAATCTGTTTCCTCTAACTACCGACCTACCCAGCACTGGAAAAGTTTTTCTTTGTATACTCTGTCAAAACCCGTCATAACTTTGACTGATATGCTTTGTCTCTTGCGCGCAAGAAACAGTATTTTTCACTGTAAACATGTAATACGGTGGCACAGTGGTTAGCACTGCTGCCTCACAGCGCCAGGGACCCGGGTTCAATTCCGGCCTCAGTTGACTGTGTGGAGTTTGCACATTCTCCCTGTGTCTGCGTGGGTTTCCTCTGGGTACTCCGGTTTCCTCCCACAGTCCAAAGAAGTGCAGGTTAGGTTGATTGGCCTTGCTAAATTGCCCCTTAGTGTCAGGAAGATTAGGGGGGTAAATATGTGGGGTTGAGGGGATGAGGCCTGGGTGGGATTGTGGTCTGTGCAGGCTTGATGGGCCAAATGGCCACCTTCTGCACTGTTGGGATTCTATGATTCTATAATACATGTGACAATAATAAATCAAATCTAAATCTCCCCTTAGCCTTTTATGCTCTAATCAGAACAAGTCTTGCTTCTCGAGCCTTTGCACATTAATGAAGTTTCCAGATTCCCTGCTGTCTCTTTTGCCATGATACAAAGGACGTGGTTGCATATTGGTAATGTCACTGGACTAGTAATCCAGAGGCTCTGAGGGAACATGGGTTTGAATGCCACCACAGCAGCTGCTGGAGTTTAAATTCAGTTAATGAATCTGGAATTGAAAGTTAGTCTCATCAATGTACCAGATGTATCCATGACAGTATTGGTAGGAGTGACTACCACACAATCCTTGTGGGGACAAAGGCCTGTATTCACATTGAGGATACTCTCTATTCCACTGCACTAAATTGGTCAGATATCAAACAGATCTAGTAACTCAAAAACTGGGCATTCATGAGGTGCTGTGGGCCATCCACAGCAGAATTGTATACAAATAAAATCTGTAACCGCATGGCCCAGCAAACCCCCCACTCCATAATTACCATCAAGCCAGGAGATCAAGCCTGGTTCCATGAAGAGTGCAGGAGGGCGTGCCAGGAGCAACACCAGGCATAGCTAAAAATGAGGTGTCAACCTGGTGAAGCCACAAAATAGGGATTCCAGTCTTTGACCAATTCGATTCACTCCACATGATCGCAACAAACAGCTGAAGGCACTGGATACTTCAGAGACTATGGATCTTGGCAATGTGGTTGACTCTCAAGTGCCCTCTGAAATGCCCTAGCCAAGGGCAACCGGGGTGGGCAATAAATGCTAGCTAGCCAGTGGTGCCCAGGTCCCACGGATGAGTAAAAAATGTTATAGTACTAAAGACTTGTGTTTCAGAACTTGTGCGCCCCCTAGCCAAGCTGTTCCAGTATAGCTACAACAGTGGCATCTACCTGATAATGTGGAAAACTGCCCAGGTATGTCCTGTACACAAGAAATAGGAAAAATCCAACCCGGCCAATTACCACCCCATCAGTCTAGTCTCGATCGTCAATAAAATGATGGAAGGGGTCATCAGGCACTATCAAGCAGCACTTACTTATCAATAATCATCTCACTGATTGTTATGATGCCAAATCTGAAACCCCAAGGTGTATTTCGAAGCCAGACTCAACCCCAGCAACTTTCTATTTTGGCATTAATGTGAAGAAAGGATGCTTCATTCCAGAAGTAATTCCACTGACAAATTAGGGGTTTTTAAAATTAAAACAAACTTTACACTGAATACAGTCTAAGTATAGCACCAACAAAATAAAACAATCTAACTTTTAACCATTGAACAATACTTAAACATGAATAAAAACAATTCTTAATTTCTAACTTATTACTATTCAATTTCAATTAAGCATTATTTATCTTATAGACTTAAACCCCACTGTGAAAATAGTTAGCAATTCCAGGCATACTTGTTTTCATAGAATCATAGAATCCTTACAGTGCAGAAGGAGGCCATTCGGCCCATCAAGTCTCCACCAACAACAATCCCGCCCAGGCCCTATTCCTGTAACCCCACATATTTACCCTGTTCATCCCCCTGATACTAAGGGTCAATTTAGCATGGCCAATCAACCTAACCTGCACATCTTCGGGCTGTGGGAGGAAAGCAGAGCACCTGAAGGAAACCCACGCAGACACAGGGAGAATGTGCAAACTCCGCACAGCCAGAATTGAACCTGGGTCCTTGACGCTGTGAGGCAACAGTGCTAACCACTGTGCTACCAAGTTTTGACTTGGGTTAACAGCTTTGGAGCTTCTAGAGAGACTTTGTAGAGAGTGTTGTTTGTAGGCTTCTATCTGTAAACAGCACTCTCCAACAACTGAACTCAGAAAGTTGTTTATTCTCAGCTACAAACCTAGCTGCTCCCCTTTCTGGTATCAAATGACTATATGACCCTGTATACTGAGCCCACCTTTCCATTACTTTAATCAAGAAAACACAGCAAGATCCTCCTTTTTGTGAACAAAAGCTCATTAAGCCTTCTGCTAAATAAACACATGGCTAAAATGAGTAATTATCCTGCTTTACAGCATCTGCTGTATTCCTCTCAGACAAACTGACTGTCTGTAACAAAACATTGCATCTTCAGGCCATCTCCTTCAAACATAAAAGATATTAATAGCACAGTATCATCACACTGACCCTCCATTTGGGTTTCCGCTGGGTCACTCAGCTCCTGACTTCATTGCAACCTTGGTTCCAACATGTGCAAAAGAGCTGAACTCCAGAGGTGAGGTGAGAGTGACTGCCCTTGACATCAATGCAGCATTTGACTAAGCATGGCATTAAGAAGCCCTAGCAAAACTGGAGTCAATGGGAATCAGGGGGGAAAACCCTCCACTGGTGAGAGTCACGCCTAACACAAATGAAGACGGTTGTGGTTGTTGGAGGTCAGTCATCTCAGTCCCAGGACATCACTTCCTCAGAGTTGTGTCCTCGGCTCAATCATCTTCAGCTGCTTCATCAATGACCATCGCTCCCCCAGAGGTGTGGATGTTCACTAATGATTGCCCAATGTTCAACACCATTCACCATCCACAGATACTGACGCAGTCCATGTCCCTATGCAGTAAAACCTGGACAATATTTGGGACAAGCGAGGTGTAAAATCCCAGGCACGATCTCACCTTTTGCCACTAGTAGCTCTCTTCATCCTGAATGGCACCATTAACACTCGCCTTTGTCTTCGGTCCATGACTGATTTGTCAATATCTTTTTTTTGCCCCGACCTATCCCTGGCCTTCTATTCTGCATCCCCTTTCCAACTCTATAATTCTGTACATTACCACCTTGCCTCAGTTCTGTAGCATTTGGATTTCGATGCGGAAGGTTAACGCTGTGTCTCTCCGCACAGTGGTTGCCAGACCTGCTGCATTTATCCAGCATTTTCTGTTTTGATCTCAGATAGACGTTGAGTTGGAAGAGATTGCAGAGATAGGGAGGGAGAAATCCATGGAAGGCTTTGAAGATGAAGAAGAGAATTGTAATGCTGTTGTATAAGGCTGGGTGTGGGCTGCCTCCCTCAGGTATAAATGAGCCTTCCTTTACCCTTTCACTATCAGCTGTAGCTCACCTCAGCTGGGGGTTCAAGTTTACTCCAAAAATTTGATCAAGGGTTATGAAGACAGGTTGCGAAGGATTGGGTTGCTTTCATTGGAGCAGAGGGGCAACCTGGTCGAGGTGTACAAGATTATGAGAGACATGGACAGAGTGGATAAGGAACAGCTGTTGCCCTTAGTGAAGGGCCAGTCATAAGGTGATACAGGTTGAAGGTGAGGGTCAGGAGGTTTGGGAGGATGTGAGGAAAAACCTTTTACCCAGAGGGTGGTGACAGTCTGGAATGCACAGCCTGGGAGGGTGGTGGATGTGGATTGCCTCACAGCCTTTAAAAAGTACTTGGATGAGCACTTGGCACATCAGAACATTCAGGGTTATGGGCCAAGTGCTGGCAGATGGGATTCGGTGGGAGATCAGGTGTTTCTAATGTGTCGGTGCAGACTTGATGGGTCAAAGAGCTTTTCCTGCACTGTATGATTCTATGATATGGGCAATAGGCAGAAGGTGGAGTTAAGGTTATAATCAGATTAGCCACAATATTAGCAAATGGCAGAGCAGATTTAAAGGGACAAATGGTCGACTGTTGCTTCTATTTCTTGTGATTTAATGAATTCTCCATGTTGTCCTGTTCAATATTCAATCCACCCGCTAACATCAGGAAAACAGGTTATCTTGTTATTAGCACATTGATGTTTGTGGAAACTTGCTGTGCACATTGGCTCCTGTGTTTCCTACACTCAACCACACTCGAAAAATACTTCATTGGCTATGAAATGCTTTTGGATTTCAAAGGTTGTGAAAGGAACTGTAAAAATGTAAGTCTTATTTTTGTTTTGTTCTCAAATCCTCCTCTTCATCTAACAAGCCGAACAATTCAAGATGAATGTTCCAGAGATGCCAACCTTCCGAATTATGGTTAGGGCAACTTAAATTGATGGGAAGGCGATGGCGTAGTATTATCGCCAGACTATTCATCCAGAAACCCAACTAATGTTCTGGGGACCCAGTTTTGAATCCCGCAACACTGGATGGTGGAATTTGAATTCAAGAAAACAAATCTGGAATTAAGAATCTACTGATGACCATGAAACCATTGTCAACTGTCGGAAAAACCCATCTGGTTCACTGATGTCCTTTAGGGAACAAAATCTGCCATCCTTACCTGGTCTGGCCTACATGTGACTCCAGATCTACAGCAAAGTGGTTGACTCCCAACTGCCCTCTGAAATGGCGTAGCAAGCCATTCAGTTCAAGGGCAACTACAGATGGGCAATAATTGCTGGCCCAACCAGTGATGCCCATGTCCCACGAACGATTAAAAAAACTAATTAAAAAATTGCAGCTGCTAACAAGGCAAAACGTGGGAACAGGTTGAGCTATAACTACCCTACAAAACAATAGCGAGGCTCAACTGTAAACCAAACTAATGGCAATTGTGACACACAACTGCAAACTAGCCTGTTCTGATGGAACCATTATGATCAGCTATGATCATAATGAATGGCGGAACAGACTGGAAGGGCTGAATGGCCTATTCCTGCTGCTAGTTTCTATGATTCCATGAATGTTATCATCCTTTAACTTTTCTCTCCAGGTAGACGCTGTGCCTGACCCGATGGGCGGGACTTTCCTGCCGTACTCATCCCGAAACCATAAAATCAGCCTTTCCGTGGTTTGCCCCTCGCCCGCTCCGATTCCCGTGTCGGGCAGGAGGGTAAAATTCCAGCCGATGAGTTTCCCGCATCCTCCAATTTTTTTTCAGATTTCCAGCATCTGCAGTTCTTCTTTTATTCTGAAAGGGAGAAATGGAGCGAAAGCGGCTAAAAATGACACCTGCTTTTAAAACTGCAATCTCCAAAATCTCTCTGCAGCCTCACCTCTCTCCTATCTCCGGAGCCTTGGCGATATCTGTGCTTCTCTTGTTCTTCCCCAAGTTTAATCATCCCAGCATTGGCGGCCTTGCCTTCAGACAGCAAGCTGCAAAATTCCCTCCCTCAACCTCTCCATCTTTCCACCGCTCCACCTCTCACCTCTCCTCCACTCCACCTCTCCACCTCTCTACCACTCCATCTCTCCACATCTTCACCACTCCATCTCTCCACCTCTCCACTTTCCCACCAGTCCATCTCTCCACATCTTCACCACTCCATCTCTCCACTTCTCTTTCCTCCCTTAAGATGCTTCGAAAAACCTGCCTCTTTGACCAGGTTTTCTGTCGCTTGTCCAAGATTTTCCTGGTGCGGCTCACTGTCGACTTTTGTCCACTTGTTGTAGTGAAATGCCGGGAGATGTTTTACTGTGTTCAGATTATTATTTAAGTGCCAGTTGTTATTGCTCTGATTGCAATGACTGACTGTGCCAGTCAATGCTGTACCAGGTTTAAAGGCATTTCCAACAAATTCAATACCCAGACAAATCTGTGAAACAATGTTGGAATAACTCTGTCTCTGATAGCAGCACGGTGGCACAGTGGTTAGCACTGCTGCCTCACAGTGCCAGGGACCCGGGTTCAATTCTGGCCGTGGGTGACTGTGTGGAGTCTGCACGTTCTCCCCGTGGATGCGTGGGTTTCCTCCAGGTGCTCTGGTTTCCTCCCACACTCCAAAGATGGGTAGGTTAGATGGATTAGTCATGGCAAATGTGTAAGGTTAAGGAGATGGGGCGACGTTGGGGCGAGGGAGGGGGAGGGGGCCTGGCTGAGATAATCTGTTGGAGAGTCAGTGCAGACTCGATGGGCTGAATGGTCCCCTTCTGCACTGTAGGGATTCTCTGAAGTCCCCTCCTGCTGATGTGCAAGATTGCAAATTTAACCCTTCAATTCATTCCCATAGATGCTGAAGAGTTAAGGAGGTAGAAACGTACCAAATTCTTTACCATGTGGAATGGCAGTGGGTGTAGGATGATAGACCAGCAGGGGTTAATGGAGAAATGTTTATGCGCAATTGTGAACCTGTGCTTTTACTGTTTGTCTTTGGTGTGACGCGCTGTAATGATTGACAACGGAGCAGTGAGAGAAACACTGATTGTATCTAGCACCTGCTTAAGCTGCTGAAGCAGCACATTTCAACATAACTCAGCAAGTTGGAAGCAATTTGAGTCTCGGAGTGGAACATTGATGCTGTGAATGGCCTGCTTTGATGACCAGTTATTTGAAGCTCTATTCCAAGGAAAGGCACAATGAAATGTTTCCCCTCCCCCTCATGAAACCTTTTCCCACCTCCCTGTCTCCCCCCATATCCCTGCCCTCACCCACCCCATCCCCTTCCCCACCCCTGCACACCCTCTCCAACCCCCTCCAACTCCCCATAAATTCCCCATTCCAAATGCCCCAACCCACCCTTCCCAATCACTCCTCACGTCTCCCCAACTTCAGCCTACCTTTCCAATCCTCCTCTCACTCACGGTGACACAGTGGTTAGCACTGCTGCCTTACAGCTCCAGGCACCCGGGTTCGATTCCTGGCTTGGGTCAGTGTCTGCGTGGGGTTCTCCCCGTGTCTGCGTGAGTTTCCTTCGGGTTTCCTCCCTCATTCTGAAAGACGTGCTGATTGGGTTGATTGTCATGCTAAATTGACCCTCAGTGTTGGGGGACCAGCAGGGTAAATACATGGTGTTACAGGGGTAGGGCCTGGGTAGGTTTGTTGGTGCAGGTGTGATGGGCTGAATGACCTCTTTATGGATTGTAGGGACTCTATGATTCTCTTCCCTGCCTCTCCCTTCCCGTAATCCCCCTCCACTTCTTCTCCCAGAAATCCCTGCCTTATACCCCTTCCACCTGCTCAATAATGATTCCCAAATCCCCTGCAATGCCCCTCCCAAACATCCCCACTTCCCAAACCCTCCTCCTCAGTCCCAATCCACCACCAACCTTGGTTTCGGATAAAGCTCGGCACAACATCGTGGGCTGAAGGGCCTGTTCTGTGCTGTACTGTTCTATGTTCTATAACCCCCCCTACCGCCCCCATCCCCACCTCCCCCTCCAAGACAGGTGGCTCAGCAGCCGCGGACGAAGGTTTCTGAGGAAGGTAATCGGAATGTCACGGAAAGAAGTGGAGCTCCAAGAAATCACAGACCTTCAGCATCTTGATCCGGCATTCACTTCAATCAACAGCTGCAAAAACCAGGTTAATTTTCTGAGTTAATGTTCCGTGACCAGACCGATCATTAGCAGGGCCACCTGGTGGGGAAATCTGCCCACTTTGTCATGAGCTTTTCAAACCCAAGATGGTTGTCAAGAGGTAGGAAGTCAGATGTTCAAAAGGATTGCACAAATCTGCTGTACGTGGAAGAGAAATTCAGCTCTGCTTCTCTGTGGAAGCTCTACGCAAGAAAGACTTGCATTTATACAGTGCTTGTCTGGATATCAGTATGTCCCAAGGTGCTTTGCTGCCAATGAAATACTTTTTGAAGTGTAGTCACTGTTGTAAACATAGAAACTAGAAGCAGGAGTGGGCCATTTGGCCCTTTGGGCCTGCTCCGCCATTCACCTTGATCATGGCTGATCATTGAATTCAATGTCCTGATCCCCCATTCCCTCCATATACCTTGATCAACTTTAGCCCCAAGAGTTTTATAGAATTTCTTCTTGAAATCAGACAATCTTTTGGCCTCAACTGCTTTCTGTGGTAGCGAATTCCATAGATTCACCACCCTCTGGGTGAAGAAATTTCTCCTCACCTCAGTTCTAAAAGGTTTACCTTCTCCTCAAACTATGGCCCCTAGTTCTGGACTCCCCCGCCATTGGGAACATTCTTTCTGAATCTATCCTGTCTGACCCTGTTAGAATTTTATAAGTTTCTATGAGATCCCCTCTCACTTTTCTAAACTCCAATGAATATAATCCCAACCGACTTAGTCTCTCCTCATATGACAGGCCTGCCATCCCAGGAATCCGCCCGGTAAACCTTCGCTGCACTCCCTCTATAGCAAGGACATCCTTCCTCAGATAAGGACACCAAGACTGCACGCAATACTCCAGGTGTGGCCTCACCCTGTACAATTGCAGCAAAACACCCCTATCCCTATACTCAAATCCTCTTGCTATGTAAAGTAGGAAAATCAGCAGCCAATTCGTGCACAGCAAGATCCCACAAACAGTAATGTCCCCAGATAATCTGCTTTTGTGTTGCTGGTTGAAGGATAAATATTAGTCAGGATACCGGGGAGATCAACCCTGCTCCTCTTTGGAGAACTACTCAGAAAACCTCACGTTGGAATGACAGCACCTCTGAGAGTACAGCACTCCCTCAGTGCTGCACTGGTGCAGCGACTTGGATGTTGATCCTCAATTTCTGGGGGCAAAACTTTTACTCCGGTGGGATTTCACGGTCCTGCAGAAGCTCATGAAATTCTGAACGACTCATTGTTGTTTTACAGCCCTGGCCTCCAACACTAGAGGGCCATAAAATTCCGCCCCAGGAGCGGGATTGAAACAAGATTCTCAGAGCCAAGACTGTTGACCATTTAGATGTAGCTAACACTGGCAACTGCTAAAATGGCCAAAAACATAGTCAATGGAATTTAATATCGGCAAGTGTGAAGCTATCATGTTGGACTCAAGATTATAGATCAGAAGTGTTTTTGAAATGGTTATGATGCGATCGATGCACCTGTACCCTTAGGGGAGGGTATATCTTAAACTGCTCTCCATCACTACCCCGCTTTGACACAGGACGCGAGGCATAATCCCTTACATTTGTTTACAGAGCATAACAACTGCCTTCCATGCCAGATGTGTTTTTTTTTAATTATTCGGATGCCAGCATCCCTCTTGGAGTTCCAGCAACTGAAGCATGGCCGAGCCCAGAGGCTTGTCATCTACCTGGGCCTCAGAAGATTTCTGGCCTCCAGCAGCCCTCCGAATGGCGGCTCCCTGAGATGTTCCTGCCTGCCGTGGATCAATGAGAGTGAGGGGCTCACCAAATTGTGACCCCGAGGCCTCGTGAGTATTAAATCCCACTGGAGAGTGTGGGTGACAGTTGTGACGCCTCTTTGATTTGATCTCCACTTCGGAGAACTCATCATCGCTGGGTCGATTCCTGTGCCTGGCTGCTGGAGACACTGGGCTCCTCCCCTGGTGTGCCTGCAAGGGAAGGAAGATGACATCAGTGCAGACAGGGGCAGAGGGATAGAGGAGGCAGCATTCGGATTAGGTTGGTGTGATGGACAATGGCTTGTTTTGTTGGTGCCCACCTCCTTGCAGGAACGGTTGTTTTCCTCCCCCCCAGCTGGAGGGCTCTCTTCCTGAATGCCAAGAGGATGTTAAACTTGGGCATCCCTCCGACCACCTGGAATCTCTCCCACTTATTGTGAGCCAGCTTATCCTGCAAGTAAACATATGGGGAGAGTGTGAGAAGGCTGCGTGCCAGGGCAGATGGTAAGGATGCCTGGCACATGTGGCTGGTGAGTGGGAGCAGGGATATGATGAGGAGACGGGCCACAGGCGAGATGAGGAAGTGTGTGGGAGGGTGAGTGGTGATGTCCCCCTGGAGATGGAAGGGAGTGAGCTTCCAGTGGATTTACCAAGTGTGGGTGAGAAGAGTGACTTCCCCTGGCAGCACAGAGGAGGTCATTCATCCTGTTCCTGCATTGGATGCTCTCCTCCTCTGCAGGGTGCTGGCATTTACCAATGCTGCCACCACCTTCCATGCAGGATTGGTGACCTTGCTTGAGGGCCTCTTTCCCATTTGTGGGTACAAGATGTGCCGCCACTCTTCCATGGCATCTAGGATTCTGTCTTGCTGAATCTTGGGGCAGACATCTTTCGGCCATTCTGATTGGTGGATTTTGAACAAGTGTCTGGGGTGGCTTTTAAATGGACCATCTAGCTGATGGAAATGTTTGGCAGATGGCAGGGTGGGCAAGTCAGAGTCTGCCCACATGGAGGGGCACGAAACCCATGCAAAAATATTTATTTTCAAAGTAGCTAAAAATATGGCATGGAAACACAGCGCCACCACCAGTGGGCTAATTGCTGCTTTTCACATCCGAAATAGCACTTGGCCAAAAAAATCAGCAACTTCCACTTGAGGGTGGGGTTTTCCAGCCCTTCCCGCTGGTGTTTACTTTAGGTCCTGTTGAAGGCGGCTCCCCTACGGTGAGTTACCCTCTGGCTCAGTCAGTGAGCAGCGAAAAATGGCCATTGACTTCAGCAGGACTGGAAGATCTTCGCCTCCACTACCAGAAAACACTTTGTGGAGGCAGAAGCGGAGTGGGGTGGGGGGGAAATCCCATCCTTACTTTTTATCCTAATGTAGGATGGCAAGACTGATGTATGAGGAGAGATTGACTAGGTTAGGATTGTTTTCGCTGGAGTTCAGACGAATGAGGGGGGATCTCATAAAGACTTATAAAATTCGAACAGAACTAGACAGGGTAGATGCAGGGAGGATGTTCCCAATGGTGAGGGAGTCCAGAACCAGGGGTCACAGTCTGAGGATTCAGGGTAGACCATTTAGGATGGCGATGAGGAGACATTTCTTCACCCAAAGAGTGGTGAGCCTGTGGAATTCATTACCACAGGAAGTAGTTGATGCCAAAACATTGAATGTATTCAAGAGGCGGCTGGATACAGCACTTGGGGCGAATGGGATCAAAGGTTATGGGGAAAAAGCAGGATTAGGCTATTGAGTTGGATGATCAGCCATGATCGTAATGAATGGCGGAGCAGGTTCGAAGGGCCGAATGGCCTCCTCCTGCTCCTATCTTCTATGTTTCTATTCTCATGCCACCAAAATAGTCACAAACAACAGCAAGGCAAAGATAGTCAATTTTGTGGCAACTTCGATGGGGATAATAGATTTGGAGCCAGATTCTCCAACCTCGCCCACGGTTGGGATTCTCCAGTCCCGCTGCAGGAAACGGAGATTTGGCTGAGCGCCAAATTCTCTGTTCTCACTGTCAGTGGCAGCGGGGTGTGAACAGCCGGAGGATTCCAACCTGGGTCTGCAAATACTCAATGAGTTGATCGGCCCCTCCCAACTTGCCTCCTCGGGCTGAATCTCACCAGGGGACACTTACTGGGACATTAGGTCCTGACAGTATCTGTGGAGCCGTCATTTGTGTTCTGATTTTCTTCGTGACTGTTGGGTAAAATACACAGTGGTAAAGTGTTGTCTCATTTAAGTCAACAAACCTCCATCAAAACCGTCGCCTAATGAGACTTCTCCGTTCGATTTCCAGGCAAACTTTGTACATCACAACTGCACAAGCATGTTGTCGTGATAAAATATCATCAGCACACAACTGCCTCGCTGTTTCCCTCTCCAGGGGCAAAATCCTTTTGAAACAGCCTTGACATCTTTTAAAGGTATACAGAACCCTATTATGTACCTCAGCGGGGAAGTGTAATTGACTTCAGCAATAGCTTGTAGACATGGAAACCACTTCTTCCTGCTCATCGGAGAAATAATGAGAAGTTCCATTCGAGCTCAGAGATAATGTTTGCGCAACTGCGAGAAACAAAAAAGATGAAAGGGATATTCTGTAAGGTTGCAATGTGCAGTGATATCAGTCAAGATTTAGCTTTAAAGTGTCTTCTTTGATCAGGGAGCACCCTCTGCGCAGGACAAATACAAAGAGCCTTTGAAGACTTCGGCAGGCAATTTAGTTCAACTCATTGAGAAATACACTGAGGAAAGAGTGAAGCTGAGCGTCGGCATTGAGATAAAAGGCTCACCGAGAGGTTGTTGAAATAGACTGGAATTAAGCAGGCACGGAGGCATGCCTGCTGCAAATGCAACACAAATAACGTATGGGACTTTTTCAAGCATCCACATCGCAGTATGAGATACACTCAAAAAGGCACAATGCTGGAAACCTGCATGAGTTTGTAAAGAGAAGTCACTCTGGGTGGGACTTCTTGAAATCATGTCTTATAAGCTTTGTCCTTGGGATGTGAGTTTTGCAGACAAGGACACATTTATTGTCCATCACTATTTCCTCTAAGGGAGAAAAAAACCCAGAGAAACATAGAAACTAGAACCAGCAGTAGGCCATTTGGCCCTTTGAGTTTGTTCTGCCGTTCATTTTGATCATGGTTGATCAAATTCAATATCCTGAACCCCCCTTCCCCCCATATCCCTTGATCCCTCCAGCCCCAAGAGCTATATCTAATTTATTCTTGAAATCAAATAACGTTTTGGCCCCAAGAACTTGTATTCACTTTGAAAAATGTCCGAAAATACATCCCAGCACTTTGAAGTGTGGTCACTGTTGTAATTTTTTTTATTCATTCGTGGGACATGGGTGTCGCTGGCTGGTCAGCATTTGTTGCCCATTCCTGGTTGCCTGAGGGCAATTAAGTGTCCACCACATTGCTGTGGGTCTGGAATCACATGTAGGCCTGATCAGGTAAGGATGGTAGATATCCTTCCCGAAAGGACATTAGTGAACCAGATGGGTTTTTCCGAAAATCGGCAATGGTTTCACGATCATTAGTAGATTCTTAAGTTCCAGATTTTTTTTATTGAATTCAAATTCCACAACTGCCGTGGCAGGATTCGAACTCGGGTCCCCAGAACATTGGTTGTGTTTCTGGAATAATAGTCCAGCGATAATACCATTTGGCCATCACCTTCCCTCAATGGAGGAAACATTTTTGTAAAATTCATTTATGAGTTGATGGCTAGGCCAGCATTTATTGCCCATCCCCAATTGTCCTTGAGAAAGTGGTGGTGAGCTGTCTTCTTCAACTGTTGCAGCCAATTTAAACACAAATGACTGAATTCTTCGGCCACGCTGGTCTCATAGCTGGAAATTCCTGCCCGACGCATTTTGAGTTGGTGATGCATTTTGGAAGAAATAATGTAGGGAGGAGTTATACAATAAATGGCAGAGTCATCAGGAGTATAGAAACACAGAGGGACCTAGGTGTGCAAGTCCACAAATCCTTGAAGGTGGCAACACAGGTGGAGAAGGTGGTGAAGAAGGCATATGGTATGCTTACCTTTATAGGACGGGGTATAGAGTATAAAAGCTGGAGTCTGATGATGCAGCTGTATAGAACGCTGGTTAGGCCACATTTGGAGTACTGCGTCCAGTTCTGGTCGCCGCACTACCAGAAGGACGTGGAGGCGTTAGAGAGAGTGCAGAGAAGGTTTACCAGGATGTTGCCTGGTATGGAGGGTCTTAGCTATGAGGAGAGATTGGGTAAACTGGGGTTGTTCTCCCTGGAAAGACGGAGAATGAGGGGAGATCTAATAGAGGTGTACAAGATTATGAAGGGGATAGATAGGGTGAACAGTGGGAAGCTTTTTCCCAGGTCGGAGGTGACGATCACGAGGGGTCACGGGCTCAAGGTGAGAGGGGCGAAGTATAACTCAGATATCAGAGGGATGTTTTTTACACAGAGGGTGGTGGGGGCCTGGAATGCGTTGCCAAGTAGGGTGGTGGAGGCAGGCATGCTGACATCGTTTAAGACTTACCTGGATAGTCACATGAGCAGCCTGGGAATGGAGGGATTCAAACGATTGGTCTAGTTGGACCAAGGAGCAGCACAGGCTTGGAGGGCCGAAGGGCCTGTTTCCTGTGCTGTACTGTTCTTTGTTCTTTTGTTCTTTGACTGTCAACGGGGTTTCACAGTGTCTGCAACGTGCTGACTATGATTCCAGTAGCGGGCAGGATGGGAGAATACTGGTCAAAGTTCCACAAGTAGCAGTGAGATAAATGACCAGATCATTAGTTTTAGTGATGTTGCTTAAGGTATTGAAAGTTATGCATTGGCACCTAAGAAAACTCAGATGCTCCTCTCTGAAGTATAAGATCTTTGATGAAAGTACTGACGGAGTCTTGAATTTGATATCTCACCCAAATGACGGGTCCTCTGGCAATGCAGCACTCCCTTTGGAATGCACTGTGGTGGGTCTCACCTCAAATAATTGAAATGAGACTTCAACCCACAAACTTCTGATTCCGAGGAAAGAAGGCTATCGAGTGAACCACAATAGAAAAAAAATAACAGGCGTTTTGCTCCTCAAACCCTGGCTTTGTCTCTATTTATGGAAATAAGCCACACCGACATGTTGGCTAGATGGGATGTTTACCACCATCAACAAACTAGGCTGCATAAGCATACCGGGATGTCCCAGACTGTGTTATCCCAAAGCAATTCCCTTATTCTGCTTTGAGATACTCACCTGAGCCAAAATAAATACACATCAATGCTATAATCCCACTGAGAGTTTTTGAGGCAAATTGGCCATTTTCTTTTTTATTCCTCAGAGGAGCCACAAAGTTCAAGGATTGGGTGAATGTGGGGTTGTGTCTTTACCTCTTCCGATAGAAATGAGGTGGAGGGCATTGGATATTTTATATTTGGATATAATAGAGGTGACACTGTGGGCGGATTTTTATGGCCTTGCTCGAGCGAGACCGGAAGTTCCCGCCTGAGGTCAACGGATATATCCGTTGTCTGTCCGTTGCCCGCTCCGATTTCATGGTGGGCGGGGTGGTAGAATTCCGGCACGCGTATATATATTGCTCACAGGGCATTAACATGCCTACTCTGTGCTTAAGCTCAGAGGGCGCAGAATCTTTGAAATTCTCCATTCCAGAGTGTGGTGGAGACTCAGTCGTTGAGGTTGATGGATCTCTACATATTTAAAAACTTCAAGGGATATGGGAAAAGTTCAGAAAAATGTTTTTTGTTCAGTCGTTCATGGGCATCACTGGCTGGGTCAGCATTTAGTGCCAACCTCTGAGGGCGCTGCAGATCTGGAGTCAGATGTCAGCCAGACCAGGTAAGAGTGACCGATTTAGTAAACCAGATGGGTTTTTACGAAAATCGACAATGGTTTCATGGTCATCATTAGACTTTTCATTCCAGAGTTTTATTGAATTCAAATTTTACCATCTGCCGTGATGGGATTTGAACGCAGGGCCCAGAGCATTGGGTCGCTGGATTATAGTCCAGTGACAATACCACTACGCCACTCACTGCCACTGCATTAAATAGTGTCTCAGTAAATGATTGGCCATGATCTGACTGGATGGTGGAGTGGTGTTAAAGAGCTGACTGACCCACTCCTCCTCCTATTTTCGATGTTTTCATGTTCTCTGCCATCCAACTCCTTCTACATTTTTCCTTTCTCTGAGCCCACACATAGGCCGGAATTTGCATTCCCATTCGCAGTGGATGGATGGGAGATGGGAATGGCGATGGGAATGCCAAATATCATGACAGGCCCAAAAGCACAACTTACACCAGTGAGATTTCTTGTTGCAATCTCCCTCCACCCCTCATCAATGATATCACGGGAATGGTTGCTTTCAACAACAGGAAGACCATGGCAATAAATTTACATCTGATTATCAGGCCTCTACACCTGATCGAACCCTTGTTACATAATCCATTCATGTCAATTCATGCCAACGTGAATTATGACAAGCCTCCCACTTGGGCACCTGGTGAGCAGAAGCCGCCAGAGGAGCTCGGGTGAGCGCATTGCTCAGTGGAAGAGGGTCATACTCAGGCACGGCTTGGGTACTACCCTGGGCATTGCCCCCTGGAGGGAAGATGTTGCATGGAGGGGTGGCCGATCCGGGCAGGAGTTGGACGGAGGTGCTCCATGGCGGGCGGGGGACGGACTATGGAAAGGTCCATTGACCTCGGGTGGGATTCTCCGGTCTTGGGGTGAGTGCAGCTGGAAAATCCTGCCCAGGATCTTGCTCATTCTTCAAGGTGGAGGTGACCATTTTTAGCATTTGTGATTTTGAGTTCCCGTCAGTGATTGCTAAGGTCTATTTGCACCCCAGGTTTGGCTTCAAACAGGACAAGATACTGCAAATGGCTGTATTTTGGACAAACTTCCTCTCCTTGTGTTTTCTCTCTGCCTCTGGTACGTATATGTTTTCAAAGCAGGTTGCACCGTTTTTGATTTGCTTGTGCCTGGCGCACCGATCCGAGGTAGACTCCTCCCAGAACTTGAACTCATAGAATCATAGAATCCTACAATGCAGAAGGAGGCCATTTGGCCCATCGAGTCAGCACTGACCACTGACCACAATCCCACCCAGGCCTTCGCCCCATTATCCCACGCATTTATCTTGCTAATCCCTCTGATGCCAAGGGACAATTTAGCATGGCCAATCCACCTAACCCATACATCTTTGGAGTGTGGGAGGAAACTGGAGCACCCGGAGGAACCCCACGCAGACACAGGGAGAATGTGCAAACTCCACACAGACAGTGACCCAAACCAGGAATCGAACCACTGTGCCACCGTGCCGCCCCATCAAACTCGATATCAAAACTCCTAAGTGAAGCCTTGAGAGTGTCATTGTCGTGTTTCCTTTGACCACCATGAGACTGCACCGCAGTGTTAGGCATTCTGGCTGCATGACCAGCCTAACAAAGTTGCAACTGTCTCAGGATGGTGTGGATACTTGGCACGCTTATTTGGGTGGACACCTCAGCGTCTGGTGTTTTATCCTACTAGCTTATCTTCAAAACAGCTGGCAGGACAGAATTGCATAGGATAGCCAACATATAAACAGGCCATTCAGCCAAAAATGGTCATGCCAATGCTCATTCTCCACCAAAGCCTCCTCACATCATCCCTGATCCAATTCCATTCCTTTCTACCTCGCATCTTTATCGTGCCTCCCCTCCAATGCAACTTATTCACTTCACGCCCTGTGGTAGTGAGTTCCACATTCATAGAATCATAGAATCATAAAAACCCTACAGTGCAGAAAGCGGCCATTTGGCCCATCGAGTCTGCACCGACCACAATCCCACCCAGGCCCTATCCCCGTATCCCTACATATTTTACCCACTAATCCCTCTAAGCTTACGCATCTCGGGACACTAAGGGGCAATTTAGCATAGCCAATCAACCTAAACCGCACATCTTTGGACATTCTCAGCACTCTTTGGGTGAAGATGTTTCTTCTGGATTTATTGGTGACTATCTTATATTGACGGTTCTGAACTTTGCTCTTACACACAGGAGGAAACATTCGCCGGAATTTTACTGGTCTACCTGCCAAGGGAATTGGAGCGGGTGAAGAGTGGCCCATAAGAAGGCCCGTTGACCTCGGGTGGGATTTTACCCCACCATACTGCCTGGGTTTGCAAAATCTTACTAATTGTCCTAGCTTGAGACAATTAACACTCTTTAACCTGTGATTATCCCTCTCACCATGCACACTGTTCGTACCTGTAAAGACTTGATTACCTGCATTCCAACCATTCTTCACATCCCATCTGTAATTATCTTGCAATTGTGTCTTTGCCTATATATACCGTGTTTGTGAACCTACCTCCACTCACCTGATGAAGGAGTGGCACTCCAAATGCTCATGATTCCAAATAAACCTGTTGGACTTTAACCTGGTGTTGTGAGACTTCTTACTGTGTCCACCCCAGTCCAACGCCAGCATCTTCACATCAAGGATATAATAGACTGAGGAGAAGGAAAGGTGGCACGGTGGCACAGTGGTTAACACTGTTGCCTCACAGCGCAAGAGAACCAGGTTCAAAAGCGGCCTTGGTTGAATGTGTGCAGTTTGCACATTCTCCCCGTGTCTATCTGGGTTTCCTCCAGGTGCTCCTGTTTTCTCCCACAGTCCAAAGATGTGCAGTTAGGTTGATTGGCCATGCTAAATTGCCCCTTAGTGTCCAAATGTGTGTCAGTTAGGTGAATTATCCATGGTGAATGTGTAGGGTTATGGGGATAGAGCAGGGGGGGGGCCAAAGCAAGATGAAATTTCAGAGAGTTGGTGCATTCGATGGGCTGAATGACCTCCTTCTGCACTGTACGGATTTGATGGATTCTATGAAAGTTTTTTTTTAATGTGTCACAAGTAGGCTTACATTAACAGCGAAACGAATTTACCATGAAAATCCCCTGGTTGCCACATTCTGGCACCTGTTCGTGTACACTGAGGGAGAATTTAGCATGGCCAATGCACCTAACCAGCACGTCTTTCGGACTATGGAGGGAAACTGGAACACCCGGAGGAAACCCACGGAGACACGAGGAGAAGGTACAAACTCCGCACAGATAGACCCAAGCCGGGAATCAAACCTGGGTCCCTGGCGCTGTGAGGCAGCAGTGCCAACCATTGTGCTAAAGGGGGCATGATATTTGTGTATAAAGATCGATATGGATCAGTTGGCCTGAATGACCTTTTTGCTGTGACTACAATGCAATGTACTTCATAAAGGATGTCAAGGATCGATATGAGGAATTCAGAATTTCAGTTATTTGGAGACAATGGAGAGGCGAGGAGGCACACAGACAATGCTGGAAATACTCAGCTGGTCAGGTAATATCTGTGGAGAGAGAAACAGTTTGTATTTCCGGTTGGGACCCTTGCTCAGAAGCTGGAATTGTTCTGCTTGGAGCAGAGAAGGTTAAAGGGAAATTTAACATGGGGTGCTCAAAATTATGAAGGGGTTTTGATGGAGCTTTTATCCATTCATGGCCAAGTGGGCATCTTTGGTTTGCATTTATTGCCCAAATCAAATTTCACATGAGGGAATTTCATAGTAACTTCATTGCAGTGTTAATGTAAGTCTTACTTGTGACTAATAAATAAACTTTAACTTTTACTTTAATTTCCCTGGCTGCCGCAGGTAACCAGAGCACACTGAATTAAAGTGATTGGAAAAAGAACCAGAGGGGAAATGGGAATTATTTTTGTTCTGATCTGGAACGCACTGCCTGGCCGGGTGATAGAAGCAAATTGAATAGTAACTTTCATAGGTAACTAGATAAATACTTGGAAAGGAGAAATGTTCTGGACTGGAGAAAAAAAGCAGGGGGCATGAGGACTAATTAGAAAGCTCTTTTAGAGGCAACACAAACATGGTGCTTTGAAGTTCCACGTTTGTCAGGTGTTGGTGACACAGATATGGTTACACTTCTGAGGGAGTCGTGACTCAGATTTTACAGACCTGGCACATAAACACACAGTGTGCAGCTCAGAAATAATAGAACGGGGCCCAATGTACTTTGTCAGTGACGTCTAGTTATCTGACAGCATTTTACTCAGATTATAGCCGCTTTCTGAATGCGATTGGAGAATAAGCAGACAGCAGTCCTTAAGAAGAAAAAAAGAGAAGCCCACAATGAACAATTACAGCAATTCAGGCATTTACGTTGGTGGTGTGTGGGAAAATGTATAATCTGAAAGCTATTTTTTCAAGAGTTTCTGCTGTTTTCTCCAGCGTTCCAAAATATGGCATTGCAGATACAAATTGTGAATGTGTCTGCTCGTAATTAAAGCAACAATGTATTCATTTGTAGCATAAGATTATATCTGATCAGATAGATTACTCACATTAGTTTGAAATGAAATCTAAATATATGTCTTATTAAAAAGGAATCTTGTGTGAATGAGAACTAACACACAGCTGGGTAAATCATTCATTTTTTAACTGCCTTTCCCATCAAAAAGATTCATAATTTCTCATTAACTTTCAAAATAAAAAGTACAGTGTTGAAATATTTTATGAACCTACTCCTGGGAATTACTCTTGACAGCTGACAGAATGAAGGCTTGCTGGTTTAAGAATCAAGACTGCGGTATATTCATTGTGTTCATTTAGTCTGTCTCAGGAGGTTTGAAAAGTCTGACAATGCTGGACAGAGGGTAAGGGTTCTGGAATTAGGCAGATCTGAGGGTCAGTGTGATTCATGCACTTACTCATTTGTAGTTGAATGATCAGTAGCCCCATGGTAAGTGGATGCACAGTGCTTCAATCACCCTGGGGAACATTGCTTGTTTTTCTTCTGCATTCTCAGGATTGGGTATTACTTAAAACTCGAATTGCATCTGAAAAGGGGCAGAGAGACTTAATTTATGACAATTCTCCTCCGTGTCTGCGTGGGTTTCCTCTGGGTACTCCGGTTTCCTTTCACTGTCGAAACATGTGAAAGTTAGATGGATTGGTCATGCCAAACTGACCCTTAGTGTCCCAAGATGTACAGCCATGATGTGGAGATGCCGGTGTTGGACTGGGGTAGGCACACTAAGAAGTCTCACAACACCAGGTTAAAGTCCAACAGGTTTATTTGGTAGCACAAGCTTTCGGAACGCTGCACCATTCACCTGATGAAGGAGCAGCGCTCTGAAAGCTTGTGCTACCAAATAAACCTGTTGGACTTTATCCTGGTGTTGTGAGACTTCTTACAAGATGTACAGGTTAGGGGGATTGGTCATGCTAAATTGCCCCTTAGTGTCGCAAGATAAAGTTTAAAGTTAATTTATTAGTGTCACAAGTAGGCTTATATTAACACTGCAATGAAGTTACTGTGAAAATCTCCTAGTTGTCTCACTCCGGCGCCTGTTCAGATACACTGAGGGAGAATTTAGAATGGCCAGTGCACCTAACCAGGATGTCTTTCAGACTGTGGGAGGAAACCGGAGCACCCGGAGCAAACCCACGCAGACACGGGGAGAACGTGCAGACTCCGCATAGATGGTGACCCAAGCCAGGAATTGAACCCAAGCCCCTGGCACTGAGAGGCAGCCGTGCTAACCACTGTGCCACCTATAGATGTGCAGGTTAGGCGTATTAGCGGGCTAAATGCATAGGGTTATGGGGATGGGATGGGCCTGGGGTAAGATGCTCTGTTGAAGTGTCGGTGCAAACTTGATGGATAGAATGGCCTCCTTCTGCACTGTAGGAATTCTATGATATAGGGAATTTGAAGCCACACCTGGAATACTGGGTGCCATTTTGATCTCCTTACCTAAAGAAGGATGCACTTTCCCAAGAGAGAATGCAATAAAGGCTCACTAGATTGGTTCCTAGGAGGGAATAGTCCTTTAAGGAATAATTGAGTAAACTAGGCCGATATTCATAGAGGTTTACAGCATGGAAAGAGGCCCTCTGGCCCAACTTGTCCATGCCTCCCTTCCTTGAAGAATGAGAGGTGATCTAATTTAAGGGGTTTGCCGGATTCGATTCTGAGAAAGTGTTTCTCGTGTCTGGGGAATCTAGAACAAAGTGTCAGTCTTAAAATAATGGGTTGGCCATTTAGTTCTGAGATGAAGAGGAATGTCTCTAAGGGTTGTAAATCTTTGGAATTGTCTTTCTAGAGAACTGTGGATGCTCAGTTAATAAACAAAGAACAAAGAACAAAGAACAATACAGCACAGGAACAGGCCCTTCGGCCCTCCAAGCCTGCGCCGCTCCCTGGTCCAAACTAGACCACTCTTTTGTATCCCTCCATTCCCACTCCATTCATATGGCTGTCTAGATAAGTCTTAAACGTTCCCAGTGTGTCCGCCTCCACCACCTTGCCTGACAGCGCATTCCAGGCCCCCACCACCCTCTGTGTAAAATATGTCCGTCTGATATCTGTGTTAAACCTCCCCCCCTTCACTTTGAACCTATGACCCCTCGTGAACGTCACCACCGACCTGGGGAAAAGTTTCCCACCGTTCACCCTATCTATACCTTTCATAATTTTATACACCTCTATTAAGTCTCCCCTCATCCTCCGTCTTTCCAGGGAGAACAACCCCAGTTTACCCAATCTCTCCTCATAACTAAGCCCCTCCATACCAGGTAACATCCTGGTAAACCTCCTCTGTACTCTCTCCAAAGCCTCCACGTCCTTCTGGTAGTGTGGCGACCAGAACTGGACGCAGTATTCCAAATGCGGCCGAACCAACGTTCTATACATCAGACCCCAACTTTTATACTCTATGCCCCGTCCTATAAAGGCAAGCATGCCGTATGCCTTCTTCACCACCTTCTCCACCTGTGACGTCACTTTCAAGGATCTGTGGACTTGCGCACCCAGGTCCCTCTGCGTATCTACACCCTTTATGGTTCTGCCATTTATCGTATAGCTCCTCCCTACATTATTTCTACCAAAATGCATCACTTCACATTTATGAGGATTGAACTCCATCTGCCATTTCTTTGCCCAAATTTCCAGCCTATCTATATCCTTCTGTAGCTTCTGACAATGCTCCTCACTATCTGCAATTTTGAGTCTATTCAAGGCGAGGCTTGATAAGTTTTTGGATAGAGGGAATTAATGAATGTGGGAATAGAGTGGAAAGATGAAAAGATTGACCATAAGCTTATTAAATATTGGAGCAGATTTGAAGGGCCAAATGTCCTACTCCAGCTCCCATTACTTTATGTCCTCGAACATCTGCAGTGTGTTTGCAGGTATTCCCACAAATCCGCTAGATTGGGTGTTTCAGATTGTGATCCAGCAACAATGAATAAATAATATTGAGTAAGTCGGATTCTCCGACCTCGCCCACAGCTGGGTTTCTCCAGTCCCCCTGCACTGAATGAAGGTTTGGCTTGGCGCCAAATTCTCCATTCGTGATGGAAGTGGCAGCGGGGGTGAACGGCCAGAGATTTCTGGCTACTACGTCCAAATCAGGATTGTTGGAATTTGAAGGAGAACTTGGAGGGTGGTATTATTCTAATGTACCAGCTGTTATGTCCTTCCAGATGCTGGTACTTATGGGTTTGGCAATTTGCAGCAATGAATCTTGTAGATGGTACAAACCTTAAGGCCGGAATTTTACCTCCTTGTCCACCACAGTAATCAGAGTGAGCAAGGGGCGGACAATGGAAAGATCCATTGCAAGCAGGATTTTACGATTTCAGGACGTGCAAGGTCGTAAAATCCCACCCTACGTCTCGGGAAGAGAGTGACATAATGGTCATGTCACTGGACTAAAGCTCTGCTTGTTATAATTGCAAACTTCTCTGGCCTGATATTTTGGGGTTTTTTTTGATTGACTCTCATATACTTCAGATGTAGTTAAACCAATGTTCTATGCAAGTTTAACATAATGTGCCTTTAAGAAATGTATTTATATTATGTTTCTTGTGAGAGGTATGTTCAAAGTCCAGCTCTGTTATACAGGGTGCCGATTTGTCTGCAAAATAAGCAGCTCACATGCTGAGAATACAGGCTAATGAGTGATTTTAGCTCTGGATGTATTTGTCTTAATCTGAGTTAATGCATTTTTGTTCATTTGGTTTTTCCCTGGGATTTCAGAGTAGGGTTTTGATTAGGTTGGTTGACAGAGTCATGTGATTAAATAAAGGAGCTAACCTTAGAGGGGACAACAAACAGTTACTGCTGGGTTCTGAAAGAAGCGAGGGGTCTCTCTCTCTATCTATCTCTCCAGGGATTGTGGTCAGTACAGATTCAATGTGCCAAATGGCTCCCTTCTGTATCATTCGGATTCTATGATTCTATGAGGTGTTCTGGAGGCACAAGGACTGGCAGCCCAAGCACATTATCCTGTGTGTTACTAACTGATTTTGAAGAGGAGTTTAAGTCTTTAAGAGGAATATTGTTTGAATTGGAACGAATAAAGATAGATTCGCAGTTAAGAATTGTATCTTGTCATGTTTAAGTATTTCAATTGGTAAAGACTAAGTTAATTCAGTCGTTACAATTAAACTGTATTGCTAAATAAGGTTTATTCTGAAAATAATCTTCCTAGTAGTCAATAGAATCACACCTGGAGTGAAACACCTTAGATTTCATGGAATCCCTATAGTGCAGAAGGAGACCATTCAGCCCATCGAGTCTGCACCAACCACAATCCCACCCAGGCCCTATTTCTGCAACCCCACATATTTACCTTGCTAGTCCCCTGACACTGGGATCAATTTCGCTTGGCCAAACAAACCTAACCCACACATCTTTGGACTGCGGGAGGAAACCGGAGCACCCGGAGGAAACCCACGCAGACACGGAGAAAACATGCAAACTCCACACAGACAGTGACCCGTGGCTGGAATTGAACCCGGGTACCTAGCGCTGTGAGGCAGCAGTGCTAAACGCTGCAGCACCGTGCCACCCAAACTCTTAGCCTCACCCTAACAACAAAATAGAAAAACTGTTGGGGTTTGGCCGGGCTTCATAACACACTTTGGGGTTTCTGATCAATATCTTAACAATAACTTCTCTGTTTTTCAATTCTATCCCTCTAGTAATTAATCCTAGTCCTTGCTTTGATTTATCATGGCTTTATTAACCTTGCTTTGCCAGAGATTTATCGCCAGAGATTTTAAGCACCAGCCTTTTGATTAGTGCCTGGAATGAACAGAGGGGGCCAAGGTTCATCGAACCTATCAGTCAGCATCAAATGTTCAGATGTTATTCTCCGCACAACGTTAATTTGGTGATATCAATCAAATGTAGTGAATTAGAACATTTACATAATGGATAGCTCTAGGTCTAAATTTGATTGGTATGGAGAGCATATTGCAGTGTGAGTGGACCACACTATATTCATAGAAATTGAATGGAGCATTCTTAAGGGAAACTGTCACAATAATGTAATAAATATTCTGAATGTCTCTAGAAAAGCTTAAAAATGAAAACATTTAATTTGTTATCTGGTGGCATGGTGGCACAGTGGTTAGCACTGCTGCTTCACAGCGCCAGGGACCCGGGTTCGATTCCCGGCTTGGGTCACTGTTTTGTGTGGAGTTTGCACATTCTCCCCGTGTCTGCATGGGCTTCCTCCGGTTTCCTCCCACAGTTTGAAAGACGTGCTGGTTAGGTGCATTGACCTGAACAGGCACCGGACTGTGGCGACTAGGGGAATTTCACAGTGACTTCATTGCAGTGTTAATGTAAGCCTTACTTATGACGAACAAATGAACTTTATAAACTTAAAGAAATAAGGAATAAGGTGATGACTTGCAAAATGTGGGGAAAGTGGCAACAAGTTGCAAACATGTGCCAAATGATGGAGGGGTTGAGCATTCAGTTCCCTGGGGAGGAGATGGTCCAGTGATATTATCGCGAAACTCAGCCATAAACTGAGTTAATGTTCTGGGGACCCGGGTTCGAATCCCACCACGGTAGATGGTAGAATTTGAATTCAATTTTAAAAATCTGGAATTAAGAATCGACTGATGACCATGAAACCATTGTCGATTGTCGGAAAAACCCATCTGGTTCACTCGTGTCCTTTAGGGAAGGAAATCTGCTCTTTCCCTGGTCTGGCCTACAATTCACTCCAGAGCCACAGCAATGTGGTTGACTCTCAACTGCCCTCAGACAACTAGAGATGGGCCACAGATACTGGCCAGCCAATGACGCCCATGTCCCATGCATGTATACTAAAAAGAAACATGGATGGTAGCTGTTTCCCAGTCCATTGTACCCTCCCCATACTTACACATTGCACCATGTATGGAATGAGGCAAAAAAAGAAATGAATTTCATTCATATATCACCTTAAATGACTTCCAGACATCTAAACAGTCAATTAAATTCTTTTCCTGAAGATTTATTGCAAGAAATGTGGCAGCCAATTCGCAATGTTGCACCAATATATTGATGACACGGTAATATTTTGTCTTGGTCAACTTCATGGAAGCATAAATCTTACCCAGGGCATTGAGGAGAACTCTACTGCCTTTCCTGAGAGAGAAGGCATGGCCTCAGTTTAACATCTTGTTCAAAAGAATGCCCCTCTGACAGTGCAGCATTGGAGTGTCATCTTAGATTATAGGCTTAAATCTTCGGAGTGAAATGATTAACCCAGAACCATTGAGTCAGGGGGTAAAGAGTTACCCGTTGAGACATGGCTCTACATTAACATTTTGCCTTTTAGTGTTGTATAGCTTTACTAGTTTCAAAATACAAAGTTGATAGTTTATTTGGGGTTATAGGGATAGGGCCTGGGTGGGATTGTTATCGGTGCTCGATGGACTGAATGGTCTCCTTCTATACTGTAGGGATTCTATGATTATTGGCGTCACAAGTAGGCTCTCATTAACATGTCAACAAAGTTACTGTGAAAATCCCCCAGTTGCCACACTCCGGCACCTATTCAGATACACTGAGGAAGAATTTAGCATGGCCAATGCACCTAATCTGCACGTCTTTTGGACTGTGGGAGGAAAGCGGAGCACCCGGAGGAAACCCACGCAGACACGGGGAGAATGTGCGGACTCTGCACAGACAGTGACCCAAGGCTGGGAATTGAACCTGGGTCCTTGGCACTGTGAGGCAGCAGTGCTAACCACTGTGCCACATATTTGTGGCATTCATATTGTAATACGAATATATGAACCATCTCCCAAGGTTCATATTTTTAAAAATTTAATGGAATTTGTTTTTGAAGATTTGAATCCACAGTGAGGAAATCAGATCTCCCAAAAAAGTCTTGCTGCGCTAGGCGGGCACACTTATAACCATTGCTCTCCCCAAAGATAGCTGCCTTATTCACCATCTATTGTATTCCATTAGTCAGATTATACCCTGCTCACAGCAACTGTGGCCCTTGTTTGTCAGCAATATTTTCAGTCAATTCTCAAGTCATCAGCGATTCACTGAGAAGAATACAGCACTGTTGGCTCCTCAACATCTCTGAGCTAAAGAGACATTCTTTCCCATTACTACATTCCCTGATGTCTCGGGTTTAATTGGCTGTATCCAAATATCTTACGCGCCATCTGCTGAGAATATACAACGTCTTCCCATAGTGGAAAGAGGTTTCATTCTGTCAATATATTCACGCCAGCAATACTATCACAGATGGCTATGACATTTTACATTGCAGTGCCATTATACATTTATCCTAGCCAATTTTGGTTAGGCAGCAGACTCGCAGGAGGAGGATAAACTGGCACAACATTTAGCCTTCACATCTTAGGGTCTTTAAAAAAAAATTAAAGTCATTGTCACTTTGGCAGGTGATACAACCAATAACCTTAAGCTGCACCTCAAAGTCTTACTGCCAGGTCTCTGAAGATGACCATGAGAGAAATATAATGGTTAGCGGTACAACACAGAGACACACACATTTGGCAGGTCAGAACTCAGCTGCCTTTGTTTAGGTTTCACAGTGGAATAAACAACTCCAGGAAAACCATGAAAATTATATTACTTGTTGAATTTTATTGCAGGGTTGCAATGTTGCTTTATCAGGACACTAATATTAGGACAGTAATATGGAATATCCTTCATGCCAAATAAAGGACTGGTACAAGGTTGAATGTGAGGCAGGGAACACATTGCTTGATAACATAATCCTTATCAATCTTTATTGGGTCGCACGGTGGCGCAGTGGTCAGCACTGCTGCCTCCCAGTGCCAGAGACCCTGGTTTGATTCCCGGTTTGGGTCACATTGCAGTCTGAACATTCTCTGCGTGGGTTTTCTCCAGGTTCTTCAGTTTCCTCCCAGAGTCCGAAAGATGTGCTGGTTAGGTGCATTGGCCATGCTAAATTCTCCTTCAGTGTACCCGAACAGGGGCCGGAGTTTGGCGACTAGGGGATTTTCACAGTAACTTCATTGCAGTGTTAATGTAAGCCGACTTGTGACACTGATAAATAAACTTTAAACTTCTAAGATTGCTCGGGAATAACAATCTCATGCTTCTTCATGGTGTATTATGAAGAATGTCCGAGTTAGTTTGTGCTATCACTTGTCGCTCTTGAATAGGCAAAAGTTATCTGCCCGGTGACAAATTTTGGAATGAAACAAATGAATATCAGAGAAAGCAACTCTGGAAGTAAACTGAGCAACTGTTCCTCAAAACATCAGCACTGAAATTACATCGTGTAATGTGGGTAGAAACTTGGACAAAAAGAACTTGCATTTCTGATGGTGTCCTTCGGGACATCCCAAAAGCTGCTTTCCATTTAAGAAGTGTAGTCACCGCTGCAATGTCGGGAAATGCGGCAATCATTTGTGCACAGCAAGATCCCACAAATAGCACAAAGATAAATAGTCAGATAATCTACTTTAGATATTGGTTCATGATTCGATTCATGGATAAATTTTGATCACCCTCAACAATTCCCACGACAGGCGGGACTGGAAAATTCTGCCCAGGATGTAATTCTCTATGCCACTCATTGGGCAGGTTAGGTTAGAATTTACCCCTCGCACCCCCCCCCCCCCCTCCTCTGCTCCCTCCTCCTGTTGCTGCTTATATACAATAATGTCATGATCCTCAAATGTAACTTCAGAAGATCACAATAGTTTGTGTGATATTCCCTCCTACAAAGTTTATACAATAGAAATATCAAAAGATGATTAAAACCGTGAGAGAAGTCACAGGGTGGGATTTTCCTACGGGAATCGTTGCAGGTGGGACAGGAAGTTTGGCGGACCAGCAAATCAGTCATTGATTTCAGATCACAAGACTAGAAAATCCCACACACAGAATTATTACAGTGCGGAAGGAGGCCATTTGGCCCATCATGTCTACAGTAGCTCTCAGAATGAGCAGTTCATCTCATGCCATTCCTCTGCCTTTTTCTCATAACCCTGTACCTGGCTTAATTTCAAATATTCATCAAAAGGCGGAACCTACTCCACCGTACTCTCAGGCAGTGCATTCCAGAACCGAACCACTCACTATGTGAAAAAGTTTGTTCTCATATCACTTTTGCTATCTTTTACCACTTATGTATGCTTTCTGGTTCTCAACCTTTCTACCAATGGGAACAGACGCCACATTATTTTGAGTACCTTTGTCAAATCTTCTCTCAGTCTACTTTTCTCAAGCAAAAGAGTCCCAACCTCTCCAATCTTTCTTCTTACTTGAAGTTTCTCATCCCTGGAATCATTCTCGTAAACCTTTTCTCTGCTCTCTCCAATGTGTGCACATCCTTCCTAAAATGCGGCATCCAGAACTGTACATAATATTTTAGCTAAGCTATATAAGCTCAACATAACCTCTTTGCTTCTGTACCCTCTGCACTTACTAATAAAGTTTAGGATACTCACCGCTTCATTAACTGCTCTCAATCTGTCCCGCACATCTACACCCAAGTCCCTCTGCTCAAGTATACACTTCGGAACTGTACCTCTTATTTTATAAATGGAACCATTGATGGTGGAGGCACGATTCACCTTGATAAAAATCACTTCTAAATCTTCTGGACTCAAGGGAATAGAAACCTAGTCTATGCTTCCTGTCGCCACAATTTAACCCTTTTAGTCCTAATAGCATTCTGGTGAATGCATCCCCTTGAAGGTCAGTATATCTTTTCTCAGGCATGGTGTAAATAAAGTCCTGAATACCATATCCTTTATTAAATGGTCTCTCCACCTGTCCTACCAGCTTCACTGAGGTCCTTCTGGTCTTACATATACTTAAGAATTTCATCCTTATTTTATGTTGTCTCCCCATGTTCCTTCTTTCAAAATTCATCACCTCACACGTCTCCATATTGAACTTCATCTGCCACCTATTTACCCACTCCAACAACTTGGCCATGTCCTTTTGAAGTTCTAAATTGTCCTCTTCACAGTTTACAATACTTCCAAATTTTTGCATCATTTGCAAAATTCTAAACTGTCCCCTGCACACCAAGATCCAAACCATCAATAGATATCAGGAAAAGCAAGGATCCTAATACCCACCCCTGGAGAACGCAACTACAAACCTTCCTCCAGCCAGAAAAAATATCTATTGATCATTACTATCTGCTTCTGATGATTCAGCCAATTTTGTATCCACGCTGCTGCTGTCTCTTTTATTCCACGAACTGTATGTAACTTTTCTCACAAGTCTGGTGTGTGGTACTATATTGAATGTCTTTGGAAAGTCCATGGACACCACATCAACAGCATTACCCTCATCGACACTTTCTGTTGCCTCTTCAAAAAGCACCAGCAAGTTTGTTAAACATGATTTTCCCTTCAGAAATCCATTCTGACACTTCCTAATTGACCCACATTTTTCCATTTGATTACTGCTTCTGTCCCAGATATTTTTTTTCTAAAAGCTTCCCCACCACTGGTGTTAAACTGACTGGTTTGTAATTGCTGGGGGAACCCTACAACCATTTTGAACAAGGATGGAACATTGACACTTCTTCAGTCCTCTGGCATCTCCCCTGAGCCTGGAGAAGATTGGAAGATTATAACCAGCACCCCTGCAACTTCCATTCTCATTTCCTTCAATATCCTTGGATGCATCATCTCTGGTCCGGGTGTCTTGTCCACTTTCAGTCCCAACATTCTATCCAGCACTTCCTCCTTATCAGTTTTGAGCCCTTCTAGGGACTGAGTTTCCCTGTCTGTCACCATGGCCTGTGTACCATCTACCTCCTTTGCAAAGACAGATGCAAAATTTAGAATTGATTTGAAGCTCTCGACTCTTTCTACTTCATCCCCATTGATGTAGACATGGGCATGTTCTCCTTTATGCTTCCTGAAGTCGATGACAATCTCCTTCATTTTGTTGACATTGAGGGAGAGAATATTGTTGCCACATCAGTTCACCAGATTCTCTATCTCATTCCTGTACTCTGTCTCATCATTGTTTGAGATCCGGTCCACTATGGTGGTGTCATCGGCAAACTTGAAAATGGCATTGGAGGGGAATTTGGCCACACAGTTATAGGTGTATAAGGAGTGTATTAGGGGGCTTAGAACACAGCCTTGTGGGGCACTGGTATTAAATATTCAAATCAATTAAATATTCATTTAATAGCTCCGCCATGCCCCCTGCCTCCATATTTAAATTTCTTTTTTGGTCCCTTTTCCCACACCAGTCTTTCAGCCACACCATCAGCTCTCCGATCTGATTTGTCCTATGCCAATTTCCACATGGCACAGGTAATGATCCAGAGATTATGATCTTTGAGATTCGACTTCTTAATTTGATGCCCAGGTCCTCATACTGACTATGGTGAACTTCCTTCTTTGTCATGCCTGTGTTATTGATATCTACATGGACTTCAACAACTGGTTCCTCTCCCTCCAACTGCAACTTCCCTTCCAGTTCCAAGCAGATGTCCTGAACATTGGCACTGGGCAGACAACACAGCCATGTGGATTCTGGCTCTCTGCTGAAGAGAACAGTGTCCATCTCTGACTATACTGCCCCCTAGTACCACTACATTCCTTTTTGCACTCCCCATTTGAATGACTTCTTGTGCCACGGTGCCATGGTCAGTCAGGTCATTCAGCCTGCAGACCCCACTCTCATCCAAACAAGCTGAAAAACCTCAAACCTGTCGAACAATTGGAAAGACTGAGGATCCTGTGCACCAGCCCTCTGAGTTCCCATACCTGCCTCACCCTCAGTCACACGCCCTGTCCCTGACCAGGTCTGAAGACAACAGAAAATGTTGTTTTCATTTTATACTTACCACCAATTGCAATTTTCCATGGAATTATCACCCTTTTACCAAGCAACTCACAATCACTCCCAGCTTCCAATGGGTTTCCGCATCCCTGTTTCACCAAGTAGTAACTTTGAATGAACACTTCCAAGCATCTTCCTCGGTTTTCAGAGTTGCTTCAATCTGCTACCAGCAGTAAACTCTCCAATGATGTTTTTTCACCCTAGTCATGCCAGTATGAACCTCCTGAAATTCCTAGATGGCTGCAGGATGCCTCTGTTTGACCAAAGACCATCTCCCTCCCACATCTGGCTGAGGTAGCCCACAACCCCAAGCAGCCTCTTCTCCCTGCTGATTGAAAAGAACTTCTATCTGTGTGCTACAACGCAGAGGTTGAACCCTTATTGAGAAGCCACACCGAATCCCCCAAAGAGAACTACCTTGCTTCATAATCTGCTAAAATTGTTTGGGAACTGCTCTTCATTAACGTTTGGAGGTTCATTAACAGAAATACCTGACACTCATATTAAGTGAACAATCAATAAGTTATTTATTTAACTAACCTGGAATTTAACTAAGCAACAACATCTGGATTAAATTAAGATACTTCTGGAATGCTGTTCAAATAAATACCAAGTCAATTCATTATCCAAAAAAAACAATAGAAATGTAGTCACTCTCAAAAATATATACAACCAGGTGTTTTGGCTTTGAAAAAAAAAGCTTTTTTTCAAAGCCAAAAGATCAGTAAGTTTGCGGACGACACAAAACTGGCAGGACTTGCAGATAGTGAGGAACATTGTCAGAGGCTACAGAAGGATATAGATAGGCTGGAAATTTGGGCAAGGAAATGGCAGATGGAGTTCAATCCTGATAAATGCGAAGTGATGCATTTTGGTGGGAATAATGTAGGGAGGAGCTACACGATAAATGGAAGAACCATAAAGGGTGTAGAGACGCAGAGGGACCTGGGTGTGCAAGTCCACAGATCTTTGAAGGTGACGTCACAGGTGGAGAAGGTGGTGAAGAAGGCATATGGCATGCTTGCCTTTATAGGACGGGGCATAGAGTATAAAAGTTGGGGTCTGATGTTGCAGATGTATAGAACATTGGTTCGGCCGCATTTGGAATACTGCGTCCAGTTCTGGTCACCACACTACCAGAAGGACGTGGAGGCTTTGGAGAGAGTACAGAGGAGGTTTACCAGGATGTTACCTGGTATGGAGGGGCTTGGTTATGAGGAGAGATTGGGGAAACTGGGGTTGTTCTCCTTGGAAAGACGGAGGATGAGGGGAGACTTAATAGAGGTGTATAAAATTATGAAAGGCATAGATAGGGTGAACGGTGGGAAGCTTTTCCCCGGGTCGGTGGTGACGTTCACGAGGGGTCATAGGTTCAAAGTGAAGGGGGGGAGGTTTAACACAGATATCAGAAGGACATATTTCACACAGAGGGTCGTGGGGGCCTGGAATGTGTTGCCGGGCAAGGTGGTGGAGGCGGACACACTGGGAACGTTTAAGACTTATCTAGACAGCTATATGAACGGAGTGGGAATGGAGGGATACAAAAGAGTGGTCTAGTTTGGACCAGGGAGCGGCGCGGGCTAATTGTTCCTGGTTTCTCGTTTCAAGGCTTCATTCTATGATCATCTTGCTGGTGCCAGTACAGAGTGAGACTGCGGATAGTTGGGAACCTGTCTCGGGGGCAGGGAATTCATATGGTGTTCGTGGAAGTGGAAATGACTAGGGTTGGGAAGCATTTTCCGATCGGGGCGATTGTGATCTCCTGGACTCGTTTCGATCGCCTCAGGGGGTCGGAGAGGAATTTCCCAGATTTTTTTTCCCCATATTGGCCCTGGGGTTTTTCACTCTGGGTTTTCGCCTCTCCCTGGAGATCACATGGTCTGGAATGGGGGGGTGGGGGTAAGTTAATAGGTTGTAATGAACAAAGCATCGTAGCTGTGAGGGACAGCTCGGTGGATAGGATATTGGTATGTAGATAGGCTGGAAAATTGGGCGGGGATCCTGGATTCAGGATTCAATCCTGGACCGGGGAGCGGCGCGGGCTTGGGGGGCCGAAGGGCCTGTTCCTGTGCTGTATTGTTCTTTGTTCTTTGTTTGTTTGTTCTTTGGAATTCTTCTGCCGGTTCCGCTGCCTGTAAGCGCTTTCTGATTTTGGTACGCTTCATTAGATAGATGGAGAGTTCTCTTAAGAGATATTCGAAGCTGGCAGGTAAGAGTGTTTAAACTTATCTTTCAGCGGGTTCCTGAATCCAGACTATGGTTCACAGCTTTTCTGAGTCATGGAGAAGATGGCCAGACTCCATGGGGTGTTTGGAAATATCTATCCTTACGGATGAGCTGGCCAAGTTGGGAGTAAAGGTGCAGGCCAGTGCCAGCAAGAGTTGTACATGCTGGGAAAAGAGGCGAGAATCCCAGAATCACGTCCTACCAGTTAATTTTGAATTTCTCTGGAGTCATTGCAAGTTTGCTAAAACCTGGGTCAAAATGCACTTCTGAAGATAATTCCTGTGCCCTCTAATGATCGCTGTGAAGCCGGTCAAACACAATCAGCCAGCCCACTTTCAAAGGAAGGACATTACATGACAGGGAGGAGGATAAAATAACCTATTTTTATTGATAGTTACTTGTAGATAGCTACGATGGTGCAAGTGACATGATAGCGCTTTCGGTAATGAGAAAGATATTTTACAACACAAACTGCATTGTGCCTTTCGAAATGACATTGAAAAACTGTGCAAGCTATCTGCCAGTGGCAGTGACATTGTTATCCTGAGTATTTGTCCACATTCTAAATAATGAGTTTCTTAATTGAGAAATCAATCTCCATATAAATATTATTGCAAAATATATGTCAGCTTTGACCCTATTAGCACATGCTGAGGAAGCAAACAGGGCAATGCTGCATCCCCAGCTTGTGACTTGCTAATTGGTCTTGAGAGGTGTGGGCTCAGTGGAAGTGGGGGGAGTTACCTGATACTCATGAGCCAGGAATGCTAAAATGAAATATCTCAGTCCTCCATGGCATAAAGTTAAACAGGATACAGAGATTTCCATCACCATCAATGCCGTCAGAAATCAACCCCAGAGCTAAATTCAAATCCAAATTTTCAAGGATGGCAGGAAAGGGGGGTGGGGGACGCATGATTATTTAATGCAACTTGCTCACAATCTCCCAGAATGCACATCCAGCAGACGAGTCATGTGTGGTCTTTGAATCATTACTTTGCTTTGCCAGCCCTGGTCACCCTTGGCTTTGTGTCAGAGCTTTGAGACTCCTTCCAGACACCTGCGCTAAAATCCACTCCAGTGTGGTACGGCAGGAGCACTGCACTGGCTGAGGTGCCATTTGACACATTAAACCAAGATCGCCACCTGCCTTCTCAGGTGGATGTAAAGATTTCCATGGCAATATTTTGACAAATGGGCAGAGGAATTCTCCCCTGTGTCCTGCAACAATATTTATCCCTCAATCAAAAACTCCTAAACAGACTATCTGACAATCTTTGCTTTGTTATTTGTGGGAGCTTGCTGTGTGTAAATTGGCTGCTGCATTTCCCACATTACAACAGTGACCACACTTCAGAATGTATACCATTGTCTGTTGTTAGAGAGCAGCTCAGAAGTTCCAAGCTATATTGTGAAGTTAGACTAGACCCCAACTATTTTTGATTTTGGCATTAGTGTGAGGGTATGTTGTTTCACTCCAGGTGTGAAACAACATACCCTCACACTACTCAACATACCCAACATACTGGGAAGCTTTTATCAAAACAAACTTCATTTTAACAATACAGTTTAACGATAACAAATGAATTAGCTTAATTTTTACAATTTAAGTATTTAAACGTGACAAGATACAATTCTTAACTGATAAGCTATCTTTATTCGTTCCAATTTAGGCAATATTCCTCATAGATTTAAATTCCTCTTCAAAATCAGTTTGCAAACAACACAGGCTTACATATGTTTACTTGTTAACAGTCCTAGAGCCTTTGAATACCTTTGGAGAGAGAGAGACCGAGAGACACCTATTTTCCTGATACTCAAACAGCAGTCTCCAGGGAGAGTGAGACCCCTTGCTTCTTTCAGGATCATGCAGAAACTAAACTGTTCTTCTCTGTAAGCTTAGCTCTGCCTATTCACATGACTGTGTCTTGTCAATCAACGTAATTAAGCCCTACTCTGAAACCCGAGGGGAAAAAACAAACAAAAATGCATTAGCCCAGATTAAAACAAGCACCTCCAATATATTGGATCAATCATTAGCCTGCAATGGAGCTGTCTGTTGCAGACAGATCAGCACTAGGTAAAACAGAGCTGAATTTAAAACATACCGCTCACAAGAAACATGATATCAGTATATTTCTTAAAGGAACAGTGTTGTTATAGTATAAAGCACTTTGGGACATCCTGAAGTTCTGAACGATGAAACATGAATGTCTTTCTTTCCCCCGATTCCACAGGTATAGCTTCACATGGTAAATTTTCTATTGCAGGCAGTCAAGTAACAAAGAGGGATTATCTAAGCTCAACAACTCTCCAGCACAGAATGAAAAGTGGGATGTGTGTATAAGGGCTACTTTATTTATATATCATGATATCAGAGCTCACATGAATATGGCGAGATACAGTGTACAAAAGGCATTTATCCAAATATTGTCCTTCTCACAACAAGATTTAAAAAAACTATCATTTTCTAGTTATTCCACATATATCATGGTGCAGGAGCAGAAGACTGTACATTCTGTCTGTTCCAATTTTGTCTGTCACAAACATTGCACACATAGGAGTGGAATTTAACCCAGGCAAGGGGGCCTCACCTATTGGCTGGAGAACTGTCGAGACCTCTGCATTGCACCTTTGTGGAAGGCCCAACAAATTAAGAACCCTGTCTACATCAACGGGGACGAAGTAGAAAGGGTCGGGAGCTTCAAGTTTATAGATGTCCAGATCACCAACATGATCCCCCCATGCCGACACTATAGTTAAGAAAGCCCACCAATGCCTCTACTTTCTCAGAAGACTAAGGAAATTTGGCATGTCAGCTATGACGCTCACCAACTTTTACAGATGCACCATAGAAAGCATTCTTTCTGGTTGTATCACAGGTTGGTATGGCTCCTGCTCTGCCCAAGACTGCAAGGAACTACAGAAGGACGTGAATATAGTCCAATCCATCACGCAAACCAGCCTCCCATCCACTTCCCGCTGCCTTGGCAAAGCAGCCAGCATAATTAAGGACCCCACGCACCCCGGACATTCTCTCTTCCACCTTCTTCCGTTGGGAGAAAGATACAAAAGTCTGAGGTCACGTACCAACCGACTCAAGAACAGCTTCTTCCCTGCTGCTGACAGACTTTTGAATGGATTTACCTTGCTTAGGTTGATCTTTCTTTACACTCTAGCTATGACTGTAACGCTATATTCTGCACTCTCTCGTTTCCTTCTCTATGAACGGTATGCTTTGTCTGTATAGCGCGCAAGAATCAATACTTTTCACTGTATGTTAATATATGTGACAATAATAAATCAAAAGAGCCACTGAAGCACTTGAGTTGCAAGTGGGGTTGCAGGATGGGGTCGCTGGATGGAGGAGGATAAGGAACAGCATTCCCCACTGCCCCTTCCTGATGCTGGCTCTCTCATTCAGACACTGACTAGCTGACTAGCAGGGCCTCCCACCACTGCCTCACCGCCAACACCACGCTCCCACCGTACCCCACCTCCACTCCCATCCTGGAATCCATAAACAAATGTGGCAGGGACCTTAATATTAGAGAGTCAGTGCGGAATGGCATCCATTTTAAATTCAACTGAGTGTTGATTGGCAGCAGGCAGGCCTTCTGTCTCTCCTTGGTCAGAAGTCCTGCCTTAGAGCATTGTCAGCCGATCTGTTTGACCGATAGCTCTGCAGCCCCACTTGGTTGCAGTGGCCAAGAGAGGTACTGCAGTGCTGTGCCTGAGCCAAAGCCCCTTAGGGCTGGTCGGGGGGGAGGGGTGGGAGGGGTGGGGGTGCAATCTCGATGTCGGGAGATTAGTCAGGGGAGGAGGGAAAGCCAGAGGCATGATAGCACAATGGTTAGCACTGCTCCCTCATAGTGCCAGGGACCTGGGTTACTCCGTATTGTCACAGCCTATATGGAGTTTGCATGTTCCCCCCATGTCTGCGCGTGTTTCCTCCGGGTGCTCCAGTTTCCTCCCACAGTGCGAAAGGCGTGCTGGTTAGGTGCATTGGTCATGCTAAATTCTCACTCAGTGTACCCGAACAGGCGCTGGAGTGTGGTGACGAGGGGACTTTCAGAGTAACTTCATTGCAGTGTTAATGCGAACCTACTTGAGACACTAATAAATAAACGTAAACTTAGCTTTGAAGTCGCTGAGTGAGGGGGGTGCCCCAAACCTGAAGGGGAATTCAGATTGTGGTGCCCCCCCCCCCCTCCCCACCCCTCGTACATCCCACCAGCTTCCCACTCAAGATGGAGAACGTTACATTTTTCTATTTGGCAACCTGATCAAACCGGCACCCACCCAGGCTAAAAATTGAGGCTGGTTGGGAAAGGGCCCTGAGGGCCTTAATAGGAGCAAGGGTGGACTTCCTATCCAAAGACTGGCCCACCCCACCGTAAAATTGCACCGACATTGGGCCAGCTGTGATCCCAGAGGGAACACCTTCCAGATAATTTTACAATCTCCACCAACTGCCTCAGAACCCACCTTTGAGAGTGGAGGAGTATAAAATTCTGGCCAGGTTTTCACTTTTCTAGCTGCCCAAATGATGACTGCCCCACTTGTTGCCCGCTGAATACCAGTGGCAGCAGGATGGGTAAGGCCCTTTAAATGGACATCAATTGCCCACTTCACAGCCTCAGTAGATGGCAGGGCAGGAAAAACATCTATGAACCTTTGTGGGGGGAGATGGGATTAAATTTCACCCATAATGCACCCTGCTCTAATAACAGTACTTTTTTTGCAAATTGTTGGCTGTTTAGCATACGGTGACACAGTGGTTAGCACTGCTGCCTCACAGCGCCAGGGACCCAGGTTCAATTCCTGGCTATTGTCACTGTCTGTGTGGAGTTTGCACATTCTCCCCATGTCTGCAAGGGTTTCCTTTGGGTGCTCTGGTTTCCTCCCACAGTCCAAAGACATGCTGGTTAGGTGCATTGGCCATGATAAAATTCGCCCTCAGTGTACCCGAACAGGCGCCGGAGGGTGGCAACTGGGAGATTTTCACAGTCACATTACTGCAGTGTTAATGTAAGTCTACTTGGGACTAATAAATTAATTTTAACTTTTTAAATGGTGTCTGCAGGTTCCTGAGGAGACTCTGCTTCATGGGGAAATGTTGTTGCCGTGGTGAGTGTTGTTGCTGCGGTAATTATTGCTTCTGACCCATTGCACTGAGAAGATGGTCGACCGTCGGGATGGATAGTCGTTTAGTTCATTGTTCTGTGGGTGAAATCAGATCTGCCTCATCAGCTTCCTGCTGCGAAGGAGCGACTTCTCTTTCTGCATGTGCAGTTCTGCTGTCGTTCACTTCCACCGTGTGTGATCGAGGTGACCACTTCTCTACACAGGTCACAAGTTGCCAAGTGGGCTGACATTAATTGAGAGTGCTTAATGTTTGCACTCTGACTGCCTCTCCGATTCGCAGCTCTGGCAATGATTGGACGGCTCCATCAAAGTTAGATTTGGCTTTCTGCGTTTACGCTTTGATTTTTGTCGCTTAGTGTTGTTGCCACTTCTGGCTTTAGTGGTGTTTTAGCTGTTGTGTGACAGTAGCATTACTGGACAACTTTCCATACCTTCAGTCGGTCTGTTTCTGCACCATAGGATTGCCTTGGACACATCCCTGCTAGATGTGGACAATTCTTTGATGACCCCTTTGGCAGGTTTCACCACTGCCTCAGTCATTTCACTTGACAGAAGATATTGTGGAGATGATGCGTGGCGCTGAGTTTCCAAATTATTCATCAAGTGTCTGAATCCTTCACTCGTGAATTTAGGAGCATTGTCGCTCATCACAATATCAGGATTGCCATGACAACTGAAGTATGCTTTCAGGCGTTCCATGTTCTCAGTGCTAACTGTTGATGTCAGCATGCCTAAAATCCCAGTTGTCGAAATTGTAGTCAACTGTGATGAGATAAGCAGTTTCTGTGGGAGTAAAGAGGTCTATTCCGAGCTTTATCTGTGGCTTGCCTGGCATTTCATGAGTCACGAACAGCTCTTTATCCTGCTTAGCTTGATGCTTGTTACAAAAGGGAGGCAGCAGTGCAATGGTATTGTTACTGGACTAGTAATCCAAAGACCTGGGTTCAAATCCCATCACGGCAGATGGTGAAATTTGAATTCAATATTAAATAAAAATCTGGAATTAAACGTCTTATGATGACCATGAAACCATTGTCGATTATACTGATAAAGAACCCTACCTGGCTCACTCATGCCCTTTAGGGAAGGAAATCTGCCACATTTACCTGGTCTACATGTGACTCCAGATCCACAGCAATGTGGTTGATTTGACTTATTATTGTCACATATATTAACATACAGTGAAAAGTATTGTTTCTTGTGTGCTGTACAGGTAAAACATACCGTTCATAGAGAAGGAAATGAGAGAGTGCAGAATGTAGTGTTACACTCATAGATAGGGTGTAGAGAAAGATCAACTTAATGCGAGGTAGGTCCATTCAAAAGCCTAATGGCAGCAGGGAAGAAGCTGTTCTTGAGTCAGTTGGTACGTGACCTCAGACTTTTGTATCTTCTTCCAAAGGAAGAAGGTGGAAGAGAGAATGTCTGGGGTGCGCGGGGTCCTTAATTATGCTGGCTGCTTTGCCGAGGCAATGAGAAGTGTAGACAGAGTCAATGGATGGGAGGCTGGGTTTGCGTGATGGATTGGGCTACATTCACGACCTTTTGCAGTTCCTTGCAGCCTTGGGCAGAGCAGGAGCCAAATCAAACCGTGATGTAACCAGAAAGAAAGCTTTCTATGGTGCATCTGTAAAAGTTGGTGAGAGTCGTAGCTGACATGCCAAATTTCCTTAGTCTTCTGAGAAAGTAGAGGCATTAGTGGGTTGACTCTCAGTTAGGGTCGGTTAATAAATGCTGGCCCAGCCAGCGATAAAACATAGAACATAGAACATTACAGCGCAGTACAGGCCGTTCGGCCCTCAATGTTGCGCCGACCTGTGAAACCAATCTAAAGCCCATCTAACCTACACTATTCCAATATCATCCATATGTTTATCCAATGACCATTTAAATGCCCTTAATGTTGGCGAGTCCACTACTGCTGCAGGCAGGGCATTCCACGCCCTTACTACTCTCTGAGTAAAGAACCTACCTCTGACATCCATCCTATATCTATCACCCCTCAGTTTAAAGCTATGTCCCCTCGTGCTAGCCATCACCATCCGAGGAAAAAGGCTCTCACTGTCCACCCTATCTAATCCTCTGATCATCTTGTATACCTCTATTAAGTCATCTCTTAACCTTCTTCTCTCTAACGAAAACAACCTCAAGTCCCTCAGCCTTTCCTCATAAGACCTTTCCGCCATACCAGGCAACATACTGGTAAATCTCCTCTGCACCCTTTCCAATGCTTCCACATCCTTCCTATAATGCAGCGACCAGAACTGTACACAATACTCCAAGTGCGGCCGCACCAGAGTTTTGTACAGCTGCAACATGACCTCATGGCTCCGAAACTCAATCCCTCTACCAATAAAAGCTAACACACCGTACGCCTTCTTGACAACCCTATCAACCTGGGTGCCAACTTTCAGGGATCTATGCACATGGACACCGAGATCTCTCTGCTCATCCACACTACCAAGTATCTTACCATTAGCCCAGTACTCTGTAATCCTGTTACTCCTTCCAAAGTGAATCACCTCACACTTTTCCGCATTAAACTCCATTTGCCACCTCTCAGCCCAGCTCTGCAGCTTATCTATGTCCCTCTGTAACCTGCAACAACCTTCCGCACTGTCCACAACTCCACCGACTTTAGTGTCATCCGCAAATTTACTAACCCATCCTTCCACGCCCTCATCCAGGTCATTTATAAAAATGACAAACAGCAGTGGCCCCAAAACAGATCCTTGCGGCACATCACTAGTAACTGAACTCCAGGATGAACATTTCCCATCAACCACCACCCTCTGTCTTCTTACAGCTAGCCAATTCCTGATCCAAACCGCTAAATCAACCTCAATCCCATGCGTCCGTATTTACTGCAATAGCTTACCGTGGGGAACCTTATCAAACACTTGACTGAAATCCATATACACCACATCAACTGCTTTATCCTCATCCACCTCTTTGGTAACCTTCTCAAAGAACTCAATAAGGTTTGTGAGGTATGACCTACCCTTCACAAAACCGTGTTGACTATCCCTAATCAAATTATTCCTTTCTTGATGATTATAAATCTTATCTCTTATAATCCTTTCCAAAACTTTGCCCACAACAGAAGTAAGGCTCACTGGTCTGTAATTACCAGGGTTGTCTCTACTCCCCTTCTTGAACAAGGGGACAACATTCGCTATCCTCCAGTCTTCTGGCACTATTCCTGTAGACAATGACGACATAAATATCAAAGCCAAAGGCTCTGCAATCTCCTCCCTAGCCTCCCAGAGAATCCAAGGATAAATCCCAACCAGCCCAGGGGACTTATCGATTTTCACACTTTCCAGAATTGCTAACACCTCCTCCTTATGAACCTCAATCCCGTCTAGTCTAATACTCTGTATCTCAGTATTCTCTTCGACAACATTGTCTTTTTCCTGTGTGAATATAGAACATAGAACATAGAACAGTACAGCACAGAACAGGCCCTTCAGCCCACGATGTTGTGCCGAGCTTTATCAGAAACCAAGATCAAGCTATCCCACTCCCTATCATCCTGGTGTGCTCCATGTGCCTATCCAATAACCGCTTAAATGTTCCGAAAGTGTCTGACAACACTATCACTGCAAGCAGTCCATTCCACACCCCAACCACCCTCTGCGTAAAGAACCTACCTCTGATATCCTTCCTATATCTCCCACCATGAACCCTATAGTTATGCCCCCTTGTAATAGCTCCATCCACCCGAGGAAATAGTCTTTGAACGTTCACTCTATCTATCCCCTTCGTCATTTTATAAACCGCTATTAAGTCTCCCCTCAGCCTCCTCCGCTCCAGAGAGAACAGCCGTAGCTCCCTCAACCTTTCCTCATAAGACCTACCCTCCAAACCAGGCAGCATCCTGGTAAATCTCCTCTGCACTCTTTCCAGCGCTTCCACATCCTTCTTATAGTGAGGTGACCAGAACTGCACACAATATTCCAAATGTCGTCTCACCAAGGTCCTGTACAGTTGCAGCATAACCCCACGACTCTTAAACTCCAACCCCCTGTTAATAAAAGCTAACACACTATAGGCCTTCTTCACAGCTCTATCCACTTGAGTGGCAACCTTTAGAGATCTGTGGATATGGACCCCAAGATCTCTCTGTTCCTCCACAGTCTTCAGAATCCTACCTTTGACCCTGTAATCCACATTTTAATTAGTCCTACCAAAATGAATCACCTCACATTTATCAGGGTTAAACTCCATTTGCAATTTTTCAGCCCAGCTTTGCATCCTATCTATGTCTCTTTGCAGCCTACAACAGCCCTCCACCTCATCCACTACTCCACCAATCTTGGTGTCATCAGCAAATTTACTGATCCACCCTTCAGCCCCCTCCTCTAAGTCATTCATAAAAATCACAAAGAGCAGAGGACCAAGCACTGATCCCTGTGGCACTCCGCTAGCAACCTGCCTCCAGTCCGAAAATTTTCCATCCACCACCACCCTCTGTCTTCGATCAGACAACCAGTTACCTATCCAATCGGTCAACTTTCCCTCTATCCCACACCTCCTCACTTTCATCATAAGCCGACCATGGGGGACCTTATCATACGCCTTTCTAAAATACATGTATATGACATCAACTGCCCTACCTTCATCAACACACTTAGTTACCTCCTCAAAAAATTCTATCAAATTTGTGAGGCACGACTTGCCCTTCACAAATCCGTGCTGACTATCCCGGATTAATCCGCATCTTTCTAAATGGTCGTAAATCCCATCCCTAAGGACCTTTTCCATCAATTTACCACCACCGAAGTAAGGCTAACCGGTCTATAATTACCAGGGTCATTTCTATTCCCTTTCTTAAACAGAGGAACAACATTCGCCACTCTCCAGTCCTCTGGCACCATCCCCGTGGACAGTGAGGACCCAAAGATCAAAGCCAAAGGCTCTGCAATCTCACCCCTTGCCTCCCAAAGAATCCTAGGATATATTTCATCAGGCCCAGGGGACTTATCAACCTTCAGTTTATTCAAAACTGCCAGTACATCCTCCCTCCGAACATCTATTTCCTATTTCCTATTTCCTCCAGCCTATTAGCCTGTAACACCTTCTCTTCCTCAAAAACATGGCCCCTCTCCTTGGTGAACACTGAAGAAAAGTATTCATTCATCACCTCGCCTATCTCTACTGACTCCATACACAAGTTCCCACCACTGTCCTTGACCGGACTACCGGCCTACCGACGAAAAATATTCATTTAGTGCCTCTCCTATCTCTTCGGACTCCATGCACAACTTCCCACTACGGTCCTTGACTGGCCCTAATCTTACCACAGTCATTCTTTTATTCCTCACATACCTATAGAAAGCGTTAGGGTTTTCCTTGATCCTAGCTGCCAAAGACTTCTCATGTCCCCTCCTGGCTCTTCTTAGCTCTCTCTTTCGGTCCTTCCTGGCTAACTTGTAACAGTTTCAGCGATGCCCACATCCTGTAAATGAATAGATCTGGCTGATGTTGCCTTTCATTTGATTGAGCATGTTGAATAGAGTACTTTTCTTTCTTTAATTATAGAATCCCTCGAGTGCAGAAGGAGGCCATTCGGCTCATCAAGTCTGCACTGACCACAGTCCCTCCCAGCCCCTATGCCCATAGCCCCATGTATTTACCTTGCTAATCTCCCTGATACTAAGTGGCAATTTAGCATAGCCTAACCTAACCTAGTAAGGAGTCTAACAACACCAGGTTAAAGTCCAACAGGTTTATTTGGTAGCAAACACCACTAGCTTTCGGAGCGCTGCTCCTTCGTCAGGTGAGTGGGAGATCTGCTCATAAACAGCAAACAGGGCATGTAAAGACACAAACTCAATTTACAGAATAATGAATAATGATTAGAATGTGAGTCTTTACAGCTAATCAAGTCTTAAAGGTACAGACAATGTGAGTGGAGAGAGCATTAGCACAGGTTAAAGAGATGTGTATTGTCTCCAGACAGGACAGCCAGTGAGACTTTGCAAGCCCAGGCAAGTTGTGGGGATTACAGATAGTGTGACATGAACCCAAGATCCCGGTTCAGGCCGTCCTCATGTGTGCAGAACTTGGCTATCAGTTTCTGCTCAGCGACTCTGCGCTGTCATGTGTCGTGAAGGCCGCCTTGGAGAATGCTTACCCAAATATCAGAGGCCGAATGCCCGTGACCGCTGAAGTGCTCCCCAACTGGAAGAGAACAGTCTTGCCTGGTGATTGTCGAACGGTGTTCATTCATCCATTGTCATAGCATCTGCATGGTTTCCCCAATGTACCATGCCTCAGGACATCCTTTCCTGCAGCGTATCAGGTAGAGAATGTTGGCCGAGTTGCAAGAGTATGTACCGTGTACCTGGTGGATGGTGTTCTCACGTGAGATGATGGCATCCATGTCGATGATCCGGCACGTCTTGCAGCGGTTGCTGTGGCAGGGTTGAGTGGTGTCGTGGTCACTGTTCTCCTGAAGGCTGGGTAGTTTGCTGCGGACAATGGTCTTTTTGAGGTTGTGCGCTTGTTTGAAGGCAAGAAGTGGGGGTGTAGGGATGGCTTTGGCGAGATGTTCTTCTTCATCAATCACATGTTGAAGGCTCAGGAGGAGATGTTGTAGCTTCTTCGCTCCAGGGAAGTACTGGACGATGAAGGGTACTCTGTCCACCGTCTCCTGTGTTTGTCTTCTGAGGAGTTTGGTGCGGTTTTTCGCTGTGGCGCGTCGGAACTGTCGATCGATGAGTCGAGCACCATATTCTGTTCTTATGAGGGCATCTTTCAGCGTATGTAGGTGTCTGTTGCGATCCTCCTCATCTGAGCAGATCCTGTGTATACGGAGGGCTTGTCCGTAGGGGATGGCTTCTTTAACGTGTTTAGGGTGGAAGCTGGAGAATTGGAGCATTGTGAGGTTATCCGTGGGCTTGCGGTACAGTGAGGTGTTGAGGTGACCGTCCTTAATGGAGATGCGTGTGTCCAAGAATGCAACCAATTCTGGAGAGTAGTCCATGGTGAATCTGATGGTGGGTTGGAACTTGTTGATGTTATCATATAGTTGTTTCAGTGATTGTTCGCCATGAGTCCAAAGGAAGAAAATGTCATTGATGTATCTAGTGTATAGCATCAATTGAAGGTCCTGTGTGGTGAAGAAGACTTGTTCGAACCTGTGCATGAAGATGTTGGCATATTGAGGTGCGAATTTGGTCTCCATGGCTGTTCTGTGTGTCTGGATGAAGAACTGGTTGTTGAAGGTGAAGACATTGTGGTCCAGGATGAAGCAAATGAGTTGTAAAATTGCATCTGGAAACTGGCAGTTGTCGGCGTTGAGTACTGAGGCAGTTGCAGCAATGCCATCATCGTGGGGGATGCTGGTGTAGAGTGCCGAGACATCCATTGTGACAAGGAGTGCTCCTGGTTCAACTGCTCCATGTGTGCTGAGTTTCTGTAGGAAGTCCGTAGTGTCGCGACAAAAGCTGGGGGTTCTTTGTACAATGGGTTTCAGGATGCCCTCGACATAGCCGGAGAGGTTCTCGCACAGGGTCCCATTGCCCGATACGATGGGACAGCCGAGTGTGTTTGCCTTGTGTATCTTCGGGCGGCAGTAGAGATCTCCAATGCCGGGAGTACGTGGGATGAGAGCACGGAGGGTGTTCTGAAGGTCCGGATCAAAGGTCTTGATCAGAGTGTTGAGTTGATGGGTGTGTTCGTTGGTCGGATCTGCGGGTAACTGTCTGTAGTGTTCCTCGTTGTTCAGTTGTCGGTACACTTCTTTGCAGTAATCCGTTCTGTTCAGTATGACGATGGCCCCTCCTTTGTCTACTGGTTTGATGACAATGTTGCGGTTGGTCTTGAGAGCGCGGATGGCATTGCGTTGTGCTTGGGTGATGTTCGGGGCTCTCTTGTGAGTGCGACTGATGAATTTGGTGTTGACGCACCTCCTGATGGCTTGGGCATACATGTCAACTTGCCTGGACTTGCAAAGTCTCACTGGCTGTCCTGTCTGGAGACAATACACATCTCGTTAACCTGTTTTAATGCTCTCTCCACTCACATTGTCTGTACCTTTAAGACTTGATTAACTGTAAAGACTCGCATTCCAATCATTATTCATTATTCTGTAAATTGAGTTTGTGTCTTTACATGCCCTGTTTGCTGTTTATGAGCAGATCTCCCACTCACCTGACGAAGGAGCAGCGCTCCGAAAGCTAGTGGTGTTTGCTACCAAATAAACCTGTTGGACTTTAACCTGGTGTTGTTAGACTCCTTACTGTGCTTACTCCAGTCCAACGCTGGCATCTCCACATCATGACTAAACTAACCTAACCAGCACATCTTTGGACTTTGGGAGGAAACCGGAGCACCTGGAGGAAACCCACACCAACACGGCGAGAATATACAAACTCCATGGAAACAATGATTCAAACCGGGTATTGAACTCGGGTCCCTGGTGCTGTGAGGCAGCAGTGCTAACCACTGTGCCACCCATCTTCTTTAGATTGTTACATTTCAGCATAATTTTCTCATCTCCAAAGAAGGGGATCCCTCTATGCCAATTGAAATAAAACCCATGGTCAAGACTTTATTTTCAAAATATTTACAGTCTCAAACCAACGAAAATCAACACAAGTAAAACATTTATTAAAAAGTAAATGATACCGCAAATCAGAAGTTAATTTTCACTTTAGATCGTAAATAAAACAAAGATACACCTTGCGTAGTTTCAAACATTCACATCACTTCCTGCACAAATGCAGCACCACGTGCAAGATCACAGTCTTTATAACTCATCCTCCAGTACATACAATACCTCACTTCCCATTTTGGTTCTCAAATTCATCTCTGATTCTCTTCTTCCATTCCTTGGTTTTTCTCTCTCAGTTTCCAGTCCATTCTCCCTGTTTTTCCATTTCCCTCCTATCAGTTCTGATGATGTTCCCTTTCATAATGGCACTTCTGACATGCGGTGTCCCCCACCACCATCCCCCTCCCCCCCTCCCCCCCGCCACCGCCCCTCACTGTGATGTACATGGCCTTCAATCATGCCTGACCCATTTCCTGCACTTCTACCCACAACACTTCCCCTGCTAGTCGACACAGCTTTGTTACAGTTCAGGATTAAGGTGATGTCCTTCGGCTGTCAGTACATGACATAAACTTGACTTCAGTTCCAGTTGTTTTCTTGTTCAGTTTCAGGTTCAACTGGTGAGACCTCTGTCTTGTAGTGACACTCTGGTCATGGTTGCATTGATGTCTTCCACTGTATCTCCAGACTAGATCATCCAAGATCACTTCCACCCCTGGTAGACCATTGACTATCTCAAGCTCTCTGCATTGGTACTCTTCTGGAGCAGTAAAAATGACAAATATCATGCGTAACCATTTGTAACTCCTTAACAACATCCAAAGCATAGCCAGGAAACTGCTGCTTTCATCCAGCTTCACTTTCCAGTATCTATCCTTCACATTTAGAATAGTAAAGATCTTTGCCTTGGCAAGGGATACAGAATTTCTTCAGTGGTTGGCACGGGTAGTGAGCTTTATTGAAGTTCTTTGGATCTTTACACATTTGAGTTTTCAGGTTTTTTCATCCTCCTAATCCTAAGTCTGTACAGGTTGTCACTTTCTTGAGTGCTCCCATCTTTCAAAGCTCCTCTATCTTGTCTTTCAAGTTGGGCATAAGAGCTGCTGGATCTCTCCTTGAACGATACTGAGTCAGCCTCTCATCTACTTCAAGGTGGTATTCACCAGGGAGACATTCAAGGAAACAGTCAACCGCTGTTAGTGTCATGAAAAGCATCTCAAATATTTGAGCCAAGATGAGGGGATTTTGCTTAGTACCCATTGTCTGGAACTTCAGATCTTCTTTCTTCCCACTGAATCGGACTCTCTTGGCAAGGGATACAGAATTTCTTCAATGGTTGGCATGGGGCAGTGAGATCTCTTCAAAGCTTTATTGATGTTCTTTGGATCTTTACACATTTGCGTTTTCAGCTGAGTTTGTCCATGTGGGGTAAGTATCGTTCCAATACAAAGCCTCAACTTTATCTTAGATGGCTTCATTTTTGAGTCACCACGTTGAGCAACTTCACATAATTCTGCAAAGCTCATGGTGTTCCATGTCTGACACTTCATGTTAACCTGATGCTTTCCTTCTGCAGTCGTCATTCCAACAATCACAAACCACTTTCTATTTCGAGGCTTGGCAGCACGCCCACGTGTTCTCGGGCGTAGAGAGAATTGTCAGAATCATCATCTGACATCTCTACACTAACTACCTCTCCCCTCAGCAGATGTGGTCTCACAGCTAGATCACTTGTACCGAAAATAATCATTTCCCTGATGAGAGCGTTCTTCACTTGACCAAAGTCAGAAGATTCAGATAGTCTCAGTCCAGTCACAGATTGTTCAATATTCTCCCTCTCTCTCTGAGTTCTGGTGTTAAACACCATGTTCATAAATAGCATTAGTGAAGGGTTTAAAGTGGCTCTTCAAGGCTCCCAATATTTTACACAGCTTGCTTTCCTGCTCCTCTGTGAAGCCTAGGGTGCAAAGCAGTTGTTAACACTCCTCCCCCACCACTGATAACAGAGATGAGTTGCTATTTTTACGTGTTCAGGGTTCTTGTTCAACTCTGCGGCAATCTCATAACAATGCCGTTGAGACAGAAGGAATGGCCTCTTAAATCTCCCTTCATGCCAATAGTCACTGGTACTGGAAAATTCAATGGCATAATGATTCACCCAGCTGTCAATGTCTTGCACAAAGTTGTGGGCTGAAGTTCCCATTATTCTCTGCTCTTTTTTATACCTTGTTATGATGCACACTCACAGACTTCTTCAAGAACAAAAAGGGTATTTATTAATGAGGAAAATCTGTACAGAGGCAGCAAAACTGACTGCTGGAGCATCTGTAGAGGCCATCGGTTTAAGGTGAGAGAGGAGAGATACAAAAGTGTCCAGATGGGCAATTTTTTCACACAGAGTGTCTGGAACAAGCTGCCTGAGGTAGTAGTAGAGGTGGGTACAATTTTGTCTTTTATAAAGCATTCAGCCAGTTACATGGGTAAGATGGGTATAGAGGGATATGGGCCAAATGTGGACAATTGGGATTAGTTTAGGGGCTTAAAAAAAAGGGCAGCATGGACTAGTTTGGCCAAAGGGCCCGTTTCCATGCTGTAAACCTCTATGACTCCATGACTCTATGACTCTCTGCTCCTCATGTGATCCACATGTTTATGAATGATCCATCCCTCCATGTCTGTTGTGTACGACAAGGGCCTAGCCACAGAGACAATAATTTCAGGGATCTAACTTGATCCGCTTTTGAAGTTTCACCATGTCATAGTGTATATTTAATATGGGTTTTTCTATTGTTGCAGGCTCATTGATGAGGTCTTGAGGCTTGTGTTTCCAAACATAAACAATTCCACTGGTATTCTTTAACTCTGTACTGTTCCAAATATAGTCTTGCATGGAGCTCCTCCATACAGGCTTGGTGCTTTTCTATTTGTGTGACCAATTCAGCAATCTTGTTCTGGTACGTAATCTCAGTTTCTTTCTCTGTTCTAATTGCTGATTTTGCTGTTAATTACACTGTTTTTACCTCTTCAATTAATTTTCAATTACCAAGATTCCTTCTTCAAGCTTTTATTCTCAAACAACAAGAACAAAACAAATTACAGCACAGGAAAAGGCCCTTCGGCCCTCCAAGCCTGCACCAACCATGCTACCCGTCTGAACTAAAACCCCTTGCCTTCCCGTGGACCATATCCCTCTATTCCAATCCTATTCATGTATTTGTCAAGATACCCCTTAAAAGTCACTGTCATATCTGCTTCCACTGCCTCCCCTGGCAGCGAGTTCCAGGCACCCACCACCCTCTGTGTAAAAACAATTGTCTCCTGCACCTCCTTTAAACCTTGCCCCTCGCACTTTAAACCTATGCCCCCTGGCAATTGACTCTTCCACCCTGGGAAAAAGCTTCTGACTATCCACTCTGTGTTAATGTAAGCCTACTTGTGACACCAATAAATAAGCTAAAACGAGCTGTTTACAGTTTACACATTTATATTATGAGTATTGGCTGATCCAAATAATATTGCTGCAATCCGCGCCCCTCTTTGCATGAGCAATATTATGTTTTTGCTGAATGGAGTTCTGGGAACATACTGTGATATTTTATCAAAATTGGAAATGGCCAGGATCAGCAGTTGGATTTACTTCAGTTCAGCTGGCTGTTTGTCCTGACAGGATAGAATCTAATTCTTTGTCAGATGCAATTTCAGAGGACAGCCCTGCTGCTTGTTGCCCTCCCTGCTCAGGGTGTGCATGGAATCTAATCCAATTCCCCAGTGGTCTGAATTAGACAGCAGAAGTGTCACTGTGAAGTGGTTTAATTTCATATCAATGTAAAAATGGCACAGTTAGTCCAGAGTCAGGTCCAGCCCAACGTTGGAACCACTGGGGACGGACTCCTGCAGAACTTTAGATCAAAGTAAAGTAGTAACAGGAGTAGGCCATCCAGCCCCAATTGAGGCAATCTGCCTCCCCGCGCCCCCCCGCCCCCCCCCCCCCCCGCCCCCCACCCCACCACCACATTAGATCATGCTCGGCTGTACAAATAAACTTTGCTTTGCTTAACCTCAATTCCATTTATATGTCTTTCGTGACTATCAATACTCTGAAAATTCATCAATCTTGGTCTTGGGAATTTTAATTAACCACAGCGTGTAGTGCCTTTAGTGTCACAAAGCTGCAGATTAACAACTGGCTCTGGGTTAATTCTACAACTTTTTCATGCAGTTTGTACTACATTTAACCAACACTATGGGTTAGCATAAAGACAATTCTGATCTACTCAGGGGGAATGAACTGCCCTTTGGCCAGCACCACTTGACCTTTAACCTCAACCCCTCATTGCAATGTGTAATGGCAGAAGAACAAAATTTCTCTTTACAAGGGATGTCGCATTAAAGCATTTGCTTCGATTTAACACCTAGGAGAAAATATTTCTTATATTAGGAGGTGTGGGACTTTGAAGCAAGATAGAACATTGGCAAAAGTGAAAGCAAATTACTGCGGGTGCTCGAACCTGAAACCAAAACAGAAAATGCTGGAAAATCTCAGCAAGTCTGGCAGCATCTGCAGGGAGAGAAAAGAGCTGACGTTTTGAGTCCAGGTGACCCTTTGCCAAAGCTGCTGAGATTTTCCAGTATTTTCTCTTTTAGAACAAGGGCAGTCAAGTTTGAAGTGTGAGGTTTCAGTGTGCATAATGCTTTCATTTGATGTATCCTTGCCCCTCAGGCAGCACCTTCTAAACTCATGACTACTATCATCTAGAGAGACAAGAGCAGCAGACACATGGGAACACCACCACCACTTGTAAGTTACCCCTCTGGCCCAGTGAAATACACCCAAAGTCTTCAAAATGAACCACCTTAAGCGATTCCTTATTCCCCACTTCTGCTCCTGTAACATTATAGTGCATTATCTCTTTATTTGCTCCTATCTTCAAGAGACAATATATGTATGATATGGCCATGGAAACTCTGTGTATTCCTCCAAATCTGATTGCCTGTGCCTCCTCAAATTTCCATTGCTGGCCTTGCTGTATAGCCCTGAGGACTGGAATTACCTCCCTAAATCTCTCTAACACTTCACCTCTCTCTCACCTCTTTCAAAATGTCCCTCAAAACACACCCCTTTAACCAAGCTTTTAGTCACCTGTCCTAATGTCTCCTTCTCCAGCTCAGGGTCAAGGTTTTGTCCAATTGGGGATGGCACGGTGGCACAGTGGTTAACACTGCTCCCTCACAGCATCAGGTTCGATTCTGGCCTTGGGTGACTGTCTGTGTGGAGTTTGCACATTCTCCCTGTATCTGCGTGGGTTTCCTCTGGGTGCTCCGGTTTCCTCCCACAGTCCAAAGATGTGCAGGTTAGGTGGATTGGCCATGCTAAATTGCCCCTTAGTGTTCCAAGATGTTTAGATTAGGGGGTTCAGTGGGGTAACTATGTGACGTTGATAGGGCCTGGGTAAAATGCTTTGTCGGAGAGTCGGTGCAGATTCAATGGACCGAATGGCCTCCTTCTGCACTGTAGGGGATCTATGATGATTTTATGAGTTTCTGTGTGAACTACATTGGGATGACTGAGTGTTTTAAAGGTGTTCCTTCACATACAAGTTGTCAATGGGAATTTTCAGCTGGATGACAAATATTTCTCTAGTGTTCCTCGTTTTGTACTTTACCTCTGCGGAAGTTGTTTGTTTTTGGCTGTCCTTAACAGTTTGAGTTTTGCTCTCTAGATTGGGAGGGTGTGGGGGGGGGGGGTTCTTAGTGATTACGTTCATTAACTGTCTTCAACAAAAGAATGCAAACAATTATTTATGCAAAGGCGGCATTGGGCGGCACGGTAGCACAGTGGTTAGCACTGCAGCTTCACAGCTCCAGGGACCTGGGTTCGATTCCCGACTCGGGTCACTGTCTGTGTGGAGTTTGCATGTTCTCCTCGTGTCTGCGTGGGTTTCCTCCGGGTGCTCCGGTTTCCTCACACAGTCCAAAGATGTGCGGGTTAGGTTGATTGGCCATGATAAAATTGCCCTTTAGTTTCCTGAGATGCATAGGTTAGAGGGATTAGTGGATAAAATATGTAGGGATATGGGGGTAGGGCCTGGGTGGGATTGTGGTCGGTGCAGACTCGATGGGCCGAATGGCCTCTTTCTGCACTGTAGGGTTCTATGATTCTATGATTCTATGATTCTTCTATGATTCTATGATTCAAAGAGACGTGGAGTTAGTGGGACATGTATTAATTCAAATTTCTCGGAAATTAAGAAAAACATCATGTTGAAAGGCCTCGTAACTTTCAAAGGGTGGAATAATCCAGAAATGACAATTATTATCAGTTTTGTTTCGTTCATCTCAGAATGTGGATATGAGACCAGCGCAATTGCTCTTTAACTTCCTACCAGCATGTGTACTGCTCTTTCGTCAGGCCTTTGATATCAGAATTTGTATAACATTTTCATGCTAAGCAATTGCCATTCCTGAAAGAAAAGCAGCTTTGACCCATCTCAAAATCCTGAGGCGTGCATGGTAGCAAACTGTAAATAGCCCACGCTGAGTCAAGTGCCCATCTTAGCTTCCAGCAAAGTCCATGGGCTCAGGGATGAGTTCATAGTTTTGCACAGTTCTTATAATCCCAAGGCTGTGCCACAACAAAGAACAAAGAGAATTACAGCACAGGAACTGGCCCTCTGGCCCTCCAAACCTGCAACGACCATGCTGCCTGTCTGAACTAAAATCCCTTACCCTTCTGGGGATCATATCCCTTTATTCCCATCCTATTCATGTATTTGTCAAGATGCCACTTAAAAGTCACTATCGTATCTGCTTCCACTACCTCCCCCATCAGTGAGTTCCAGGCACCCACCACCCTCTGTGTAAAAAACTTGCCTCGTACATCTCCTTTAAACCTTGCCCCTCACACTTTAAACCTATGCCCCCTAGTAATTGACTCTTCCACCCTGGGAAAATGCTTCTGTCTATCCACTCTGTCCATGCCTCCCATAATCTTGTAGACTTACATCAGGTCGCCCCCTCAACCTCTATTTTTCCAATGAAAACAAATTAAGTTTCTCCAATGTTGATTCTGCATCACTGATGCGCAGTTAGTCAGAACTGGGAATGGCTGATCCTCACTGTACACATGTAAGATGCTGTGAACAGAAATTTGTAAACAGAAGAATGAGGGGCGATTTGATTGACATATATAAAAGGCTAAAGGGGATTGATAAGGTGGACATGGAACAGATGCTCCTCCTTGTGCAACAGTCCAGAACAAGAGGTCATAGATATAGGGGAGAATTTTCCCATCCCACCCGCCGTGGGAATCGTAATGAGCGAGGGGTGGGGGCAGACCATGCAAAGGTCCACTGACCTCGGGCGGGATTCTGCGGTTTTGGGGTGAGCGTGGCCGGAGAATCCCACCCACAGAGTGAGCGGAGGCAGGTTCAAAACAGAGATGAGGAGAAACTACTTCTCTCAGAGGGTTGTGAATCTGCCCTCGAGTGCTGTGGAGGCAGAATCAATCAACAGGTTCAAGAAAGAGGTAGATATGTTTCTGATGAAAAGTGGAATAAAGAGCCAAGGGGAGCAGGCAGGAAAGTGGAGCTGAAACCAGGTTAAGATCAGCCATGATCGTGTTAAATGGCAGAGCGGGCTCAAAGGGCTGAATTGCGTAACTCCTGCTCCTAATTCCTCTGTTCCAATGTCCTCTAATTTTATTTTCTTTTGCGAGGCAGTAATTCATGCTAAGCAATTGCCACTGCCTGAAAGATAAGCAGCTTTGACCCATCTCAAAATCCTGAGGCGTGCATGGATTTGTGGAACTAGCTCATAAATGCTCAGGGGTAGTGCTCACGTTTTCATACTTGATGAACCAGTGTCTGAAGTATTGTGTACAAAACCAAACAGTGTAAGCTAAGGACATAAGAAATAGAAGCAGTCCATATGACCACCAAGCCTGCTCCACCATTCAGTAAGATTTGATTTGATTTATTATTGTCACACATATTAACATACAGTGAAAAGTATTGTTTCTTGCGCGCTATTCAGACAAAGCATACCGTTCATAGAGACGGAAACAAGAGAGTGAAGAATGTAATGTTACAGTCATAGCTAGGGTGCAGAGAAAGATCAACTTACTGCGAGGTAGGTCCGTTCAAAAGTCTGACAGCAGCAGTGAAGAAGCTGTTCTTGAGTCGGTTGGCATGTGACCTCAGACTTTCGTATCTTTTTCCCGACGGAAGAAGGTGGAAGAGAAAATGTCCAGGGTGCGTAGGGTCCTAAATTATGCTGGCTGCTTTGTCGAGGCAGGGGGAAGTGTAGACAGAGTCAATGGATGGGAGGCTGGTTTGCATGATGGATTGGGTTATATTTACAACCTTTTGTAGTTCACTGCGGTCTTGGGCAGAGCAGGAGCCATACCAAGCTTTGAATCAACCAGAAAGAATGCTTTCTACGGTGCATTTGTAAAAGTTGGTGAGAGTCGTAGCTGACATGCCAAATTTCCCTAGTCTTCTGAGAAAGTAGAGGCGTTGGTGGGCTTTCTTAACTATAGTGTCGGCATGGGGGGACCAGGACAGGTTGTTGGTGATCTGGACACCTAAAAATTTGAAGCTCTCGACCCTTTCTACTTCTTCCCTGTTGATGTAGACAGGGGCATGTTCTCCTTTATGCTTCCTGAAGTTGGTGACAATCTCTTTCATTTTGTTGACATTGAGGGAGAGATCAGTGTTGCCGCACCAGTTTACCAGATTCTCTATCCTTCTGTCTCGTCATTGTTTGAGATCTGACCCACTACGGTGATGTCGCGGCAAATTTGAAAATCGAACTGGAGGGGAATTTGGCCACACGGTCATAGGTGTATAAGGCGTATAGTAGGGCTCTGTGAACACAGCCTTGTGGGGCACCGGTGTTGCGGATGATGAGGATCATGGATGGACTTCCATCTCAGATTTACTCTCCTGTTCTATCCCCATCTCCATCAACTCTCTTAGCACACAATAATCTATAATTGGTGGTGGTGGTAGAAAATGATGCAGTGAGGATAACGTGGCCTGGGCACAAGACTCACAGTTAACCATTTTAGAAGGTATCGGATGTCTCAACAACATCTGTGTCGAATTCAGCAGACGGAGAAGTTTAAAGAGCTCTTGGCAAGTTACCATGATCTAACAAAGAACAAAGAACAATACAGCACAGGAACAGGCCCTTCGGCCCTCCAAGCCCGCGCCGCTCCCCGGTCCAGGATTGAATCCTGAATCCAGGATCCCCGCCCAATTTTCCAGCCTATCTACATACCAATATCCTATCCACCGAGCTGTCCCTCACAGCTACGATGCTTTGTTCATTACAACCTATTAACTCACCCCCACCCCCCCATTCCAGACCATGTGATCTCCAGGGAGAGGCGAAAACCCAGAGTGAAAAACCCCAGGGCCAATATGGGGAAAAAAAGTCTGGGAAATTCCTCTCCGACCCCCTGAGGCGATCGAAACGAGTCCAGGAGATCACAATGGCCCTGATCGGGAAATGCTTCCCAACCCTAGTCATTTCCACTTCCACGAACACCATATGAATTCCCTGCCCCCGAGACAGGTTCCCAACTATCCGGAGTCTTGCTCTGTACTGGCACCAGCAAGTTGATCATAGAATGAAGCCTTGAAACGAGAAACAAGGAACAATTAGCCCGTGCCGCTCCCTGGTCCAGACTAGACCACTCTTTTGTATCCCTCCATTCCCACTCCGTTCATATAGCTGTCTAGATAAGTCTTAAACGTTCCCAGTGTGTCCGCCTCCACCACCTTGCCCGGCAACACAATTTATCTAGTAGGGGTTGGCACGGTGGCATAATGGTTAGCACTGCTGCTTCACCGCACCAGAGACCCGAGTGCGATTCCAGCCTCGGGTCACTGTCTGTGTGGAGTCTGCACGTTCTCCCTGTGTCTACGTGGGTTTTCTTCGGGTGCCATGGTTTCCTCCTACGTTCAAAGATGTGCGGGTTAGGTTGATTGGCCAAGCTAAATTGATCCTTAGTGTCAGCGGGATTAGCAGGGTAAATGTGCGAGGTTACGGGAATAGGGCCTGGGTGGGATTGTGGTCAGTCCAGACTCGATGGGCCAAACGGCCTCCTTCTGTTCTGTAGGATTCCCTGATTCGATGATTCTATTCTATGATCTGGTCTCCATGATGGAAGCAGCGGATTCAATAGTAACTTTCAAAAGGAGATCGAACACATGGGTGGCAGGTTTATAGAGGAAAGAGCAGGTGAGTGGAATCAACTGAATTACTCTATCAACAGACATGGTGGGCTGAATAGCCTCTTTCTGTGCTGGAAGATACTATAATTCCATACTGTAGGAAGTTATAGTATTACCATGGACCATAGATCTTAGGGCGAGGTTTGTATCACATCATTTGAGGAGTATATATCAAATTGGAATGTTTCAGTGGGATGGCCATGGATACAGATCTAAGTGAGAGTACTGAACACAGCTACTGGAAGAGATCAAGATTGAAGCTGACAGATAGACACAACCCCAGTTTCTATCATTTTTAGACACAGGTCATGTGGTTACGTCATATCCAGAGACTCAAAACAGGCTAGATGATGAGAGGGTCAGGGTAGCATAGGCTCATAAAAGGGAAATCATGCCTGATCCATTTATTGGAATTCTTTGGGGTAGAAACAAGCAGGATAGATAAAGGGGAACCAGTAGATGTAATATACTTGGATTTCCAAAAGCATTCAATATGCTATCACAGAAAAGGCTCCCTAATCAGATAAGATGTAGCATGGCATGGATAAAGAATTGGGCAACTGATAGAAGACAGAGAGTTGGAATAAAAGGGGTATTTTTAGGATTCCAATCTGTAACTAATAGGATCAATGCTGGGCTACAATTATTCACAACATATTTTAATGACTTAGGAAGTGAAGTGAATGTATTATTTCCAAGTTCGTGGATGACACAAAAATAGGTAAGAAGATAAGGTGAGGATGCCACAGTGTCTATAGAGAGATATAGACAGATTAAGTGGATGGGCAGTAACTTGGTGGATGAAATATAATGTAGGAAAATGTGAAGTTATGTACATTGGTAGGATAAATAAAGAAGCTGAATATTACTTAAATGGAGAACGACTGCAGAAAGCTGTGGCACAGACGGATTTGGGGGTCCTTGTGCATAAATCACAAAAAAGCTAGCCTGCAAATTCAGCAGGTAATGGGGAAGGAAATGGAATGATTATTTCAAAGGGAATGGACTATAACAATAGGGAAGTTTTACTGAAACTATACAAGGCATTAGTTAGACCACACTTGGAATACTGTGAACAGTTTTGGTCCCCTTATCCAAGGGAAGATATACCGGCAATGGAGGCAGTCCAGAGAAGGTTCACTGTATTGATCCCGGGTATGGAGGGATTTTCTTTTGAGGAGGGGTTAAGTAGGTTGGGCCTGTGCTTATTGGAATTCAGAAGAATTATGGACAACCTTATTGAGACATACAGGATTCTCAGGCAGCTTGCCAGGGTAGATGCAAAGAGGATGTTTCCCCTTGTGGGAGAGCCTTGGACCAGAGGTCATTGTCTCAGAGCAAGAAGTCACCCATTTAAGACAGAGATGACGAGGAATTTCTATTCTCAGAGGGTGGTGAATCTGTGGAATTCTTTACCGCAGAGGGCAGTTAAGTATGTTCAAGGCTGAGATAGACAGATTTTTAATCAGTAAGGGAATCAAGGGTTATGGGGATAAGGTGGGAAAGTGGAGTTGAGGATTGTCACATCAGATCAGTCACAATCTCATCGAATGGCAGAATAGACGCAATGGCCGAATGGTCGTCTGTTCCTACATCTTATGATCTTATGGTTTTAAGAGGGTCAGGTGTCATACTTGGACCGCTGTAGAACATTAAAATAAGCTGGTCAGATGGAATTCTAGACTTGCAAGTGGTCAGCCAAAATGTGCACAGTGCAAAATGAATATCGCTTGTGTGTTCAATGTGAGTTAGTATTGATAAAAGTTGGGGCAGATTGTGGAATTCACCAGCTCAGAGAGTAGTTGAGGCAAATAGCAAATTGGCATATACAGGGAAGTTAGATAAGTAACATGAGAGAGTGAAAAAGAGAAGGTTATATTGAAAGGGTTTGATGGAGAGAAGCATGTGTGGAATACAAGCACCAAAGTAGACAGATGGACTGAATAGCCTTTAATTGTGCTACAGACATTGGGTGGAACTTTATGGACCGGCTCATTCCGAGACTGGAAAATCCCACCCGAGGTCCACAGACCTTTGCATGGTTTGCCCCCGCCCGCTACGATTCCCGTGGCGGGCAGTGCGGGAAAATTCCAGCCTGTGTAATTCTATATACAAAAGAGGTGGAGGACAGAAAACCGGCTCATCTTGACTTACTCAAATATTAAAGGTGCTGATGTTCGAATCTTGGACCGATTGATAAATGTGAGAAGGCAAAAGGCAAACATCTGATTAATGGCCCTTTGACACCATATTTAATCACCTTGCAAAGAAAGCTTTTTTGATATTCTTATGTTTCTGCCTTTATCCCCTCTTCACATTTCTAGTTCTGCTCCTTGCTGTGTGAGGCAATCGATCTTTTTTGAATTTTTTCTCTCCGCCTTCGGGGCAAAAGCCGAGAATTACAGCTCCCAGAATGCCAGAAAGCTCCAGTGCAGAGTGTGGCAGTGGGGAAGGCCAGGCATGCTTGGTCTCCAGTTTCACTTTGGCCACTGCTTGGAGCATTTTTGTTTTGCTGTTTTAAGCTGAGAGCCACTTTCACATTGAGATCAATCCCAGTGGCAGCCAGAGTGCTCTGGACTCCAGTCCCTGCCTCAGAATGGAAGCTTAAGGGCTCAGCCATCCTGACAGTGGTGCACCTTCATAGGGAAATGCCACAGAATCCCAACCCTGGGACTTGGGGTTTTGCTGTAAATTAAATGAGCCTCGGTGACAAGGTTCGGGTTCGGGTTAGTCACGAGCGGTGGAAGAAGGGGGTAAACTCTGTTCTGCTGAATTGCTGTCATTCGCTCTCTGTGGCTGTAGCTCTATTGCTCAGACAATCCCAGGAACAGTAATTTCACAGTGTAGCTGTGAGTTGGAGCTCAGAGAAGCCCAAGACCAGTGTCATCTCAGTGAAGCTTAAGAAATGTCTGCTCAGTGTAGCTAGAGAGTTTGTGTCGTGAAGGTGACTGGATGCTGGGGTGCATGCAGTGGAATGCAATTGTTGAGGATGAACCAGACAAGGCACAGTGAGTCCTTAATCTTCTAAGCTTTATCACTTGCTTGCAAGAAGAACAAACACAGTGAATCGCTCTGATGTTCTCACAGAGTTTAGCACTTTTTAGCCAATGAGAGAGAACATGCAAGTTAAAGCACCAACAGTTCACAGTTTGGTGTTTACTTTTAGCCAATCGAATTTAGCATCATTTCAATCCTTCATTTGCATCATTATCACCTATACACACAATTGTGCCGAATCCTTGACATTATTAGCAGACAACATTCAGTAAACATCCTGATTTCCTTTAACCACAATCAGCACTTGGGACATTCCATTTTATGTCAGGGGCCCACACATGCTGCAAAACAGATTCAGACCCTTCACCTGCTAACGGCTGGTTCCAACTTCCTCACAATCTTGGAGAAGAGATTGAACAACTAGGCAGCTAGCATTCTGAGGTAAGGTCCAATTGCCTGATAACTCATTGTCGGCAGAAGAAGCAGGAATACCTCCAGGATGAGTTGGAGCTGCTGTCGAGGGAAATCTGAGGTTATATTTTCAAAAGAGAGTTGCTGAAATTCTTTGTTTGGAAGACAGAATGTGAAATGATTTTTGTGACTCACAGCGATGACTGATGTTTGCGTGGGTTGCTGCAAACATTCATGAAATCTATTTTGGTTGCGCCTGCCATTTGGTGTGCAGCTTGTGTTTGGCCAATGTTTGCCAGTTAATGAATGTTTACCTCAAGTTAATTCTGGATATTGCGGTTTCAGGTAGGTAGCATTGACTGTGTTGAATTTGTTATAACCACAGCAGGTTTTAAATTAGCAAACCAAATCCCTGAGGAAAACTTAGCTTTATGGGCCATATCGGGTGGGATTTTATGGCCTCGCTCAGGTGGGACCGGGAATTCCCACCCGAGGTCAATGAAGATTTCCGCTGTCGGATCCTTGCCCGTTCCGATTCCATGGTGGGCGAGGTGGTAGGTTTCTGGCCATTATTTTTTTTCTATTCTGAAAGTCAAAAGACAATGTACTGATCTCAGCAGCAAATCCAGTAACCCACTTTTGGACTTTAAAAATTAAAATTAAGAAATTTATTAGCAAGAAAAATGAAAACTTAAGACTGTAGTTACACAGTTAAAATTGTCTTACAAATTATGCCCACTTGGTCAGACCCATAAATAAACAACTTCCAGGCAACACTCGCTTATAGATGGTTAACTATAAAAATCCAGTACTATTACCCAAGGCAAACTTCTGCAGCTTTAGCAAAGGCATATCAGGTGACCTCTCAAACTCTTTCCAACTCCACCGTGGAAATCCAAGATTACAGATGCTTTTTTTTTGCAGTTCAAGACTTTTCTGTTTTGACTGGATGACTGATTCAAATTTCACGTCTTTTTCGGGCCCAGAGCTGTTCCCAGGAGGTCTGTGTCACACAATAATTCAGCTCAACACCTCCCCTTACATGTTCCTTTTTTCCCTTTTCTTCTTCAATTCCATTGTTCTCAGTACTCCTTTGAACTTGACTTTTCCAATATATAAATGTCTTTCCTATCTTGGGTCAAATAACATTTAATAACTTCCCCTTGTTTACTTATGAAATTTCTGTAAGTTGCAAAAGCTTTTTGCTAACTTATAAAACCATTTGACCATATTTGCATATATTTAGCACTTTCACGCCTGTTAGTATCTCCATTCTTCCAGACAATTGGGCTTCATTAAACTTTTTCCAGTTTAAGTGAATAGTTCACGCACACACAAAGACACACGAGACCGGATTCTCTAACCTCGCTCACAGCTGGGATTCTCCTGTCCCACTGCAATGAACAGAGACATGGTTGAGCGCCAAATTCTCTGTCCTCGATGGCAGCAGCAGGGGAGCGCAAATGGCTAGAGAATTCCGACCACAGTCTGCTTTACAGAATAATACCATGTTTCCCAAAAAGATTAAAAGGATAATCCATTTGCATACTCTGTCGACTCTTATACAGTAAAACATCTTCTGTTTGTTTAAAACTGTGGAATTTCATGGCTTTATTCTCTGAGTAATTACCTGGGAATTCAGATTTTGTCCACTTGACTAAAAACATTTACTGGCACATTGCTGAATCATAACAAAATTGGGGTCTCTTTGTAAGATTTCAAATCCACATATGGTGGTCGGGGGGAGGGAGGGGGGTGCGATTCTCCCATCGCGACCCACAAATTTTCTGGTGGGTCTGGTCGGGAGAATCGTGTGTCGGCCATTTCACAGGATTCGTGCATGTACACCCAACGCATGCATTTGGAATATTGTGTGCAGTTCTGGTCACCTCACTATAAGAAGGATGTGGAAGCACTGGAAAGAGTGCAAAGGAGATTTACCAGGATGCTGCCTGGTTTGGAGGGTAGGTCTTATGAGGAAAGGTTGAGGGAGCTAGGGCTTTTCTCTTTAGAGCGGAGGAGGATGAGAGGCGACTTAATAGAGGTTTATAAGGTGATGAGGGGGATAGATAGAGTGGACATTCAGAGACTATTTCCTCGGGTGGATGTAGCTGTTACTAGGGGGCATAACTATAAGGTTCATGGTGGGAGATATAGGAGGGATGTACGAGATAGGTTCTTTACTCAGAGAGTGGTTGGGGTGTGGAACGGACTGCCTGCTGTGATAGTGGAGTCGGACACTTTAGGAACTTTCACGCGGTTATTGGATAGGCACATGGAGCACACTAGAATGATCGGGAATGGGATAGCTTGATCTTGGTTTCGGAAAAGTTTCGCCACAACATCATGGGCCGAAGGGCCTGTACTGTGCTGTACTGTTCTATGTTCTATGTCTCTCAGAGCCAGAGAATAGGCGCAGTCAAGACCACACTGGAAACTGGCAGGAAGAGAGGTAAGTGAGTTGAATCTGTTTTTAATGTATTTTAAATTTACATGTGATTATGTGCCGGGCCCGATAGCATCTCCCACCTTGCCAGGAGTGTATCATTTGGCAGAGTTTAGAGTAGCTCCCCACGTTCGGGGAACTAGCGGGAGACCGCGCCGGAGTGAAGGGGAGGCAATCTGGACCCGTCACGGGGTCGGACAGCAGGGGGCTGGTGCCCCCCTGGGCATGGGAACCCTGGAAGTGCCATCCTATGCCCCCTGGCACTGCCCAAGGGGCAAAGTGCTCATGCACAGAGGGCACCTTAGCACTGCCCACCTGGCATTGGGCGGTGCCAAGGGGGCGGGGCCTATTGTGAGGACATTTGGTGGGGGTGGGGGGGGGTCCCATTGCCACCCTGCATGGGGATCAGTCTGGGCTGGAGGGAGGTCATGGATCAGGCGGGCTGGGGGTTGGTGGTCTGCTGGGGGTCTGCCGGGGGTCTGCCTCCCGGGGTGGATCTGACCCGGGGGGGTCAGCCACGGTGAGAGAGGTAGGGAGGTTGCCACTGCCTCGGGGCGGGGGGGGTGCTGGTGAGGGCTGGCCCGGGAATTGTTCTGAGGGCCGCGATCAGGCCGTGGGGGGAGCAGGAGGGGGAGCTGGAGGGCAGCACTGCGATCGGGCTGGACAGCAAGCAGGGAGATTGACAGATCGGAGCCACTGCCCATGTGCAGAGTTCCAGAACTCTCAGACTCTGGCGTGAATAGGCCCCGCCGCCCTGGGTTTTTAATGATATTTACGATTATGACCTGTGCAGTGCACAGAGTGGGGCGATTCAGGTCTGAAGTTGCGCTGAAGAAACAGTCGTGATCTAGACCAGTTTTCCCACCAATTCTGCACTTTTAGGAGAATCGCCCCCATGGGTACAAAGAACAAAGAACAGTACAGCACAGGAAACAGGCCGTTCGGCCCTCCAAGCCTGTGCCGCTCCTTGGTCCAACTAGACCAATCGTTTGTATCCCTCCATTCCCGGCTGCTCATGTGACTATCCAGGTAAGTCTTAAACGATGTCAGCGTGCCTGCCTCCACCACCCTACTTGGCAGCGCATTCCAGGCCCCCACCACCCTCTGTGTAAAAAACGTCCCTCTGATGTCTGAGTTATACTTCGCCCCTCTCAGCTTGAGCCCGTGACCCCTCGTGATCGTCACCTCCGACCTGGGAAAAAGCTTCCCACTGTTCACCCTATCTATCCCCTTCATAATCTTGTATACCTCTATTAGAGCTCCCCTCATTCTCCGTCTTTCCAGGGAGAACAACCCCAGTCTACCCAATCTCTCCTCATAGCTAAGACCCTCCATACCAGGCAACATCCTGGTAAACCTTCTCTGCACTCTCTCCAATGCCTCCACGTCCTTCTGGTAGTGCGGCGACCAGAACTGGACGCAGTACTCCAAATGTGGCCTAACCAGCGTTCTATACAGCTGCATCAGCAGACTCCAGCTTTTATACTCTATACCCCGTCCTATAAAGGCAAGCATACCATATGCCTTCTTCACCACCTTCTCCACCTGTGTTGCCACCTTCAAGGATTTGTGGACTTGCACACCTAGGTCCCTCTGTGTTTCTATACTCCTGATGACTCTGCCATTTATTGTATAACTCCTCCCTACATTATTTCTTCCAAAATGCATCACTTCGCATTTATCCGGATTAAACTCCATCTGCCACCTCTGCGCCCAATTTTCCAGCCTATCTATATCCTGCTGTATTGCCCGACAATGCTCTTCGCTATCTGCAATTCCAGCCATCTTCGTGTCATCCGCAAACTTGCTGATTACACCAGTTACACTTTCTTCCAAATCATTTATATATATCACAAACAGCAGAGGTCCCAGTACAGAGCCCTGCGGAACACCACTGATCACAGCCGGAAAAAGACCCTTCGACCACTACCCTCTGTCTCCTATGGCCAAGCCAGTTCTCCACCCATCTAGCCACTTCTCCTTGTATCCCATGAGCCTTAACCTTCTTAACTAACCTGCCATGTGGGACTTTGTCAAATGCCTTACTGAAATCCATATAGACGACATCCACGGCCCTTCCTTCATCAACCGTTTTTGTCACTTCCTCAAAAAACTCCACCAAATTTGTAAGGCACGACCTCCCTCTTACAAAACCATGCTGTCTGTCACTAATGAGATTGTTTCGTTCTAAATGCACATGCATCCTGTCTCTAAGAATCCTCTCCAACAACTTCCCTACCACGGACGTCAAGCTCACCGGCCTATAATTTCCTGGGTTATCCCTGCTACCCTTCTTAAACAACGGGACCACATTCGCTATCCTCCAATCCTCAGGGACCTCACCCGTGTCCAAAGAAGCGAAAAAGATTTCCGTCAGAGGCCCAGCAATTTCACCTCTCGTCTCCCTGAGCAGTCGAGGATAGATGCCATCAGGCCCTGGGGCTTTGTCAGTTTTAATGTTCCCTAAAAAACCTAACACTTCCTCTCTTGTAATGGAGATTTTCTCTAACGGGTCTACACCTCCCTCTGAGACACACCCGGTTAACACGCCCCTCTCCTTCGTGAATACCGATGCAAAGTGCTGGGGCTTGCTACTGTTGGGGTAACACAATCTCACTGTGAAATTTACTATATTTACCAAAAGGCATGATGGCTTGATTTGATTTATTATTGTCACATGTATGAACATACAGTGAAAAGTATTGTTTCTTGTGCGCTATACAGACAAAGCATACCGTTCATAGAGAAGGAAAGGAGAGGGTACAGAATGTAGTGTTACAGTCAGAGCTAGGGAGCAGAGAAAGATTAAGTTAATACGAGGTAGGTCTGTTCAAAAGTCTGACAGCGGCAGGGAAGAAGCTGTTCTTGAGTCGGTTAGTATGTGACTTCAGACTTTTGTACCTTTTTTCCCGAGGGAATGTGACGTTAGTGTCCTTTAAGACAGGTACTTTTTAAAACATGATTTCAGCAGCTCTTGGCTTCAGTGATGTCATTGTTGCCGGCTTGGCTGGAAATATCCTTTTATTGCTCCTTAAGTGGTTTAAATGGGGTTATTTGTGTTAACTCTGGGCTTAGTTTTATGATCCTGCATTGTTAGGAGAACAGTCATGTGTTTTTGGACAGTTTTGTTTTCAGTTTCAATTTGGAGGTGCAGGTTTGAGTTTTAGTTTTAGAAGAGGCAGCAAGTTAAAAAGGAGTATTGTCCCTCTCTCCCTGTTGTTTTGAAAATTCTGTTTGTTCGCTGAAAACAAAATCTTGTTTTTCTGAAGGGTGAAAATCCGTTGCTGTTGGGAGCTGGACCAGAGTGTCTCTGGTGTTTTGGAAAGCTGTCTTGTCTTCAAATTTTTTGGAGTGAATCCAGACAACTGCAGACTTCAACCGAAGGACTTAATTTTTAGTATCACGTGAGTATTAGTCTGTGCTGCATTTAACCTGTGGAGAGGGAGTTTTGTCTATGGGATTGGTTTGATTGGAACACATTAGATATCTTTGTTAGGGGTTATACATTATAGTGGTTGTTTTGTTTCTTGTTTGTAATTGATAAAAATTCTTCTTAATTTTCTCACTAGACATGTTGCCTATATTCCTAAATAAACTTTGTTTGATAAAAGCTTCCGAGTGAGTCATTTGAATTAAACCTGAAGGGAAGCCTATCTTGCTTATCCTGGCCAAATTCAAGATGCAAAACTTATGGTCCAGGCAGGCTCCATAAAATACTTTGGAGTTTCTGACCCGAACCATAACAGGAAGAAGGTGAGAGAGAGAATGTCCAGGGTGTATGGGTCCTTGATTATGCTGGGTACTTTTCAGAGGCAGCGGGAAGTATCGACAGAGTCAATGGATGGGAGGCTGGTTTGCATGATGGTCTGGGCTTTGTTCACAACTCTTTGCAGTTCTTTGTGGTCTTGGACAGAGCAGGAGCCATACAAAGCTGTGATACAACCAGAAAGAAGGCTTCCTATTGTGCATCTGTAAAAGTTGGTGAGCATCATAGTAAAGTCATAGCGGCTTTGTCATTTGCTATGATTTTCCTGAAGAAAGAATATTTCACTGGAGTGTATGCAACAATCAATCAGGGTTAGGTTAATAGCATTAACAGAAAATTTATGTTAGAGTTAAAATGAGTCATGAAAAGAATCAAAATTATATTATCACCATATTGCATTGTAATTGAGGTAATAGGTTGGATCTGATTTGATTTATTAAAGTATTGATTCTTGTGTGCTACAAAGACAAAGCATACCATTCATAGAGAAGGAAAGGAGAGGGAACAGAATGTAGTGTGACAGTCATAGCTAGGGTGCCGAGAAAAATCAACTTAATGCAAGGTAGGCAGCAAGGAAGAAACTGTTCCTGAATCGGTTGGTACATATCCTTAGACTTTTGTATCTTTTTCCCGATGGAAGAAGATGGAAGAGAGAATGTCCGGAATGTGTGTGGTCGTTAATTATGCTGGCTGTTTTTCCGAGGGATAGGATTTATAGTTATTTGGAGAGTAATGAATTGATAGGTGATAGTCAGCATGGTTTTGTGGCAGGTAGGTCGTGCCTTACTAACCTTATTGAGTTTTTTGAGAAAGTGACCAAGGAGGTGGATGGGGGCAAGGCAGTGGACGTGGTATATATGGATTTTAGTAAGGCGTTTGATAAGGTTCACCATGGTAGGCTTCTGCAGAAAATGCAGATGTATGGGATTGGGGGTGATCTAGGAAATTGGATCAGGAATTGGCTAGCGGATAGGAAACAGAGGGTGGTGGTTGATAGTAAATATTCATCATGGAGTGCGGTTACAAGTGGTGTACCTCAGGGATCTGTTTTGGGGCCACTGCTGTTTGTAATATTTATTAATGATCTGGATGAGGGTATAGTTGGGTGGATTAGCAAATTTGCTGATGACACCAAAGTCGGTGGTGTGGTAGACAGTGAGGAAGGGTGTCGTAGTTTGCAGGAAGACTTAGACAGGTTGCAAAGTTGGGCCGAGAGGTGGCGGATGGAGTTTAATGCGGAGAAGTGTGAGGTAATTCACTTTGGTAGGAATAACAGATGTGTTGAGTATAGGGCTAACGGGAGGACTTTGAATAGTGTGGAGGAGCAGAGGGATCTAGGTGTATGTGTGCATAGATCCCTGAAAGTTGGGAATCAAGTAGATAAGGTTGTTAAGAAGGCATATGGTGTCTTGGCGTTTATTGGTAGGGGGATTGAATTTAGGAGTCGTAGCGTTATGTTGCAACTGTACACAACTCTGGTGCGGCCGCACTTGGAGTACTGTGTGCAGTTCTGGTCCCCACATTACAGGAAGGATGTGGAGGCTTTGGAGAGGGTGCAGAGGAGGTTTACCAGGATGTTGCCTGGTATGGAGGGGAGATCCTATGAGGAGAGGCTGAGGGATTTGGGATTGTTTTCGCTGGAAAGGCGGCGGCTAAGAGGGGATCTTATTGAAACATATAAGATGATTAGAGGTTTAGATAGGGTGGATAGTGATAGCCTTTTTCCTCTGATGGAGAAATCCAGCACGAGGGGGCATGGCTTTAAATTGAGGGGGGGTAGTTATAGAACCGATGTCAGGGGTAGGTTCTTTACCCAGAGGGTGGTGAGGGATTGGAATGCCCTGCCAGCATCAGTAGTAAATGCGCCTAGTTTGGGGGCGTTTAAGAGATCCGTAGATAGGTTCATGGACGAAAAGAAATTGGTTTAGGTTGGAGGGTCACAGTTTTTTTTAAACTGGTCGGTGCAACATCGTGGGCCGAAGGGCCTGTTCTGCGCTGTAATGTTCTATGTTCTATGTTCTATGAGACAGCGGGAAGTATAGACAGTGTCAATGGGTGGGAGGCAGGTTTGCGTGATGGACTGGGCTTCGTTCACAACCCTTTGCAGTTCTTTGTGGTCTTGGACAGAGTAGGAGCCATACCAAGCTGTGATACAGCCAGAAAGAATGCTTCCTATGGTGCATCTGTAAATGTTGGTGAGAGTTGGAGTGGACATGCCAAATTTCTTTAGTCTTCTGAGAAAGTAGAGGCGTTTGTGGACTTTCTTAACCATAACGATGGCAAGGAAGGACCAGGACAAGTTGTTGGTGATCTGCACACCTAAAAGTTTGAAGTTCTCACCCATTTCTACTTCATCCCCATTGAGTTCGGCAGGGGCGTGCACTTCACTCCGCTTCCTGAAGTTGATGACTATTTCTTTTGCTTTGTTGACATTGCCATCAAGAATCCAAAGAGCTTCTACAAATACACAAAGGGCAAAAGAGTAACAAGGGACAGAGTAGGGCCTCTTAAGGATCAACAAGGTCATCTGTGTGCGGATCCACAGGAGATGGGTGAGATTCTAAATGAATATTTCTCATTAATATTTATTATTGAGAAAGGCATGGATGTTAGGGAATGTGGGGAAATAAATAGTGATGGCTTGAGGCGTGTACATATTACAGAGAAGGAGGTGCTGGAAGTCTTAAAGTGCATCGAGGTAGATAAATCCCCGGGACCTGATGAAGTATATCCCAGGACATTGTGGGAGGCTAGGAAGGAAATTGCGGGTCCTATAGCCGAGATATTTGAATCATCGATAGTCACGGGTGAGGTGCTAGATAGTCAATATCTTTTCCCAAAGGTAGGGGAACTAAAACTAGAGGGCATAGGTTTAAGGTGAGAGGGGAGAGATACAGAAGTGTCCAGAGGAGCAATTTTTTCACACAGAGGATGGTGAGTGTCTGGGATAAGCTGCCAGAGGTATTAGTAGAGGCAGGTATAATTTTATCTTTTAAAAAGCTTTTAGATAGTTACATGGAAAAGATGGGTATAGAGGGATATGGGCCAAATGCGGGCAATTGGGATTAGCTTAGGGGTTTAAAAAAAAGGGCGGCACGGACAGGTTGAGCCAAAGGGCCTGTTTCCATGCTGTAAACCTCTATGACTCTATAACTCTGACTGGTGTCATCACACCAGTTCACCAGATTCTCTATCTCTTTCCTGTTCTCCGCCTTGTCATTGTTTGACCCACTAGGTTGGTGTTGTCACCAACTTGAAAATCAAATTGGAGGAGAATTTGGCCACACAGTCATAAGGAGTATAGTAAGGGGCTGAGGACACAGCCTTGTGGGGCACCGGTGTTGAGGATGATCGTGGAGGAGGTGTTGTGACCTATCCTTACTGATTGAGGTCTGAGAGTTTGGAAGTTCAGGATCCAGTCGCAGAGGAGCAGCCAAGCTCCAGTTCACGGAGTTTGGAGATGAGTTTCATGGGAAGAATGGTGTTGAAGGCTGAGCTGTTGTCAATAAATAGGAGTCTGACACAGATATCTTCGTTATCTAGGTTTTCCCGGGTTGAGTGCGGGGCCAGGGAAATGGCGCCTGCTGTGGACCTGTTGCGGCATTAGGCGAACTGTAATGAATCCAGGTAGTCCGGGAGGCTGGAATTGATTCATGCTGTGACTAGCCTTTTGAAGCACTTCATGATGATCGATGTCAGAGCGACCGGCCGATAGTCAATAAGGCACGCTGCCTGGTTTTTCTTTGGTACTGGGATGATGGTTGTCTTCTTGAAGCAAATAGGGACCTCAGATTGTTGTCAAGAGAAGTTAAAGATGTCTGCGAACTCCCCCACCAGCTGGTCCGTGCGGGATCTGAGTGCTCATCTGGGTACCCCACCCAGGCCAGTCACTTTCTGTGGGTTGACCTTCGAGAAGGCTGCTCTGACATCTGCAATGGTGACCTTGGAAATTCGTTCGTCTGAGGCTTCCAAATCGAAGGGCATGCTCTTGCTGACTTCTTGCTCAAAGCGAACAGAGAATGCATTGAGCTCATCAGGGAGGGGTGCATTGGTGTCAGTGATTTTACTTGCCTTCATCTTGTGGCCTGTAATGTCTTGCCAACTTTGCCATAGTCAGCAGGAGTCCGTGTGGCTAGCCTGGAACTCTAGCTTGGTCCAGTAGTGTCTTTTGGCACCTTTGATGGATCTCCATAGATCATATCTGGCTTTCTTGCATAAGTCAGGGTCAGCTGACCTGAGCGCCTCAGACCTGGACTTTAGCAAGCAGTGGATATCCCTGTTCATCCATGGTTTCTGACTGGGAAACACACAAATTTGTTTCTTTGGCGCACAGTCTTCTACACAGTTACTGAAGTGGCAAACAATTTGAAGAAGGGAAGCCTGACCCAGTTAGAACACTATTTGATAAAAGCAAAATACTGCAGATGCTGAAGATCTAAAATAAGGACAGAAACTGCTGGAAAAACTCGTATGTTGGCTTGATTCAATTGCAAATGAAGCACCTTAACAAGAAAAATTAATGAAAAAGCTTGAATTTGAACAAGAGAAAAAAGGGAAAAAAAGAGCAAAAAGAAATGGAAATTTGAAGGCTTGAACTTGAACCCCAAAGAGCGAACCTAGAAAGGGTTGAAAGAGGTCAAAAAAACAAAAGTTTTGGAGAAAGAAAGAAACGGGACATAATGAACTGGGGAGAAAAGCTTAATTACTTTTTTGAAGGAGTTGCTAGTTTTCAGATGAGTCAAATCCCACTCCAGGAAAATTCCAGGAATTTTCACCCGGTGCCGAAATTTACTGGGGTTGGAGTAGATAGATACTTTATTGTCTCTGATAAAATGGCTACAAAGCTTGGGTAGCCAACAGATACATGGATTTTTATTTTGTAGTGTCTTTCTGGGACAAGCAATAGATGTTTACTTAAGTACAGTCCTTAAATTATGTGACATACAGCTGTAGAAGCTAGCGCTCGGAGCTTGCCCTAAAGCATACCAATTTAAAATTTTGGACTTTTAAGAAAAGCCCGAATGAATTTGCAAAGGAGAAAGACATGTTTTGGGAATGGTATTTTCAAGCACAGAAACATGAACAGACTTTTGAGGAAGTGAGAGGGCTAATGATGATGGAAGAATTAATAAGAGCTTCCCACCAGCTATCAGGTCATATCTGGAAGATCACAAGGCTTCTAAAATATGGGAAGCAGCAGTTCTGACAGATGGGCATTATATATCACATAGGCAGCTAGGCGGCAGTAGATCTCCATTTGTGAACCAATGGGGAAACTGGAGGAACAGAAGAGATTCTAACTTCAGGTTGAAGGCAGAAGCTATTCCAGTCAATGAAGATGATGGGATCAAGTACAAAGGTGATATAAAGGGACCAGCATATTTTCATTGCAGGGTATGTAAAAGGAAACTATTGGAAACAAAATGGTAAATTAGTGACAGTAAAATAGAGTCATACAATGCAGAAAAATCCCTCCAGCCCATCGAGTCTGCACCGACAATAAATACCACGAAAGATGCGCTAATCCCATTTTCCTGCACTTGGCCCATATCCTTGAATGTTATGATATTTCAAGTGCTCATCCAAATTTTTTTTAAAGGTAGTAAGTTTTCCAACCTCCACTACCTTGTCAGGTAGTGCACTCCAGATTCCCACCACCCTCTGAGTGAAACAAATGCTGCCCCTTACCCTAAAACTATGTCCCCTCGTGATTGACCCCTCAACCAAGGGGAACAGCTGCTCCCTACTCACCCTCTCCATACCCCTCATAATCTTTTACACCTCAACCGTGCCTTCAATTAAAGCTTGATCAACTCCAAGTGTCATAAATCTTTATTATGTATCAGGTATAGTACCTTGCACAGGAGAAGGAATTACTGATGATTCAGAACAGATTGTTGAAAACCATGGCGACTGAACGATTAGAAATTCACAGTGAAAATCGCAATGAAATTCTTGAACTCTGAGTCAATCTGGAGAACAAAAAGGATGAGCTATGTGGCATGGCACAGTAGATCCAGGATTGAAATGGAGCTAAGGAAAATTTGAGCAAGTGAATGGAAAAACTCCAAGGAACCACATGGATGAAAGGTTCCGAAATGAATTAGTTGCCCTTGTGAAGTTGTCAATCTTGTGTGGAGGATCTGCAGGTGATTCAGAAACAGAGGGAGCTGAAATTGTCAGAGTAGTAGTGACTTTTAAGGGGCATCTTGGCAAACAAATGAATAGGATGAGAATAGAGGGATATGGTCCCCGGAAGGGTAGGGGGTTTTCGTTAAGTCGGGCTGCATGGTCAGTACAGGTTTGGAGGGCCGAAGGGCCTGCTCCTGTGCTTTAATTTTCTTTATTCTTTCTTCTTTGTTCTAGTTGGGGAGATTCATAGCCTGTTGAAACAAGCAAATGAAGCCCATCAAATAAGTGAAGGTCAATTGGTTGAGGCAGAATCCTTCAACACCAGCACTATTTGAGGATAAGGGGCAAAGCTTTTAGAATTGAGGTGAGGAGAAATTTCTTCACCCAGAGGGTGGTGAATGTGTGGAATTCACTACCACCGAATGTAGTTGAGGCCAAAACGTTGTCTGATTTCAAGAAGAAATTAGATATAGCTCTTGGGGCTAAAGGGATCAAGGGGTACGGGAGGAAGGGAGGGGGGATCAGGATATTGAATTTGATAATCAGCCACAATCAAGATGAATGGCGGAGCAGAGTCGAATGGCCTACTCCTGCTTCTAGTTTCTATGTTTTTGTGTTTCTTTTGCTGAGCTGAATGAAAAGATCAACAAAGTTGAGAAGCAACTAGAAAATAAGAGAGCAAACAAATATTTGGACAAAACTATGAAAGAACTCGAGTTGAAGGTTCCCATTTTGAAGCATCAGTGGGAAGAATATAAACATGCCAGACTCTGGAGGACCGCTCTGGGCCCAGTAAGAAAATTACTTGATTAAATGGAGCAAAACTTCCTTGGTTCAAGCTCACTCCTCTGGTGTTGATAAAAAGAATAAAATCTCTTAATCTGCTCTGAAGGGAGTGATTGAGGAGGATAATTTCAAAGCTGGTTGTCAATCAGAAATAAACAGTCTCTGTAGTGAACTTTGATTTGGTTTATTATTGTCACATGTATTAACATACAGTGAAAAATATTGTTTCTTGCGCACTATACAGACAAAACATACTGTTCATAGAGAAGGAAACGAGAGAGTCCAGAATGTAGTGTTACAGTCATAGCTAGGGTGCAGAGAAAGATCAACTTAATGCAAGGTAAGTCCATCCAAAGTCTGACAGCAGCAGGGAAGAAGCTGTTCTTGAGTTGGTTGGTACGTGACCTCAGACTTTGTATCTTTTTCCCGAAGGAAGAAGGTGGAAGAGAGAATGTCTGGGGTGCGTGGGGTCTTTAATTATGCTGGCTGCTTTGCCGAGGCAGCGGGAAGTGTAGACAGAGTCAATGGATGGGAGGCTGGTTTGCGTGATGGATTGGGATACATTCACGACCTTTTGTAGTTCCTTGTGGTCTTGGGCAGAGCAGGAGCCATACCAAGCTGTGAAACAACCAGAAAGAATGCTTTCTATGGTGCATCTGTAAAAGTTGGTGAGAATTGTAGCTGACATGCCAAATTTCCTTAGTCTTCTGAATAAGTAAAGGCGTTGGTGGGCTTTCCTAACTATAGTATCGGCATGGGGAGACCAGGACAGGTTGTTGGTGATCTGGACACCTAAAAACATGAAGCTCTTGACCCTTTCTACTTCGTCCCCATTGATGTAGACAGGGGCATGTCCTCCTTTACGCTTCCCAAAGTCGATGACAATCTCCTTCATTTTGTTGACATTGAGGGAGAGATTATTGTTGCCATACCAGTTCACCAGATGCTCTATCTCATTCCATACTCTGTCTCGTCATTGTTTGAGGTCCGACCTACGGTGGTATCATCAGTAAACTTGAAAATCGAATTGGAGGGGACTTGGCCGCACAGTCATACTTAAAGGACCAATTGAAGGCATGCATCCAGAAGAGAGGAGAAATAAAATAATCCAAATTCATTTGTGTTCAAGTTGGGAAACCCATGTGAAAACTATCTGTACCATATCGCATGACGAGCATACACCCATCTGTGAAGTGGGGCTTGCCACAGGACAATGGCAGATTTACACTTAGCAGGGCCCTATGCTCAGCTATCCCCACACCTTGGCACCTGAAGGTCGAAACCCAACCCACTTCCCCCCCCTTCTCCCCCCCCCCCCCCCGCCACCCACCACCCACCTCCACCACCTCCACCACTAACACTCTCTCTTCACCCCATCCCACCTATGTGCTGTCTCTTCCTCCCACACCCCTCACACGCACTCTCTACCCTCCCGACTTCCTCTCGCACATTCGCTCTCTCCATCGTACCACCACCAGTGGGAAATTGTGAGGTGCAGGTACTCCCGGAAAATGTATTGTCCATATAATTTCTCAATCTTCTATTCTGCTGTTTGCCTGTGTACTAATCATTTGAGTCCCCAAATAACAGTAAAATTAAGCTTTATAAGTGAAAAGTATTAGTGCCGGTTGGCATTTTATTTCACATCATGAATCATTGAATCATTAATCTTTAGCATAGCTAAAATTTCATTATAAAACAGTTTAATTATGTAGTTCAAGCCTATTAAACACATGAATTATAGAGCTTTACTTGCAAGATATGGAACAAAACTTGCTAAATAGAGTTAAGATGCAAATCAGCCATAATAGCAGGACAAGCTTGATGGGCTGAATGGCCTACTCTTGTTTCTGTGTTGTTATCTAGATGTTGATCAATGGGGTTTGGCACATGCATGCAAACATTCATGCATCAAGCCCTTTCTCCAGTCAATTCAAACTAGTACAGATAACAAAGAACAATACGTTTGTCAAATTAATGGCTCACATTTTACCACTGCAATTTGCTACAATATTTGAGTTTAAATGACATCAGGTCCAGCCACTTGATCAATCTTCAGTGCCTCAAACCAAGCTACGACCATTTATGCATTTACATTTAAGGAGTCAGGTTAGGTTGATTAGCCATGGTAAACTGTCCCTTAGTCTCAGGGGGATTAGAAGGGGTTACGGAGATAGGTGGAATTGTGGTCGGTGCAGACTCGATGGGTCAAATGGCCTCCTTCTATAGGGATTCAATGATTCTATGGATCTACATCTAAAGCATTTGTACCTACCACTGTATCATCCTCAAAAGTGAAAAATGAATAAAAGTATATATTTTTTTTACATTTCAGCTATGCACTCCTCCTCACTGCTCACCACCATGTTAAATCTTTCAAAGGACCTATGTGGCTTTTCTGCTGATGAACATAACTTATAAAACTTTGCCATGAGAATATCAGCTGATCCTTTTCTTTCCCCCAATGAATTTTTGGCATTCATTGTGGTTTTAATTAACTTTAGCCATATCGGATGCCTATACATGCCATTGTTTTGTACTTAATTTTGAGGCTCTGTTGCCTACATAATTCACTAAGAAATTTAGAATTTAGCTCAGCACATACTCTCCAATTTATGAAAAGGACATAAGATTGTCTGATGAAATGTGGGCAAAATTTTATCTTTCTTCTCTATAACCAATTTCCATGAACCAGCACATCCCCACGTCCATTTTTGAAATGTTACTTTATACCTGGAAATTGAACCCACTCTTACAGCAGGTACCAAGTTATCTGCAGCAATACTTTTCTCAACTAAATGAAATCTGATGATACAATGAGTATTGATATGAATTCAGGAGTTATTAGGAAATGAAATGCTCCCACCAGAAACAGTGACATGAATAGAATTCATCGTATGTTTTATATCTGAAATAAAATAATAGAGAAGTATGGGAATTGGACAATGTGATTGTTCCTTTGAGATCTGAGTCATTATAATGGTGAGCTGAGTAGCTTCCTTCTATGCTGTGAAATTCTACAATTCCCACATGGAAATCAGATATCACCTTGGGAATACTGCTAAAATCCATTGCTTCTCAACATATTGAGTGTGAATTTTTTGTCTGCACCCCCAACTATATTTTTCCTGCCAGACTGTCCATTAAATAAGGTAACACACCCTAATTTCTGACTAATCATCATATATACACTCTTTCATTTTAGTTTTTTAAAATTCATTTGGGGGATGATATCACTCCACATGATTTAGGTCACCCACAGTGTTATGAGGGAGGGAGTTCCAGGATTTTCCATAACAGTGAAGGAATGTCAATAGATTTCTAAGTCAGGATGGTGAGTGTCTTGGAGGGGAAATTGCAGGTGGTGGTGTTCCCATGTATCTGCTGCACTTTTTCTTGTAGATGGAAGCATAGGTTTGGAAGGTGCTGTCTATGGAACCTTGGTGAGTTCATGAAGTGCATCTTGTAGATGGTACACATGGCTGCTACTGTATGTCGATGGTGGAGGGAGTGAATGTTTTTGGAAGGGGTACCAATCAAGTGGGCTGCTTTGTTCTGGATGCTATCAAACCTCTGAAGTGTTGTTGGAGCTGCACTCATCCAGAGCAGGGAAGAGTATTCCATCAATGGACTATTCCATTAAAGGGAAGCAGTAGCATAGTGGCATTGTCACTGGATCAATAATCCAGAAACCCAGGGTTATGTTCTGGGGACCTGGTTCAAATCCACAGCAGATGGTGAAATTTGAATTCAATTAAAAAAAATCTGGAATTATAAGTTCAATGATAACCACGAAACCGATGTCGATTGTTGTAAAATTCCATCTGATTCACTAACCTCCTTTAGGGAAGGAAATCTGTTGTCCTTACCTGGTCTGGCCTACATGTGACTCCAGACCTACAGCAACGTAGTTGACTTTTAACTGCCCTCTGAGATGGCCTAGTTCAAGGGCAATTGGGAATGGCAATAAATACCAGCCCAGCCAGCAACACCCATATCACATGTGCCTTGTAGATTGTGGACAGGCTTATTTATATAGCTAGTCCATTTCAGTTCCTGGCCAATGGTAACCCCAGGGTGTTGATATTGGGGGATTCAATTATGGCATTACCATTAAATGTATAAGGGCGATGGTTGGATTCTCTTTTGTTGGAGATGGTGATTGCCGGACAGCCATGTAGTGTGAATGTTACTTGTCATTTGTCAGCTCAAGCCTGGATATTGTCCAGGTCCTGTTGCACTTGAACATGGACTGCTTCCATATCTGAGGAGTCGCGAATGGTGCTGAACATTTTGCAATCATCAGTGACCATCCCCAATTCTGACCTTATGATGGAAGGAAGGTCACTGATGAAGCAGCTGAAGATGGCTGATATGCTTCAAATAGAATAAATGAAGAGATTTATAAAACTTCTAGGGTCTAACAAACCTCTACATTCCTAGAGAATTTGACTTTACAGGACACTAGTGTTAATCCTAATAAAATAATTATTAGGTTGGGAAGCCAATCGGTAAACAATATATTAATGTTTTTGTTTTTTTTAACTGCGTTAAAAATAAAGTTTGTTTTGATAAATGGTTCCTAGTGGGTCAATAAAATCATACCTGGAGGGAAACAGCTTATGGTCACCTTAATGCCAAAAAATGTTTGGATCTAGGCAAACTTCATAAAGTACTATGCGGTTTCTGATCTGGTCCCTAACACTTCATTCCCCACTCAGGGAATACATCCTCCCAGGATCTACCCTGTCAAGCCCTTTCACAACCTTGTACACTTCAATGAAATCACCTTTCATTTTTCAAAACTCCAGTGAACATAACTGCAATTCACTCAGCTTCTTATCATAGGATAACCCTTTAATCTCAGTTCCAAATTTAATGAATGTTTGTTGTACTATTTCTAATGCAAGTATATCCTTCTGTGATGGCCATAGCCCCCATGGAACTCCCATGGATCTCATGGGGGTTATCACACTCTCCTTAGCAATGGAGAGCAAAACTGTACATTGTACTCCAGATGTGATCTCACCAAAGCCCTGTACAGCAGTAGCAAGACTTCCTAAATGGTGTACTCCAAACCTGCTCATAAAAACTATCATGCTATCTGCTTTGCTAATTGATTGCTGTATCTGCACATTAACTTGCTGTGTTCCCAGCTAAGTATGCCCAAGTGTCTGTGATCAGCAAGATTTTCAAGTTTCGTGCCTTTAAAAATCATTCTGCTTTCCCCTCTAGGCTATCTCAGAGGAAACTGTCGGGTTGGGTGATGGAGGGGCAGAGAGAAGGAACAGTAGATGATCACAAGATCTTTTGAACAGGTTTATGGAGTTAGTGAAGGTGATCTGTGATGAACTTGCTCACAGAATGCGAATCTCTGCCTGAGTTGAAGATTGTGTACACCACATATTGTATATTGAAAGTTCTGCAGATAGTTTGTTCTGAAGTATTAATTACACAAACAAATCTTTTCATTTTGTTCGATTGTATTGTGGGCAGAAGTGAGTTTATTTCAAAGAATAAATCCCAGGCATAAATAATTAATGTAATGATGCGCTGATTCAATTCCTTTCGGATAATGATGACCTTTTTGGGCTAAATTGACACGAATATTGATTAACTGCTCTGTGTTCTTCAGGTTGACTTCATAACACAGCTGCAAAAGCAAATTAGAAGACAGATTATAGATGAGAGCACCGTGTCTCAGTCTCTGAGATATATCACTGCCTGTCCAATCATGCCTTGAACACATTCCCACCAGAGAAGTTGTAGCCTCTGGGTGAAATTATTGCCTCCAGCAGAAAGTGGTGCTCTTGTCTAAAAGTAATTTTAATCTAAAACAGAGAGAGTTGTAAAAAGAGATGGATGCTCTCGCTGGGAAAAAAAAGGTCGAGAGTTGTTTGGAGTTTTATCAACTCTTCAAGGACGAGATAACCTGGTACAGCTATTTCACTTTTCCAGACTAATAGAATCAGAAGAGACAGCCTGAACTTGCTGGGACTAAGGAATTAATTAATGTAACCACCCCTCCCCACGAAGAGTGGAAGAGGTTTGGAGTAGGGGTTAAAATCTCAGAATTGAGCAAATCACTCCCATAATACTTAAATGAGACTTCATCTAAAAGTGGGTAGGAGCCTATTCGTTACTTGCCATTAACCTCAAAACTGGGGTTGTCTTGCACTGTCTGTTGGCTTTCTTCTGTTCTTCAAGGGATGGGTCAATATTTGTTCACCCATAATTCACAGAGTCACAGCACTGTTACAACACAAAAGGAGGTCATTTGGCCCATCGTGTCTACACCTGCTCTCCTAATGAGCATCATGACTTATTGCCATTCTCCTGCCCTTTCCCCGCACCCCTGCTCATTGTTTCTGCTCTAATCATCATCTAATGTCCTCTTGAATGTCTCAATTGAACCTCCCTCCACCACACTATACTTCTGGGCAGTGCATTCCAGACGTGGACCACTCGCTGTTTGAGAGAGTTTTTTCTCACATCACATTTGCTTCTTTTGCAAATCACTTCAAATCTGTGCACTCTCAGTCTTTATCCTTTTACAGTTGGGATCAGTTTCTCCCCGTCTATTCTGTCCAACCCCCTCATGATTTTGAACATCTCTATCAAATCTCCTCCTAAGCTTCTCCTCTCCAAGAAGAACAGTCCCAACCTCTCCAATCCATCCTCATCACTGAAATATTTCATCCCTCAGATCATTCTTGAAACATCTTCTGCAATTTTTTGCTTTAATTTATTATTGTCACATGTATTCTTTTAAGGAACGGTTGTTAGGGCTACAGGACAAGCATGTGCCTGTAAAAAAGGAAGGATAGGAAGGGTAGGATTAGAGAACCGTGGATAACCAGGGAAATTGAGGGACTGGTCAAAAGGAAAAGAGAGGCGTATGTTAGGTCCAAGCAGCTAAAAACGGAGGGAGCTCTGGAGGAGTATAATGAAAGTAGGAAAATACTCAAACGGGGAATTAGAAGAGCAAAAAGGGGTCACGAAATGTTCTTGGCAGACAGGATTAAGGAGAATCCCAAGGCATTTTATCCATACGTTAGGAACAAAAGGGTTGTTAGGGAAAAAATCGGACCTCTCAGGGACAAAAGTGGGGACTTATGCTTGGAGCCCAAAGAGGTAGGGGAGATCCTAAATGAATACTTTGCGTCGGTATTCACTAAGGAGAGGGATGTGTTGACTGGGAGTGTCTCGGAGGGGAGTGTTGAACCGTTGGAGAAAATCTCCATTACAAAGGAGGAAGTGTTAGGTTTGTTAGAGAATATAAAGACTGACAAATCCCCAGGGCCTGATGGAATCTATCCAAGGCTGCTCAGGGAGACGAGAGGTGAAATCGTTGGGCCTCTGACGCAAATCTTTGTCTCGTCACTGGACTCAGGTGAGGTCCCAGAGGATTGGAGGATAGCCAATGTGGTCCCGTTATTTAAGAAGGGTAGGAAGGATAACCCGGGTAATTATAGGCCGGTGAGCTTGACGTCCGTGGTGGGGAAGTTGTTGGAGAAGATTCTTAAAGATAGGATGTATGCGCATTTAGAAAGGAATAAACTCATTAACGATAGTCAACATGGTTTTGTGAGAGGGAGGTCATGCCTCACGAACCTGGTGGTGTTTTTTGAAGAAGTGACCAGAATGGTTGACGAAGGAAGGGCCGTGGATGTTGTCTATATGGACTTTAGTAAAGCATTTGACAAAGTCCCTCATGGTAGGCTAGTGAAAAAGGTTGGATCCCATGGGATAAAGGGGGAGGTGGCTAGATGGGTGGAGAACTGGCTTGGTCATAGAAGACAGAGGGTGGTAGTGGAAGGGTCTTTTTCCGGCTGGAGGCCTGTGACTAGTGGTGTACCGCAGGGCTCTGTATTGGGACCTCTGCTGTTTGTGATTTATATAAATGATCTGGAAGAAGGAGTAACTGGGGTGATCAGTAAGTTTGCGGACGACACAAAACTGGCAGGACTTGCAGATAGTGAGGAACATTGTCAGAGGCTACAGAAGGATATAGATAGGCTGGAAATTTGGGCAAGGAAATGGCAGATGGAGTTCAATCCTGATAAATGCGAAGTGATGCATTTTGGTGGGAATAATGTAGGGAGGAGCTACACGATAAATGGAAGACCCATAAAGGGTGTAGAGACGCAGAGGGACCTGGGTGTGCAAGTCCACAGATCTTTGAAGGTGACGTCACAGGTGGAGAAGGTGGTGAAGAAGGCATATGGCATGCTTGCCTTTATAGGATGGGGCATAGAGTATAAAAGTTGGGGTCTGATGTTGCAGATGTATAGAACGTTGGTTCGGCCGCATTTGGAATACTGCGTCCAGTTCTGGTCGCCACACTACCAGAAGGACGTGGAGGCTTTGGAGAGAGTACAGAGGAGGTTTACCAGGATGTTGCCTGGTATGGAGGGGCTTGGTTATGAGGAGAGATTGGGGAAACTGGGGTTGTTCTCCTTGGAAAGACGGAGGATGAGGGGAGACTTAATAGAGGTGTATAAAATTATGAAAGGCATAGATAGGGTGAACGGTGGGAAGCTTTTCCCCGGGTCGGTGGTGACGTTCACGAGGGGTCATAGGTTCAAGGTGAAAGGGGGGAGGTTTAACACAGATATCAGAAGGACATATTTCACACAGAGGGTCGTAGGGGCCTGGAATGTGTTGCCGGGCAAGGTGGTGGAGGCGGACACACTGGGAACGTTTAAGACTTATCTAGACAGCTATATGAACGGAGTGGGAATGGAGGGATACAAAAGAGTGGTCTAGTTTGGACCAGGGAGCGGCGCGGGCTAATTGTTCCTGGTTTCTCGTTTCAAGGCTTCATTCTATGATCATCTTGCTGGTGCCAGTACAGAGTGAGACTGCGGATAGTTGGGAACCTGTCTCGGGGGCAGGGAATTCATATGGTGTTTGTGGAAGTGGAAATGACTAGGGTTGGGAAGCATTTTCCGATCGGGGCCATTGTGATCTCCTGGACTCGTTTCGATCGCCTCAGGGGGTCGGAGAGGAATTTCCCAGATTTTTTGTCCCCATATTGGCCCTGGGGTTTTTCACTCTGGGTTTTCGCCTCTCCCTGGAGATCACATGGTCTGGAATGGGGGGGTGGGGGTAAGTTAATAGGTTGTAATGAACAAAGCATCGTAGCTGTGAGGGACAGCTCGGTGGATAGGATATTGGTATGTAGATAGGCTGGAAAATTGGGCGGGGATCCTGGATTCAGGATTCAATCCTGGACCGGGGAGCGGCGCGGGCTTGGAGGGCCGAAGGGCCTGTTCCTGTGCTGTATTGTTCTTTGTTCTTTGTATTGGGATACGGTGAAAATATTGTTTCTTGCGGGCTATACAGACAAAGCATACTGTACATCGAGTACATAGGGGAGAAGGAAAGGAGAGGGTGCAAAATATAGTGTTGCAGATAGGGTGAAGAGAAATATCAGCTTAACATATGATAGGACCATTCAAAACTCTGATGACAGCTGTTCTTGATTTGGTTGGTGCATGTTTTGAAAGTAAGCGCGCAGGTATAGCAGGCAGTAAACAAGGCAAATGGTATGCTGGTCTTCATAGCGAGCGGATTTGAGTATAGGGATAGAAATGTTTTGCTGCAATTGTATAGGGTGTTGGTGAGGCCACATTTGGAGTATTGTGTGTAGTTTTGGTGTCCTTATCTGAGGAAGGATGTCCTCGCTGTACAGGCGGTATAACAAAGGTTTACCAGGCTGATTTCTGGGATGGCAGGTCTGTCATATGAGGAGAGACTAAGTCGGTTGGGATCATACTCGCTGGAGTTTGGAAGAGCGAGAGGGGATCTCATAGAAATTTATAAAATTCTAACAGGGTTAGACAGGGTAGATTCAAAAAGAATGTTCCCAATGATGGGGGAGTCTCAAACTAGGGGTCATAGTTTGAGGAGTAAATCTTTTAGAACTGAGGTGAGGAGTAATTTTTCACCCAGAGGGTGGTGAATGTGTGGAATTCACTCCCATAGAAAGTAGTTGAGGCTAAAACATTGTCTGATTTCAAGAAGAAATTAGATATCGTTTTTTGTTTTGGTTTTTTTATTCATTCGTGGAACATGGGCATTGCTGGTTGGCCAGCATTTATTGCCCATCCCTAGTTGCCTGAGGGCAGTTGAGAGTCAACGACATTGCTGTGGCTCTGGAGTCACATGTAGGCCAGACCAGGTAAGGATGGTAGATTTCCTTCCCTAAAGGACATCAGTGAATCAGATGGGTTTTTCCAACCATTGACAATGGTTTCATGGTCATCAGTAGATTCTCAATTCCAAATATTTTTTTGTTGAATTGAAATTCGACCATCTCCATGGCAGGATTGAACCTGGGTCCCCAGAACATTAGCTGAGTTTCTGATTTAATAGTCAAGTGATAATACCCCTTGGCCTTGGTCTTGGGGCTCAAGGGATCAAGGGATATGTGGGGGGGAGGGGGGATCAGGATATTTAATTTGTTGATCCGCCATGATCAAAATGAATGGCAGAACAGACTGGAAGGGCTGAATGGCCTAGTCCTGCTTCCAGTTTCTATGTTTCTATGTTTTCAGACTTTTATATCTTTTTCCTGAAGGAAGAAGGTGGAAGAGAGTATGGGTGGGGTGCGTGGGGTCCTTGATTATTCTGTCTGCTTTCCCAAGACAGAGGGAAATTTAGTCTCGAATATATTCACATCCTTCATGTAGTGTGGTGCCCAGAACGTTACACAATATTCCAGCCAAAGTCAAACTAGCGCCTTGTGTAAGTTCAGCATAATCTCTTTGCTCTATTAATACTCTATTAATAGAACCCAGAACACTATAAGCTTTATTTGCTGCTCTCTCCACCTGTCTGGCCACTTTTAATGATCTATGCACTTATACACCCAGCCCCTTGAGAAGGTGGCGGTAAGCTGCCTACCTGAACCGCTGCAGTCCAAGTATTGTCACCTGATAAAGGAACAGCGTTCAGAAAGCTTGTGATTTCAAGTAAACTTGTTGGACCTGGTGTCGTGTGACCTCTCATCAAGTATTGTAGATGCACCCACAGTGCTGTTAGGAAGGGAGGTCCTGGGTTTTGCATCAGCGACAGTGAAAGGATGGTGGTACATTTCCAAGTCAAGATGTGTGTGATTTTAAGGAGAACTTCCAGGTGGCGGTGTTCCTATATATCTGCTGTCCTTGTCCTTCTAGATGATAGAGGCATGGGTTTGGAAGGAGAGGTGATGGAGGAAGTCAGGTAGAGGTAAAAAAAAACCGAGATAGGTTGGGGCAAAGGAGATTTGACAAATTTGTCATGGACATAAGACAAAGAGGAGTGTTTGTGGTGCCATTAAGGACTGAAGCTTGCTCATCGTGACAGGAGGTAAGATAGCAGATTGTGTTAATTGGAGCAAACAGCAGGTGGCAATGTGGAGGGGGGGCTATGTTGGGGTACGGTAAACTGACAAACACCCATTAACACATTCTATTATCTTACCTTTTGCCACTATTAGCTGTTGACCTCCTATGAACAACTATCTTTCTCTGAAATACAGTTAATATTGATCATCAGAGCATGGCATCGCAGGGGGTAAAGACTGTGGCTAAGTTTCTGGGACAATTAACTTCCCAGAATCTTCTAATTAAATACTTCATCTTGGAATCATTATTGCAAAGTCAATATTGGAAATCTTTCGTTTAGATAAAATATATCTCAGTAATGGGATGTCTGTTATTAGATAATGGATTTTTTGATTGGAAATTATGGACAATTCATATTTTTGACAGATTGGGGAGAATGTTAATGACAGAAACTAGGCAGCTTTGTTTAAACCTGGGGTTAAAGTCTTAAAACTCAGAATCTGACCGCAACTCTCCCCCCAACTCGCCCACATCTGACAGAACGTCAACAACAAATTATATCACACCTTTAACATTCAGGCGGTTCAGGAGCACAATGGAATAAAATGTGACACTTGCCAGAATTTTGCCGGCACACCTGCCCCTATTCTGGGGCAGGCGAGGTTTGCAGAACAGCATTCTCCACTTGTCTCAGGTGGGATCTTACAAGCCTCAGGCAGGCGAGACAGTAACATTCCGACATGAGTCTCAGAAGGAGAGAGTGAGCCAGATTACCAAAACCTTGTTCAGTGAGATAAAATTTATTTATTCTTCACAAGTAGGCTTACATTCACACTGCAATGAATTTACTGTGAAAATCCCCTAGTCGCCACATTCCTGCATCTGTTCGGATACACTGAGGGAAAATTTAACACCGCCAATGCACCTATCCAGCATATCTTTCAGATTGTGGGAGGTAATCGGAGCATCCGGAGGAATTGCCCGTATATCCGGGGAAAACTTGCAGACTCTGACTCACCTGATGAAGGGGCAATGCTCCAAAAGCTCGTGCTACCAAATAAATCTTTTGGACTTTAACCTGGTGTTGTGAGACTACTTACAGACTCTGCACAGACAGTGACCCAAGCCGGGAATTGAACCTGGGTCCCTGGCACTATGAGGCAACAGTGCTAACCACTAGGTTTAAAGGGGGAAAGGGAAGCAGAGAGGTGAAGAGGTTTAGGAAGTGAATTCCACAGCTTCGGTCACGGAACGGGATTAGGTGGCCCCATTCCCACTGGGTGTGAATGGCAACTATCTTGAGAGGCCCAAATTGCTTTTCATATCAGTGGGATTTGACATTGCATTTCCACCACCCTCCCAGGCAGCAGATTCCAAACCGTCACCACCCTCACAGCCCCCCTAAACTTCCCATCTCTCACCTTGAACCTATGCCCCCTCATGACTGACCCTTCAACTAAGAGGAACAGCTGCTCCTTATCCACTCGGTCCATGTCTCTCATTATCTTGTACACGTCAATCAGGTCGCCCCCTCAGTCTTCTCTGCTCATGAAAAAACAACTCAAGCATATCCAACCTCTCTTCATAACTTTAATGTTCCAGCCCTGGCAACATCCTGGTGAATCTCCTTTGCATCCTCTCCAGTTCAATCACATTCCTATAATGTGGTGATGAGAACTGCACACAGTACTCCAGCTGTGGCCTCACCAAAGTTTTACACAACTCAAACATGACTTCCCTGCTTTTGTAATCTATGTCTCAGTTGATGAAGGCAAGTGTTCCACATGCCTTTTTCACTAACTCACGAATATACCCTTCTCCGCCTTCAGAGATCTATGGACAAATACGTCAAGGTACCTTTCTTCCACAGAACTTCTTAGTTCATTGAATACTGCCTTGTCAAATTAACCTTTCCAAAGTGCGTCACCTAGAATCCTAAAACCTCTTCTTTCTAGTGAGAAGATGCCCGGTTTACATAATTGTTCCTCATCACCCAATCCCTTCCTCCCCAGAACCATTTTGCTTTCTTCTCATTTCTTTTCAATATTGGCGATATATTTTTCCAATGTTCCAAAGTTTCTCTCTTCTTCGTGCTCAATATCCTACTGAGATTTTCAACCAGTCTTCGTTTACTCATGTTTCAGCTGACAAGCTCCCCCGTTGAGTGCGTAAATCATTGAAAAGCTGAAGGAAAAGTACCTGCTCTCAAAAACAAAATCCTTTTATGACTATTTTTGTCACAACTGGTGGTGGAAATTGACCATAATTATATTCCTGCCTTTTAAAATCTTCAAGGTATTGCAGCTGGTTGATAAGTTTTGAAAGTTGAGAAGGATGAGATGTGCCAGTGTCAGCTGAACACAGTGGATGCTCTTCCCTCCATCAGCAGGGTGCAAGTTCAAGGTCCACTCCAAGGACAACTGAGGACTGGTAATCTCAGAGCATGAACATTCTGGGGGTTACCATTGACCAGAGCAGGGCAGCGGCTAGGAATTCTACAGTGACTCACTAATCTCTTGACTATCCAAAGCCTGTCCACCATCCAAAAGAAACAATCGAGGAGTGTGATGGAATACTCTTCCCTTGCCTGGAAGAGTGCTGCTCCAACATTCAAGAAGCTCGACACCATCGTGGACAAAGCAGCTTGCTTGATTGGCACCACACACACCATCTTCACTGCTCACTCCCTCCAACACTGGTGCACAATGGTTGCGGTGTGTACCATCTAAAAAATGTGCTGCAGCAACTCTCCAAGGCTCCCTCGACAGCACCTTCCAAATCCATGACCTCTACCACCTAGAAGGACAAGGGCAGCAGATGCCTGGGAACACCACCACATCCAATTTCCTTCCAAACCACTCACCATCCTGACTTGAAAATATGTCACAAGGTCAAAATCCTGAAACTCCCTCCCGAAAAACACTGTGGGTGTACCTACACCACATGGATGGCAACACTTCAAGAAGGAGGCTCACCACATTCTAAAGGGTAATTAAGGCTGGGCAATGAATGCCTGCCTAGCCAGTGATGCCAACACTCTTAGAATCATAGAATCACTACAGTACAGAAGAAGGCCATTTGGCACATCAAGCCTACACCAAAAACAATCCCATCCAGATTCTATCCCCATAACCCCATGTATTTACCCTGCTAATCCCCCTGACACTAAGGGACAATTTAGCATGGGCAATCCACCTAGCCTGTGCTGCACCAGGCAGCACAGTGGCAGAGTGGTTAGCACTTCTGCCTGACAGTGCCAGGAACCCGGGTTCGATCCCTGACTTGGGTCACTATCTGTGTGGACTTTGCATGTTCTACCCGTGTCTGTGTGCGTTTCCTCCGGGTGCTCCAGTTTCCTCCCACAGCCCAAAAGACAAGCTGGTTAGGTGCATTGGCCATGCTAAATTCTCCCTCGGTGTACCCATAAAGGCGCTGGAGTGTGGCAACGAGGGGATTTTCACACTAGCTTCATTGCAGTGTTAATGTAAGCCTACTTGTGACTAATAAATAACTTTATTTTTGGAGAGCGAGAGGAAATGGAGCAGTTAGGGAAACCCATGCAGACACAGGGAGAATGTGCAAACTCCCCACAGACGGCAACTCGAGGCTGGAATTGAGCCCGGGTCCCTGGCGCTGTGAGGCAGCTCTGCTGACCACCGTGCCACTCTGATGAAGTCACAGGTCAATGTTGTTCCAAAGTTTGGGGGAAAGCATTCAGTAAAGGAGAGACTGGAGGAGCAATTCATGAAAGCTTATTGCAGCTGTCAGTTTTATGGGGATTCCAGCACTTTGTAAAAAAAAAATCACTGCAAGGCATCAGATTTACTCAATTTCTGCTGGACTTTTAAGTCGCTTTTGAATTTCTGGCATCTTTTGCAATACTTTGGCTGATATCTGGAGAGCTGTGCAGAATCTGAACTCTGTCTCTGGCATTCACTCTGGCACAGATTTCATCATCTCATTCAGAACTTTGATACATACCTTGCAGTGTTTGGTTACTTTGTACCTGAGGAAAGGGGAGGGAAAAATTATTCAATTCAAATACAAAGATCCTGTTGAATTTAGTTAAATATGTGTGGCATTTTGTTGTTTTTTAATTTTAAGGATAATTATTCAATTTTGTTATGCTCGTCAATCATTTTCTGGAAAGTGTTTCTGTCTGTTTCATATCAAAGCATGTTCAAGATTCCTGGGATTAGTCCATTCAGTCCTTTGAGCCTGTTGCACTGAGATCATTGCTGATCTGTATCTATTAACTGCACTCATCTGTTTTATTTCTAAAGCTCTTAACAGCTTGTCATGTGAGTGTACCTTTAAGAAAGGTTTTTTTTAAAAAATCTAGCTTACAGCTTCAGTGATGTCATTGGGGGTGGAGCCAAACTGTGACAGTCAGATGATAAAGGGTTCAGCTTTATTTGTGGCAGTCAAGGTGATCGGGTTTTTTTCGTTTGGGCCTTCAGTTTTGTTTTGAGAAGCAGTTTTAGCAGCAAGCTAAGAAGCAGTATCTCTCTCCCCCCCCCCTGTTCGTCTCTTTAAGAAGCTGTGTTTTTGGAAACAGATTCAACTACAACCTCTTCTGAGTTTCATTACAAGGGATTTTCAGCATTCAACCCAGGAGGTTGGTTACCTGTAATGAGTGGGCATTAACCTATGCTGTATTGTGCTTATTTGGAGGGTTGTGTGTATTGGATGTTGGCTTTGGTTGGAACACATTAGAGATATTTCCTTAAGAGTTATACATTATCGTGGTTGTTGTGTTTCTTGTTTGTAATTGTTAAAAGTTCTTACGAAGTGTCTTACTATACATGTCAACAATATTCTGAATTAAACTTTGTTTTTGACAAAAGCTCCTCGTGGGTCAGTTGAGTCACACCTGAAGTGAAACCTCTCATGCTCATCCTAGCCAAATTCAATGTAAAACGTTACACGTCAGGCGAGCTTCATAGATCACCTGGAAGCTGAGACTCCAAAGAGCTTCTACAAAAAACATAAAGGGCAAATGAGGAACTAGGGAGAGAGTAGGGCCTCTTAAGGATCAACAAGGTCGTCTGTGTGTGGATCCACAAGAGATGGGTGAGATCCTGAATGAATATTTCTCATTAATATTCACTGTTGAGAAATGCATGGATGTTAGGGAACTTGGAGTAATAAATAGTGATGTCTTGAGGAATGTACATCAAACAGAGAGGGAGGTGCTGGAAGTCTTAGAGCACATCAAGGTAGATAAATCCCCAAGACCTGATGAAGTGTATCCCAGGACACTGTGGGAGGCTCGGGAGGAAATTGTGGGACCCCTAGCAGAGATATTTGAATCATCAATAGTCACAGGTGAGGTGCCTGAAGATTGGAGGGTGGCAAATGTTCCATAGAAACCCTACAGTACAGAAAGAGGCCATTCGGCCCATCGAGTCTGCACCGACCACAATCCCACCCAGGCCTGACCCCCATATCCCTACATATTTAACCGCTAATCCCTCTAACCTACGCACCTCAGGACACTAAGGGCAATTTTTAGCATGGCCAATCAACCTAACCCACACATCTTTGGACTGTTGTGATTTTGTTTAAGAAGGGCTGCAGGAAAAAGCCTGGAACTGCAGGCTGGTGAGCCTCACGTCTGTAGTGGGTAAGTTGTTAGAAGGTATTTTGAGAGACAGGATCTACAGGCATTTAGAGACGCAAGGACTGATTAGGGACAGTCAGCATGGCTTTGTAAGTGGAAAATCAGGTCTCACAAATTTGATTGAATTTTTTGAAGGGGTAACCAAGAAGTAGATGAGGGTAATACAGTTGATGTCCATGTCTACATGGGCTTTAGAAAAGCCTTTGACAAGGTACTACATGGTAGGTTGTTGCATAAGGTTAAATCTCACAGGATTCAGGGTGAGGTAGCAAATTGATACAAAATTGGCTTGATGACAGAAGGCAGAGGGTGGTTGCAGAGGGTTGTTTTTCATACTGGAAGCCTGTGACCAGCGGTGTGCCTCAGGGATTGAAGCTGAGTCCATTGTTATTTGTCATTTATATTAATGATTTGGATGAGAATATAGGAGGCATGGTTAGTAAGTTTGCAGATGGCACCAAGATTAGTGGCATAGTGGACAGTGAAGAAGATTATCTAGGATTGCAACAGAATCTTGATCAATTGGGCCAGTGGGCTGACGAATGGCAGGTGGAGTTTAATTTAGATAAATGCGAGATGATACATTTTGTAGATCGAACCAGGGCAGGCTCAACTAATGGTAGGGCATTGGGGAGAGTTATAGAACAAAGAGAACAAGGGGTACAGGTTCATTGCTCCTTGAAAGTAGAGTCACAGGTGGACAGATTGGTGAAGAAGGCATTCGGCAAGCTTGGTTTCATTGGTCATAACATTGAATACAGGAGTTGGGTCATCTTGTTGAAGTTGTACAAGACATTGGTAAGGCCACTTTTGGAATACTGTGCACAGTTCTGGTCACCCTATTATAGAAAGGATATTATTAAACTAGAAAGAGTGCAGAAAAGATTTACTAGGATGCCCCCGGGGCTTGATTGTTTGAGTTATAAAGAGAGACTGAATAGATTGGGACTTTTTCCTCTGGAGCGTAAGAGGCTGAGGGGTGATCTTATAGATATCCATAAAATAATGAGGGGCATAGATCAGCTGGATAGTCAATATCGTTTCCCAAAAGTAGGGGAGTCTAAAACTAGAGGGCATAGGTTTAAGGTGAGCGGCAAGAGATACAAAAGGGTCCAGAAGGGCAATTCTTTCACAGAGGGTGGTGAGTGTCTGGAACAAGCTGCCAGATGTAATAATAGAGGCAGGTACAATTTTGTCTTTTAAAAAGCGTTTAGACAGTTACATGGGTAAGATGGGTATCGAGGGATATGGGCCAAATGCAGGCAATTGGGACTAACTAAGGGGTTAAAAAAGGGGGCAGCATGGATAAGTTGGGCTGAAAAACCTGTTTCCACGTTGTAAATCTCTATAACTCTAAGTATCCAATCTGACTTGTAACAAATCTCACATTGGGGTTATATGATGCATTGTGAGCATCAAGATTTTATTGTTACCCAAACTCAGGCAGGGTAACTGATTTCATTTAACTGTGGCTGGTGGGACCTGATGGCTAGATAGTTACATGTTTTGAAATTTGGTTAGTTTTTAAACCTCTGGGAGCATATCGTTGAACTTAACAGTTCAATGGCCCAAGAGCAGCTCAGTGAAGGTAAAGTATCATAGAAATGTAGAAATATGGAAAATAGGAGCAGGAGGAGGCCATTCGGCCCTTGGAGCCTGCTCCACCATTCATTATGAACATGGCTGATTGTCCAACTCAAAGCCCGATCCCTCCTTCCTCTCATATCCTTTGATCCTTTGATTCCCTTTGCGTCAAGATAACTCTGATGGAGACTGAGAAAAGAAAAATGGTTACTACATAAAAATGAAGCAGTCATAACTATTATTTTTCACTTAATCAGGGAGATAATTGAATTTTTAACTACTGCAAAATCAATATTTAATTACATCCATTCCACTTTTTTTAACTGCTTCATAAATTTCATACTAGTTATGGCCTGCCTTCTTCCCACAGCTGCGGAAATTTACTAAAGGATATATGATGAAAACAGGAAGCCTAAATAAAATGAAAACGATCCTCTCCAAGTTCCTGAGGTACTTTTAAAAAAAATTCATTTTACATGACATAGACATCGCTGGCTGGGCCAACAGTTATTGCCTGTCCCTCCATATCTGACAATATCTGAGAGCCAACCGCATTACTGTGAATCTGGAGTCACATTTGATTTGATTTGATTTATTATTGTCACATGTATTAGCATGCGGTGAAAAGTATTGTTTCTTGCGCGCTATACAGACAAAGCATACCATTCATAGAGAAGGAAAGGAGAGAATGCAGAATGCAGTGTTACAGTCATAGCTAGGGTGTAGAGAAAGATCAACTTAATGGAAGGAAAGTCCATTCAAAAGTCTGACAGCAGCAGGGAAGAAGCTGTTCTTGAGCCAGTCAGTATGTGACCTCAGACTTTTGTACATGGAGGCCAGACCAGGTGAAGACGGCAGATTTCCTTCCCTGAGGGGCATTAATGAACCAGATGGATTTTTATTACAATCCACAATGGTTTTTTGATGATCATTTTGACTTTTAATTCCCGATTTTTATTTCTGCCGTGGTGGGATTTGAATTCGGGTCCACAGACATGGCACTGGGCCAATGGATTACTAGTGCAGTGGCAATAGCACTCTGCCAATGTCTCCCCATATTAATTCCACAAAGTGCCTCTGTGAGTGAAATTCTCTGAAGCAGAGGAAGATTATGAGGAGAGTGCTGGACTGTGGGAGAAGATTTAGATACTTTTTCAGCCAAGTGTCTGCACAACTTCGATGGGCCAAGTGATCTCTCACAAGGTTGTAAGTCCTGCACCCATTGTAACATTATTTTAAAGAAACTAGTCTGCAATTCATTTTAATAAGTAACATGGAAAACGTGGAGTATTCTTTAGATTGCGTTGGTTTTTGTAGCCTCAAAGTTGGGCAAACAAAATCGAGGAGGTTCAAGGAGTAATTTCAACCAATGTAATAGGGTTCCAGCACAAGAAGTAAGCCATGCCCACAAAACTGGCCTCACTTCCAAATCAAAGTAATCACCATTTGTGCTCTGTTAACTTGTCCATTTTTGGGGCTTCATCTTTGGCTGTCAAATTAAACTTGTATTTTTAGTTACAAGAACACTAATAGACAACTTTTAAAAGTTTTTAAATGTCAAAATAAATACATATTTTACTAAAAATCTGTATATGGTACGTCAATAAAAACTAATAATTGGTTCCATGTAGTATTTTAAAGGCACTTTCCATTATTTAATGAGCTAAACATCCTTATTAAGAATACTTTTTTGTGGTAAACCTATTTTCATTTCAACAAATGAAACTACCAAGTTAACACTCTTAAATATGTCGAGGGATATTTCTTATTGTATGAAAAGATGCCAGTCTACTTTAAATAACCCTGAGGGCAGCAAGAGAACAGAATCTACTCTTATTGATGGTGAGAGATCACAAAGATTTGAGCAAGAGATGATGCTAGCTGCTTCATGCTGCTGTTGTGCTGTCACAATAGAAGTGGTATTTTCCACTAACAAGATGCTGCTGTCAAGCCAAAAAGCTGTTCCGCTAATCACACAAGTGAACAATGTGGGATATGGATTTCAGTGCCATTATGATGCCAGGTACATAGACCATATGGACCAATAACTGGCAGAATGTATCAAACAACATATCCCTTTGGCTGTTCACAATAGACAGAGTACTCACCAGACTCTACCAGCCCAAAACTCAGAAGAAAATGTCTAATGTTAGATATGATTCCACGACTGGACAGCGCTTACTGAACAATAAAGAATGTGCTAGGAATTACAACATAAGTACATTTAGGCATTTGCTAGTACAGAACTTAAGTATTGCTGGAAAAGAAGCATGCTGTTGAAGCTTTTCATCTGACACTCATCAGGACAGATGCAAGAGTACCAAATTTCAAAGGGAATAACAATTCTTGCTGTGGAGAAAGGGCTGCTGAATGCTCCACAAGTTGATCCTGATTGGCTAAGGAACAAATTTAAGATTAGCAGTCAAGTACACAATGTGGCTCACTTCACTTGTTAGCAGCTACATTTATCCACACACAGGGGACCTGTTCTTTGCAGGCAAAAGGAACATGTCCAGGCATTATGCTTTTTACAAAAAATAAACAAAAGCATAGGTGACAATAGTTCCTTGGTGCATTCTTTATGGCAATGCTTAACCAATCAGAAGCACCTTGCCAACCAATCAACAGCCTTTTCCCATACAGTATAAATTGTTATTCCCATTGAAATTTGGTACTCTTGCACCTGTCCTGATGAGAGTCAGATGAAAAGCTTCAACAGCATGCCTCTTTTTTTCAGCAATAGTTAACTTCTGCACTAGCCAGTAGTTCTGTACTAGCTAAATGTACTTACATTAAACAATGCTGCCCAATTGTGCTGACTCATAGATAACTTAAGTTTGTGATTTTGCAAATGAATTTGAGCAGAATCTTGAAACCTAACATGAACTTGGTAATTCAAATACAATTTTCAGCAAAATTTGCGTCAAGGTTTCCCACTGCACTCAAAGTGGAAGCTTAACCCATCAAGTTGTGTCAAATTTTAATTCATTTCTATCCTCTACTGTGCATGCACCAGGAGTTTGGCTGATAACTGATGTTCAATTGACCCATGACAATGGAATTGGCTTCTCCCCCACAATTCTTCAATGTCCTCTTTGATTTTTTATTTGATTTATTATTGTCACATGTATTAGTATACAGTGAAAAGTGTTATTTCTTGCACACTATATGGACAAAGCATACCGTTCATAGAGAAGTGGATTGGCACAGTTAGCACTGCTGCCTCACAACTCCAGGGATCCGGGTTCAATTCCTGGCTTGGGTCACTGTGTGGAGTTTGCACTTTCTCCCTGTGCCTGCGTGGGTTTCCTCCGGGTGCTCCGATTTCCTCCCACAGTCCAAAGATGTACAGGTTAGGTAAATTGGCTAAATTCTCCCTCAGTGTACCTGGACAGGCGCCGGAGTGTGGCGACTGCGGGATTTTCACAGTAACCTCATTGCACTGTGAATGTAAGCCTACTTGTGACAAATAAACAGATAAACTTAAATAAATAAACTTAAAACTTAAGTAAAGGAGTGAGTGCAGAATATAATGTAACAGGCATAGCTAGGGTGCAGAGAAAGAACAACTTAATGTGAGGTTGGTCCATTCAAAAGTCTGATGGCAACAGGGAAGAAGCTGTTCTTGAGTCTGTTCGTATGCATCCTCAGACTTTTGTATCCTTTTCCCGATGGAAGAAGATGGAATAGAGAATGCCCGGTGTGTGTGGGGTCCTTGATTATGCTGGCTGCTTTTCCGAGGCAGCAGGATGTGTAGACAGTGTCAATGGATTTCCTGTCAGAAAGTCATCATTTCAAAGGCTGCTGGTTTTTTGACATTAGACAGCAAGTACATTTCTGAAAACACTGCCACTCATGCTGGATTTGACCTGGGACTGCTTAGCTCTGACTGTAGCATGCTGCTTCCATGCTTAGTCTACATGTAGTCATGAGTTATAGCTTCAGCAGGTTGGCACACTATTGCTTTGAGGAGCTAGTCTTATGTCAATTGGTGCCACATTTCCTACATTACAACAGTGATGGCACCATAAAAACACTTCATTGGCAGCAAAGCACTTTGGGACATCATGTGGTCTTGAACATCTCTATAGAAATGTAAGTCTTAAGCCGAAACCTTACCACCATTCACGTGGGATTTTCTCATCCTGCCGCAGTGAACAGAGATTTGGCTGGCCGCCAAATTCTCCAACCTCGCTGCAGCGGGAACGTGGTGTGAATGGCAGATCAAATCACACCCTTATTTTACCTGCAATTATATAATAAAAGAAACTTGACATACTCTGTCACAATAGCATTGTCCACCTGATATGCTGCAAGAAAGGATGTCCTGAGGCATGGTACATTGGCGAGACTATGCAGACGCTATGACACCGCTTGACAATCACTAGGCAGGAGTGTTCTCTTCCTGTTGGGGAACACTTCAGGAGTCAAAGGCACGCAGCCTCCAATCTTCGGGTTAACATTCTCCATGACACATGACAATGCAGAATCGTGGAGCAGAAACTGATAGCCAAGTTCCGCACACATGAAGACGGCCTCAACCGGGATCTTGGGTTCATATCACACTACGTATAACCCTCACCATTTTGCCTGGGCTTGCAAAATCCTACTCACTGTCCTGGTTTGAGACAATTCACACCACTTTAACCTGTGATTATCCCTCTCTCCACTCGCATTGCTTGTACCTGTAAAGACTTGATTACCTGTAAAAACTCGCATTCCAACCATTATCTTGCAATTGTGTCTCTGACTATATATGCTGTGTTCGTGAACCCAACTCTCCACTCACCTGAGGAAGGAGAAGCGCTCTGAAAGCTCGTGATTCCAAATAAACCTGTGGGACTTTAACCTGACGTTGTGAGACTTCTTACAATAGCATCATGTCACTACTGGTTACACCCACCCCATATATTCTGGTCTGGATGAAAAGATAGGAAATTGCAGAGAAAGCTGTCTCGAAACACTGATTTTAAAAACAATCCTGAAACCCCATTGTAATAAAAATTTAATTTGATTAATTCAGTTAGCATAAATCAATGGGCCGAAGCATTACCCAATCCTCCGACATAACCAGCTGGATGGATAAATATGCTTCGCTTCCCAATCTGCCAACTTGCACTTAATTCAAGCTAATTTGTCTTTGTAATTCCCTCTTGAAAACTTGCCCATTCCGCTTCATGTGGGAATTCACATTTAATAGCTCAGCTCTTTCTTTTGTTTGCCACATTCAGCTGGGAACCACAGATGGAGTAATGCTCCACTAACGCAGGTGTCAAACAGCCAAGATCAGCACCTCCTCTGCAATTGCTTCCTCCTTCCGGTGTTTGAACCTTTTGAAATTCTTTCTTTTTTCCCTTTGTGCTAGTTTGACTCTGAGCAGAATACTGACATTGAGCAAACATTGTCATCCCTCAATCCACATCACTGAAATAGGGTATTTGGTCACTTTGCTGTTTGTGAGAGTTGCTGTGTGAAAACTGGCTGCTGCATTTCTGACTTTACATGATGAGGAAATGCCGGCATTGGACTGGGGTAGACACAGTAAGAAGTCTCACAACACCAGGTTGAAGTCCAACAGGTTTATTTGGTAGCACAAGCCACAAGCTTTCATAGCGCTGCCCCTTTATCAGGTGAGTGGGAGTTCTGTTCACAAACAGGGCATATAAAGACAAAATAATGGTTTTGTGATTATTTTGTAAATGTCCATTATTTTGAATGTCCATTATTTTGTAAATTGAGTTTGTGTCTTTATATGCCCTGTTTGTGAACAGAACTCCCACTCACCTGATAAAGGGGCAGCGCTCCGAAAGCTTGTGGCTTGTGCTACCAAATAAACCTGTTGGACTTTAACCTGGTGTTGTGAGACTTCTTACTGTTTCTGACTTTACAGCAGAGAGGACACTTCAGAGAAACATTCAGTCTTGAAGACTCATTAAATATCTCATCATAACCTGTTCACTTGAACATCCCTCACTGGCCAAATAAAGGCCATAATTTTCCAGTCTCACCCGCAGTTGGGATTCTCCAGTCCCACTGCAGTGAATGGAGTTTTGGCCAGGTGCCAAATTGTCTGTTCCCGCTGGGAGCAGTGGCGGGGTGTGAGAGATCAGAGAATTCCAGCCAAAGTCTGAAAGTTTCTGCATCTTCATGAAATGGACAAAGCTTTTCCTACCAATTCCACAATTTTTTTTTTCATCATCCTTTCCGTTGACCTGATTTATCTGATTGAGCCTACTCTGGCTTTCAAAGGGCTGAATTTGCCTACTTCTGCTCCTAATTCCTATGTCCTAATGCTGACCTCCTATTTCTGTAGCCACTTCTCGCACTTAGCTCTGTTTAGTTGAGTAGAAGAAGCCTTTCATTGATTTTATTTTTGGGTAGAAGGGTGAAGTGAGTTGGTGACAGTTGGTGGCTGGAGGTGAACATTAACAGTTTTGTTGAAGGTTTATTTTGTTCATTCATTGGCGTTGCAGTGCGTGAAGTCAGTGTAGCTTCTGCCTTTGGCAGTAACCAGTCATTGCGATATTTCAGCTTGTTGTAACAGGCAACAATGCACATTGTACGTATCGAGCTAAAATCAATGGAAGGGCAGTCTGTTCTAAAGAGAATAATAATCAGGTAGAAATTGGACGAGTAACACAGTCGACAAGTTCAAATGACATCATAAACTGGACAGGGGCTCTTTCAAATCAAAATCCAAGGCTTCTATCTAATGTTTCTGACTTTTCCTTAGATCCTGAATCCATGGGAATGAAATGGGAAAGAACATTCAGCCCACATAACCATTGCACTCCGATCTTCCCTGTCAAATTTAATGGGGCGGCAAGGTGGCACAGTGGTTAGCACTGCTGCCTCACAGCACCAGAGACCTGGGTTCGATTCCTGGCTTGGGTCACTGTCTGTGTGGAGTTTGCATGTTCTCCCTGTGTCTGCGTGGGTTTCCTCTGAGTGCTCCGGTTTCCTCCCACAGTCTGAAAGACGTGCTGGTTAGGTGCATTGGCCATGCTAAATTCTCTCTCAGTGTACCTGAACAGATGCCGGAGTGTGGCGACTAGGGAATTTTCACAATAACTTCACTGCAGTGTTAATATAAGCCTACTTGTGACTCATAAATAAAAAAAACTAAAACTAAACGAATCCAGATTTGCTTGATAATCTACTGAGAAAGATTCCTGCCAATTTACCAATTCTAAAGACGTTGGAAGAAGATTGAACGATGCAAGGAGAGGAAAGGCAATGACCTCGTGGTATTATTGCTGGAGACCCAGTTTTGAATCCCGCCACGGCAGATTGTGGAATTTGAATTCAATAAAAAAATATCTGGAATTAAGAATCTACTGATGACCATGAATCCATTGTCAATTGTCAGAAAAAACCCATCTGGTTTACAATTATCCTTTAGGAAAGGAAATCTACCATCCTTACCTGTGACTACATGTGACTTCAGAGCCACAGTAATGTGGTTGACTCTCAACTGCCCTCTGAACAAGAGCAACAAGAGATGGGCAATAAATGCTGGCCAGCCAGCGACGCCCATGTCCCACGAATGAATTAAAAACACATCCAGCGAAAGAAAAGGACTGGTTTGACCTCCATCAGTCAGTCCATGTTTGTCCTATGTTTATGTACACAGGGCAGTCAGTCACCAGTTCCTCAAAGGGAATGAGGGATGTGTTATAAATGTTGACTGAGCCAGCAACACTCATCTCCCGAGATGATTTCAAAAAAATGCTCCCTAAACCCTGCCAGAAATCCATGAAAATACATTTTTAAAAACCCCAAATATTTTGATTTGATTTATTATTGTCACATGTATTAACATGCAGTGAAAAGTACTGTTTCTTGCATGCTATACAGACAAAGCATACTGTTCATAGAGAAGGAAGGAGAGAGGGCAAAATGTAGTGTTACAGTCACAGCTAGGATGTAGAGAAAGATCAACTGAATACAAGGTAGGTCTATTCAAAAGTCTGACAGCAGCAGGGAAGAAGCTGTTCATGAGTCGTTTGGTACGTGACCTCAGGCTTCTGTATCTTTTTCCCGATGGAAGAAGGTGGAAGAGAGAATGTTCGGGGTGCTTGGGGTCCTTACTTATGCTGGCTGCTTTGCCGAGGCAGTGGGAAGTGTAAACAGAGTCAATGGATGGGAGGCTGGTTTGCGTGATGGATTGGGCTATATTCACGACCTTTTGTAGTTCCTTGCAGTCTTGGGCAGAGCAGGAGCCATACCAAGCTGTGATACAACCAGAAAGAATGTTTTCTATGGTGCATCTGTAAAAGTTGGTGAGAGTCATAGCTGACATGCCAAATTCCTTAGTCTTCTGAGAAAGTAGACGCGTTTATGGGCTTTCTTAACCGTAGTGTTGGCATGGGGGGACCAGGACAGGTTGTTGGTGACCGGACACCTAAAACTTTGAAGCTCTCGACCCTTTCTACTTCGTCCCTGTTGATATAGACAGTGGCATGTTCTCCTCTACGCTTCCTGAAGTTGATGACAATCTCCTTCGTTTTGTTGACATTGAGGGAGAAATTATTGTTGCCGCACCAGTTCATCAGATTCTTTATCTCATTCCTGTTCTCTGTCTCGTCATTGTTTGAGATCCAACCCACTACGGTGGTGTCGTCAGCAAATTTGAAAATCGAATTGGAGGGGATTTAAGAAAGCAATATTGAATAGAATATAAGGAATACAGAAACATGAATAGAAGCAGGAGGAGGCTATTCAGCTCTTTGAACCTGCTCTGCCATGCATTATAATAATGGCTGATCATCTAACTCAATATCTTGATCCTGTCTTCCCTCCAGATCCCTTGACCCCCTTCGATCCAAGAGCTATATCTAACCGCTTCCAGAAAACGTAAATGTTTTGGCCTCAACTACTTTCTATGGTAGTGAATTCTACAGAGTCGTTACTCTCTGGGTGAAGAAATTTCTCCTCATCTCTGTCCTAAAAGGTTTATCCCATATCCTTAGACTATGACCCCCTGGTTCCAGACATCCCCACCATCGGGAACATCCATCCTGCATCTACCCTATCTAATCCTGTTAGAATTTTCGAGGTTTCCATGAGATTCTTCCCTCACCTTCATTCTTCTGAACTCCAGCGAATATAACCCTAACCAACTCAATCTCTCCACATATGTCAGTCGCACCATCCCAGGAATCAGTCTGATAAATCTTCTCTGCACTCCCTCTAGAGCAAGAGTCGGAGCATGGCCTCTTGGCTCTGCCCCGTCATTTAATAAGATCATGGCTGATCTTCTGTCAACCTCACTTTCCCACATTATCCCTGTGTCCCTGTTTTTCCCTGTGTGGAACAGGGTCCTGGGTTAATTAGCAGAACCACAGGCAGATTCTTCGGTTTAGCAACAGCTGGGGAAGAAAGAGTTAGTGATTAAGGGGAGTCTAAAACTAGAAGGCATAGGTTTAAGGTGAGAGGGGAGAGATACAAAAGGGTCCAGAGGGACAATTATTTCACACAGAAGATGGTGAGTGTCTAGAACAAGCTGCCAGAGGTAGTAGTAGAGGCGGGTACAAGTTTGTTTTTTATAAAGCATTTAGACATTTACATGGGTAAGAAGGGTATAGAGGGATATAAGCCAAATGCAGGCAATTGGGACTAGCTTCGGGGTTTAAAAAAAAAGGCGGCATGGACAAGTTGGGCCGAAGGGCCTGTTTCCATGCTGTAAACCTCTATGACTCTATGATTCACACCTAACAAGATCTGCTGACAGTTTATTCATATGTGAATGCATTAATGGAAGTAAAATGAATATAATATGATTTTGAGTATTCAGTATCTTTATATCTAAATACTGAGTATTGCATTTTAACATATTAAAAATATTTCAATATGGAATCACCTCAGTCAGAAATACGACTGTTGCAGAATTGGTGATGAAGTTTCAGAAGTTCATAGCTGGGTTAACAAGAGTGCAATAGTTTCAAAGTTTGGGTACACAGGATGAAACGTAGTTATAATCAAACAACGAGGCTCCTATTGTTCAAGGCATAGACCTGTGTCAGTCTGGCTGGCAAATCTCTGTCTTGGCAATATGCCGTTGGAAAAACAGTCACGTGGTAGAGTTCTTAGCAACATAGCGACTAGGAAGTGGACTATGTCAGGGGGATAAGATCCTGTAATGGAAACGGACAAATAGAATATCAACATGTCAGATAGCGTATCACAACTGGCTGAAGTAACCTGTCATAATTTGGATTGGTATATTAATATGAAATGAAGTCGAATTAAGCTAATTAGTAGGAATATCTGAGATAAGCAGAGAGTATAATGATATTGCATTTTGGCTCAGTGCCTCAATCTTTGGAGAGGTCTTCTAGCACCAGCAGGTGTTGTTTGAACCTACAGGGAACTCCCCCAGCCGAGGTTAATGTTTTGTTTGTCTTGTGTATCTTTTATGTTTTTAAAATCAATTCTGAGTACGCCTTTTAAAATCAAAAATATTGCCTTTGTGAAATTAGTTCCAGCTTTCTTAGTTTTTAAGAGAATTTGGCCACTGTTAAAGAAATTCCCTACAACACCCTTAAAGTTTAACAATCTATGTATCTCTGTCCAGCTGTGTGACTCAGCAGCCCCTGCTCTCTGGGTTCGAAGCTGGAGGTGTAGAGGTTTAGGGTGAGAATTTGAAAGGTTGAGACCTTAGCAGCTGACAACACCACAGCCAGTGATTAAGTGGTTAAAATTGGTGATGTGCAAGAAGCCAGAATTAGAGGAGTGCAGTAATCTCAAACATATAAATTAGGAGCAGGAGTAGGCCGTTTGGCCCCACGAGCCTGCTCCGCCATTCAATGAGACCATGGCTGATCTGATTGTGGCTTCAACTCAACATTCCCACTTATTCCCGATAACCTCTGACTCCCTTGTTAATCAAGAATCTATCAATCTCTGCCTTAAAGTGTTAAAAATTGACCCGGCCTCCCCCGTTCTCTGAGGCAGAGAATTCCACAGGCTCACAGCCATCTGAAAGAAAAATATTATCCCATTCTCCATCTTTAATGGGAGACCTCTTATTTTCAAACTGTGTCTCTTTCTTCCAGTCTCCCCCTCAATGGGAAACATCCAATCAGCATCCACCCTGTCAAGTCCCCTCAGAGCCTGATATTTTTCAATAAGATCACCACTCATTCTTCTGAACTCTAATGAGTACAAGCCCAGCCACGGGTGGCATGGTGGCACTGCTGCCTCACAGCGCCAGGGGCCCGGGTTTGATTCCAAGCTTGGGTCACTGTCTGTGTAGAGTTTGCACATTCTCCCCGTGTCTATGTGGGTTTCCTCCGGGTGCTCCGGTTTCCTCCCACAATCCAAAAAACATGCTGGTTAGGTGCAATGGCCGTGCTAAATTCTCCCTCGGTGTATCCGAGCAGGCGCCAGAGTGTGGCGGCTGGAGAATTTTCACAGCAACTTCACTGCAGTGTTAATGTAAGCCTACTTGTGACACGAATATATAAACTTTAAAACCATGTTCAGCATCTTCTCATAAGATAGCTACCCCTCTCCCCTAATCCCAGGTATCAGTCAAGTAAACATGAATTGCTAACACATTCATATCCTTCCTGACATAAGGAGACCAAAACTGTACACCATACTCTAGATGTGGTCTCACTACAACTGTAGCAAAGCATCCATACCTTTGTACTCTTTTCCCCTTCCAATAAACAACAATAATCCATTTACATTTATGGAGTTGGAGGAGATTACAGAGGTAGGGAAGGTCAAGGCCATGGTGAAATTCAAAAAGAAGAATAAGAATTTTAAATTCTATTCCAATCCTTCCTCTCATCCCAAGATTAACTCTAGCATGCGTGTGAAGTTAATTTGAGACTGCACTGTTGTACTTTAAGTTGCCGTTAGGCTGTTGCTATTTTCTCTTCATGCAAGCCATCTCTTCCAAATTATTGAAAGGATTTGTGTAGTTTGCACAGGTTAATTGATCTGAGTTTGATTACGCAAACTGATCTATATCCCCTGTACTTCATTGCTTAAGCCAGCAGGTGGAGCAAGAGAGTTCAAGTGACTGACATCATACAGAAGTGGAGGTGTGATCCATCGGTGACACCATGCAGCCGATATGAAAATGGATGAATGGACACCGCGTGACCATTGCCAGGCAGGAGTGTTCCCTTCCAGTTGGGGAACACTTCAGCAGTCAAGGGCATTCAGCCTCCGATCTTTGGGTAAACGTTCTCCAGGGCAGCCTTCAAGACACATGACAACGCAGAATCGCCGAGCAGAAACTGAAAGCCAAGCTCCGCATGTGTGAGGACGGCCTCAACCGGGATCTTGGGTTCATGTCACACTACATATAACCCCCAGCTGAGCTTGCAAAATCCTACCAACTGTCCTGGCTGAAGACAATTCACACCTCTTTAACCTGTGATTATCCCTCTCTCCACTCACATTGTCTGTACCTGTAAAGACTTGATTACCTGTAAAGACTTGCATTCCAACCATTATCTTGCAATTGTGTCTCTGCCTATTTATGCCATGCTTGTAAACCCACCTCTCCACTCACCTGAAGAAGGAGCACCGCTCCAAAAGCTCGTGATTCCAAATAAAGCTGTTGGACTTTGTCCTGTTGTTGTGAGACTTCTTATCAAAAAGAAGGGTCCAGAATCTGGGCTGAGAGCATGGGTATAGGAATCCTGTACTTGCTGAGATATTTTAAAGTATTGTGAAGTACTGTAGAGTACTAAATTGTTGTAGCTTTAGAACCAATGTCTTCTTCACATTTTTCTGAGATAAATCTAAGACTTAACACAAACCAGAGAATACATAACAATTGATTGGTGTTCGCAGTAGATGCTTTTAAATCACTATGCAAGATCTAGGAAATGATAGCACAGACCATTTCAAAGGCTCAGTCTTTATAAGCAAGTGAATAATATCTTTGATGTTGTTTTAAATCCAGTACGATGGGACTTCACAAGTATCTTCGTCCAGTTATGGAGAGGCTGAGCAGTCTAATATTTTCCTTTCAATACAATTATTTAATCAACCCTCCCACTGTTGACAAATTGAGGTCAAATTAAAAAAAGGATTAAAATCATCGTAAACATTTGCAGTGTAAGTGGTTGTTTTACTCTGCAGACCCAGCAGTTGTCAATCTCCTCCCACCCCCACCCCACCCCCACTCTCTCAGCAATGCCAGCCTAATCTGACAGTAATATAATGTTATTCTCACAGCTGTCTATAAATGTGGTGAGCCCACGTACATAAATCTAGAATGATGCCATTTCCAAGCTTAGGTAAAATGTCGCTCCTTTTATATTTTTGTCAATAGTGTAAATATCCGACTGCACACTTGCAGATTTATTTAACGAGTCAAAAATCCATGAACTGCATATTTTCAAACCCTGGGATAAAGGTCACTCGCAAAGCAGGGGGTTTTAACAAGCTGGCTAACCTCTCTGGCTGGCTGCCAGTTGGGATGATGATGTTTGTGGAACAAAAAGAAAATAGACATGACTTCTATGTTACCTACATTTCCATGGTACCCACACAGCCCCTCCCCCTCCCTTTGTAACCAGTTCCATCCCTCTGCTACCTGCCTGTGAATAGCCAGGACGCTTTTTGAAATCCACACTTACTTCTCTTAACTATTGAGTAACTGAACCTTCCCCAACAAGTGAGATGGACATTTCAGTCATAAAGTTTAAAAATGTACTTATTACTGTCACAAGTAGGCTTACATTAACATTCCAGCAACAAAAATACCACCACAAACAACAGTAACAAGAACAACACTCACACATCACCTGACATCAGCTCTCAGGTATTTGCTTAAAGTTTATTTATTAATGTCACAAGTAGGCTTACAGTAACACTGCAATGAAAATCCCCCAGTTGCCACACTCTGGCGCCTGTTTGGGTACACTGAGGGAGAATTTAGCATGACCAAAGCCGCACGTCTTTCAGACTGTGGGAGGAAACCGGAGCACCCGAAGGAAACCCATCAGACACGGGGAGAACGTGCAAACTCCACACAGACAGTGACCCAAGCCAGGAATCGAACCTGGGTCCCTAGCATTGTGAGGCAGCTAACCACAGTGCCAATGTGCCACCCATTCAAAGTGTAATTCATTCAAAGTGTGAAATAATCTTTTCATGACTACATAAAAATATTTCCTTGATATGAATCATTCTCATGTGCTCGACAATATTTTTTTTCAAATATTCCAAATGTTGCATGGGAATGATAAAATTGAATAATGAGGGTTTTCCTAGGGGAATGCATGACAGGAAAATCTCTTGTGAGAGATGGATAGCTGTGTGTGGAAATCTTTTGGACAACACATTCAACCTTCTTGAGAGAAAGAAAGACAGAATAACGTTCTTAGCAAAGTGAAAGTTACTAAGCAACGATATCTTCCACACCATTACCCACCATGTTTTCATTGCCACTTTGTTGAATGTTCCATTGATAACTAGTAGTAAATAGGACAATTGAAGCACCAAAAGTTGATTTTTTTTAAAGCAGTCTCAGAAAAGTATAAATTGTGTCACTTGAAAAGCAACCTGTGTGTAATGTTAAGGTTCACCCTTTGAACTTTCACCTTTAACCTTCCTTAGTTTTCCACAAAATGGTAGCTTCGTCGTTTGTGCTGAAGGCAAACGCGAGCTCAAAATTCCATCCCACATAACCAAAATCCCGCAATCATGGAGCCTTAACATTAAACTTTTCCTACACTCTCTCTAATGCCTTCACATCCTTCCTGACATGTGCACGGTAAGAAGTCTCACAACACCAGGTTAAAGTCCAATAGGTTTATTTGGTATCACGAGCTTTCAGAGCGCTGCTCTTTCATCAGGTGAGTGAAAGCTCATGATACCAAACTGTTGGACTTTAACCTGGTGTTGTGAGACTTCTTACTATGCCCACCCCAGTCCAACGCCAGCATCTCCACATCATTTCTAAAGTGTGGCACTCAGCACGCACATAGTGCTGGTAAATAGGATTAGGTGGGATTTCAGGTGTTTTTAATGTGTCGGTGCAGACTTGATGGGCTAAAGGGCCTCTTCTGTACTGTATGACTCTATGACGATGAAGGAGCTGCGCTCCAAAAGCTCGTGATTCCAAATAAACCTGTTGGACTTTAACCTGATGTTGTGAGACTTCTTACTGATTCTATGATCCTTTTGGGCACAATGCTCTCAGAAAAAACAGTGTTTTATAAACATTTACCATTTTTCTTGCCTTTGCACCTTGTTCCTTCATCTGCAATGCTCAGAATCCTGTATGTTTTATTAACCACTTTCTCGAACGGCCCTGCCACTTCATGAATTTGTTTTCCTGCACCAAATTTAGAATTGTACCTTTTGTTTCATATTGCTGATTCCCTTTCTTGCTCCCAAACTGTACAATGCCTCATCTGGAAGACAGCTCTCCCGGCAGCACAGCTATCCCTCAGTACTGCAGCATTGGCTACATCTTGCAATGGGGTTTGTTTGAAAGATTTTGTCCATTATTTAGCTCCAATAGCCTAAACTGAGGCTCCCCGGTATGCAACCTCCTCAACACTTGAGAGCATTTATTACATATCATTGTGAACAATTCTTAGCCTCCATTAGTTGACCAACAAAGCTGAGTGTGCTTTTGCGAGCTACTTAGTAGAAGCTGGATGGAACGAGGAAATCGAGGTGGAGGAAAGTTCAGTTGAATTGTGAACCTTGCCAAAAACCAATTGGGTTTCAGAAAACTTGTTCTTATGTCTTTTGATTCTGTAGATTTTTATATATTCAGCGGCATCAGTCATTGTGGTTTGATTGCACTGCTGATATCAATTCACAACTCACCAATTTATTTTTAGGAAATGTAACTCACACATTCCATTCATCCAAGCAATTCCCATTTCTCATCCAATTCAAACTACAGTCCCCAAGGCACAATCCATCTATTCTGCTCTGAACTCCTCTTCTGCCAGAGCTCTCAAAATATAGCTGGAAACACCTTCTATTACAAACGATACATCATAATATTAAAAACCATTCCTGCTTCTGTGTTAATCTGTTACAGTAAAGGTACGCCTATGGTGATCGTTCTCTCTCGACTTAAATCTATCATGTAATGCAACCAGTAAAAAAGGTTATGTGCGTAGTAAACTAAATATGTCGTCGAGGTTTTATTATCCAGCTCGCCCTACAACACCAATTAGGGAACCATAAATGTTACAGCACAGAACTAAGCCATTCAGCCATTCAAGTTCATCAAGTCAGACTTTCCCTGATTACTTTGCCAGGATTCACCAATTAACTGGAGTGCAGAGTGGCAGAGCGAGTGTAGCTGTGAATAACTTGGTGTATTTGTTGCTTTGCCATTTGCTTGTTTCTGTCATAGAATCATACAGTGCAGAAGAGGCCCTTCCACCCATCGGGTCTGCACCTACACGTGAGAAACGCCAGACCTCTTACCTGATCCCATTCATCAGCACTCATAGCATGTGCCCCTTCTTAAATATAGGAATTACATTAGCTATCTGCCAGGGCTTTGGCATTACACACTTAGAACCATAGAACCATAGAACATTACAGCACAGAAACAGGCCTTTTGGCCATTCTTGGCTGTGCCAAACCATTTTTCTGCCTAGTCCCACTGACCTGCACCTGGACCATATCCCTCCACACCCCTCTCATCCATGTACCTGTCCAAGTTTTTCTTAAATGTTAAAAGTGAGTCCACATTCACCACTTCATCTGGCAGCTCATTCCATACTCCCACCACTCTCTGTGTGAAGAAGCCCCCCCTAATATTCACTTTAAACTTTTCCCCCTTCACCCTTAACCCATGTCCTCTAGTTTTTTTCTCCCCTCGCCTCAGTGGAAAAAGCCTGCTTGCATTCACTCTATCTATACCCACCATAATTTTATACACCTCTCTCAAATCTCCCCTCATTCTTCTACGCTCCAGGGAATAAAGTCCTAACCTATTCAACCTTTCTCTGTAACTCAGTTTCTCAAGTCCCGGCAACATCCTTGTAAACCTTCTCTGCACTCTTTCAACCTTATTAATATCCTTCCTGTAATTAGGTGACCAAAACTGCACACAATACTCTAAATTCGGCCTCACCAATGTCTTATACAACCTCACCATAACATTTCAACTCTTATACTCAATACTTTGATTTATAAAGGCCAATGTACCAAAAGCACTCTTTATGATCCTATCTACCTGTGACGCCACTTTTAGGGAATTATGTATCTGTATTCCCAGATCCCTCTGTTCTACTGCACTCTTCAATGTCCGACCATTTACCATGTATGTTCTACCTTGGTTTGTCCTTCCAAAGTGCAATACCTCACACTTGTCTGCATTAAACTCCATCTGCCATTTTTCAGCCCATTTTTCCAGCTGGTCCAAATCCCTCTGCAAGCTTTTAAAACCTTCCTCACTGTCCACTCCACCTCCAATCTTTGTATCATCAGCAAATTTGCTGATCCAATTTACCACATTATCATCCAGATCATTGATATAGATAACAAACAACAATGGACCCAGCACTGATCCCTGTGGCACACCACTAATCACAGGCCTCCACTCAGAGAAGCAATCCTCCACTACCACTCTCTGGCTTCTTCCATTGATATGCGTGATCTTCTAGGAGATCCTCTCCACTTGGAGCCGGCAGTTTGTGGTGTCGATGGTAGTCATGATGTGGAGATGCTGAGCCAATGTCTAATCCAATTTACTACCTCTCCATGTATACCTAGCGACTGAACCTTCCTAACTAACCTCCCATGCAGGACCTTGTCAAAAGCCTTACTGAAGTCCATGTAGACAACATCCACTGCCTTCCCTTCATCCACTTTCCTGGTAACCTCCTCGAAAAACTCTAATAGATTGGTTAAACATGACCTACCACGCACAAAGCCACGTTGACTCTCCCTAATAAGTCCCTGTCTATCCAAATATTTGTAGATTCTATCTCTTACTACTCCTTCCAATAATTTACTTACTACTGACGTCAAACTTACCGGCCTACAATTTCCCGCATTACTTTTTGAGCCTTTTTTAAACAACGGAACAACATGAGTTATCGTCCAATCATCCGGCACCTCACCCGTGGATACCGACAGTTTAAATATATCTGCCAGGGCCCCTGCAATTTCAACACTAGTCTCCTTCAAGGTCCGAGGGAATACCCTGTCCGATCCTGGGGATTTATCTACTCTGATTTGCCTCAAGACAGCAAGCACCTCCTCCCCTTTAATCTGTATAGGTTCCATGACCTCCCTACTTGTTTGCCTTATTTCCATAGACTCAATGACAGTTTCCTTAGTAAATACGGATACAAAAACCCATTTAATGTCTCCCCATTTATTTTGGTTCCAGACATAGCCAATCACTCTGATCTTCAACAGGACCAATTTTATCCCTTACTATCCTTTTGCTCTTAATATACCTGTAGAAGCTCTTAGGATTATCCTTCACCTTGTCTGCCAAAGCTACCTCATGTCTTCTTTTAGCCCTCCTGATTTCTTTCTTAAGTAGTTTCTTGCACTTCTTATACTCCTCAAGCATCTTATTTGCTCCCTGTTGCCTATACATGTCATACATCTCTCTCTTCTTCTTTATCAGAGTTCCAATATCCCTCGAGAACCAAGGTTCCTTATTCTTATTCACTTTGCCTTTAATCCTGACAGGAACATACAAACTCTGCACTCTCAAAATTTCTCCTTTGAAGGCTTCCCACTTACCAATCACATCCTTGCCAGAGAACAGCCAGTCCCAATCCACGCTTTTTAGATCCTTTCTCATTTCTTCAAATTTGGCATTTTTCCAGTTTAGAACCTCAACCCGAGGGCCAGATCTATCTTTATCCACGATCAAGTTGAAACTAATGGCATTATGATCACTGGAACCAAAGTGTTCCCCTACACACACTTCCGTCACTTGTCCTAACTCGTTTCCTAATAGGAGATCTAATATTGCATCCTCTCTAGTTGGTACCTCTATATATATTGATTTAGAAAATTTTCCTGAACACATTTTACAAACTCTAACCCGTCTATACCTTTAACAGTATGGGAGTCCCAATGTATATGTGGAAAATTAAAATCCCCTACTACCACAACTTCATGTTTCCTGCAGTTGTCTGCTATCTCTCTGCAGATTTGCTCCTCCAATTCTCGCTGACTATTGGGTGGTCTTTAATACAACCCCATTAATGTGGTCATACCTTTTCTGTTTCTCAGCTCCACCTATATGGTCTCGGTAGACAAGCCCTCTAATCTGTCCTGCCTGAGCACTGCTGTAACATTTTCCCTGACTAGCAATGCCACCCCCCCACTTTTCATCCCTCTGCCTCTATGACGTCCGAAACATCGGAACCCTGGAGCATTGAGCTGCCAGTCCTGCCCCTCCTGTAGCCAAGTTTCACTAATGGCTATAATGTCATAATTCCATGTGTCAATCCACGCTCTCAGCTCTTCTGCCTTCCCCACAATACTCCTGGCATTGAAATAGACACACCTCAGAAGATTATTACCACCACACACAACCCTTCTCTTTGTGATTTTGCATGAACTATTAGCATCATTTATTTTCACCCCTGCTCCACTGTCTGCTCTGACACTCTGGTTCCCAAACCCCTGCAAATCTAGTTTAAACCCTCCCCAATAACACTAGCAAACCTCCCTGCAAGTATACCCGATGGGCCGAATGGCCTCCTTCTGCACTGTAGGGTTTCTATGATATACCTAAACAAATTATTCAAAATGTGCTAGTATGGTGGTGTCAGTATGGAGTCATTTATCTCAGTTGGCTGGATAGCTGGTTTGTGACACAGAACAATGCCAGTAGCACGGGTTCAATTCCTGTACCGGCTGAGTTTATTCGTGAAAGCACTCATTTCTCAGGCTTGCTGCTCATCTGAGGTGTGGTGATCCTCAGGTTGAATCACCACCAGCCAGCTCTTACTTGCAAAGAGGAGAGCATCCCATGGTCATCTGGGACTTTGTTCAATTTTACTTCTACTTTTTATTCAGTATAAGTAGCAATGCCTCTCCTATCTCGAGGTTACTTTAAAATATATACGTGCAATCCATCCGGGGCAGGATTGTTATCCTCTTTGAGTTTGTTAAGTTTATTCAACAGGTCTCCTTTTAAATTTTAAAGGCATGTGTCTCATTGCTCATCTTATCATTCAATGTCATGCCTATTTCTCTGGTAAATACAGAAGCAAAATAATTATTGAATATTTCCGCCATCTCTCTTATTCCCAGTCGTATTATCCAATCTACCCTTTAATGTCCCTTTCCCTATCCCAGCCTTCTGCAGTTATTAATTTGTCTGAAAAAAAAGTTATTATTTTGTTTCATACCCCTTGACCATTTAATCTCATATTGACACTGTGCCTCCCAGATCTTTTTTTCACTTCTGTCTTAATCTTTTTCCATTCTCTCTTAACCTCTCCTGATTATGCACTTAATTATGACTGGGATTTTCCGGCCTTTCCCATCTGCAGAATTTTCCATTCCTGTCCAAGGTGACCCCTCGGCGCCAGTTTCCCTGGTGGTGCTGTTGGCAAGCAACACAAATGGGCATTGACTTTGGTGGGACTGGATGATCTTGCCAGTGGCCAATAGTGAGCCATCTGCACCGCTGGAAAACCTGGCACACGGGGATGGGGGCGGGGGGTTGTGGCTGTGGACGATGGATGAGGGATCAGATAATCCCAGCCTATGTCTCGTTTCTAACCCCGTGTTGTTCCCTTATGTATTTGTTCATCCATGGAGTTCCCGCTAGTTTGTCAATTTAATAGAATATATTTTTCATGCATTCTGTTGATCACCATTTTAAATATTTCCCCTTGTTGTAAAAGTAACAAAACAAGTGACATCCTATTATTTCTGTGTTCTGTTGAGGCCTTCGGAGGGGAATTAGATAATTATCTGAAGAGGAATATATTGTTGGGCTCCAGGGAAAAGACAGGTGAGTGGGATTAGGTGTGCTGCTATTTGTTAAGAGCTAGCACAGACATGATGGGCTGAAAGGCCTACTTGCAGGCATTCCTATTTTTTCTCCAACCTGTTAACTTGGTGTCTGCCATGCTTTTATTCTTTACATTCATTGTCTTAAGCACACTATATTATGGTCACTATTGCCTATATGTTTCCCAACTTTTACTTTTCACTTCCTATTATGAGATCAAAGGTCAAATCCTGCAGCAGAGGACAGCAAAGTAAATGGAAGAGATCCAAAGTCAGAGCATTCAGAGAAAATTGAAAGGGATGTCAAAATCAACACAAAAAAATATTGACCACGATATCAATAAAAATGGTCAGAAGTAATGTGAGGCCCTTGAAAACTGATAATAGTGATATTGTCAATGAAGGTAAGGAGATGGTTGATATGTTGAATAATTACTTTGCAGCTGTATTTACAGAAGATCAAGAGATCAGCTAGTCAGTCATAGAATCATAAAATCCCTACAGTGCAGAAAGAGGCAATTCGGCCTATTGGTTCTGCACCAATTCTCTGAAAGACCATCCTACCCTGGCCCTCCCCTCTGCCCTATTCTTGTAGCCCCCTGTATTTACCATGACTAATCCACTGAACCTACACATTTTTAGACTGGACAAATTCAACAAAATTAGCATTAGCAAAATACTGGTGATAAAGAAATTAATGAGTTGAATAACACGCAAAGGGTCTTTCAGCCTGCCTCCATTTCAGCTGATGGGCCTTTAACGATTATGAGCCAAGACTTCCACCCTCTCCAGCAGGGACGGCCCACCTCATAGGGATGCCAACTCACCGGGGACTGGCAGCTCTGCAGTGCTACCAGGAGTGGTGGCCACTGACAGTACTGCAGGATGGCCATGAGCAAGAGCAAACATGGATGCCCCAGATAAGTCTGGGAACTTTCCAACCTGGAGTTTGGCAGGCACTGGTGAGGGGGTGGGGGGCATATTGGACAGGGCTGTAAAGAGGGAGGATGCAGTGAGGGAAAACTGTGGGGGCAAGGATTGTGATTGCCAAAGAGTAAAAAGTCTCACAACACCAGGTTAAAGTCCAAAAGGTTTATTTGGTAGTACAAGCTTTCAGAGAGCTGCCCCTTCATCAGGTGAGTGGAGAGTTGGGTCTACAAACAGGGCATATATAGACACAGACTCAATTGCAAGATAATGGTTGGAATGCGAGTCTGAATAGGTAATCAAATCTTTACAGGTGCAGACAATGCGAGTGGAGAGAGGAATGAGCACAGGTTAAAAAGATGTGAAGTGTCTCAAGCTGGGACAGTTAGTCAGATTTTGCAAGCCCAGGCAAATTGTGGGGGTCACAGGTAGTGCGACATGAACCCAAGATCCCAGGGTTGAGGCTGTGTATGGAACTTGGCTATCAGTTTCGGAACAGCGACCACAACACCACACAACGCTGCCACAGCAACCTTTGCAAGACGTGCCGGATCATCGACATGGATGCCATCCTCTCACCTGAGAACACCATCCATCAGGTACACGGTACATACTGATGCGACTCAGCCAATGTTTACCTGATGCGCTGCAGGAAAGGATATCCCAAGGCATGGCACATAAACGAAATCATGCAGACGCTATGACAACAAATGAATGGACACATAGAACATAGAACATAGAAAAGTACAGCACAGAACAGGCCCTTCGGCCCACGATGTTGTGCCGAGCTTTATCTGAAACCAAGATCAAGCTATCCCACTCCCTATCATCCTGGTGTGCTCCATGTGCCTATCCAATAACCGCTTAAATGTTCCGAAAGTGTCTGACAACACTATCACTGCAGGCAGTCCATTCCACACCCCAACCATTCTCTGCGTAAAGAACCTACCTCTGATATCCATCCTGTATCTCCCACCACGAACCCTATAGTTATGCCCCCTTGTAATAGCTCCATCCACCCGAGGAAATAGTCTTTGAACGTTCACTCTATCTATCCCCTTCATCATTTTATAAACCTCTATTAAGTCTCCCCTCAGCCTCCTCCGCTCCAGAGAGAACAGCCCTAGCTCCCTCAACCTTTCCTCATAAGCCTCCAAACCAGGCACCATCCTGGTAAATCTCCTCTGCACTCTTTCCAGCGCTTCCACATCCTTCTTATAGTGAGGTGACCAGAACTGCACACAATATTCCAAATGTCGTCTCACCAAGGTCCTGTACAGTTGCAGCATAACCCCACGGCTCTTAAACTCCAACCCCCTGTTAATAAAAGCTAACACACAATAGGCCTTCTTCACAGCTCTATCCACTTGAGTGGCAACCTTTAGAGATCTGTGGATATGAACCCCAAGATCTCTCTGTTCCTCCACATTCTTCAGAACCCTACCTTTGACCCTGTAATCCACATTTAAATTAGTCCTACCAAAATGAATCACCTCACATTTATCAGGGTTAAACTCCATTTGCCATTTTTCAACCCAGCTTTGCATCCTATCTATGTCTCTTTGCAGCCTACAACAGCCCTCCACCTCATCCACTACTCCACCAATCTTGGTGTCATCAGCAAATTTACTGATCCACCCTTCAGCCCCCTCCTCTAAGTCATTCATAAAAATCACAAAGAGCAGAGGACCAAGCACTGATCCCTGCGGTACTCTGCTAGCAACCTGCCTCCAATCCGAAAATTTTCCATCGACCACCATCCTCTGTCTTCGATCAGACAGCCAGTTACCTATCCAATCGGCCAACTTTCCCTCTATCCCACACCTCCTCACTTTCAACATAAGCCGACCATGGGGGACCTTATCAAACGCCTTACTAAAATCCATGTATATGACATCAACTGCCCAACCTTCATCAACACACTTAGTTACCTCCTCAAAAAATTCAATCAAATTTGTGAGGCACGACTTTCCCTTCACGAATCCGTGCTGACACCGCTCAATAATCACCAGGCAGGAATGTTCCCTTCCTGTCGGGGAACACTTCAGCAGTCAAGGGCATTCAGCCTCTGATCTTCGGGTAAGCGTTCTCCAAGGCGGCCTTCAAGACACATGACCATGCAGAATCGCTGAGCAGAAACTGATAGTCAAGTTCCGCACACATGAGGCCGGCCTCAACCGGGATCTTGGGTCCATGTCACACTCTCTGTAACCCCCACAACTTTGGCCTGGGCTTGCAAAATCTTACTGACTGTCCTGGCTTGAGACAATTCACACCTTTTTAACCCTCTCTTCACTCGCACTGTCTATACCTGTAAAGAATTGATTACCTGTTCAGACTCACATTCCAACCATTATCTTGCAATTGAGTCTGTGTCTATATATGCCGTGTTTGTGAACCCAATGCTCCACTCACTGGAAGAAGGAGCAGTGCTCTGAAAGCTTATGCTACCAAATAAACCTATTGGACTTTAACCTGGTGTTGTGAGACTTCTTACTGTGCCCACCCCAGTCCAACGCCAGCATCTCCACATCATTGCCAAAGAGGACCTGGAAAGAGAGAATATTGTAAATGATCTAGCTATAATCTTCCAAAAAAATCCTTTAGATTGTAAAATTGTGCTAAAACGGCACTGAAGGAGGCCATTCAGCCCAGTGAGCTTGAGCTGGTTCTTTCAATTCCTCTTTATTCCCTGTTCTGTCCTCATAACCTTGCATTTTTCTGCCCTTATTCAATTCCCTTCTGAAAGTAATGGTTGACTGTTCTTTTACAACCCTTTCAAGTGACAAATTCCAGGTCACAACAGCAACTTGCATTCATGAAGTAACTTGAACATGTTGAAACACGGTGTGTCAAAATGAACAGCGTTCTCCTCATAGCCCCTCTGTCTCATTTGACATTTTTCATCAATCGCAATCAGAAGGCCGGTGCTACTGACTGAAAAGCTCAGTGCTTTTCAAGAATCTTGCAACCGTCCCTTCAGGGACCAGAGAGAATCAGAGAACCGGATGGCACAGAGTGAGAAGTTTCACCCCATTACACCCGCGTATTATATCTCATTGGCACCTGACAAAATGGACCAGAGTCAGGTTGTTAAAGCTGTGATTTGAACCACTGAGGCAGATAGAAATGTTGAGAGGCCTGTAATTGAGATGAACAGCTGAATCCTTGTGAGAATGGCACAGAGCAGGTGCAGCTATCCAAAGTCTGGTGAAACACCGCAAGTCTCAGGAGAAACTGACAATAGAATTGCTTTCAGCCAAGGTTTCGCAATTTCTTCTATCTGCAGTCTTTGAGAAAGAACTAGAAATTATGTGTTCACACTGCTGCATTGTGAAGTCTTACCTGGAAAAGTTCACTGCAACTCCGAGATATTTTTGCCAGTAACTTTATAGACAATCTGTCCTGAAAGAGAACAACTGTGCTGCCACCCACCCAATTTAATGTCCTTAGCAATGATGTATTGAATGCCAATCATAAGGGACAGTCTGTTCCTGGCAGCTCTGAAAAGCTTGCACCGTTTTCTTTGGCAAATCTTATTAAGGAAATAATTTTCCAAGAAATTCTTCTTTTGCTGCTGTAACTTCAAAGGGAATGTGGCAGACTTCCAGTGAAGTCACAATGATGGATCAGGAAAGGCTCCAAGGATATTCATCCCTGGTATGTTGGTGCTCGGGCCCAGAGATCCAGTCTGGTCAACAGGGAGTCATTACAATGCCATGCTTTATTGGAATATACAAGAGATTGATGTTGGTACTTGAGGATTCTAGTCAGCTTGGACATGGTTCTTCGGGAGCACTCTGTGATGGGTTGGTGGAGCGCACTGTTCTTTCTCAAACTTTTATTCAACAGAAAGGTCCTGAAAGAAGTGGAGAATTTGGTGGATGAGCTACAAGCAATTACCCTTCATGTTTTGGGACACTTTTGTATGGCAATGAATGGACTTTCATTGGTTCTGATTCAAGATCCAAATCCAAGCTGTGAAGTCCATTTGAGGCAATTCATTCCAATATTCCAGCATCGGACTTGAGCATCTAAAACTGCCATGTAGCTGGCTTTTTAATGTGTTCGCCTAGGTAGATCCTCCTCCCGTGCCTTGCGTACCCAATTTCAGACTCCACCACTTCAGTCTGGACTGGCTGACTGAGAGATGCATTGGCAAAGTGGCAGTGGTGAGAATGTGTGCTATCACCCTTGGAGAGAACAGTCGGTTTGTGCATCACACCCAGTGCCACTGCGATGCCTCAGAAATCCTAGTCATCTGTGGGAGTCGATTGATGGACTGCTGTGAGAGTTTACATACCCCCTCAAGTGCTCAGACCCACAGCCATGATGTGCCAGAGATTATACCGAACAAAGGTTTGGGATTGCTCAACTGTTGACTATATTTCAGGCTGGGACAGACAGACCTTTGGTGTCTCATATAATCGAAGGATATGGGGAGTGGGTGGAAAAGCACAATTGAGGTAGGAGATCAGCCATGATTATATTGAACGCACACTCGAGGGTGGCACGGTGGCGCATTAAAAGGGCAGCATCGTGACAGAGTGGTGGGGCGGCATGGTGCACAATGGTTAGCACTGCTGCCTCACAGAGCCAGCGACCCAGATTCAATTCCGGCCTCAGGTCACTGTCTGTGTGGAGTTTGCACATTCTCCCCGTGTCTGTGTGGGTTTCCTCCCACAATCCAAAGATGTGTGGGTGAGGTGGATTAGTCATGCTTTTCTGCACTGTAGGGATTTTATGATTCTATGAAATTAAACTGGTCAAAATCAAGAAGGTCTCGAACAAATATGTGACAGATGACAGGCATGAATTATTCATTCATCAAATTGAGAAATCCATGTCGTTAAATGCACCTTACTAAAACTCATCTTGTACAACTCCCAGAATAAAAAAGTTGTCTCGCAATGGTTCATCACACCCCTCTCCTTTGCATCAGCAAGGAATCTCCTGGCATTGCGTTGATGTGAGTCCTTGCTGTTAATAAGTATTCAACCAACAAGTACAGCAGGGGGTGTTGCTGCCAAAGTCTCCAACTTGCAATTTGGAATGGGAGGATTGGGGTTTCTGACAGAATAACAATTGAGGTAATTTTGTTTTTAGTGACATGAAAGGAATGAATTTGGGCAAGATTCTGGGCAGAACTCCTCCTTCTGCTCTCCTTTGAAGTTGTGGCTTGGCGACTTTCACACTTCATCTGAAGGAGTAAGTGAGGCTTTAATGTCTGGTTTGAAAGAGGCCACCTCCAGCAGTGCAGTATTTCCTGAGTACTACACTCGCGTCTCTGCAGTGGGACTTGACCCAGATCCTCCTGACTCACAGGCGACTGAGCGGGTTTCCACCAAGCCATGGCTGACACCTGCAGCTAAACTTCAGACCCTTTGAAGTCCAACCCCTTTGAGATAGAGATAACCTGTAACTAAAATGCAAAGCCTCTCTTCGGCTGAATCTTTGCTCCCTGGGGAACTGAGGAAACTAATTGCATGCGGTGCCATTAAATACCACAGGGATTAGAAGCAGCATAAAGATTTGAAAGGGATGAATTATTTACTCTTGATTTCCTAACTTTCTGTGTATCCAAAATGCTCATAATCTAAGATTTAGCTTTAAGTAATTACAGCTTAATGGGAAACTGTTACAAACATTGAAGTGTTACATATTCTGGAAATCTGAAAGGAATGCAGAACATGTGAGAAACCATTGATCAGGTCAATCTACCTTTGTGGAGAAAACAAACAAGTTTTCACCTTCCCCCCGGGTTTCCTCCAGGTGCTCCAGTTTCCTCCCATAGTCCAAAGATGTGCGGGTTAGTTCATGGTAAATTGTCCTTAATGTCAGGGCGATTAGCAGGATAATAATGGGGATAGGGTCTGGATGGGCTCTCACTGTACTGTAAGGATTCTATGATTCTTGCCGTTAGATGCCATCTTCAGTGGAGCTGCCCTGGGCTGTGCAGGGGTGTCAGTTAATTATTATTTCCAGAGTTAAGGAGCACTGAGGTCAGGGTGGGATGGGTGAATCAGAGACTGCCTGGCAACAAAACAGTGTGTTCCCCATGGACGAATAAGTAATGTGGCCTGAAATGCATGATCTGGTGTAAAAACACACCGGTGGGTTAAAAACTAAGGGCTGAATTCTCCGACCTTGCCTGCAGCTGGGATTCTCCGGCCCCGCTACAGAGAATGAAGGTTTGGCTGAGCGCCAAATTCTCTGTTCTTGCGAGCAACAGGGGCAGGCGTGAACAGCTGGAGAATTCCAGCCTAGTTTTTATTGCGCCCACCAGTTGCACCTTACTTGGGAAATTTCTGCCTCTGGTGCCCTGTGCCTCAATGATATGGGGAGAAGATGCACCATCTTCTCTAGCTGCAACAGGAGTTTTATTCAAAATGTCTGCTCTCTCCTGTTTACAGCAGCTTGCCTCAGTTTAGTTTTCTTTTCTAAGGGGATACACACTGGATTAACCAATTCCACACGGAGAATAGAGAACAGATACCAGACACGCATAATCAAACATAAAAAATTCAAACAACTGAACACTACAAAGAGCAGAAGAATTAGGAGCGGGATTAAACCCCTCAAGCGTAATCTGACTTTCAATGAGGTCAGAGCAGCTCTTCTAACTCAACTGCACTTTTCCACCCTACCCCCTTGATTCCCTTTATGTCCAAAAATCTATCGATTTCGTGGTTCTCAATGAATTAACTCATTCAAAAGATTCACAAGGCTTTGAGTGGAATAACTCCTCATTCATGTCTTCCTTCCATGGCTCCTCTAGGCCCAAATATGGAAGCAGCAGCCTTCTTCAACCCAGGTTTTCACCCCTTCCCTAAGATTGTGATTTGCTCTCCCCACCTCGCTCACTACTTCCCCAACAGCTAGGCCTGATTCTCTAGTTCTCGGCTATGAACTCCTTTTGCTCAAGTTCTTTGCTCCTGTATTCTGGCAAACATTTATGGAATTGAGATTAGATGCCCTGGGCCTCAGACTCGCCATTGTTACTGAGGTTCCCTCTCACTTTGGGTCTCTTACATGAAGTGTTCCCTCCGCTCTCCCTAGTTAAATTTCGGGTAGTTGCATGTTTGCAGCATTTTCCGTGTTTTGTTTTATTATTGTTGAAGTTTCTTGACCATATACCTAGCACAAAGGATGATGGTTGTAATTGTTAGAGATCCATTTCTCAGGGGCGTGTCCGAGGCCCAACCATCTTCAGCTGTTTCATCATTGACCTTCCTTCCATCTCAGAAGTTCAGATGTGGGGATATTCGCACAATGTTCAGCACTATTCGCGACTCCTCAGATACTGAAGCAGTCCATGACCATATTCAGCAAGTCCTGGACAATATCCAGGGTTGGTTTGACAAGTCACAAGTAATACAAGTGCCAGGCAATGACCATCTCCAACAGGAGAGAATCTATCCATCGACACCTGACATTCAATGGCATTAGCAGTATTGAATCCCCATTACCAACGTCCGGGGAGGGTTACAATTAACCAGAAACTCAAGTGGACTAGCCATATAAACACTGTGGCTACAAGAGCACCCTTCAACAGAGTACCCTTCGTTGTCCAGTACATCCCCGGAGCGGAGAAGCTACGACATCTCCTCCAGAGCCTTTAACATGTCATCGATGAAGACGAACATCTCGCCAAGGCCATCCCCACACCCCCACTTCTTGCCTTCAAACAGCTGCACAACCTCAAACAGACCATTGTCCACAGCAAACTACCCAGCCTTCAGGAGAACAGTGATCGCGACACCACACAACCCTGCTACAGCAACCTCTGCAAGACATGCTGGATCATCAACACGGATGCCATCATCTCACGTGAGAACACCATCCACCAGGTACACGGTACATACACTTGCAACTCGGCCAATGTTGTCTACCTGATACGCTGCAGGAAAGGATGTCCTGAAGCATGGTACATTGGGGAAACCATGCAGACGCTACGACAACGGATGAATGAACACCGCTCGACAATCACCAGACAAGAGTGTTCTCTTCCCTTTGGGGAGCACTTCAGCGGTCACGGGCATTCAGCCTCTGATCTTCGGGTAAGCGTTCTCCAAGGCAACCTTCATGACACACAACACCGCAGGGCCGCTGAGCAGAAACTGATAGCCAAGTTCCGCACACATGAGGATGACCTCAACCGGGATCTTGGGTTCATGTCACACTATCTGTAACCCCCACAACTTGCCTGGATTTGCAAAATATCTCTAGCTGTCCTGTCTGGAGACAATACACATCCCTTTAACCTGTGCTTAATGCTCTCTCCACTCACATTGTCTGGACCTTTAAGACTTGATTAGCTGTATTAGCATTGATTAGCTTGATTCACATTCCAATCATTATTCTGTAAATTGAGTTTGTGTCTCTGTATGCCCTGTTTGTGAGCACATCTCCCACTCCACCTGATGAAGGGGCAGCACTCCGAAAGCTAGTGGCATTTGCTACCAATTAAACCTGTTGGACTTTAACCTGGTGTTATTAGACTTCTTGCTACAAGAGCAGGCCAGAAGCTGGGAATTCTGTGGTGAGTAACTCACTCCTGACTCTCCAAAGCCTGTTCGCAATCTACAAGGTGCAAATCCTAATCATTTGTCTGGATGAGTGCAACTCCAACATCACTCACGGAGTTTGACACCATCTAGGACAAAACAGTCCGCTTGACTGGCTCCCCATCCACAAATATTCAGTCTCTCCACCACCGACGCTCAGTCGCAGCAATGTGTACCATCTACAAGATGCACTGCAGGAACTCATCAAAGTTCCTTAAACAGCACCTTCCACAACCACAACCAGTAGCATCGAGGACAAGAGCAACAGACACATGAGAACACCACCACCTTGAGGTTCCCCTCCAAGCCACTAAGCAGCCTGACTTGGAAATACATGGCCGTTCCTTTACTGTTGCTAGGTCAAAGTCCTGGAACTCCCTCCCTAGCTGCACTGTGGATGTACCCACAACACAGACTGCAGCGGTTCAAGAAGGCAGCTCAGCACCAGCTGATTAGGGGCAATTATGGATGGGCAATAATTGCTAGCCTAGCTAGCAAAGCCTAGACCCCCTTGAATGAATAAAAAAAAACACTGGCAATTTTCAATCCAGGCAAATGAAATGAAGCTGCACTGAATCACTGCAGCTAACCCCTCACAGACTTGGTCTCAAGTGAGAAGCCTTACTGCACAGAAAGGCTGTTAGTCTGTTTCAAGTCAGCTCAATAACCATTGTGTTGGTTATTTTATAAGATACTATACGGCTGTCAGCCAACAAATCAATTGCTTCAGCTTGAAGCTCATCAGAGCATCCTTAATGCCTTAGGTATGTCTGCTTTTTTTCAACAACAAAGTAGATTCTGTTCGACAGGGTCACCACGATCTTGCATGACTAAAACGTAGAGGTAATTAAATTAAAGGGAATTGCAGCTTTTCACGTGCAAACTTAACAGTGCAGCAAAGTTTAAATTGCTGATTTACAATGCTGCAGTCATGCTCTTAAACTTTGACATCTCACATATCCCTCTGTGGGTTACATTTATAAAACTGAATTTCAGAACTATATAAACTGTTTTACTTCACCAGGCATGCGATCAAGTCTTGTAATATTCTGGTCCTGGTCCCTCCATGCGGACGTCATAGTTAAGAAAGACCACCAACGTCTTCTACTTTCTCAGGAGACTAAGGAAATTTAACATGTCCCGCTACAACTCTCACCAACTTCTACAGATGCACCATAGAAAGCATTCTTTCTGTTTGTATCACAGCTTGGTATGGGCTCCTACTCTGTCCAGGACCGCAAGAAATTCCAAAGGGTCGTGAACAATGCCCAGTCCACCACTCAAACCAGCCTCCCATCCATTGACTCTGTCTACACTTCCCGCTGCCTCGGAAAGCAGCCAGCATAATCAAGGACCCCATGCACCCCGACATTCTCTCTTCCACCTTCTTCCATTGGAAAAAAGATACAAAATTCTGAGGTCGCATACCAACCGACTCAAGAACAGCTTCTTCCCTGCTGCCATCAGACGTTTGGATGGACTTACCATATATTAAGCTGATCTTTCTCTACACCCTCGCTATGACTGTAACACTACATGCACCCTCTCTTTTCCTTCTCTATGAACGGTATGTTTTGTCTATACAGCGCGCAAGAAACAATACTTTTCACTGTATGCTAATATATGTGACAATAATAAATCAAATCAAATCAAATCAAATGTTAATATGGAGTTCAGCTTTGTGAGGTGTCAAAGCCATCAGTGATATATATTTTATCTGGAAGGGAAAACAGACTGAAAAATACACACTGAAGGAAGGCGGAGTGAAGCTAATTTCAATATATCTCTCAAACTGGAAGGGAGCAGCCGGACATACATAAAATCCACCAGGATACTCGAATTTGAATTCAATGCATCAGTCCTCGTGTCTGATAAATGATGCAGACATAATGAGGTAGCGTTCCACCTGGAGCACAAACTGGAAACGGTGCCCAAGATCCACAAAGCATTGCACAAACTGGGTGAGACTTCAACTATCTGCTTAAAAGTATTTGCTTAATCACAAATATTAAATCTTTACTTCAGCCAATGGAAAATGAGATAGGATCTTGATAAGGAATACAGGCCATTCTTGTTGGTCTATTTTCTCCTTCCCATCTGACTTCATCCAACTCTATCAGCATATCCTTCCATTCCTATCTCCTGTACGTGCTTACCTAACTTCACCGCAAAGATATCTATACTACAAAGCAGTGCAATAAAAGCTATTTTTTTTTATTGTTTCATGGGCTGAGTGCATCACTGGTGGAGCCAGCATTTATTGCCCATCCCTAATTGCCCTTACTCAGCTGGTGGTAAGCTGCCTTCTTGAACTGCTGCAGTCCGTGTGTTGTCGGTACATCCACAGTGTTGTTAGGGAGGGAGTTCCAGGGTTTTGACTCAGCAACAGTGAGGGAACAGCAATATATTTCCAAGTCAGGATTAGGTGAGTGGCTCGGAGGGGAACTTGCAGGTGAGTGCTTCTCTTGTCCTTCTAAGTGGTAGAGGTTGCAAATTTGCAAGGTGCTGTTGAAGGAACATTGGTGAGCTGCTGCAGTGTGCAAGTTGCAGAAGGTACACACTGTGTTGGAAGTGGAGAGACTCAATTCTGAAGGTGATGGATGGGGTGGCAGTCAAGCTTCTGGAAGCTGAAAGAAAATATATAAAGCTCACCACCTCCTACTCCCACTGCTCCAAATTCCCAATTTACCACTCATACCTCATCATACTCAGGCCTCTATGTGATAGCAAAGCCTGCCTACTTTTATAGAGGGCTGATGACTCACACCCAATACGCAACTGTGTCTGCTTCCTGTTCCAATGCTTAACACCTCTTCACTGGCAGATTCTGTTAACTATGCCCTTGAACTAGCTTGTCATTTTAAAGTTCTCAGAGTCTGACCGCTAGTCTAAATGACAGCTTGAGAAAAAAAAATACAGAGTGATTGACACCTCTACATGATTGACGCCACGACAGTAACTGACTTCATCAGTAAGTGTGTAGAAGACTGTGTGCCAAAGGAACAAATCCAGATGTTTCTCAACCAGAAACCATGGATGAACAGAAATATCCACTGTTTGCTGAAGTCCAGGTCTGAGGCATTCAAGTCGGGCGACCCTGGCCTATACAAGAAAGTAAGAAGTCTCACAACACCAGGTTAAAGTCCAATAGGTTTATTTGGTAGCACAAGCCACTAGCTTTCACAGCGCTGCTCCTTCATCAGGTGAGTGGGATTTCAGTTCGCAAACAGGGCATATAAAGACACAAACTCAATTTACAAAATAATGGTTGGAATGCGAGTCTTTACAGGTAATCAAGTCTTAAAGGTACAGACAATGTGAGCGGAGAGAGGGTTAAGCACGGGTTAAAGAGATGTGTACTGTCTCCAGCCAGGACAGTGAGTGAGATTTTGCAAGCCCAGGGAAGTCGCGGGGGTTACAGATAGTGTGATATGAAACCAAGATCCCGGTTGAGGCCGTCCTCGTGTGTGCGGAACTTGGCTATCAACTCTGCATTGTCGTTTGTTGTGAAGGCCGCCTTGGAGAACGCTTACTCGAAGATCAGAGGCCGAATGCCCCTGACCGCTGAAGTGTTCCCCAACAGGAAGAGAACACTCTTGCCTGGTGATTGTCGAGCGATGTTCATTCATCCATTGTTGTAGCATCTGCATGGTCTCCCCAATGTACCATGCCTCGGGACATCCTTTCCTGCAGCGTATCAGGTAGACCACATTGGCCAAGTTGCAAGTGTATGTACCTTGTACCTGGTGGATGGTGTTCTCATGTGAGATGATGGCATCCGTGTTGATGATCCGGCACATCTTGCAGAGGTTGCTGTGGCAGAGTTGTGTGGTGTCGTGGTCACTGTTCTCATGAAGGCTGGGTAGTTTGCCTCAGACAATGGTCTGTTGGAGGTTGTGTGGTTGTTTGAAGGCAAGAAGTGGGGTTGTGGGGATGGCCTTGGTGAGATGTTCGTCTTCATCAATGACATGTTGAAGGCTCCGGAGAAGATGTCGTAGCTTCTCCGCTCCGGGGAAGTACTGGATGACGAAGGGTACTCTGTCCGCCGTGTCCCGTGTTTGTCTTCTGAGGAGGTTGGTGCGGTTTTTCGCTGTGGCGTGTCGGAACTGTTGATCGATGAGTTGAGCGCCATATCCTGTTCTTATGAGGGCATCATTCAGCATCTGTAGGTGTCTGTTGCGATCCTCCTCATCTGAGCAGATCGTGTGTATACGGAGGGCTTGCCCATAGGGGATGGCTTCTTTAACGTGTTTAGGGTGGAAGCTGGAGAAGTGGAGCATCGTGAGGTTATCTGTAGGATAACTGTCCTGGCTGGAGACAATACACATCTCTTTAATCTGTGCTAAACCCTCTCTCCACTCACATTGTCTGTACCTTTAAGACTTGATTACCTGTAAAGACTCGCATTCCAACCATTATTTTGTAAATTGAGTTTGTGTCTTTATATCCCCCCTCCCGCCTCCCCCCCCCCCTCCCCCCCTGTTTGCGAACTGAAATCCCACTCACCTGATGAAGGAGCAGTGCTCTGAAAGCTAGTGGCTTGTGTTACCAAATAAACCTGTTGGACTTTAACCTGATGTTGTGAGACTTCTTACTGTGTTTACCCCAGTCCAACGCCGGCATCTCCACATCATCTATACAAGAAATCCAGATAGGATCTGAGGAAATCCACCAAAGATGCCAAAAGACAGTACTGGACCAAACTAGAGTCTCAGTCTAGCCACATCGACCCCCGCCGACTGTGGCAAGGTCTGCAAGGCATAACAGGCTGCAGTTTAAAGTTTAGTTATTATTGTCACAGGTTTGCTGACAGGAACACTGCAATGAAGTTACGATGAAAATCCCCTAGTTGCCACACTCCGGGGCCTGTTCAGGTACACTGAAGGAGAATTTAGCATGCCCAATCCACCTAACCAGCACATCTTTTGGACTGCAGGAGGAAACTGGAGCACCTGGAGGAAACCCACGCAGACACGGTCGAGAACGGGACTCCGCACAGACAGTGACCCAAGCTGGGAATCGAACCTGGGTTCCTAGCACTGTGAGGCAGCAGTGCTAACCACTGTGCCACCGTGCCACAAAGTGAAATGAGGTACAAGTGCTGACTTGGAAATTTGTGGAGGTGATGGCCGAGTAATATTATCACTGGACTATTAATGCAGAAACTCAGCTAATGTTCTGAGGACCCAAGTTCGATTGAAGCCATGTAAAATCGTCGGCATCAATGCATCCCTCCCCGATGAGCTCAATGTATTCTATGCCCATTTTGAGCTAGAAATCAGCAAGAGCATGCCCTCCACCCCAGAAGCCTCGGGTGAATCTCTATCCGCGGTCACCATTGCAGATGTCAGAGCAGCCTTCTCGAAGGTCAACCCACGGAAAGCGACTGGCCCGGACGGGGTACCCACACCAGCACTCAGATCCTGCACGGACCAGCAGACATCTTTAACCTTATTGCCCACCCCGAGTTGTCCAAGGTTAGTTGAGAGTCAACCACATAGCTGTGGCTCTGGAGCCACAAGTAGACCAGACCAGGTCAGGATGGCAGATTTCTTTTCCTAAAGGACATAAATGAACCAGATGGGTTTTTCCAACAATCGACAATGGTTTCAAAGTCATCAGTAGATTCTTAATTCCGGATATTTTTTATTGAATTGAAATTCCACCATCTGCCGTGGCGGGATTTGAACCAGGTCATTAGCTGAGTTTCTGGATTCATAGTCCAGTGATAATATTACCAGGCCATCGCCTCCCCAAATACCCAAGTCAGCACTTGTACCTCATTGCACTCTGTACTCACACACTCCACTGTGGGGCATGAGAGTGGCAGAGGCAGATTTCATTGTAGCTTTCCAAAGGGAACTGGATAATCACCTGATGAGAATCAAAAATTGCAGGATTATCGGAGAAGTCAAGAGTTTGGGACTAGCTCAGTTGCTTTTGCAGCAAGCTGGCAGGGGCTTGATTAGCCAAATCATCTCCTTCCGTACTCTAATGATACTATTTGAAGATTTCACAATAATGGCCAGAATTAGATCAAAGAACAAAGAAAAGTGTTGCACAGGACAGGCCCTTCAGCCCTCCAAGCCTGTGCCGATCATGATGCCCCAACTATCCCTCTATTCATGTACCTATCCAGATGCCTCTTAAAAGCTGCCAATGTGCCACCTTCCACCACATCCTCTGACAGTGCAATCGAGGCACCCACCAACTCCCTGCGTGAAAAACGTCCTCCACACATCTCCCTTTAATTTTCCTCCTCTCACCTTGAACCTGTGCCCCCTTGTAATTGACACTTCCACCCTTGGAAAAAGCCTCTGACTATCCACCCTGTCTCTGCCTCTCATAATTTTGGAGAGCTCTATCAGGTCTCCCCTCAGCCTCCGTCTTTCCAATTCTCCGACCTCACCGGCTGCTGGAATTCTCTGGTCCCTGAATGGAGTTTTGGCTGAGTGCCAAATTCTCCATTCTCGCTGGCAATGGCGACGGTGCGTACGCCATTGGAGAATTCCGACCAGGAATATGAGGACCAACAGTTGGGACTGTTCTCCGTAAAGCAGAGAAATTTATAAGAGGATTTAGATGTTCCAAATGATGACCAATTCTGCTGGACTAAATAAGGAAAAACTGTTTGCAATAGCTGGTGGGTCAGAAGACAAAGATTTAAATTAATTAGCAAAAGAACCGGAGGGCAAGGTGAGGAGAACTTTGTTTTTATGCAGTGAGTTGTTGGGATCTGGAAGTCACTGGGAAATTGATTTAACAGTTAGGGTGTGTACTGCATGTTGGTAGGATTCTGACTAATGCCTGAAAATTGACTGGATGAATATTGGATGAGGCAAAGTCTGGCTGCTCTTCCTGTGCAGTTAGGTGAAAGCTACAGAGCAATAATAGGGCATGGCCAGAGTCAATTGGAACAATCGATCCAACTTGGTTTCATGCAATGATATAAAATATTATGATGCATCTTAACTGAACTGGAGAAACCATTCTGGCTTCCGTTTCACATTCCCAGGGCTAAAGCTTCTGTCTTCACAGCTGCAGCGTGGCCAGAACAACAGGGGTGATTCCCCCAGCCCGCTACGCTGCTGGTGCAGAACAGCGGGCCGGGAAGCAGAGGCCATTAAGTGGGCTTCCCGCTGGGTTCTATGGTGTCCGCATATCTCCGGCCACCAGATTTCCAGTGTCATCAGCTCTGTGCCAGAAATCGGCGCGGAGCTGATTTGAATATTAAAATTATCATTTAAATCCCATTAGCGGCCCGGGACTGAAGTCTCTGGGACCTCCAGCCTTTTCCCACCCCTGGCATGAGTGGTTGACTGCACCGGGGTTTACAGTAGCTCTCCACTAATGAGGAACTGACGGCCCGACCCTGCTGGAGTGAAAGGGGGGGGGGGCCATGGAGGCTCCTCCAGGAGGTCGGAGGTAAAGGGGGGTGCCCACTGAGCATTTCCAGCCTGGAAGTGTCAGCCTGGCCCCCTGGCAACTGCCCACCGAGCATCGGGCAGTGCCAAGTGGGTGGGGCCAGAAGGGGCGGGGCTTATTCGGAGGGCTGGCAAGGGCAGCGATGGGGAGGGTGGTTGCTGTGTGGCCAGCGATCGGGAGGCCGGTAGTGCTGTGCTACTGCGCATGCGTTAATCTCTGCTATAGGCCCCACCCCTGGATTTTTATTGTGATTGACGCTAGAGCACTCTGTGATGTGCAGGGTGTGGGAGATTCATATTGAAAATCCCGTTAAAAAAAACCAGCGGGATTTACTCCAGTTTTTATACAAATTTATAGAACTCTTACAGTGCAGAAGGAGGCCATTTGGCCCATCTAGTCTACACGATCCCACTCTGCTACTGTGCTAATCCCCTGACACTAGGGTCAATTTAGCATGGCCAATCAGCCTAACCCGCACATCTTTGGACTGTGGGAGGAAAGCAGTGCTCCCACAGGAAACCCATGCAGACACGGGGAGAATGTGCGAACTGCACACAGACTGTGACCCGAGGCCGGAATTGTACCATGGTCCCTGACACTGTGAGGCAGCAGTGCTGGCCACAATGCCACCGTGCTGCCCTGGCACTGAGAATTTTTTGGGGAGAATCCCAGCCAATAATTCTCTGGTTCAAATCCAGACTGCCGTCATATTCAATTAGATTTGCACAAGATTCTCGTGTTGCAAACTCCCCCCCTCCCCCCCAGGCACCCCCCAACCAGTCCCATCTCCATCAATACTTGGCATGGAATCCACCAACCTAACTTGATAATAACCCCCTGTGAATTCAATCGAAGATCATTGTTACAGTCGAAATGGAAATGCTGGCCTCTGAAATCTCACATTATTTGACATTATTCTTCTGATGCTAGTACAGCTGTCTGTCCTGAAATGATGTGGAGATGCCGGCGTTGGACTGGGGTAAACACAGTAAGAGTTTTAACAACACCAGGTTAAAGTCAAACAGGTTTAAACAACCTCTCCTCTAGCCTCAAGCTCCTCAACCTCTCCACTATGAAGGAGCAGGGCTCCGAAAGCTAATGGCATTTGCTACCAAATAAACCTGTTGGACTTTAACCTGGTGTTGTTAAAACTCTTATCCTGAAATGACACAGGGCAGAATTTAACAGTTACACACCGATGGATTTGCAGGCAGCAAGGGTTTGTGGAATTCTCCAGTGGCCCTCCTGTCGCCTTTCTCCCCGTCGCCCCTCCATCATTCCTTCAATTGTGCAAGACCCAGGGTGGCTCACCACTCACACCCCAGTTGCGGACTTTAAGTGATCAATTATTTGTGTGAGGAGACAATTATTGGCCACTAAAGGGCTGCTTCCATCTGGTCTCAATTTTGAGACTTGCAGGAGGAGTTCAGAGGTGGGGGCGGGATTGACCATCTGGTCACTCTGTTCAGACCATTGACATGAAATAAAAGGTGCATCCACCAAAAAGAAAGTTTATTTATTAGTCACAAGTAAGGCTAATATTGACACTGCAATAAAGTTACTGTGAAATTCCCCTAGTTGCAACAGTCCAGTGCCTATTTAGATCAATGCACCTAAACAGCACGTCTTTCAGACTGTGGGAGGATGACTGGAGCACCCAGAGGAAATCCACGCAGTCACGGGGAGAATGTGCAAACTCCACACAGGCAGTGACCCAAGCCAGGAATTAAACCCGGGTGCCTGGTGCTGTGAGGCAGCAGTGCTAACCACTGTGGCACCATGGTCTTCTGCCGCTCGATCCTGCCACCTGCCCCCAACCCAGCCCCCGAGTCTCTCCATAAAGACTCCTCTCCCCTCCTCTCCCCAGGCTCACCTTCCCTCCCTGCTGTGAGACCACACTTACCTGGTTCTCAGTTCTGGATTTGAGAATCTGGAGCCTGCTTGTAGTCCCATTTCTGACCAATGCTGCAACTTGCAGCACGGCAGCACAGTGGTTAGCACTGCTGCCTCACAGCGTTAGGGACCCGGGTTCAATTCCAGGCTTTGGGTCACTGTCTGTGTGGAGTTTGCACATTCTCTCCATGTCTCCATGGATTTCCTCCAGGTGCTCCGGTTTCCTCCCACGGTCCAAGGTTGTGCAGGTTAGGTTGATTGGCCATGCTAAATTAACCCTAGTGTCAGGGGGGTTTAGCAGGGTAAATATGAGGGGTTACGGAATTGGGCATGGGTGGGATTGTGATTGATGCAGACTCAATGGGCTGAATGGCCTCCTTCTGCACTATAGGGATTCTATAGATTCTATGGCACTGCTGGGACTCCAGAGCTATCAGCCAATCAGATAGGCCAGCAGTTCTCTGAGGTGTGACTTCTACATGGGAACACTACCAACTGCAAGTTCCCTTCCAAGACACTCACCGTCCTGACTTGGAAATACATCACTGTTCCTTCACTGGGTCAAATTCCTGGAGTTCTTTCCCTGTCGGCATTGTGGGTCAACCCACAGCACGTGGACTGCAGCGATTCAAGAAGGCAGCTCACTGCCGCCTTCTCAAGGGCAACGAGGGATGGGCAGTAAATGGTGGCCAGCCAGCGACACCCATGTCCCACGAATCAATGAAAAAAAAGCCAGTTTCCATGATGTAAAATGTGAAATAATTCTGTTCAGCGTATCCCGTCATTGTATTTGGAGATCCAAGGGGGCTACATAACCTATTTCTGCTCCTGTTTTTATGTCATCTTATACTCTCATCCCACAGCTGTTATGCTCAAGATTTCACTGCTGGTTTATCTTCCCTGCTGAGCTGTGGCATGTGAGAGGAGACTGCAGATGTGGCAGTCATTAGCTCTGCACCACACTGTGTGACACCGAAATTCTTTCTCTACACTCTGCTCTTAATTATTCACACTTAATTAGAGCCATGTATGAATTTAGCCATGCTGCACGTTCTGCAATGATAACCTTTTGACACAGTCAAACAAGTCGAACTCGATTGTTGTTTCCCAGGCATATATAATGTTCATAGCTGAATCAAAGTTAAGATAATTAAAGTTCTACTCCTGCTGCCTTTAATCAGCTGCTGAACCTCATCAGCTCTGAGCTCCAGCAAAGATGCAAGCAAGGCTATCTGTTTACAGTAGTGAAGGATGGTGCATACTTTCAATAATAATCAGTCAATCTCTGAGAGTATCAGTGTGAATATTTGTTACTCTCTTAAATTAGGATTTCTTATTTTCTCGATGTTAGGCAAAGCTCTGCACCCTTGGAAGACAAACCACGCTGTCCACAGTAACAGCAACCCCCAGTTCCTGTTGATGGTAAAGAGAGGCTTGCATTAATGCAGCAAAACATCCCAAAGTGTTTTACAGTCAATTAAATGTTTTCTTGGAATGTTGCAATGTATGAAACACAGCTGTCAAACTGTGCGCAGCAAGACCTTAATGTGATAATGATCAGATAATCTGCTTTATGTGACGCAGGCTGATGGATAATTATTGGCCAGGGCTCTGGGAGATCTCTCCTGCTCTTTTTCAAAGTAGCACCACGAGTTATTTTGCATCCACCTCGAAAAACAGATGGGACATTGGTCATTCCAAAGACGGAACCTCCGCGTGTGCCGTAATTGCTTGATGTGGCACTGTGATTGCCTTGGCTCTGGAGTGAGCATGAACCCACAGCCTCTGACTCAGAGACAAGAGTGCTACCCACTGAGTCACATCTGACACCTCACAATAGTTATTATCATTGAATCAGACTGCACAGCTGCAATAACATTCACAGCACACTCAGAACACCCTCCTGTATCTGATTCAAAGGAACTCCCCATGGCTGCGCAAGATGCTTTCTTTCATATTTTGGAGGAGATACAGTACCTGGCAGGATTTAATTCTTTGAGTTATATTATAAATTCAGAATTTCAAAGAGTGGACATAGGAACCTTTGCAGTCCAGTAACAGCTGGTATGTATAGAACCTGCAACATAGGCCCTGATTTTACCGGCACGCCCGCCCCAATGCTCACAGAACAGCATTCTCAGTTGGCCTCGGGCACGATCCTACGAGCCTCGGCCGCGTGTGTCGGTAAAATTCCAGCCATAATAAAGCATATCATGGTGCTTCCCAAGAGCATTATAAAACAAGATATGATGCTGAGTCTCTTTAGGGGACTAAAGCTTGCTCAAACAGACAGGTTTTAAGGAGTATCTTAAGGGGAGAGGAGAAGAGATATGGTTAGGCTGATGGGATGTTTCAGAGCTTAGGGCTGAAGCAGCTGAAAATGTGGCTGCCAACAGTGGAGTGATTGAAATTGAAGATACGCCAAAGTGGGTCTTAATCCAATGTTCTTTTTGGGACGATTCTGGATCAGGTGTACGCCTCGGATGATCACCCTCACTCAACTTTGAGAAAGTTAATCCTCAAAGATGCTCAAATGCATCTGAAGAACTGATCTAACTCTCCTTGATGGAAAGGAACCAACAGACTATTGCTGTCCTCCTTTTTAACAAGTTTTAGCTAGATTGTAAGAATCCAGACATTGAAAGGGTCCAGGCATCTCTCCTCAATAATGTACCTCTCCATTGAAGAGTGTACAGAGATGGGTTCTCAACTTTGGATACAGAAGACTATATGAGACAATGTATTTTTTAAATTATATAAAAACTTTATTAAAGAACCACAGAGGCAATTCAATTTTGATGGTATATGCAACATTGATAGTTCTAGGAGAAGAAAGTATAATCTTGCTTCTATTAGACAGATCAAGTCTTACTAATTTTACAGAGAAATATTTAAGATAGCCATCAATATTGAATGTAGTATTTACATTAAAACCATGAGTAGAAAGCTACCAAGTCTAGCAAGGCACCTCTATCCCATTTAAGGGGAGAACTATCACCACTACACTACAACAACTGTGCCTTTACCTTGAGAGATGCTGGGAATGAATTTAACAAACCTAAAAATCCTACTCTGTGGTTCTAATATTTGTATTATAAAAGAACTGAACCAGCAGAAAGCATGTTGAGCACTTGTGATGGACAACATCCTTTGTTTTTGTCAACACATTTTCATTGTAGTCAACATCGTTCAAGCAGAGTATTGTGAGATGCAGATGGTGATCACAAGACTCAGTTTTACAGATGGAACATAGAAAGCATTCTTTCTGGTTCTATCACAGCTTGGTATGTCTCCTGCTCTGCCCAAGACCACAAGAAACTACAAAGGGTCATGAATGTGGCCCAGTTCATAACGCAAACCAGCTTCCCATCCATTGACACTGTCTACACTTCCCACTGCCTCGGAAAAGCAACCAACATGATTAAGGAGCCCATGCATCCCGGACATACCCACTTCCACGTTCTTCCATCGGGAAAAAGATACAAAAGCCTGAGATCATGTACCAACCAAGTCAAGAACAACTTCTTCCCTGCTGACATCAGACTTTTGAATGGACCTACTTCGCACTGTTGTTCTTTCTCTATACCCTAGCTATGACTGTAACACTACATTCTGCACTCTCCTTTCCTTCTCTATGAACGGTATGCTTTGTCTGAATAGCACGCAAGAAACAATACTTTTCACTGCATACTACTACATGTGAAAATAATAAATCAAATCAAAAATTTCCAGGATTCAGTTGACAAGTTATTTCAGGTCATCCTTAAACTTATCCATTGTTAGATTATGGCATCTTACCATTTTTTTAAGCCTTGCTGAGATGTTGTTGAGGTAAGTTCCCGTTTTTTGCTGGAACTGCCTGGCATTAGAGGATGTAGCATATTCCGTGCTACAGGATGTTGTTGTCCTTAAGCATGCAATTATGTTCAGATATGTTTAATAACTTCTTGACAAATTCTGCCTTCAGTTTTTAATCCCTATTTCATAACAGAATCATTATTTAATAGTATAACTCCACATTTACAGCTATGTTCCTTCTTAACCGAAAGAGGCCAGAATTGGAGTGTCTCATGGTTGAAGTAGGGTACAGAGATAGGAAATAGAGGGATATGAAAATTAGGTGCCAGTCTGAAATAAAACTTGAGCTTGATGATCATGAAACATTTGTGACCTCCTCAATGTACGCTCACATATGCAATGCCTAATTTATTTTCCGTCCCATTCTTAGGATTTCCCAATCACCATGTTCTTTTCCTAATCCACTTGGCCTCATTCCTTCATCCTTCCCTTACTTCTTTCTTGGAGTCCATTTCACAAATCCCCATTGTCCCTGACGCATCATTAAATAAATGGATGTTTCATCATGTCAAAGTCAATGGAGTTTGACTTTGTCACTATCATCACTAACTGTCTACAAATCTTTCTCCGTTTTTCTTCCATTTCAGGGGTATGTGGAGCCGAGGATGGAGGTGTCTTTATGAGACTCCTTAAGAAGTTCTGATATACAGTAGGGAACAATGATCTTGGCATTCATAGACTTACATGGATGGTGCAGCACAAAAACAGGCCATTCTGCCTAACAGACCAATGTCAGCCTTTATCTTGCACCTGAGCCTCCTCTCACCAAATTTCATCCCACTATCAGCAGGTTAGGCAGCATCTGGGGACAGTAACAGAGTTACTGCAGCTAACCACTGTGCCACCGTGCCGCCATAATTTATCTGTTTTGCAATTCTATTTCACTAAAAATAACATTTCATATTGATGACCTTTCGTTCGAACTTTTATGAAAATTCACTGACCTGAAATATTCACTCAGTTTGTCTCCCCACAGACAGATGCTGAGTGTTTTTTGCATTTTCAGAATTTCATCATCTGCAGGATTTTGCTCTGATGTTCACCTGTCAACATACCTTTCTATTCTTTTCTTCTTCATATGCTTAGCTAGATTTCCCTTAAGGCCATCTATGGTATTCATTAAGACTGCTCCTTTTGCAAGCTCCACATTCTAACGATGAAGACGTTCCTTCCTAATTCCGTGCTGGATTTATAAATCAGTACTTTATCATTATTGTACCCAGATTTTGGCCCCCCCACAAGTAGAAACTTCTTCTCTGCATCCAACCTATCAAAACACTATCATAATCTTAAAGACCTCTATCGGGTCATCATTCAGCCTGTTGATTTCAAGAGTGGCAAAGCATTGGCTCTACAATCTTTCCTGATGCAAAGTGAAGTTAAAGTTAAAATGTATTTATTAGTCACAAGTAGGCTTACATCAACATTGCAATGAAGTTACTGTGTCTCTGGCGCTGTGAGGCAGCAGTGCTAACCACTGTGCCACCGTGCCACCATAATTTATCTGTTTTGCAATTCTAATTCACTAAAAATGAACTTCCAGATCTTTTTTTCATTTTTAGGGCCGCGTTAATCTGTGCCGTTGCTGCTAGTTACTTGTGTCTCTGTATCCACCCATTGCCCCTTTAACCCAGTTAGACTCTTATTTTCTCAGCAGCATGTGTCCTCCTTATTCTTCCTATTAAAATGCAGCACCTTATTCCGATCCATATTCATCCGTACGCACTACATGTGGACATGAATAAAATATGGCCACCCGTCATCTAAAAGAGCGAGGGATCTATTCTTCCACCTTTACTACATCAGTTCATGTGTAGAGAGACCTGGTAGGGCTAATAGAAAAGGTTGATCTTTGCTTGTTAATCTATTGTTAAAGCAGCTAACAACTGGCCTGCTCAGCATCGATTAGCCAAATTACAGAATTGAAAAGTGAGTAATTTACTTCAGGAAGAAGTAGGCAAGAGAATCACTAATTTCGGACTTGATTCCAACACATTCCTCCCAGTTCTGTACGTCAAGCGAATTCAGACTAATTTATGATTGTGTGTCTTTGGATTTACTTGGAAGATGCTTCAAGAGGATAAGTTACGCACTAAAGTTACTGAAGTTTCAAGCTCCTTAGCTGAGGAATCAGATGGAAACTTCACAGGGGAATTAAAAATAATTAATGGTTTTGGGTAAAATAAGATAGGAATATTGCTTTGAGGTGAATCAGGGAAATACATGTTAACAAAAACCAAATTTAAATGAGATATTCAAGACAGAATTTGCATCTACATAGAACCTGACATGATCTCAGAACATAAGAACATAAGAAATAGGAGCAAGAGTAGGCCATCTAGCCCCTCAAGCCTGTTCCGCCATTCAACAAGATCATAGCTGATCTGATAGTAGGTTCGGTTCCACTTACCCGCCCGCTCCCCATAACCCTTAATTCCCTTAATAGTTAAAAATCTATCTATCTGTGACTTAAACACATTTAACGAGGTAACCTCTACTGCTTCATTGGGCAGAGAATTCCAAAGATTCACCACCCTCTGGGAGAAGAGGTTCCTCCTCAACTCTGTTCTAAATTGACTCCCCCATATTTTGAGGCTATGCCCCCTAGTTCTTGTTTCCATTGTAAGTGGAAATAACGTCGCTGCTTCTACCCCGTCTAGCCCCTTCATTATCTTATATGTCTCTATAAGATCTCCCCTCAACCTTCTAAACTCCAATGAGTACAGGCCCAGTCTACTCAATCTCTCCTCATAAGCTAACTCCCTCATCTCCAGAATCAACCTGGTAAACCTTCTCTGTACCCCCTCCAAAGCTAATATATCCTTTCTTAAATAAGGGGCCCAAAATTGTACACAGTACTCTAGTTGCGGCCTCACACCCTGTACCCTGTACAGTCGCAGTGCTTTGAAAAATGCAGGCAAGGCAACCCCACTGAAAGTTCACATGGGCTTCAGAAACCTCCAGACCTGTGATGGAAAATCTAGGTTAGCAAGTGGGCCACCCGAGTGGCCCTCCTTCATCTCAATGGACCGCAAGATTGAAATCGGCCTTCTTCACTAACCATGACCTCATGAATAAGATTGAATGCATTTAAAATGCACAATTGTTTCATTACGAGTCATAGAAAATGTCTAATCATTTGTATATTAATAAACCTATCAACTTCAGATAGTTGGTCCAGAGGTATGATTCTTGCTTAGGGTACTATAACTGGTGTGGGTTCAAATCCTGGACGCGCCCAGTAATTGTCTCTGGGGCGGCACGGTGGCACAGTGGTTAGCATTGCTGCCTTACAACGCCAGGGACCCAAGTTTGATTCCCAGCTTGGGTCGCTGTCAGTGTGGAGTTTGCACATTCTCCCCATGTCTGCGTGGGTTTCCTCCGGCTGCTCCAGTTTTCTCCCACAGTCCAAAGATGTGTAGGTTAGGTGGATTGCCAATGCTAAATTGCCTCTTAGTGTCAGGGGGACTAGTTCGGGTAAATGCATGGGGTTATGGGGATAGGGCCTGGGTGGGATTGTGGTCGGTGCAGACTCGGTGGGCTGAATGGCCTCCTTCTGCACAGCAGGATTCTATGGTCCTATAAAGGCTAAGTAAATATTTATGCTTGTTTGGAAACAGAGGGAGCACACAGCTCTCACAATCAATGTTGTGAGCAATCAGCACCCACCTCACCTCACTTGCTCCTGCTATCAGTTCAGTTATTTTGGTAGGAAAAAACTACGTGGATGGAAACCAACAGAATGTGACAACCTTGCACGTGGGCAAGGGTCAACAGAATGTCACAGGGGGCCGCACTCGGAACCCTGATGGGCCGCATGTGACCCGCGGACCGCACTTGCCCACCACAGCTGCAGAGGATATCGAGATTGGAGACAATAATGTCCAGCTTTGTGTGATGTGGTGATTTCAGCCGGGGATGAGCAGTGCCATTTTGGGGATTAGTCTTATTTCTGTCAGACTGTCAGTATTTTGAAGGGCTGAAATCGCTTCAAAGGTGAGCAATTTTGATTGAAAAGCTTTAAACTTCCAATAATACAGTCATGTCGATTTGGTTTCAGTTTTTCCCTCAGACATTTCCTCACATTCCAAGACATTACCTTCCCTGAGATTTTATTGGGTGAGGGATTTGGTACAAACCCAATGGCTGGAATTTTCCGGCCCTGTCGCTTGAAAGCCGGAAAAACCCACCCGAGGTCAACGGACCTTTGCAAGGCCCGCGTCCTGCCTGTTGTGATTCCCGTGGTGGGTGGGATGGGAAAATTCCACCCCTTGTGCGGCAGGGATATTCATTATCATCGTTTTTACAAAGGGGGAGCAAAAACATGCAGACAACTTTTGTATCAGCTGGAGTGTTATACATTTCTGAAAACACACCGAACATATTGTGAAGAACATCAAACTCACCACAAGGAAATAACACTTGAACATAATCGGATTTGGGATTGCAATGTGTCTACGTCAGTGTTGCTGTGCACAGTGTGGGAGACCCTGTGTATTGTCAGAGTGATTCGTCAGCACAGGAGCAGGCCATTCAGCTTAACTGCTCTGTATCACCATTTATACTCCTCATGAACCTCCTCCCACCCCCTCTTTTCTAGCCCTATCAGTAGCCTGTTACTACATCTCGAAGGACTAAATCGCAGAGGCTTTGGCAGTTGCTCACTGCTGAGAGACATCAGCCCCTGCTTTCAACATCACCACAGCTCCTCACAGTCAACACCAATAAATGAATAACTCATCACAGACTTCAGTACGCGGGAGGTCCCCATGTTTTCGGCTATCTCCGTGCGTCAACTGTGATGTACAGCCTGTTTGAGAAAGACAGTAGCGTGCACAGTATCAACATTTCATGGCTTTTCCCAGTATTCCCATTGGATTGCATCCCATCAGTGCACGCATTTCTGAAAACGCACCGAGCATATTGTGGAGAACGTCAAACTCACCATGAGGAAATAATATTTTAACATCATTGGATCTGGGATTGCATTGTGCCTATTTCAGCCCTGCTGTGCACAGAGTGGAAGGCCCTGTGTATTGTTACAGTGATTCCACAGCACAGGGGCAGCACGGTGCCACAGTGGTTAGCACTGCTGCCTCACAGCTCCAGAGACCCGGGTTCGATTCCCGGCTTGGGTCACCGAGGAGAGTTTGCACGTTCTCCCCGTATCTGTGTGGGTTTCCTCCGGTTTCCTCCCACAGTCCGAAAGACATGCTGACTAGGTGTATTGGCCATGCTAAATTCTCCCTCAGTGTACCTGAGCAGGCACCAGAGTGTGATGACTTGGGAATTTTCACAGTAACTTCATTGCAGTATTAATGTAAGCCTACTTGCGACACTAATAAATAAACTTAAACATAAACAAACAGGCCATTCAACCAAATCATCCTTTATGTTCCACATGAACCTCCTCCCTCCCCTTTCTTTTCCAGCCATATCAACATATTCTTATTGATATGTTACAGATGCGGAATGAATGTGAACTTAGTTGCCCCACTGTGGTGTATTGAGGTCACCCAAAAGGTAGTCAAATTATAAAGGCAAAATACTGGAATCTGAAACAAAAACAGAAAATGCTGGAAAATCTCAGCAGGTCTGACAGCATCTGTGGAAAGAAAATAGAGCCAACGTTTTGAGATGACCCTTTGTCAGAACTGTGACGAAGCGTCATCTAGACTCAAAACTTTGGTTCTATTCACTCTCCACAGGCTCGCCGATAGTCAAATGTGTTGTTTAAAAGAAGCAACTTCTTTATATTAAAAAAAAGTTTAACAATGAGGATAACTCAGCCAAACAGTAATAACTATGAAAACAGGAGCACTAGTAAAATAGGTTTTGCTTACAGGTCACCCTCTTGCAGGCTGAAAAGCCCACCAAAACCCGCACATGCTCAGAACCCTCAACAATAAAACAATTACACAGGAGAAAAGGCCGATAAGAACATTCTGTACTCAAAATGAAACTCTGTGACACTGACAAAATGCGATGCCGGGATTCGCTGCAGTCATTTTCAAGAAGTCAAAATGGTTCATTGATGAAAGAGCTAAGATTGTTCTAAAATATGTCAATAACCTGAGCAGCCATGGTGCAAAGCAATCATTCCTCCAAACACAAGTTCCAGCTTAAGTAATGAGAGGTTGTTTCATGGTTTCTTTGATCAAAGAAGGGCACAATGTAAGAAAATAAACCTGAGATCAGTGTTCTGACAAATATATACCAGGGAGCCAGTTAAATCCTTCACCTTAGCTCCAATTAATAAGAAATTACCTGGGATTTACCGCCCAACTTGTGTCTAGAAGTGAATGATGTCAGAGTCTGGCTCGCAGCAACCAGTCTGTATTGAATGTGAATTTGCCTTGCCTCGCCTAAATTAGGAGCCCCACAAGACATTTAATGAATAAATTAACCTGTTTTGCCAAATCATCCAGTAGACCAAGTCTTGCACTTAAAATTATTGACTACTAAACCATAATTATTCAATAATTAAGTTTTAATATTGAATATGCAAGTCATTAGTTGACACAAAGATGGGATTACCAGCTACTTAAATATTAAATCATTCATAAACAGAAATACTTAACATTAAGGGTAGCAAAGGATATGAGATCTATTGTAGTATTATGTAATTTGGTATCAACCATATCAATGATCATCAAATGATCGTTGAAATCAGTGTCTGAGACAACTACAAACCAGTCAGATTAATTAAGGATCAAATTCCTTCGATAGCCACTGAGTTAACAGCATTGGATGGTGATTGAATAGATTAGACTGTACATTGTTATAATTCAGGTCAGAAACTCCAAAGTGTTTTGTGAAGCCCACCTGGATCAGTAAAGTAAAGTAAAGGAAAATGTATTTATTAGTCACAAGTAAGGCTTAAGTTAACACTGCAATGAAGTTACTGTGAAATTCCCCTAGCTGCCACATTCCAGCGCCTGTTCGGGTCAATGCACCTAACCAACGCATCTTTCAGAATGTGGGAGGAAATCCACACAGACACGGGAGAACGTGCAAACTCCACACAGATAGTGACCCAAGCTGGGAATCGAACCTGAGTCCCTGGCGTTGTGAAGCAGCAGTGCTAACCACTGTGCTACCATGTTGTCCATAAGTATAAGTTGTGGATTTTGAATTTGGCTAGGGTAAGCATGAGATGCTTCACTTGAGATATGATTCAATTGACCCACTGGGGAACTTTTACCAAACCAAGTTTATTTTAACATGTATAGAAAGGAAATTAACAATAACTTTTATCAATTGCAAACAAGAATAAAAACAACCATAACATTGTAAAACCCTTAACAGGTATATGGAATGTTCCAATCAGACAAACATCCCTGTAAAAAACCCTTGCCACAGGTTTAGCACAGAAAATACCAATGCTCACGTAATGCTGGAATTTAGTCCTTGGGTAGAGAATTGAAACTCTGACCTCTCAGCTTTGTAACTTCTAGTAGTCCTCTTGATATACACCCAGAACAGTTTGAAGTCAGAACAGCTTCCCAAAACATCAGGGAGAGAGAGACTCCAGGCAAACCAACCACCAATAGCAGATTTTCCACTCCAGAAAGGCCAGGAACCTTGCTTCCAGCTAACAGCAGTATTTCCAAAACCAGGGAGAGAGAGAAAAAATCTTCTTTTCAGCCTGATGTCCACCCACTTCTAAACTAAAACTGAAAGTAAGTCCTTGAATTCATCTGGGGAGGAACCACCAGACTTTGACCTATCAATTAATTTTTCCCTCGACAATGTAGGGTCATAAAAGATCCCAGAAAGTACCTGAAGCCCAGAGTAAAAACAAACAAAACCCCATTTAAACCATTGAAGCAGCAATAAAAGGACTTCTAGCAAACAGGCCGGCAATAATGTATAAAAAAAGCTGCTTATCTGCAGAGGGCATGATTTAAAAAAACACATTTCTTAAAGGTACACTAGCATCACAACATGCTGATAGTTAGAGCTATAACCAGAGATTAGATGACCATGTCCTCATGAGCCTTGTGGTTGAGCTGATCTTTCCCCCCTGAGGTGGGAGATTGAATAGAAGAGCTGCATTGATGGTGGAATTATCCACTACACTTGGATTCTCTATTCCGAGGTGAATTCACCTTAAGTACAAATTACTGTATCTGAGCTAAAAGCAAATTACTGCAGATGCTGGAATCTGAAACCAAAAGAGAAAATGCTGGTAAATCTCTGCAGCTCTGACAGCATCTGTAAGGAGAGAAAAGAGCTGATGAAGGGGATAGATAGAGTGAACGTTCAAAGACTATTTCCTCGGGTGGATGGAGCTATTACAAGGGGGCATAACTATAGGGTTCGTGGTGGGAGATACAGGAAGGATATCAGAGGTAGGTTCTTTACGCAGAGAGTGGTTGGGGTGTGGAATGGACTGCCTGCAGTGATAGTGGAGTCAGACACTTTAGGAACATGTAAGCGGTTATTGGATAGGCACATGGAGCACACCAGGATGATAGGGAGTGGGATAGCTTGATCTTTGTTTCAGATAAAGCTCGGCACAACATCGTGGGCCGAAGGGCCTGTTCTGTGCTGTATTGTTCTATATTCTATGTTCTATGTTCTATGTTTCGAGTCCAGATGATCCTTTGTCAAAGCTTTGAGAAAGTGCCATCTGGACTTGAATCATCAGCACTGTGTCTGAGCTGGTTGGTTTTCCTCTCCGCTTCTTGATCTCAGACAAGTTGTGCTGTAAAATGTCTTATACCTGTCTATATGTGTCTGTTACACCTATACAAATGGACTCCAGTGACATCTTACTCTGCTATACCCGGTGCTTATAAAGGTACAGTTAAATAATCTGCTAGATAAAAATTGTGATTGGACATGACTAGTGAAGATAGCATGGCAATCTATTAACTGCAAAGGAAAGTTCACTGACAGGACCTAATAAACAGCCACAACCACTACCAACCAGAAGGACAAGGGCAGCAGTTACATGGAAGCACTATTGTGTAATGGAGAATTGATACGAGGAAGCGCGGAGGGTTAAAAATAACGGAATTTATTTACACGATGGTGTTCACTACAGGGCTGCTTTTTCACTCTGGTAGATACCCACGCTAGTGACCTGCAACATCCCTCCTGGTGAATACATGAATATATTAACACACAGTGCTTAGTGCAGCTACCAAGAATCAATATTAATACATAACGTTTCCTCCTTCTTTAAATTGAACCTCACCAACAAATTCAAACAGTGCAAATGTGAACAATAATCAGTAAAAAATAATCAATAAATCATATGGTCTGGAGGCCATCACTCTTGGAATGGGTGACAGTGAACCTCTGGCACCATCTGCTTTGTATGAATGACAGCAGTGGTTGGTTTGAGTGGCTTGATGTTGCATTTAGAGGTTGACTCTGTGTTTGGTCAACAGATGAGGTGTCGCTTTCCTCAGTAGTGTCTGTCGGTGTCAGGGATGCAGGAAGGTTTAGGTCAGTACTTTGTCCAGTTGAACCCGGATTTTCACCAGGTTCCATTTCCAGAAAATCAGTTATTCCCACCAACAGCTGGTCCACATGCCTCCTTCAGATGACATGGCGGCACGGTAGCACAGTGGTTAGCACTGCTGCTTCACAGCTCCAGGGACCTGGGTTCGATTCCCAGCTTGGGTCACTGTCTGTGTGGAGTTTGCACATTCTCCTCGTGTCTGCGTGGGTTTCCTCCGGGTGCTCCAGTTTCCTCCCACAGTCCAAAGATGTGCGGGTTAGGTTGATTGGCCATGCTAAAATTGCCCCCTAGTGTCTTGGGATGCGTGGATTAGTGGGTAAAATATGTAGGGATATGGGGGGTGGGATTGTGGTCGGTGCAGACTCGATGGGCCGAATGGCCTCTTTCTGTACTGTAGGGTTTCTATGATTCTATGATTATCTCTGGTCTGGACGGTATACGAGACAGGTCTAGTCTGTGCAAGGATCAGGGCAGGAACCCATTCCTCTCCTGTGGAGTAATTCCTGGCCAATGCTCCTTGTCCTTGGTGAAAGACACAGGAGTGACTGGTGTACTGTCTACTTGTTCAGAGTAAAAGATACAACCACTAAAGTAGTTTGAGGAACTACTAGCTGAAGAACTACTGGGTAGTGGTAATCGTAACAGTCCATCTGCATTACAGTGTAGACTTGATTGTTGATATTTAATGGAATAAGCATGTGCCAACAATAGCAATATCCATCTCTGTGTAGTACTTGCTGCCAGAGATGAAATTCTTGTGTGTAGTCCAAAATGGTAATTAATGGATAATGAGCCGTCAACAGTGTGAACATCCTTCTGTACAGGAATGGATGAAATTTATTTACTCCAAAGTTAATCCCGAATATTGGGCGGCACGGTGGCACAGTGGTTAGCACTGCTGCCTCACAGTGCCAGGGACCCGGGTTCAATTCTGGCCTCGGGTCACTGTTTGTGTGGAGTTTGCACATTCTCCCCGTGTCTGCATGGGTTTCCTCTGGGTGCTTCTGTTTCCTTCCACAATTCAAAGATGTGTGGGTTAGGTGGATTGGCCATGCTAAATTGACCCTAGTGTTGGGGGATTAAGGGTAAATATGTGGGGTTGCGGGAATAGGGCCTGGTTGGGATTGTGGTTGGTGCAGACTCGATGGGCCAAATGGCCTCTTTCTGCACTGAGGGATTCTATTTCCCTTTTTAGTTGTGTGTTGTTACTTTCAAGGTTTGAGATGCAGAAGCAATGGGTCTTTCTTCATCCTACAGCGTGAAAGTGGGGGGACCTCTGACCTGCCTTCCCACAATTATAACAGTGGCAGGATAGTGATGGATGGCCACCATCCAGAGGCCTCATTGGATCTAACCAGCAGTGGGAAAGGCCCATGTCAAGCACCCGGCCCAGTAGTTTTTCCTGCAAGGGCTGGTAGTGGGTTGTGTGTGTGTGTGTGTGAGGGGGGTCTCCCCAAGTCCTTTGGAAAGCCCTCTCTGCCTTCTCACCATGGTCATTCAAACCCCAGAACCCAACCCCTCTTTCCCCCGACGAGACCCCAAAACACATAACCTGTTTGGGTTTTGAAATACAATCATTACTACCTGGTCGGTCATTGTCATGTAACCTCTGCCACAAGGGAATGTCCGAGGGAAACCATGTTACACTCAGTTCAATAAAGAAATTTACACCAGAAACACCAAAGGTTTTGAGCCCGGTACATCCCAAAGCCCGATCCAATAGCATTTGCCTTTGTCATGGAGAGTTACCCACCTCTCTTCGACGAGCAACACTACAAGGCAGGACTTCCTGTTCCTCAGGGCAAAGTTCCTGCCCCCAGCTGCTATTAGCTGGCTGTGGGACAGCCAATATTCTCCTTGGTGGGATCAGGATTCCGTCACCACACAAAATTCAGCCATATGAGTTTAGGTAATTTACAGGCAATTTTCCTGCAATGTCCACTAAGTCTTTGACGGTATATTAGTGTTTAGCAACCTCAAAGATCTACAATGGGTGACAGTATCTGTAATCAGGTGGGTGACATTTGAATGCTGTGCCCTGGGTCTCCATGTGATAAATTGGATATGCAGGAACTCAATGGAAGGAAAATGCAGAAGCCACTTGTGCATAACAAGGTCCAACAATCTGATAAATAAGCAGAGAATTCATACTGGTGATGTTGGTTGAGAGATAAATGTTGGCCAGGGCAATGGGAGAAATTCCTTGTGTTTTATCATATAAAGTCATGGGGTATTTTACATACTGGTGTTTCAGTTTGAAGAATGGGTCCTCCAACAATGGAAGGTCTACTTTTTTCAGTTCACAGTGAATGAATGACACCAGTTTTCCATTGCACGTCCCCAAAGGCCTTTTCTAGACTTTTGTGCTGCAAGTTGCTCTCAGTCAGTTTTTTAAAAAAGCACGCGATCCTCGACAGAGAGCCTAAGGCCTGTTTGAGCAAGACCAAAACTGTGTGTCTGCTTAACCAGTCAGAACAGATAATCTGTAATGCATTGTGCAGTCTCCGAACCAGGAAACATTCGGTTGAATTTTAATTCAATCTCAAATCGATGAATGGGTGAGTGAAATAAGATTGGATTGAGAAAGAAGGGGAGAAGAAAACAAAAACTTGCATTTATATTGCACCTTCACACCGACGAGACATCCCAAAGTGCTTTCCAGCTAATGATGTATTTCTGAAGTATAGTCCCTTTGTGATAGGTAAAGTTGCGATAGTCCCAGATGACCATAGGCTGCTCTCCCCTTTGAGGGGAAATTGAACAGGATTTAAAAAGAAGTCGTCATAAAGGGGAGAACATGTGGGTGAAAAAATTAGGGCAGGTTTGGATGAAAGGAACTGATGTGCTGTAAAAGCATGATAAGAAATAAAGGCTGGAACATTGTAGTACACAGGAAGGCGATGGCCTAATGGTCATTACACTGGACCATTAATCCAGAAACATTTTGAAGAACCAGTAGCCATCCCGATGACATGAAGCAGCATGTACTGGTTGAACAGGAAGGTTGTTAGTAGATTCTAATCAGGGCTCTGCTGGTGGTGCAGAGGATGGATCGACTGCCGGATCTAAGTTATCGCCAAAAGCAAAAGCGCTATTTTTTGTCTGCGAGTTTTTTTGTGTGCTGCCGTACTACAGGTTCAGGGTTTGAGGTGTTATGATGCTGAGTTGAATCCGAAAGCTGATTGCTTTGGTCCTGGGATTCAGCAGTAGAATTACTACATTCCTGTGTATCAGAGTCAGTTTCCTGTTCTGACGTCATGCTGTTGGAGCGGCTTAGGTGCCACTAATCTTCCACTTGTATCCCAATAGACTGGAGTTTGTTTTTAAGTTGAGAATCAAGGGTCGAGAGCTTCAAGTTTTTAGGTGTTCAGATCACCAACAACCCGTCCTGGTCCCCCCATGCTGGCACTATAGTTAAGAAAGCCCACCAACACCTTTACTTTCTCAGAAGACTAAGGAAATTTGCCATGTCAGCTACGACTCTCACCAACTTTTACAGATGCACCATAGAAAGCATTCTTTCTGGTTGTATAACAGCTTGGTATGGCTCCGGCTCTGCCCAAGACTGCAAGGAACTACAAAAGGACGTGAATGTAGCCCAATCCATCACGCAAACCCACTCCCATCCATTGACACTGTCTACACTTCCCGCTGCCTTGGCAAAGAAGCCAGCATAATTAAGGACCCCATGCATCCCAGACATTCTCTCTTCCACCTTCTTCCATCGGGAAAAAATTACAAAAGTCTGAAGTCATGTACCAACTGACTCAAGAACAGCCTCTTCCCTGCTGCCATCAGACTTTTGCATTAAGTTGATCTTTCTCTACACCCTAGCTATGACTGTAACACTACATTCTGCACTCTCTTGTTTCCTTCTCTATGAACGGTATGTTTTGTCTGTATAGTGCGCAAGAAACAATACTTTTCACTGTATGCTAATATATGTGACAATAACAAATCAAATCAAATGAAATCAAAAATCTTGTTCCTTAATTAAGTTCTGGGAACAGTCAACCTGTATGCCTATAGAAGAGAGCTTCCTTTTTGGAGGAGGTTCCATTTTTGGGTCCTCCGTTTTGGTGATTGTTCCAACCCAAGAGTGGAATTGATGAAATGGAACAGGAAATCAGACTTTGGCCAGAATTCTCCGACCTTCCCCGTGGCTGGGATTCTCCCATCACACTGCAGTGAATGAAGTTTTGGTTGAGTGTCGAATTCTCTGTTCTCGCTGGTAGCAGTGGTGGGGTGAATGAGATCGGAGAATTCCACCCTTTATTGGGCTAATCATTAACAAAAGTAATGGTACAGTACCGAACACAGATATATGTGCAAAGTTGCAGAAACAAGTGAGACATAGTACCAAAGGCTCCAAAGAATAATGTGCTGTGAGTTTGGTTTGGATTAAGACCTTGAAGCAATATTCTGATGTGTGAAGCAACCCCAGAATTGAACAGGGATTAAAAAGAATAGACATAAAGGGTGTGGGTGAAAAAATTAGGGCAGGTTTGGATCAAAGAAACTGATGTGTTTTAAAGCATGAAAGCAAATAAAGGATCGAACATTGTAACACATGGGAAGGTGATGGCCTAGTGGTATTATCACACGACCATTAATCCAAAAACTCAGCTGATGTTTTGGGGACATGATTTCGAATCCCACCATGGCCTGGTGATATTATTGCTGGACGATTAATCCAGAAACTTAGCTAGTGTTCTGGGAACCTGGATTCAAATCCTGCAATGGCAGATGCTGTAATTTGAATTCAATAAAAAATATCTGGAATTAAGAATCTACTGATGACCATGAAAGCACTGTTGATTGTTGAAAAAATGCATCTGGTTCACTAATGTCCTCGAGGGAAGGAAATCTGCCGTCCTTACCTGATCTGGCCTACATGTGGTTCCAGAGCCACGGCAATGTGGTTGACTCTCAACTGCCCTCTGAAATGGCCTAGCAAGCCCCTCAGTTCAAGGGCAAATAGGGATGGGCAATAAATGCTGGCCCAACCAGCGACACCCATGTCCCACGAATGAATAAAAAGATGCTGCAATCGGGCAAAACAAGTCATGACAGATGAGAAACCTTTGTTAATCAACTGGTTAGACCTCAGATGGAGGGCTGTGCCCAATTCTGGACAACAGAAATAGTTTAGGAAGCATGTCAAGGCATCGGAGAGGCTGCAGAGGAGATTGATTGGACTGATAGCAGGAAATGAAGGACTTCAGATATGTGGTGAGAGTGAAGAAGCTGGGATTGCAGCAGATTTAGAGCAGATTTGATGGAGATCTTTAAAGTAATGACATATTCTGGTAAAGTAATAAAGAGAAATTGATTGGACTGGCAGAAGGATCGGTAACAATAGAGGACACAGATTTAACATAATTCAGAATAAAAGACTTTGATGGAAAACTTATTTAAACAAGCAATTGCGGCTTTCAGCCAAGCTTCACGTAATGTTTTCAGGTGTTAAGATCTGAAAAGGCTTTGAGCTGTAAGCAAGTTGTGTGGATTTTATTTTTAATGCACCACTTTACACACAAAATAATTTAATTACTGTTTTTTTTAAATGACTAATCTCATTGAATGTGGAATTATGTTGATCAGCAGAGGCCTCAATTTTCTTTATTTTGCAGCAAGTCTTTCTTTTTGTCTCCTGTGTATACCAAGTACAGGCTGTCATCTGTCTTCTGTCAGACACAAAACCTCCAACCATGGAAACTCATGATGCACATGGAGAATCAAACAGGCACACCGCTTCTTCTGGGTTGATTAGAGTCATGGAGTCATAGTCATAGAGTCATACAGCCCAGAAACAGGCCCTTCGGCCCATCATGCCCATGCCAACCATCAAATACCAATCTATACTAATCCTTTTGTTCGGTGGCACAGTGGTTAGCGCGACTGCCTCACAGCGCCAAGGACCCGGGTTCAATTCCAGCCTTAGGTCACTGTATGTGCGGAGTTTGCACTTTCTCCCCATGTCTGTGTGGGTTTCTTCTAGGTGTTCCAGTTTCCTCCCACACTCCAAAGAGGTTGATTGGCCATGCTAAATTGCCCCTGAGTGTTGGGGGATTAGCAGGGTAAATACATGCGGTTACAGGGATGGGACCTGGGCAGAATTGTTGTCGGTGCAGACTCGATGGGCCAAAAGGCCTCCTTCTGCATTGTAGTGATTCTATGATACTATTTACCAGCACTTGGTCCATGGTCTGCTATGCCTTGATGATTTAAGTGCTCATCCAGATGCTTCTTAAACCTTGTGAGTGTACCTGTCTCCACCACCCTCTCAGATAGCGCATTCCATATTTCCACCACACTCTGGGTGAAAAAAACTTTTCCTCAGATCCTCTCTAAACCACTTACTCCTCACCCTCTGGCCTAAGACACCTCTGCCATGGGGAAAGTACTGAGAGTTTCAGACAGAAGGGAGCTGCTTAATGTGAATGTGCTGCTGCTTTCCTCACACTTAATTATTTCTTTTGTCTATTTATTCTTGGGATGTAAGCATCGCTTGGGAAGGCTAACATTTATCACCCATCCCTTAGCTGTCCCTGAGTAACTAAGAACATGAGGAATGCTATTTAACCCTTGTAGAAAAGCAACATTTTTACTTCATAGAACTTGACCAGTTAAGAACTCAACCACATTAGTGAGGGACTGAAATCATGTACAGTCTCAAGTTAAGGCTGCAGTTTTCTTCCCAAAAGAACATTAGTGAATGTATTTGGTCTTTACACCAAGCTTAATAACTTCATAATCTTTATAGACACCAGTTCTTGTTTCCAGATTTTTCTTTTGACTTGAACCCATCTTCAGCTAGATTATTAATGTTTCTGAATAACTCGACCAGTCATAAATGTGCATAAATATAATAAATAATATGTATATCAATATAATAAATGAATAAAATGTAGCAAACAATATTGTAAACAATATTGTTTACGAAGTCTATTACATTTTTTTCATTAACTGTTTTTTTCTTGCATAACATTTCAATTAGTCATCTCTACGAGGCGGGTTAATCTATGAACTTCCAACTCTCAGTTTTCCAATGCTATATCATGTTCCAGTCTGCTGGGAAATTGTGCAATTACCTAATTCAAAAGCAATTGACACTGACCCTATAAATGTAGAATTATCACACTTATCATGTCCTCTGGTCACCCATCCGTTATGTCACATTGTAAATCTTTCAATCAAAACTGGTTAGAAAATGATAAACTGATTCTGTTTTATTACCAGCTGGCATTGAAGCATTGTGACAGCAAACGCTTTTCCATCTACAAGATGCACTGAAGCAACTCGCCGAGGCTCCTTTGACAGCGCCTTACAAAACCATGACTTTCACCATCTGGAATGACAAGAAGAATTCGATAAGGCGTTGGTAAGGCCACATCTGGAGTATTGTGTGCAGTTTTGCTGTCCTTATCTGAAGAAGGATGTCCTTGCTATAGAAGGGGTACAGCAAAGGTTTACCAGGCTGATTCCTGGGATGGCAGCTCTGTCGTATGAGGAGAGACTAAGTCGGTGAGGATTATATTCACTGGAGTTTAGAAGAGTGAGGGGGACCTCATAGGAGGGGTTCGACAGGGTAGATTCAGAAGGAATGATCCCAATGGTGGGTGAGTCCAGAACCAGGGGTCATAGTTTGAGGAGAAGGGGTGAACCTTTTAGAACTGAGGTGGAGAGAAAGTTCTTCACCCAGAGGGTGGTGAATGTGTGGAATTCACTACCACAGAAAGTAGTTGAGGCAAAAACATTGTGTGATTTCAAGGAGAAATTAGGTAGAGTTCTTACAGCTAAAGGGATCAAGGGATATTGGGGGGGAGAGGGGATCAGGATATTGAATTCGATGATCAGCCATGATCAAAATGAATGGCGGGGCAGGCTCGAAGGCCAAATGGCCTACTCCTGCTTCTATTTTCAATGTTTCTATGTTTTTATGTAGGAGCAAGCACATGGGGACACCACCAGCTCCAAGTCATGTACCGTCCTGACCGGGGCATGTATCGCTGTTTCTTCAGTGTCCATGGATCAAAATATTGGAACTCCCTACCTAACAGCACAGCGGAGGGCCCCTTTATCAAACAGATTGCAGCAATGCCTAGAAGAAGGTTCATTGCCACCTTCTCAAGGGGCAACTAAATAGACAATAAGTGAAAAACGTGCTAGCAACGTCGATATCCCAAGAACTAATTATAAAACATACCTTTTACTGGAGGGTTAGTGTAAGGACAGGTAGATGAGAGGGTTAAGAGGGCATATGAGATTCCTGCCTTTATTAACCAAGGCATAGAATATAAGAACAAAGAAGTTACAATGAAGCTGCATAAAATGCTGGTTAGGCCACAGCTGGTGTATGTCCGCAGTTCCGATCGTCACACTACAGGGACGATGCAATTGGCCGAGAGAGCGTGCAGAGGAGATTCAACAGGATGTTGCCTGGGCTGGAATGTTTCAGCTATGAAGAAAGGTTGGTTCGGGCTAGGGTTGTTCTCCTTAGAGCTGACAAGGCTGAGTGGGGACCTGATTGAGGTGTACGACATAGATAGGATAGATAGGAATAAACTTTTCCCCTTAGTAGAGGGGTCAATAATCAGGGGGCATAGATTTATGGAAAGGGGCAGGATATTTACAAAGGATTTGAGGAAAAATGTTTTTACCCAGTGTGGTGAACCATCGTTGGTTCCCACTGGATAGTACTGAGCCAGGGCTGGCCAGTATTACAAGGATGTATATATGTTACTGTTGGATTGTACTACTGTTGCTGTTGGGTTAGGGTGGGGTTGTTACACCTGTGTTTGTTACTGTTGTGGCATATCCCAGTCGGGCTCCGCCTCCTGGGAGAGGTATAAGAGTCCCTGCTCTGGCCGGGACCCCTTCAGTCTGGGATAGTGTACTTAAGTTCTGATAGCTTCATTAATAGTAAATAAAAGCCTTCATTTACTGAAGCTTCGAGCCTCGTGTCTAAATTGATGTGCATCACCCAGAGGGTGGTGGGAATCTGGGACTCACTGCCTGAAAGAGTGATGCAGGCGGGAAACCACACGACTTTTAAGAAGCATTTAGATGAGTGCTTGTAACGCAAATGTAGGAACGAAATAAAATGAGTCACGCCTTGGAGACAATATCGAACTTCAAGAGAAGTTTTTATTCCACATGCATGAGGGAAAGCTGAACTTGGGCCTGAAATCTCATGTTGCCTGCGAGTTCTCTCTGCCCATCGTGGATTCATACAGGTTATTATACTTCTTTGAGTTGCAAAGGTTTAAATTAGCATATTAATTCCTTGAGTTGGATACAAGATCATGACTCCTAATCTCATTATGCAAACTACATTGTTCAGTACATCTCTGTTTATCATTTTTCTGGACATTTCGTTTCCCGCTTATAATGTCGAAGCGTTGTATTTGCCCAACCGATTTACAATGCTGTGTTAATCTTTCCCCCTCCCTCTGCTAGGTGATCATGTTTTCCAGAAGACTATGCCCTCCCTAGGCTGTATGGAGCCTGGCTGTCTTAATGTCGGTTCTCCCACTGTTGTGATAATTCGGAAAGGTCTCCTGCACATTAGAAGTTGATAGCATGCTTTACTCATTATCTGTCGGCAGAGCAAGCCTTTATCTATCTACATTAACCCTTTTCTTCCTTCTGGTGAGGCCTGTCTCTCTGGGCTTGCTCTATGTAGCCCTGCATGTATTACACTGAAATTTAAAAAAATATGAACGGACATGTAAATTAAAATATAAAAAACACGATCCCTGATATTGCCCTTCAACTGCAAACAAGGCTATGGACAAGTGTTGGAAAAGTGGATTAGAATTCATTGAGGAGAGGCAGTGGTCACTGGATTCGTATTCCAGAGACCCAAGACAAGCTCTGGGGGTCTGGGTTCAAATCCCACCACAGCAGATGGTGAAATTTGAATTCAATAAATATCTAGAATTAAAAAGTAATTGTCAATTGTCATAAAAACCCATCTGGTTAATTAATACCCTTAAGGGAAGGAAATCTCGCCTACATGTGAACTCGAGACCCACAGCAATCCGATTGGCTCTCAAGTGCCCTCTGAAATGGAGGGCAGTTTTAGATGGGCAATAAGTGCTGGCCCAGCCAGCGACACTCACATCCTGTAAAGGAATTTTTAAAAAATAGATAGGTGCTTGAGACTAATGCAGAAAGGATGGGCTAAAGTACCTCTTTCTCTGTTGTTCAATTAAAATGACCATTTTGATTGCTTTTTGCTGAAAGATGTGATAGCCCTAAAAAAAAGAGTGCAACATTTGTGTGTCACTCTGGTACAGTGGTGGAGACAGCCTACCCCTTGCCTCAGCCCTGAGATTCTCAATAGCCCTGTCACCCTACCTCCCAACTTCACAGATCATTCAGATTTTGGCAACAATATCGAAATATATACCAAACCACCACTCGGGGCCACTTCACGATAGAACAACAACTTGCTGCTTTGCCAGAAGAGAGAATGGTGGATCATTTCCCAGGTCGCCACCTGGCAACTTCCCATCTTTCTACAACCCCCGGGGAATTTTGTTTGATTGCTGGCAAGCTGTTTCATCAGATTGAGAGAGATAAAGCATATTGACCCGTGGAGGGAGAGGCTGGGAAGGGTGGCTGAGAGTTGATACAATGGGAGGAATTTTAAATCCTCAGGCTTTTAGGCGAGATTCTGACTTAGAGGCGTTCAGTCATAATCCCACAGATGGTAGCTTCGCATCATTGGCCCCTCAGCCAAGCACATACACCAAATGTCTGAAGCTGCGGTTCCTCTCGCACTGAGCAGGATTACTGCTGCAACAACAGCGTCAGTAGGATAAAGCCAACCTGTCTCACCAAATTCTAATCCCAGCTCATGTTCCCGATTCCGGGGCAGGCGAGGTGGCAAAATTCCAACCAATGAGTGCAGTTTGAAAGGAGGATACTCAGAAAATTTGAACAAAGGTTTGAGGGGTGGGGGAATTGATGTTGATACATTGTGCAATTGTCGAATTATGGGATATTTGATAAAATCGTCGACAATGAAAATGAAGTCAGTTTCATGAAAGAGGGCGGGTGTGATTTTGAACCAAAGATGGGTAGAAACTTGATGTGGAATCAATAGTGCTTTGTGCTGACTTGGCAAATAGTCCTACCATGACTCGCAATTCTTGATGATGACTTCAATTTTATTGTTCTAGCCAGCCAATGGACCATCTCTATTAGAAGTCTTTTCTTCTGATCAATGCTCATATATGAACGATAATGTTGGTGATGAATATCAAAAGATTATTTATTAGCCACAAGTAGGCTTACATTAATACTGCAATGAAGTTACTGTGAAACTCCCCGAGTCGTCACACTCCGCTGCCGCCTGTTAGGGTACATTGAGGGAAAGGTTAGTGTGGCCAATGCATCTAACCAGCACACCTTTTGGACCGTGGAAGGAAACCGGCACAGACATGGGAAGAACGTGCAAACTCCGCACAGATAATGACCCAAGCTGGGAATCGAACCCGGGTCCCTGGCACTGTGAGGCAGCAGTGCTAACCACCGTGCCACTTTGTTGCCCCGGGTCTCAAAAATTCTGATATGATGACCTGCCGTTAAAATGACTTCCCAGGAGATGCCTCGCTCATCCCAATAAATCCAAAATGGTCTCATGTGTCCGTGGACATGCTGAATTGAACGAGTCTAACTTTCAATGATGGTTTTCTACAGTTTCTGTAATGCAAAATCTTTCACCATTTCTCCTTGTAACTGCTGGCATTTTATTGCACAAAATGTATCAGATCAATTTAAATTATATCTTCAACTTGGGTGTGAATGAAGTCAACTTGCAGATCGAAGGATATATTGTGTGTTTTTGCTGGTTAAGCAATCTGATGAGTGTGCCTGATTTTTTTTGCCAAATCAACTCCAGTGGCTTATGGTTGTTCTTTATCAAAAATCATAGAATCCTGCAGTGCAGAAGGAGGTCATTCAATCCTTCACCGACCACAATCCCACCCAGGCCCTATTCCTGTAGCCCCACATAATCACCCTGCTAATCCCCCTGACAACTGGGGTCAATTTAGCATGGCTAATCCATCGAACCCACACATCTTTGGACTGTGGGAGGAAACCGGAGCACCCAGAGGAAACCCACGCAGAGAACATGCAGACTCTGCACAGACAGTGACCGGAGGCTGGAATTGAACCCGATCCCTGGTGCTGTGAGGCAGCAGTGCTAACCACTGTGCCACTGTGCAGCCCCAAAATGTATTGGTAGATAGATAGGTTGGAAAACGCATGATTCCAAGCATTAAAGCTAATGTTTCCTGCTCAGTGTTGGAGTAGTTGGGTTGCATTACGGTTGAGATTTTGAAGCAAATGCAATTGGTTTGTCTTTTTGCGGTATGCATGCCCCCAGACCTTTCTCTGAGGTATCTCTCACTTTCTCCAATAGTGTCTGAGATGAATGTCACTGTAGCCAATTTTTTCCATCCATAATATCAATCATATATCAGAACAACAGGGAAGAGCTCAGCCTTTGAGGCTTTGAATTCTAAGCCTCTTACCAACAGCCCGAAAAGAACTACTTTTATTTTGGAAAGAAAAACAGAAATTTGGTTCATGATTGCTTTTTAAACCCTTTTCCAAGAAGGAGTTGGTGTTAAAATGCACCTTAAAATGCTCAAAATGTGAGGTAAATTGACAGATTGCCTGACTTTAGATCTGTCCCTTAACCAAGAGTTAAATTGGTCCCTTAAAATACAAAGAAAGATTTAGTATGGATATGATGACTTAAAGGGCAGCAAGGTGGCACAGTTGTTAGCACTGCTGCCTCACAGCATCAGAGAACTGGATTCGATTCCGGCCTCGGGTCACTGTCTGTGTGGAGTTTGTACAATCTTCCCGTGTCTGCGTGGGTTTTCTCCAGGTTCTCCGGTTTCTTCCCACAGTCCAAAAATGTGCAGGTTAGGTGGATTAGTGCTAAATTGTCCCTTAGTGTTCCAAGATGTGTTGGTAAGGAGATTAGTGAGGCAAGTACATGGGGGTATGGGGATAGAGCCTTGATAAGATGCTCTGTCATGGAGTCAGTGCAGACTCGATGGGCCAAATACCCTCCTTCTGCACTGTAGAGAATCTACGATTCTGTGACAACCTCAGGATGTCGTAAAGCACTTCACAGCCACTGAAGTATTTTTGAAGTGTAATCACTGTTGCAATGTATGAAACACGGCAGTCAATTTGCACTCAACAAGTTCCCACAAACAGTAATGAAATGGTGAACAAACAATTTGTTTCTTCAGTGATATTTCATCCGAAGCACCTGGAGGAAACCCATGCAGACATGGGGAGAACATGCAGACTCCGCGCAGGCAGTGACTCAAGACAGGAATCGAAACCAGGTCTGTACTATTGTGAGGCAGCACTGCTAACCACTGTGCCACCCCTTGGGCAGCTTGTGGTCTCGATAGGCATGATATAAATCCGCATTTTTAAAATTTTGGTTAATTTCACACAAGGTTAACTGCAATCTGTGGCTCACTGGATTTTAGATCTGCTAATCCCCCTGACAACTGGGACAACTTGCATATCTCAAGAGTCAGAAGGTTCTGGGTTCAAGTCCCACACCAAAGACTTGTCAACAGTAAAACTAGGCTGACACTCCCCTGCAATTCTAAGGTTGGAGGCATCTTCTTTTGAATGAAATGCTCAATTAAAAGCCCGAGCGACTCTCTCAGATGGACATACAAGTATTTTGAGGAACAGCAAGGGAAGTGGCCCCGATGTCCCGGACAATATTGATCCTTTTATAATTTAAAAAAGATGTTTGCTCTGCTCGTTGCCACGTTGCTGCTTCTGGGACCTTGCTGTGGACAGACTGGGGTTGCTCTGCTTTGCGAAATACAACAGTGTTTGCACTATAGAATGAACTCCATTGCCTGTAAAAAAAACTTTTTTTAAAAGTTTATTTATCAGTGTCACAAGTAGGCTTACGTTAGCACTACAATGAAGTCACTGTGATAAATTCCGAGCTGCCATCCTCCGCCACCTTTTCAGGAGAACTTAGCATGGCCAATGCACTTAACCTGCACATCTTTCTGACTGTGGGAGGAAACCGGAGCACCTGGACCCAGAGGAAACCTACGCAGACACAGGGAGAACATGCAGACCACACACAGACAGTGACCCAAGGTTGGAATCGAACCCTGGTCCCTGGTGCTGTGAGGCAGCAGTGCTAACCACTGTGCTACCTTGCCATCCCTTGGGTATCTTGTGGTCGAGATAAGCGTGATATAAATCCACATTGTTTTAGATTTTGACTAATTTCACTGAATTCATTTCCTTCCCAGATTTCAATGGTGATGCCAGCGAGTGAGCAGCTTCTTTGAATCGGATATATAGAAAAATAATTCAACTGTTGACATCCTCCATTGGGTGGCATGGTGGCATAGTGGTTAGCACTGCTGCCTCACAGCGCCCGGGACCCGGGTTCAATTCCAGCCTCGGGTCACTGTCTGTATGGAGTTTGCACGTTCTCCACGTGTCTGCGCAGGTTTCCTCCGGGTGCTCCAGTTTCCTCCCACAGTCCAAAGATGTGCGGTTTAGGTTGAATGGCCATGGTAAATTGACCCTAGTGCCAGGGGGATTAGCAAGGTAATTACGTGGGGTTATGGGAATAGAGGCTGGGTGGGATTGTGGTTGGTGCAGACTCGATGGACTGAATGGCCTCCTTCTGCACTGTAGGTATTCTATTCTATTCTGTAGATATTCTATGATTCTATGATTCCATTAACTTTGGTGACAGAAAGAAAGGGCGGGATTTTAGGGCCTCACTCGACCCAAGACCAGAAAATCCCGCCAAAAGTCAACGGACCCTCCCATTATCCGCCCTCGCACTCTCCGAATCCAGTGGTAGGCGGGGCGGTAGAGTTCTGGCGAAAATGTCTGCCTTTACCAAATGAGTACAATTGGTTTGCAACAGTTAAAATCTACTCTGCAAACTGATTGTATAAGGTAAAGAAAATCACCCGATTGTTGGATGTAGCAAGATTTAATTATTAAGAAAGAGTTTGCATCAGAGATGACATCTGATGGAAGTTGAACCCTGCTTTTGTGATTGCTAATTGATGTTCATGGAGTTGAACAACTCAGAAGCTGTTTTTGTTTCCAATTTGCATTTTGCACCACGCACGGGAAAATGTGACATGTCATTATTTTAAAATCAGCTCAATAACCCTGAGGCATAATCAGAACACTTGTCTTGTGTAAACTGCTGTCGACTCAACTTAGCTAATGTCCATTACTTCTGAAAATGCACACTGCTTACAAAGTTACTCCGACGAGACAGAATGGAAGCTCACAATCTCGACTGCCAGATCCAGCTCAATACTCCTCCATCATTGAGGATTTGTGGAACCTCCTCCTTCAGTGAGTCAATTGCCCACCACCATTCACAGCTGGATGTGGCAGGATTGCAGAGCTTAGAGCTGATTTGTTGGATGCTGGATCATAAGAACATCAGAAAATAAGAAATAGGAGCAGGAGTAGGCCATCTAGCCCCTCGAGCCTGCCCCGCCATTCAATAAGATCATGGCTGATCTGAAGTGGATCAGTTCCACTTACCCGCCTGATCTCTATAACCCCTAATTCCCTTACCGACCAGGAATCCATCTATCCGTGATTTAAACATATTCAACAAGGTAGCCTCCACCACTTCAGTTGGCAGAGAATTCCAGAGATTCACCACCCTCTGAGAGAAGAAGTTCCTCCTCAACTCTGTCCAAAACTGACCCCCCTTTATTTTGAGGCTGTGCCCTCTAGTTCTAGTTTCCTTTCTAAGTGGAAAGAATCTCTCCACCCCTACCCTATCCAGCCCCTTCATTATCTTATAGGCCTCTATAAGATCCCCCCTCAGCCTTCTAAATTCCAACGAGTACAAACCCAATCTGCTCAGTCTCTCCTCATAATCCACACCCCTCATCTCTGGTATCAACCTGGTGAACCTTCTCTGCACTCCCTCCAAGGCCAATATATCCTTCCGCAAATAAGGGGACTAATACTGCACACAGTATTCCAGCTGCGGCCTCACCAATGCCCTGTACAGATGCAGCAAGACATCTCTGCGTTTATATTCTATTCCCCTTGCGATATAGGCCAACATCCCATTTGCCTTCTTGATCACCTGTTGCACCTGCAGACTGGGTTTCTGCGTCTCATGCACAAGGACCCCAAGGTCCCTCTGCACAGCAGCATGTTGTAATTTCTTTCCATTTAGATAATAATCCAATTTGCTATTATTTCTTCCAAAGTGAATAACCTCGCATTTGTTAACGTTATACTCCATCTGCCAGATCCTCGTCCACTCACTCAGCTTGTCCAAATCTCTCTGCAGACCTTCTACGCCCTCCACATGATTCACTTTTCCACTTATCTTTGTGTCGTCTGCAAACTTTGTTACCCTACATTCAGTCCCCTCCTCCAGATCGTCTATATAAATGGTAAATAGTTGAGGCCCCAGTACCGATCCCTGCGGCACGCCACTAGTTACCATCTACCAACCAGAAAAGCACCCATTTATTCCGACTCTCTGCTTCCTGTCGGATAGCCAATCCCCAATCCACGCTAACACCCTACCCCCAACTCCGTGTGACCCAATCTTCTTCGGCTGATCGCTGAATTCTGTCTATTACTAGCTGCTTATGTTGTTTGGCATGGAAATAACCCTGTGTTTTATATTCACCGGGTTGATACCTCAATAGACTTCAAATTCCAGATTTATATTGAATTCAAATTTCACCATCTACCATGGTGGGATTCCAACCCAGGTCTCCGGGGAATTGACGTGGGTCTCTTGATTCCCAGTCCAGTGACAATACCAGTACGCCACTGCCTCCCTTGCAGGATCGGCAGGGCTGGGTTTGCTGTTGTAATTTCCAGTGTTTAGGTCAATGACAGACAGTCTGTCTGGTTTCATTCCTTTTGTAGTGATTGAATACAACTGACTAGCTTGTGAGGCCATTTTAGAGTCAACCACATTGCTGTGGGTCTAGAGTCATATGTAGATGGCAGGCTTCCTTCCCTTAAGGACATCAGTGAACCAGGTGGGTTTTTACCACAATCGACAATGGTTTCATGGTCATCATTAGACTTTTAATTCCAAATGTTTTATTGAGTTTAAATTCAACCATCTGCTATAGTGGGATTTAAATGTACATCCCCAGAGCATTACCCTGGGTCTCTGCATTACTAGACTAGTGACAATACCACAGTGGTGCTGCCTCCTTGATGCCATACCTGGTCAAATGTTGCCGTGATGTCAAGGGCATTCACTTTCACCTCAGTTCTGGAGTTTTGCTCCTTTTTCGATGATTGGGTAATTGCTTTATTAAGATCAACAACTGAGTAATTGTGGCAAAACTCAAACTGGGCGTCAATGAGCAGGTTATTGCTGAGTAAGTGCCTATTGATAGAACTATTGATGATACTTTCTATCACTGCGATCAATGAGAGGAGATTGATGGGCAGTCATGGGCAGATTGGCTTTCTCCTGTTTTCTGTGGACAAAAAATATAGTTTTCCACATTGCTCGGTGGATGGCAGTGTTGTAGCAGTCCTGGAACAGCTTGGCCAGCTATTCATAGCCCCACGTCAAAGATAGCTAAACTCTTTATAATCACCGAGAATTGTCAGTCAAACGGTGAACTTATTGGCATGCTGCTATGATAGTGATAAATTGGGGAAGCAATTAAGCATAAATAAACCCAGAAAGATAGTACTTACCCTTATGTCATCAAATATTTTGCAAGCACTATCTATTTTCAACAGCAAGTTGGCGTTTTTATTCAAAATTTAAAGGGCAGGAAATTTAAATGATTTGGTAGCTTGACAGTTCCACAGAGTTCATCCACTTTAATATCCACTGTTAACAATCCCAAAGAAGTCGTTGACCCCTCCCAAAGGGCACATAACATTTCCTGAAGGGTTAAGTTTTAAAGTTTATTTATTATTGTCACAAGTAGGCTTGCAATGGAGTTACTATTTCCCAATATCGTTTTTAAGTTTAAAAATGATATTGGGTGCCTTACCCCTCTACAAAAGTCCCTTTCCTCCCCAAATAACTCCAGCAGCTTTGGACCTTTGTGACATTAGTGTACCTTTAAGAGATGTCTTTTTTAAAATCATGCTCTCTGCAGCTCACAGCCTGAGCTGTTATCATTGCTGCCAGCTTGACTGGAGATGTCCTTTTATTGCTGCTGAAACTGGTGTTTGTTTATTTTTCCTGGGATGTTTATGACTCTGAATTGTTAGGGGGGAAAACTAGTTGGTAGGTCAGGTGAGCGGAGTTTTTTCATTTTCAGTTTGGAGCTGCAGGTTTTAGTTTTAGGAGGGACAGTGAGCTGAAAAGAAGTCTCTCTCGCCCTGGTTTTGGAAATTCTGCTGGTCATCTGAAAGAAAGATCTTGCCTTTCTGAAGGGTGGAATCTGTTGTTGGTGGCTTACCGAGGGCCCGATTTTACCATTTTCATTCTAAGTGCTGAATCTGGGCGTAATGCACATCCGACTTGGAAATCTGCTTTCAGGCGCCCCCCATACGCACTCAGCCCGAAAAAAAAAAATCGCCAGTCCCATTCGCGCTGTGGGCAGGGCTTAGCGTGCCCGAAATGATCGGAGCTCTGAACTGCGCATGCGCAGTTAGAAAAAAAAATTTGAAAAAGCACGCCCGTGTCAGATCGCTCCCGAGCCGCAGAAAGCGGAGAAAGCGGCCCAGGAGCGAAAAGCAGGAACGATAGCCCCCACAGACATCGCTGTCCCCCTTATCCACCCCCCCCCACTACCCACACACATCACTGTCCCCCTTATCAACCCCAGACCGGCTGCCACCCCTGCCCCCCTCCCTCCCCACCGATCACCCGCAGAGTGGCAGTGGACCCCCCTGCCCCCCCTGCGCTCCCACCAGAGATCCATCTGACCACCCCCCCCACCACCAGTGAGTGATCAGGCCTCCCCGGCCACCAGAGATACATCTTACCCGCCTCCCTCCTACCCCCCCCTAAGACAACGATCTGGCCTCACTCCTCCCCCCACCCAGAGAATGGTCAGGCGTCACTCACCACCCCCCCCCAGACAATGACCTGGCCTCACTCATGCCCCCCCAGGGAATGGTCTGGCCTCACTCACCGTCCCCCCGCCAGAGGAACATTTGACCCACCTCCTCCTCCTCCTCCCCCCCCACCAACCAGACAACGATCTGGCCTCACTCCCCTCCCCGCCCCCCAACCAGGGAATGATCTGATCCGCTTCCCTCCTCCCCCCCACCACTGATCTGAGTCAGGGAACCGTTGGAAGCCCTGAACTCGCTCTTCAGCAGCTGGAGCGCCCGATTCAGACTTTTATTTAGCAGGTCCATTACGGCGTGGTTCCGGATTGGCAAACGCGGTGGTCAGGAGGGAAATGCTGATAAAGTTGGTTGAGCAGTTCATTAATTCAATTTAAATGCATGCAAAGGCATTTAAATCGCCGTTGCACCAATTTTAGGCACAAAGCGGATTGCCGCCATTCCTGGGTTTCGGTAAAGTTGCAATCTGCGCGGACGCAGGCGCAGATTGCGTTAATGGCCCCACACCTGACTTTACCACATTTTTGTGCCCGTTCACAATGGTAAAATTGGGCCCTTAGAGTCCCTCGTGTTTTGCGAAGCTGTTCTGACTTTAAACTGTTCTGAGTCTATCCAGAGAACTGCAGACTTCAGCCAAAGGACTCAATTCCAGGATCACGTGAACATTAGTCTATGCCGTCTTAAATCTGTTTGAAGGGTCTTGTTTATGGGATTGGTTTGATTGGGACAGCTTCTATATTCATTCAGGTTTATATATTATCGTGGTCATTTTGGTGTTGTTTGTAATTGATAGAAGTTATTGCTAAGATTCTTACTGTACATATTAACTATATTCTGAAATAAATTTTGTTTGATAAAAGCTCCTTGGTGGGTCATTTGAATTATACCTGAAGTGAAACCTTAAGCAAAGTTTATTTATTAGTCGCAAGTAGGCTTATGTTCACACTGTAATGAAGTTATTGTGAAAATCCCCTAGTCTCCCCACTCTGGCACATGGGAGAATATAGTATGGCCAATGCACATAACCAGCATGTCTTTGGGAGGAAACCGGAGCTCCCGGAGGAAACCCATGCAGACACGGGGAGAATGTGTAAACTCTGCACAGACAGTGACCCAAGCCGGGAATCGAACGGGGTCCCTGATGCTGTGAGGCAGCAGTGCTAACGACTGTGCCACCCTGCCGCCCTCACGCCTATCATGCTTCTCCTAGCCAAATTCAAGATGTAAAACTTTTAATCCACATGGGCTCCATAAAACACAGTGGAGTCTGTGACCTGAACCATAACACCTTTTCTTTGCATGTCTAAAGCCCACAGTCTGTTACAGAAACCTGGGTGACCAAAATTCCATCTGTTTGAAGGCAGCTACACTTCTTAGATGTGTCGCTGCCATCCCTAATTGCCCTAGAGAAGGAGATGATGAGCCCCCTCCTTGAACGACTAGAATCTTTAGATTTGGTACAGCCACAGAGCTGTTAGTTCAGGGGGGAGTTCCAGGGTTTTGACCCAACAGCGTTGAAGGAACATTTTGAAAATGTCTTGTTTTAATTCTTTGGACATGGTCAACAGAAGGCGCGACCAGCATTTTGTGCCCATATCCTCATACAGCAGAGTGGTCTGCTCAGCCATTTCAGAGGACAGCTAAGAACAGCCAATCACATTGCTGTGGATCTGGAGTCACATGGAGTAAGTTAAGCAGATTTTCCTCCCAAGTTGTTGTGTTCAAATTTGAGCTCATGTCTCTCCGTCATTGATCCAGGCATTTTGATTGTTAGCCTTTTAACCTAACCAGTAGGGCAGCACAGTGGCACTGCTGCCTCACAGCGCCAGGGGCCTGGGTTCAATTCCTGGCTTGGGTCACTGTCTGTGCGGAGTCTGCATGTTCACCCGGTTCTGTGTGGGTTTCCTCCGGGTGCTCCGGTTTCCTCCCACAATCAGAAAGGCAGGTTGGTTAGGTGCATTGGCCATGCAAAATTCTCCCTCTGAGTGTGGCGACTGGGGGATTTTCACAGTAACTTCCATGAATATCTAATTTTGACATTAATAAATAAATAGATGTAGATCTGATTCACACTCTTTGTGTTTGCTTCACACCTTACACTGACATAACTCATTCTACTTTAATGGCCGGGATCTTTCGACCTCGCTGATGGTTTTGGATTCTTTGATTTATTATTGTCACATCATTAGTATAGAGTAAAAAATATTTTTTCTTGCGTGCTATTCAGACAAAGCATACCATTCATAGAGAAGGAAAGGAGAGTGTGCAGAATGTAGTGTTACAGTCATAGCTAGGGTGTAGAGAAAGATCGACTTAATACGAAGTAGGTCCATTGAAAGGTCTGATGGCAGCAGGGAAGAAGCTGTTCTTGAGTCAGTTCTTACATGTCCTCAGACTTTTATATCTGCACAGTCCGAAAGACGTGCTGGTTAAGTGCAATGGCCATCCTAAATTCTCCAAAACAGGCGTCGGAGTGTGGTGGCTAGGGGATTTTTACAGTAACTTCATTGCAGTGTTGATGTAAGCAAATGTTAATGTGACACTAATAAATAAATAGATAAACTATGTTTCCATTCCTCTGCCAATTCCCTTGCATTGCTGTCGAAGCTCTTGCAAATAAATAGTGACAGAATTTCTTTTAAGTCTGTCTTCTGCCTAACCCTTTTGAGTGTATATATTTACATATGAAGTGCTGCATTTAAATGGAATGCTGGAAAAATTGAAAGTTCTTCCTTTGTTTCAGAACAAACTCCTCCATTTATATCGTAAGATACTAACAATAATTTTTCCATCAATTCTATTCTTACATTGGCAAGAGTGTGGCCAGCTTGTTTAGATGAGGAGTATGGAAAGGATCAATGGTGCAACTTTTAACAAAGAAATTAGTCCAGAAATCACTGTGAGTGATACTGTTGTGTTTATGCAACAGCCCCTTTGAAAGCAAATGTTTTTTTTCATGGGTTCAAAGATTAGGAAGAAAAGCAGACAGCAAAATGTCCGACAAAGGCATTCCACATTCTTCAGCCAAAATCACCATCAGTAACTTTTTGTCTGATGCAACAGGATCTTGATCAATTGGGCCAGTGGGCTGATGAATGGCAGGTGGAGTTTAATTTAGACAAATGCGAGGTGATGCATTTTGGTAGATTGAACCAGGACTTACTCAGTTAATGGTAGGGCATTGGGGAGAGTTACAGAACAAAGAGATCTAGGGGTACAGGTTCATATCTCCTTGAAAGTGCAGTCACAGGTGGACAGAATGGTGAAGAAGGCATTCAGCATGCTTGGTTTCATTGGTCAGAACATTGAATCATCTTGATAAAGATTGGTCAGAACATTGAATCATCTTGGGACATCTTGTTAAAGTTGTACAAGACATTGGTAAGGCCACATTTGGAATACTGTGTACACCTCTGGTCACCCTATTAGAGAAAGGATATTATTAAACTAGAAAGAGTGTAGAAAAGATTTATTAAGATGCTACCAGGACTTGATGGTTTGAGTTATAAGGAAAAGCTTCGGAGACTGGGACTTTTTTTCTCTGGAGCCTAGAAGGCTGAGGGGTGATCTTAGAACATAGAACATAGAAAAACTACAGCACAAACAGGCCCTTCGGCCCACAAGTTGCACCGGTCGTGTCCCTACCTATCGAGGCTTATAAATAAACTTACCTATAACCCTCAATCCCATTAAGTCCCATGTACTCATCCAGAAGTCTCTTAAAAGACCCTATCGAGTTTGCCTCCACCACCACTGACGGCAGCCGATTCCACTCACCCACCACCCTCTGAGTGAAAAACTTACCCCTGACATCTCCTCTGTACCTATTCCCCAGCACCTTAAACCTGTGTCCTCTCGTAGCAACCATTTCAGCCCTTGGAAAAAGCCTCTAAGAATCCACCCGATCTATACCTCTCAACATCTTGTAAACCTCTATCAGGTCACCTCTCATCCTTCGTCTCTCCAAAGAGAAAAGACCGAGCTCCCTCAACCTAACCTCATAAGGCATGCCACCCAATCCAGGCAACATCCTTGTAAATCTCCTCTGCATCCTTTCTATGGCTTCCACATCCTTTCTGTAATGAGACGACCAGAACTGGGCACAGTACTCCAGGTGGGGTCTGACAAGGGTCTTATAAAGCTGCATCATTTTCCCCCGACTCCTAAACTCAATCCCTCGATTGATGAAGGCCAGCACACCATACGCCTTCTTAACCACCTCCTCTACCTGCGAGGCCGATTTAAGAGTCCAATGGACCCGGACCCCAAGGTCCTTCTGATTCTCTACACTGCTAAGAGTCTTACCCCTGATATTATACTCCTTCATTCCATTTGACCTGCCAAAATGGACCACTACACATTTATCCGGGTTGAAATCCATCTGCCACTTCTCCGCCCAGTCTTGCATCCTATCTATGTCACTCTGCAGCTTCTGACATCCCTCCAAACCATCCACAACACCACCAACCTTTGTGTCGTCGGCAAACTTGCCAACCCATCCCTCCACTTCCTCATCCAGGTCATTTATGAAGATGACAAACAGCAAGGGTCCCAGAACAGATCCCTGGGGCACTCTACTGGTGACCAACCTCCATTCAGATCTTATCGAGGGTTATAAAATAATGAGGGGCATAGATCAGCTAGAGAGTCAATATCTTTTCCCAAAGGTAGAGGAGTCTAAAACTAGAGGGCATAGGTTTACAGTGAAAGAGGAGAGATACAAAAGGGATCAGAGGGGCATTTTTTTCACACAGAGGATGGTGAGTGTAACGAGCTGCCAGAGGTAGTAGTAGAGGTGGGTACAATTTTGTCTTTTAGACAGTTACATGGTAAGATGGGGATAGAGGGACATGGGCCAAATGCAGGCAATTGGGACTAGCTTAGTGGTTTAAAAAAAAGGGCGGCATGGACAAGTTGGGCTGAAGGGCCTGATTTTATGCTGTAAACCTCTATGACTCGATGTTATTTACCAAGATTTTAAATGTTAAATGGTATGCAACTCAAATGACACATGACACTGTGACCCAACCATTGGTAGCTTACCATTACTGGTTGAGGGGAAACCCAGAAACCAGACGTCCCTCCCCAGAATCTACCTGTTTTGCCAGAGGAGGCTGTGGGAGATTGGGATGCTTTTCATACATTCACTGATCACGGAGGCAGCAGCACATTTACAAAGTGCAGCTGCCTTCAAACAGATGCAGTTTTAGTCACCCAGGTTTCTGTAACAGACTGAGGGCTTTAGACATTCAAAGAAAAGGCGTTATGGTTCAGGTCAGAGACTGCACAGTGTTTTATTGAACTATTGAAGTTCGCAGCATAGAAGATGACCAGTTGGCCCATTGTGTCTATGCCAGTTCTTTGCTGAGCAATCTAAAGTGCGTTATTGTGGGAGACAGTGGTGTAGTGGTATTGTCATTGGACTAGTAATCCAGAGGTCCAGGGTAATGCAGTGGTGGCCTGGGTTCAAATCCCACCATGGCAGATGTGAAATTTGTAATCAATTAAAATCTGGAATTAAAAGTCTTGAGATGACCATGAAACCATTGTTGGAAAAACCCATCTGGTTCATTAATGCCCTTTAGGGAAGGAAATCTGCCATCTTTATCCAGTCTGGTGACTCCAGGCCCAACAGCCAACTATGTGGTTGACTTAGGTTTTTAAATGCCCTCTGAAATGGAGGGTAGTTAGGGATGGGCAATAAATGGTGACCTCACCAGTGACACTCACATTGTCATCAAATGTATCACCAGACAATGCATAGGGCTCATTCGGTATCTGTGCATCTGAGTGCGAAGGTTGTTGGTTTATGCCTTGCTCAAGAATGGAGTGCTGAAATCTAGCCTCATGCTTCCGGTGCAGTGCGACCTCAGCTGAGGCGATAGTCTGAGGCCCTCTCAATGGATAGAATAGATACCATTTCAAAATAGACCATTGGAGTTAACCCCAGTGTGCTGACAAATACTTACCCAGTCAACCTCAGTAAAACAGATTATCTGGTCATCATTACAATGTTATTTGTGGGAACTTGCTATGCCTGAATTGGCTCCAGTGTTTCCAATTTAACAACAATGACTACACTTCAAAAGTACCTCATTAGCTGTGAAGAGCTTTGAGACGTCCTGTGAACATGAAAAACATTGAAATAATGTAATTTTTAAAAAAACTTATTCATGTTAGAATACATTAGCCATCAGCCTGCTTATACAATTAAGCTGCCCATGTCATTCCGAAACCTTTTGCAAACCTCTTCACTATACTGGGGAAATGATGGTGCAATGGTGATTCACTGGGCTAGTGATCCGGAGGGCCTTCCTAATGCCCTGGGGAAATGAGTTCACATAGTAGCGAGTGGAATAAATCTGGAATATGAACGTAGACTCAGTAATGGTGACCCTGACAACTGTTGTGAAAGCCCATCTGGTTCATTAAGCTGGGAGGAAGGAAATCTGCCATCCTTATCTGGTCTGGTCTATATGTGACTCCAGAGCCGCAGAAATGTGGTTGTCTCTGTGAAGTAGCCTAGCAAACCTTTCCGTTTGAGGGCAATTCATGATAGGAAACAAGTGCCAGCCACGCTCAATGCCAGCAGCCCATGAAAGAAGATTAACAATCTCCTGTCATTATGCCATCAGCTCCCTATACCCAAATTCAAGTCATCTTTGGACACCAGTGGCAAAAGTAGGCCCTAACACTGAGCCTTGGAGACATCACTTACAACTTTTCCCTCATCAAGGTCATGTGCATTTACCCAAAGTCTTTGTTTCTTCTCCTCCTTGCTGCTACATTTCCTCTTACACCACCTCTGATTTTTTCTACCGAACCTTTTTCTGAGATACCTTATCAAACACTGTCTGAAAATCTGTCTGAAAAATGTCTACTGCATTGCCTGTATCTATCCAGTCTGTCACTTCAAAGTAAATTCTTGAATTTCTCAGAGCATTTCTTTTACACAGACCTGTACCACGGTGTATCCTTTGATTCCTCCTCCAACTTCAAGGACCATGCCCTAAGAGGGCGCTGGCGACCCCGGGGACTTCCATTGGATTGCTCCATTTGGCAAAGTATTGCAGTGGCTTGCATTGCCTCCTGCGGTTTACGCTGACCAGGAAACTCTCCAGCCGGAATGTTGTGGCTGTTCACGCCGGCGGGGTTTTCCCATCCCACTGCAGTGAACGGAGATTTGGCTGACTGCCAAATTCTTCGATTTGCTGCAGCGAGAGTGAGACGTGAATGGCAGGTGAGATCGCCCCCTCCCACTCTTTTAAGGCCTGCTATCAGATGCATTGGATGGATTTACCAACTGATAATCAGACTGTTTGGCCCCATTGTGAACGCATTTTCTGTGGTCATTAAGACCCAGTGTGAGTGGGATTTGAACCCAGAGCTTCTGGCCTGGATGTGGGGACACTATCCATTGTGACCACAAGACCTCCCATTCCTTCAATAGCCCGTTAATTACAAAAAATATATTACATTTCTCTTATTACGAATTCTAAGATTTTGCCCACAATGGGTGGACATAAGTTGACGATTCTGGAAACAATGTTCTCTTCTTGTCACTACCTGCTTGTTAAATTCTGGGTACATAGTTTGAATTCTGTTCTCCAAATGTGTTACTTTCTACATTTTTCCCTCAGAATTCACCAAAAAAAAACTTACAACTGTACAATTGCTGAAAGAGCAATATCATAAAAATAATTGACAAAAATATTCATTTTACATTTAGCTTTGTATTAGTCGGCAGAAATGTTCTATTTTTGTCTTAAATTACTTGTTAATTGAATGAGCCTTTATCAGTGAAACGCAAAATATAACATATATAATCTATTTAATTTCAAGCCATTTGATTAAAAGCTTGGCTTCATTAAATGCGGACTTTCAGAATTTTTAATTGTATTTGACGGCTCTCGATTGGTATTCACCTCAGCGTAGTTTGCAAAATTATCATTGCGTCACTTCTAAAAGTCCTTCGTTATCTAGCTTGTCTGTTTTCCTGCAGATAACGGTATTCATCTCAGACTGCGAGTTAAAAGCAGAATTGTGAAGCAACCTTGGGAAGAATTTACTGATTTTGTTTTGTCCAAGTGTTATCTCTGGTGGGAAAAGTGGAAGGAAGCCCATCAACGGTGTTGCCAGATTTCCCCATCATATTTTTGGACTTGCTCACAAAACAAAGTGAGGAGGCGGGTCTCATGTCATCACACCCACCTGCAACTTTGGTTTTTAAAAGGCACCACAATTTTTTAAAAGTGGAGGTACTCTTTTGCCATGGAAATCTCCCACACACCCCCATCACTGCAAACTTGCTGGAATTTTACCGCCTTGCCCGCCCGAGGCTCGTAAGATGGCACCCAAGGCCAACTGAGAATGCCATTCTGCGAACCTTGCCCACCCCAATTCCGGGGAAGGACGAGGCGGTAAAATTCTCTGCATTATCTACCCCCAACCACAAAACTTGCCCCCCTCCTCCACCACAGAGCTCACTCCACACCCCCCCGACCCCCCCACCTCCCCCCTCCCCCCCACCCCACCCCACCCCCCCCCCCCACCCCCACCCCTCCCCCCCTCCGGTCCACATAAAGACATGATTGTGGAGTAGTGCGTAGCTTTGGCAAAGGAAAGTAACATCCCTTCAGGTGATCCAGCCAGCCTTAATTGGTTGTGTTTCAGGGTATGCTGAAACCTACAACCTTTGGACTTGAGGGACTGAAGATGAGGACTATAGCAAAGGCCTCCCCCAGACTGAACAAAGAACAAAGAACAAAGAACAGTACAGCACAGGAAACAGGCCCTTCGGCCCTCCAAGCCTGTGCCACTCATTGGTCCAACTAGACCATTCGTTTGTATCCCTCCATTCCCAGAATGCTCATGTGACTATCCAGGTAAGTCTTAAACGATGCCAGCGTGTCTGCCTCCACCACCCTACTTGGCAGCGCATTCCAGGCCCCCACCACTCTCTGTGTAAAAAAACGTCCCTCTGATATCTGAGTTATACCTCGCCCCTCTCATCTTAAGCCCGTGACCCCTCGTGATCGTCACCTCCGACCTGGGAAAAAGCTTCCCACTGTTTACCCTATCTATACCCTTCATAATTTTGTACACCTCTTTTAGGTCTCCCCTCATTCTCCGTCTTTCCAGGGAGAACAAACCCAGTTTACCCAATCTCTCCTCATAGCTAAGACCCTCCATACCAGGCAAGATCCTGGAAACCTTCTCTGCACTTTCTCTAACACCTCCACGTCCTTCTGGTAGTGCGGCGACCAGAACTGGACGCAGTACTCCAAATGTGGCTGAACCAGCGTTCTATACAGCTGCAACATCAGACTCCAGCTTTTATACTCTATACCCCATCCTATAAAGGCAAGCATACCATATGCCTTCTTCACCAACTTCTCCACCTGTGTTGCCACCTTCAAGGATTTGTGGACTTGCACACCTAGGTCCCTCTGTGTTTCTATACTCTTGATGGCTCTGCCATTTATTGTATAACTCTCCCCTACATTAGTTCTTCCAAAATGCATCACTTCGCATTTATCTGGATTAAATTCCATCTGCCATTTCTCCGCCCAATTTTCCAGCCTATCTATATCCTGCTGTATTGTCCGACAATGTTCATCGCTATCCGCAAGTCCAGCCAACTTCGTGTCATCTGAAAACTTGCTGATAACACCAGTTACACCTTCTTCCAAATCATTTATATATATCACAAATAGCAGAGGTCCCAGTACAGAGCCCTGCGGAACACCACTGGTCACAGACCTCCAGCCGGAAAAAGACCCTTCGACTGCTACCCTCTGTCTCCTGTGGCCAAGCCAGTTCCATACCCATCTCGCCACCTCTCCTTGTATCCCATGAGCCTTAACCTTCTTAACCAACCTGCCATGAGGGACTTTGTCAAATGCCTTACTGAAATCCATATAGATGACATCCACGGCCCTTCCTTCATCAACTGTTTTTGTCACTTCCTCAAAAAACTCCACCAAATTTGTAAGGCACGACCTCCCTCTTACAAAACCATGCTGTCTGTCACTAATGAGATTGTTCCGCTCTAAATGCGCATCCATCCTGTCTCTAACAATCCTCTCCAGCAACTTCCCTACCATGGACGTCAAGCTCATTGGCCTATAATAACCCAGGTTATCCCTGCTACCCTTCTTAAATAACGGTACCACATTCGCTATCCTCCAATCCTCAGGGACCTCACCTGTGTCCAATGAAGAGACAAAGATTTCCATCAGAGGCCCAGCAATTACATCTCTTGTCTCCCTGATAGATGCCATCAGGCCCTGGGGATTTGTCAGTTTTAATGTTACCTAAAAAACCTAACACTTCCTCCCTTGTAATGAAGATTCTCTCTAACGGGTCAACACCTCCCTCTGAGACACTCCCAGTCAACAAGTCCCTCTCCTTTGTGAATACCGATGCAAAGTATTCATTTAGGATCTCCCTTATTCCCTTGGGTTCTAAGCATAATTCCCCTCCTTTGTCCCTGAGAGGTCCGACTTTTTCCCTGACAACTCTTTTGTTCCTGACATATGAATAAAATGCCTTAGGATTCTCCTTAAACCTGTCTGCCAAAAACATTTTGTGATCTCTTTTTGCCCTTCTAACTCCCCGTTTGAGTTCTTCCCTACTCTCTCTGTATTCCTCCAGAGCTGCATCTGTTTTCAGTTGCCTGGACCTAACGTACGCCTCTCTTTTCTTTTTGATCAGATCCTCAATTTCCCTGGTTATCCACGGCTCTCGAATCCTAAATTTCCTATCCTTCCTTTTTACAGGCACATGCCTATCCTGCAGCCTTATCAACTGTTCCTTAAAAGACTCCCACATGCCCGACGTAGACTTACCCCCGAACAGCCCCTCCCAATGAACGGCCACCAATTCCTGCCTAATCCGGTTATAGTTAGCCTTCCCCCAATTTAGCACCCTACCCTTAGGACAACACTCGTCCTTGTCCATTACTATCCTAAAGTTAACAGAGTTGTGGTCACTATTTGCCACATGTTTCCCTACCGAAACTTTGACAACCTGACCGGGCTCATTTCCCAGAACTAAATCCAGTAGAGCCCCCTCTCTAGTTGGGCTATCTACATACTGTTCCAAAGAACCTTCCAGTATGCATTTTACAAATTCCTCCCCATCCAGACCCCCAGCCCTATGCACTTTGCAGTCTATATGAGGGAAATTGAAGTCTCCCACTACAACAACCCTATTTTGTTCTGCACATATCCTGAATCTCCTGACATATCCGTTCCTCCACTTCCTGTGGGCTGTTGGGTGGCCTGTAGTATGCCCCCAGCATAGTGATTGCACCTTTCCTGTTTCTGAGCTCCCCCCACAGCGACTCAGTACATGACCCCTCTAAATTGTCCACCCTCTACACCGCTGTAATATGCTCCCTAACTAATATCGCTACTCCCCCACCTTTTTAGCCCCTCCTCTGTCTTGCCTAGAATACTTATACCCCGGAATATTCAGCTGCCAGTCCTGTCCTTCTTTTAACCATGTCTCCATCACTGCAACCACATCCAAATGCCGCGTAAGCATTAAGGCCCTAAGTTCGTCTGTCTTACCCGTTACGCTCCTCGCATTGAAGCAGATGCACTCCAGACCTCTAGGCCCACTCAGGTCATGTTAAAGGTTTTATTTACTGCTGAAGGTTTTATTGGGGATAAGGGCATTAAAGTGGAAGTGAGAGAATGGTTAAGCAGATTGATATATTGCAGTGAATGGTGACCCACAAAGATTAGACTATTAGGATTCACCTCCAAAATAGTTAGTCTCCTACAGCTTTACTTTCGTGATTTATGTTAATCAGTTTTATTTTGAAATTACAGATTTATTTCTTTTTAGCTATAATTCCTTTATAAATAAGCTTAAGTGTACGAAATTCCACAGTGGCATCTCAGTGTGAATGTCCAAAATAATTTGGAAATCCACTTAAAGCTGATGGAATTATTTGTACAGAGAACTTCTCTGTCTTCTGTTCACTTACTTCTCTCTAAGAGATTAAATATTCACTGCTAACTTAAGGCAAGAGTATTAAACTGCAATGAAAACCAGGATCAATAAATCTACCTGATTAAATTAAGATTATTAGCTCATTAAACAAAGAGTTGAATCGGTCTTGTCTCAAGCTCTATATTCTACTGGAGAGCAAAGGTGCAATAAACTAACTTGAAAAAAAAATTCACATTGCAAGAAAACCAAAACCGTATTTCAGGAAATCAATACTTGATTTGTAGATTTTATAAAAATAAACCCTGACATTTAATCTGTGGTTTGTATTACCCTTTAAGACTGTAATTACTCACATTCTATAATTTCCTTAGTAACTGTGCAACAGTGAGTTGATTGTTTCCTTGCTGGCCTCACAGACCACGACGCAATCTTAGTCTTTAAGTCTAGACCAAAGTTATGAGGGTGATTTTTCCTATCTGGACATGAGGAATCCCCAAAAGGGAAAATGCTGGAAAATCTCAGGATGTCTGGCAGCATCTGTAAGGATTGAAAAAAGAGCTGACATTTTGACTTCAGAAGACCTTTTGTCAAAGCTAAAAGGCTTTGAAAGTGGAATTCTTAATTGTTCTCTATCTTTTATTTCTTCATTGTCTTTCTTTAATTTTCTTCCCCCCCCCCCCCACACTCTTTTTCCCTGTTTTAAGCCCGCCTTTCCTTACCTTTTCTTCCCCTTTGCTTTTCTTTTCTGCCTTTTTCTCAATTTTATCTCTCCCACCCATCCCTCTCCCCACCACAGCTTCATCTGTCACCGCTTACCCTCTGATTTCAGCTTCTCTGCCGTTTAGCCATTCACGCCTCCTATTCTCTCCATGAACTGCCACTCGCACCTCTTAGCCTTTCCCCTGTTTTTATGGCTATGATTCATCTTTCATTCCCTCACCCTACAGTATAAATATCTCCCTCTTTCTACGCCGGATGAAATGTCAGCCCATTTTTCTCTCCTTAAAGATGCAGCCAGACCTGCTGAGATTTTTCAGCATTTGCTCTTTTGGTTACAGAATTCCAGCATCCGCAGTAATTTACTTTTTTGAAGAAAACCTGTGTTAGTCAAGTGGAAAATCGAGGCAGGGCAGTCCCACATGCCAATCTCTGACAGTCCCTCCTTCTCTTCATCTGGATGAGTGCCAGTGCAAAGACAGGGTTGCCTGCCGCTTCCATCAGCGACATCTCAGCATATCCCAGTCCTCATTGCTCAGCAGGTTTTGGGGGAAGATGCAACTCTACAGCTCATGCACTAAATCCATTGCCTTGACGCTTCTGATTCCTGCCTCTGCCAATTTTGTATGGTGCGGAAAACAAGGAAGCAAGGGAGTCTTTGCACAACATTTCTGACGTTTCCAGCCAGATTACAGGAATGGGCATAAGACAACATGGTTTAGTGAGTCATGGGCGCCCTGGATCGTCCCTAGTCTGGAGTCAGGAACCTGTTGACAGGTCAGTTCAAAAGGTGATAATTATGAAGTGCTGCATGCTAAGTTAAATATGTTTTAAGACCATGATAGATAGCCCACCTCTTTCAATTATTTCAAAGGCTTTACTATATTTAGCATTGGACACTTTGTTGACACAGCTGGGCAAAGGAATCACATTATGAATGCTTGGCTGGAGTTCTAAATGCCACTGATAGATTCAGCTCAGCAGGGTTTGTTGATATAGCTATCAAGGGAATTATGAGTTTGTTTATTTTGACAGTTTTATGAGCTCTTAATATGATTATCTTTTAAAATGTTCTTTGAATGATTACTTGTTTGTCTCAGCACCTAAATTAGCATCTCAAAGGCTCCCAAATGTTGTTTTAGGGATCAAGAGTTCTCTACATTGTGGATACTGAATGAGTGTACATGGGGGTGTGAGGTTATCTGAGGGAGTGGTTGAATGGACATGGGGGCAAGAGGATAAGGAGGCATGGGGCTATGGAGACATATGGAGAGTATATGGGCGCATGGAGGTTATGGGATTTCTGGGGTTGAGGGCATTTGGGGGCGGGGGTTGGGTGGGAAATGAGTGAGGGGGTAGGAGGATGAAGATTAGGGCTCATTAGGCCTCATCTGCAGAATTGGGCAGATGTCCCAGTGAATGGATTTCCTAACCTGCATGTCCTGGTATCTGCCCATCTCCATTTGAGCTTTCTGGGAGGCGGCAACTCTGCCTCCAGCTTGCTCTAACTCTGCAGTTTAGTGCACAGACACTGCCACTCAGGAAGTGGGAATTTGATATAGGGAAATGGCCTGACTCTCGAGTCACACCTCAAAGGAGAAAATCCAGCCCATGATGTCTGACATTTCTCTCTTTGGGACTATTATTTTTTTTTTAAATATCACAAATGGAGTAAAAAATCAAGATGTAATTCAACCAACTTTACAAATGATTTGGAGCGGTTTAACTGCTTTAACATCACTTTTCCATTTATTGATTTATCTCTTTGCTGCCTATCCTAATTATTTGTTGTTTTCATGGACACTTGGTAGCTTTCCAGCCATTTTGTTTCTTTTTATTTGTGTATTTATAACCTTATGGGCGGAATTTTCCCATCCCATCTGGCATGGGAATCGTAGAGGGCAGGGGGGGGTCCATACAAATGTCCATTGACCTTGGGCGGGATTTTCCGGTCTTGGGGTGAGCGCGGCTGGAAAATCCCACCCAGTGAGTTTCGTTTGCAACATTCTGTTTTATAAATGAGAAATCAGAGCCAGAAGGTGTGTTGCTGCAGGGTGGGACCGTAAATTAGGGTGGATAGAATATGCATGCTGCCACATTCGACAGAATTGAGATGCACAGAAGGAAGCCATTCGGCCACATAGATCTATGCTGGTGTTCATGCTTTACATGAACCTCCTCCAGCCTCATCTAATCCCAACGTTTCCTGGCTTTTCTTTGTCCCTCAGCATTTGCTTAAATCTGTGCTATTTGCCTCAAGCATTCCATGTGATAGTGAGCTTTATGTTCACACTACTCTCTGACTGAAGAAGTTTCCTCAATTTGATTATAATTAGATGGATGGCAGTGAAACAGTGGTTAACACTGCTGCCTCACAGCGCCAGGGAACTGGGTTCGATTCCCAGCTTGGGTCATTGTCTGTGCAGTGTCTGCACATTCTCCCCGAGTCTGCATGGGTTTCCTCCGGGCGCTCCAATTTCCCCCCACAGTCCAAAAGATGTGCTGGTTAAGTGCATTGGCCATGCTAAATTCTCCCTCAGTGTACCCGAACAGGCGCCAGAGTGTGACGACTGGGGGATTTTCACAGTAACTTCAAGGTAAGCCTACTTGTGACACAAATAAATGAATGTAGAGCTGTTTCACACTGATTGTGTTTGCTTTAAGTCTTGCACTGACATAATTCATTCTGTTTTCACGGGTGGGATTCTCCAACTTCGCCTGCGGCTTGGGATTCTCTGGTCCCGTTGCAGTGAATGGAGATGTGGCTGAGTGCCAAATTCTCCATTCTCGCTGGCAGCGGTAGTGGGCCGTGAACAGCTGGAGAATTCCTGCCAATGCCTTCAACCGCAGACCCCTGGGATTTATGATTTTATTTATTTGCTAGTGCCACAAATAGGCTTACATTAACATTGCAATCAAGTTACTGTGAAAATCCCCTGATAATAAGTAATACCAGGAAGCACAGGGGGGTATTTAGTGGGGGAGACAGGGGTCTTGCCCAATGGCTGGAGCGCTGGTGGGATCCCAGATCTTGGGGAAGATGTATGACTGGTCACTCTATTTCTTGTGTGGCACTTAATTAAAGTAAAGTGACATTTATTTATTAGTCACAAGTAGGCTTACATTAACACTGCAATGCAGTTACTGTGAAAATCCCCTAGTCACCACACGCCGGTGCCTGTTCGGGTACACTGAGGGAGAATTTAGCACGGCCAATGCGCCCAACCAGCATGTCTTTCCGACTAAGTCTACCGTTGATCCCTGAAAGAGGTCGTCCAGTCAGCAGCCGAAACCCCCATCACCTCCATTACACATTGTTCATTCAACCCCTCTTTGCACATGTATTTTTAAAGCGGTTTGAAATGGCAAGTGGTATAAATTTCATCTTGAGAAAAATGAACATCATCAAGTCAGATCACATCAGCATTTCCTTTTAGTGCATAACGCAATGGATACCTTTGATAATAGTCCATGGGCTGCTCCAACATGCTAATGCAGAGGTTCAAAATATTTTTTAGGCTTCTTCCAGTTGCTAATATCTATTAAACTAACATTTACTGAGGTCAGGTCATGTGAAGCTCATTCGAACCTTTGAGTGGTCCCAATTGACATATTTAACAAGTGTCACTTTTTAAATGTATTAGCCTTCGCTCAGTTTAAAATGACAGAACAACTCTAAAAGAAATAATGCATTTGGGCCAGAAAGGTTCAAATCCCACTCAAGAGACTTAAGTGCCTCAGTCCGCCTCAAGCTCCCAATGCAGATTAGCCCTTTTGATTGCTGAATCATCCATTTGTTAACGGTCCAAAATGACTTCCCTTTTGAAGACTGAAGAAAATCCTGAATATGTATAAGGTACACCTCATAACCTCAGAACACTGCAAAGCACTGGCTGACGGAGTGCTGCACTGCCAGAGATGCAGTATTTAGCATGACACATTAAACCCAAGTCCCACCTACCTTGTCAGATGGGTATGAAAAAGCACATGGCATGATTCATAAAAAAGAAACAGGGAGTTCTTTCCGGCATACGAGTCAATATTTTATTCCTTGACAAACATCATGGAAACAGATTGTGTTGGTCTTTATCACTATTGGGGTTTTGTTGTGTGCAAACTCACTGCTGAGTTTCCAACATTAAAGTGACTACACTTCAAAAAGTAACTCATTGGCTGTAAAGTTCTTTGCGGCCGCAGTTGGAGTATTGCATACAGTTCTGGTCGTCGCATTATAGGAAAGATGTGGAAGCATTGGAAAGGGTGCAGAGGAGATTTACTAGGATGTTGCCTAGTATGGTGGGAAGGTCTTATGAGGAAAGGCTGAGGGACTTGAGGCTGTTTTCATTAGAGAGAAGAAGGTTAAGAGGTGACTTAATAGAGGCATATAAGATGATCAGAGGATTAGATAGGGTGGACAGTGAGAGCCTTTTTCCTCGGATGGTGATGGCAAGCACGAGGCGACATAGCTTTAAATTGAGGGGTGATAGATATAGGACAGATGTCAGAGGTAGGTTCTTTACTCAGAGAGTAGTAAGAGCATGGAATGCCCTGCCTGCAACAGTAGTGGACTCGCCAACAGTAAGGGCATTTAAATGGTCATTGGATAAACATATGGATGATATTGGAATAGTGTAGATTAGAGGGGCTTTAGATTGGTTTCACAGGTCGGTGCAACATTGAGGGCCGAAGGGCCTGTACTGCGTTGTAATGTTCTATGTTCTATGTTTTGAAGCTGTGAGGTGCACCATCTACATAGTCAGGATTTTTTACATCCTTCAAAATGGATTTGTAACAGTCATTTTGAGCTGTTAACAAATGGACGAATTCCAAAAGAGATCCGGTCATCAAAAAGGTTCATCTACACTGTTTCATTTTGCGATGTGTACATTTGCTTTGGTTGTCTTCCATTGCAGTTTGCTGCTGTTGTGATAATTCACTTTGAACACTGTGCTTTTGAACATTGTTGACAGTAATTAACCATAGTAAGTGGCTGATCTCCTGTAGGGAGTTAGGAACGCAAATAATCTTCAGTCAAGTCAGAATGATAGGACAGAGGAATGGGGACAATGGTGTAATATAGTCTCTGTCATAAAGGCATAGTATAGTAGGGCAAACCCAGGGAGTGTGGGCTGCAGCAAGAGAGGAATGTATGGAAAGGGTTAAACATACAGCACTGTAGTATCCACACTCACTAAAGGCAGGCACATGACAAATTACAAATAACTACATTTCAGACTGCACGAACAGTCACATCCCAGGTGAGATCTTTCTGAGGTTACAGCAACAATAAGAGAATTGATATCACTTATCAAGGCTCCACAATGCTTAGAGGAGCCGTTGTGCCTCCGGAAAACTAATCAAATATCAGGGAGATGCAGACAATTAACGCACCATCGAAATTGGTTTAACAAACACAATGCTTTGATAGTGTGAACAGACAGACAGGATGGGCCCGATTTCACCACTGCGTCGCGCCCGAAAACATGGTAAAGTCGGGCGTGAGGCCATTAACGCGATCTGTGCCCATGTCTGCACAGATGCCCACGTTACTGAGCCCCGGAAATGACTGTGATCCGATTTGTGCCCGAAACAGGCGCAACGGCAATTTAAATGCATTTGCATGCATTTAAATTGAATGAATGAACTGCCCGCCCAACTTTATCAGCATTTCCTCCTTTACCACCGCGTTCGCCAATCTAGAATCGTGCCAAAATGGACATGCTGAATAAAAGTCTGTTTCGGGCGCTCCAGCTGCTGAAGAGATGAGTTCAGAGCTTCCAACGGCTCTCTGACTCAGATCGATGGTGGAGCGGGGAGGAGGAGGCGGGTCAGATCATTCTCTGGTGAGGGGGGCGGAGGGAGGAGGGAGGGCAGATTGTTGTCTGGTTGGGTGGGGGGGAAGGGAGGCGGGCCTAATCATTCTCTGGTGAGGGGGGGAGTGAGGCCAGATCGTTCTCTGGTTTGGGGGGGTGGAGGAGGGAGGCGGGTAAGATGTATCTCTGGTGGAGGGGGGGGGAAGGCCAGATGGATCTCTGGTGGGGTGGGCAGGGAGGGCAGGGGCAAGGGAGGTCCGCTGCCACTCTGCGGGCGATCGGTGGGGGGGAAGGGGGCAGGGGGTCATGATCGGTCTGGGTAGCAGGGGGGTGAGTGGATAAGGGGGACAGTTATGTTGTGAGGGTGGGGTGATGTCTGTAGGAACGATCGCTCCCACTTTTCACTCCCGGGCCGCTTTATCCACTTTTTGTGGCCCAGGAGCAATGTGACAGGGACGTGCTTTTTCAAATTTTTTTCTAACTGCATATGCGCAGTTCAGAGCTCCGATCGTTTCGGGCGTGCTAAGCCCCGGCCACAGCGCAATTCAGACCCGCAATTTTTTTTCAAGCTCAGTGCCAATGGGGGCGCCTGAAAGCAGATTTCCAAGTCGAACCTGAATTGCGCCCAGATTCAGCACTTAGAATGAAAATGGTAAAATCGGGCCCGATATGTCCAGAAAATGATATTAAACTTAAAGCACACAGGACAATGGATCAGCATAATGTGATTGAAACTGAACTTTAACAAATTTCAAGTAACAATATGATGACAGAATGTAAATGTAACATAAAAAAGGGTATAGGAATGTATAAGGACCTATGATTAGCAGAGTAGCTTGGAAGCAAGCTGGAATTACAGCTCCCTCATGCATAGGTCATAGATCATAGAATCATTACAGTGCAGAAGGAGGCTATTCGGCCCATCAAGTCTGCATCCACTACAATCCCACCCAGGACCTACCCCTATAACCCCATGCATTTTTACCCGAGCTAGTCCCTCTACCACTTCGGGGCAATTTAGCACAGCCAATCCACCTAACCCGCACATCTTTGGACTGTTGGAGGAAACCGGAGCACCTGGAGGAAACCTATGCAGACACAGGGAGAACATGTAGACCCCACACAGACAGTTATCCAAACCGGGAATCGAACTCGGGTCCCTGGCGCTGTGAGACAGTATTGGTAACCACTGTGCCACCATGCTGCTCCGTGCATGTTGAATAAAGCCATTTTTGTTGAAGTTCTGCACGGACTCTGAAGACTCAGTTCGTTCATTCCCTCCAACACATATATTCTATCCCTATTCTTAAAGAATATTTTAATTTTAAATTACTATTTTATTGCAATGAAGGCCAAACAGTTTCCATGATGAGCAGGCAATCCACAAGGACATCAATCCATGCATCTTTGATCACTGCCACTGGTATTTTGTTTCTATCTGTTAGGATTCTTTCACGTTGAAACTGGACAATGGGGCCAACAAAATAAAGATGAAATGCTGGTTTCAAAGTGTTTCTGATATCTCTGCCCAGTGCCAGGATGGAAAGTCTTACACATGACCCCCCACTCCCACTCAGCGATCATGTCGGATTTGAGCAGCCTGGATAAAACTACCATCCTGTCTCTCAAAGCTGCAACTTCCACCATTCAGAAGGGCAAGGATAGCAGATACATGTACCCAGAGGGAAAAATATGGTAAAACGGGCAAGTCACAATACTGGTCCAAACTGTTTTTCCTTCTGGGTGGGAAAATGAAGGCAGCACGTTGGCACAGTGGTTAGCACTGCTGCCTCACAGCGCCAGGGACCCGGGTTCGATTCTCAGCTTGGGTCACTGTCTGTGCGGAGTCTGCATGTTCTCCCCGTATCTGCGAGGGTTTCCTCCAGGTGCTCTGATTTCCTCCAACAGTCCAAAAGCCGTGCTGATTAGGTGCATTGGTCATGCTAAATTCCCCCTCAGTGCACCCAAACAGGTGCCAGAGTGTGGAGACTAGGAGATTTTTAACAGTAACTTCATTGCAGTCTTAATGTAAGCCTAATTGTGACACTAATAAATACACTTTAAAAATTTTAAACCATCACCTCAAAAGCCACACGCCATCCTATAATTGGAAATATATCACCGTTCCGTTGCTGTCGCTGTGTCAAAATCCTGGAATCCCTCCCTAACAGCACTGTGGGTGCACCTACACCACATGGGTTACAGCAGTTCAAGAAGACAGCTCGCCATCACTTTCTTATGGGTGATGAGGGGTGGGCAATAAATCTTGTCTTGCCGGGGATGTGAATTAATAAACCAATTAATTCTTTAAAAGTCAGACTAGAGAATAAAAAACATGCAAACGGAAGTGAACTCAACAAGAGCATGGGTTAACCATTTATTATTTTGCCCTGTTTGACGGATGCTAAATCAGATCATAAGATAAAAGGAGCATAAGAAACAGGAACAGGAGTAAACCATATTTTTCCCAAAGGCTGTTCTGCTATTTAATGCAATCATGGCGAGTTTTTACCTCAGCTTTCCCAGTTATTCCTCATTTAACTTGATTCCCCGAGCAAACTAATGTCTGTATCTCTCAGTCTTAAGTCGATCCAATGGAAGATCAACAGGTTTATTTGGAATCACGAGCTTTCGGAGCGCGCTCCGAAAGCTCGTGATTCCAAATAAACCTGTTGGACTTTAACCTGGTGTTGTGAGACTTCTTACTGTGCCCACCCCAGTCCATCACCGGCATCTCCACACCAGTGGAAGATGGAAGATATTGAAAGACAAAAGAGTTGGTGGAACAGAGCCAAAGGAACAGGTGTTGCACTTACATGGCAAGGTGCCATGGGAACGTAGAGAGTGTCGGGGTGAATGAGGAGTGGACTCGGGTATCGCAGAGGAAAGGGTCTTTGGGATCTGAGAGTGGAGGAGAGCGAGAGTTGTGTTCGGTTGTGATGCTGGATGTGATGGTAATGGCAGAAACTGAACTGATCAATAAATCTCACTCTGGCTAAAACAAAATCATACAATGCCGATCCTGTTCATTATACTATATGTGGCTGAGTGGAATTTAAATGACATTATAGACTCTCATTAAGTGTTTTCAACTGTGAGAGGAAGACAGCACATCTTTGTTTAAAAAAAGACTCCATTAAGTGAATGCAATGCTTGTTCACTTGACTGCTCCTGGCTTTTATGTTAATTACTGCAGCTTCCATGCTGGGATAGGAGACGTCACACAGGTTAAACCACACGTGCCTCTCCTTGACATTGAAGGTGAGGGCAATAGTTGGGTGGCACAGTGGTTAGCACTGCTGCCTCACAGTGCCAGAGACCTAGGTTCGATTCCAGTCTTGGATGATTGCCTGTGTAGAATTTGTACATTCTCCCTGTGTCTGTATAGGTTTCCTCTGGGTGCTCCAGTTTCCTCCCACGGTCCTTAGATGTGCAGGTTAGGCGGATTGGTTAAGGGGATAGTATGGGTGAGTGGGCCTAAGTGGAGTGCTCTTTTAGGGAGTTGGTGCAGACTCAATGGGCCTAGTGGCTTCCTTCTGCACTGTCAGGATTTTGTGGAACCCAATTGTTCTACTGGGAGGGAGGATATGGTTGAGGGCTCTGTCAGCCATGCTTTGGGATCAGATGTGCTGCTATGTACGAAAGTGTCGACCTTGTCAACCCCTTCAGAATCCTAATGGTTCATTGGAATTATTGAATGGATTCTTCTAATAATCACATTCAAAAATCAACTGTGGTTCGGTGGGGAGCATTCCTGTCTCTAAGTCAGATGATAGAGGGAACCTGAATACAAGTTCCAGGCCGACATTTCACCTGCATTACTGAGGAAATGCTCGACTGTTAGAGATGCGATATTTCAACGGAGAAGTTAAATGGAGGTCCTATCTGTCCTCTCAGGTAGATATCAAAGATCCCACCATAACCATTTGGAGTAGGGGTGTTCTGCCCTGTGTTCAGGACCAATATTTATCAGTTGAAAACATTGCTGTGAAAAAAAAGACAGATAATCCGGTAGTAGTTACTTTGTTATTAGTGGGATCTTGCTGTACACAAATCAACTGCACTTCAAAAAATAACTCATTGTTTTTCTTTCATTCATTCATGGGACATGGGCATCGCTGGCTGGCCAGCATTAATTGCCCATCCCTAGATACTCGAGGGCAGTTGAGAGTCAACCCATTGCCGTGGCTGTGGAGTCACATGTCGGTCAGACCGGGTAAGGACGGCAGGTTCAAGCAGTCCTGCAACAACTTGAGGTTGTTAAAGATGTTACAAAATTATAACCAAAAGAGAAAATGCTGGAAAATCTCAGCAGGTCTGGCAACATCTGTAAGGAGAGAAAAGAGCTGACGTTTCGAGTCCAGATGACTCTTCGTCAAAGCTTACATAATTATAAGTTCTTCTTCTTTATTCATGATATTCCCCAGGTGTGCAACTCCTAGCAAAATAATGTGAAGAGGTTGCTGCCGGGAAGGACATTGCTTGTCACAGTCAATGTTTTTATTTAAAGAAGATTTTATTATTGTCTCTTTGAAAAGCCAATTCTGTTTCCTTGTGATCTCCATTATGTCCCATTAATTTTATTTTGACTCGAATGATTCTCCTGTTGGCTGCAACCGTATCTCTGGATTAGAGGACAAAGTTAATTAAAGTCAAGGAGAGGCACGAGTGGTTTAACCTGTGTATTGTCTCCTATCCCAGCATGGAAGCTGCCATCATTAACATAAAGACCAGGAGCATTCAAGTGAACAGGCATTGTATTTACTTAATGGAATCTTTTTTTAAAAAAACATAAATATTCTGCCTTCTTCTCACAGTTGAAAACACTTAATTAGAGTCTATAATGCCATTTAAATTCTGATGTGGAGATGCCGGCGTTGGACTGGGGTAAACTCTGCACAGCTACATATAGTACAATCAACAGGATCATCATTGTATGAGAATTGTACTCACGACAGTGACATTTATCAATCAGTTCTTCAGAAGACACATTTCCAATATTTGGAGAAGTTGCCAGCATCTGATTTCCAGTTTCCAATTCTGACCATGCCTTCCAATGTCTAAATTTATTCCAAGCACTGGAATTCCTTCTCTGGCCTTCTCTTGACACTCCACCTCCCTCTCCTTAAAGTTCATCGCTTTGACCATAAGCTTTTAGTTACCCATCTTACTATCTCCTTATGTGGCCTGGTGTCAATAGAACTTAGAACATAGAACAGTACAGCACAGGAACAGGCCCTTTGGCCCACAATGTTGTGTTGAACATGATGCCATGTTAAACTAATCCTTTCTGCCTGCCCTTGGTCCATATCCCTCTACTTCTTGCATATTCATGTACCTATCTAAAAGGCCCTTAAATAGCCCTATTGTATCTCCCTGCACCACCACCCCTGGCAGCACATTCCAGACACCTACCACTCTCTGTGTAAAAAACTTCCCTTCACATCTCCTTTGAATTTTCCCCTTCTCATCTTAAGTGCAACCCTTGTATTGGACATTTCAACTCTGGGGAAAAAGATTCTGGCTGTCAACTCTATCTATGCCTCTCATAATTTTATAGACTTCTATCAGGTCTCCCCTCAGCCTCTGCCACACCAGAGAAAACAACCTTAGTTTGTCCAGCCTCTCCTTATAGCTCACACTATCTAATCCAGGCAGCATCCTAGTAAACGTCTCTGCACCCTCTCCAAAGCCTCCACATCTTTCCTTTCATGTGGCAATCAGAATTGAACGCAATCCTCTTAAGTGAGGCCTAGTCAAGGTTTTATACAGCTCCAACATGACACATTGGCTCTTGTACTCAAGAGTTTTACTCAATGTTTTGTCTGGTAATCTCTTCTGTGAAACACAATGAGACATCTTACTAGGTAAAAGGTGCTACATCAATGCGGGTTATTGTTGTTCTGCACTGCAGCCACATTCCTGTGTGGGGTATTACAATTTCATTGGAGTGGTGGTTGGATAGGAAGAGAAGAGACAAAACTGCAAACCCTGGGTAATCATAGAAATCCTACAGTGCAGAAGGAGGCCATTCAGCCCATCGAGTCTGCACCGACCACAATCCCACCCAGGCCCTACGCCCATATCCCTACATATTTACCCGTTAATCCCTCTAACCTACACATCTCAGGACACTAAGGGGCAATTTTTAGCATGGCCAATCAACCTAACCAGCACATCTTTGGACTGTGGGAGGAAACCGGAGCACCCGGAGGAAACCCACGCAGACACGAGGAGAATGTGCAAACTCCACACAGACAGTGACCCAAGCTGGGAATCGAACCCAGGTCCCTGGAGCTGTGAAGCAGCAGTGCTAACCACTGTGCTACCGTGCCACCCAGTAAAAGTAAAAGTAAAAGTAAAAACAAAAGTAATCTGATATGAAAACATATTTCAAGGAGGAGATGGATATATTTCTAATAAAAAAAAGAGAGAAAGATATAGGGGACAGGTAGGGAGGTGGAGTTGAGACCAGGGAGAGACCAGCCATGATTTGATTGACTGGTGGAACAGGCTCGAAGGGCTGAATTTGCCTACTTGTGCTCCTAATTTCTAAGTTCTATGTTCTATACTGGAAATATACAAACATAATGAGAAATCTACAAATTAGCATTTTGGGTCAGCTGCCAAGAAAGCTTCACCGTGACACGAAATTGCTGCCACTAAGATAATCAGTGGAAGAATATTGAACCTCATGGAAGATGTTGTCGCTGTCCTTTCAAAAGGCACTTACTCAGCATTAACCTGGTTGCTGCTGCTCAGATTGGGTTTTGCTCTGTTTTGATGTCATCATAGCTCTGGTCAAAACAAAAGAACTGAATTCAAGAAGTGAGGTGAAAGTGACTGTCCTCATCACCAAGGCAGCCTGTGACCGAGTGTGGCACAATGAAGCCCTCACAAAACTGGAGTCAACGGGAATCAGGGGGAAAACTCTCTGCTGGTTGGTGTCATACCTGGCACAAAGGAAATTGACTATGTATTTGGAAGCCAATCATCTCAGCTGCAGGCCAGCATGGCATGAGTTCCTCAGGGTAACTCCAAGGCCTAACAATCACCAACAACCTGTCCTGGCCCCTCCATGTGGATGCCATATGTAAGAAAGCCCATCAACACCTCTGTTTTCTCAGAAGACTAAGGAAATCTGGCATGTCCGCTACAACTCTCACCCACTTCTACAGGTGCACCATAGAAAGCATTCTTTCTGGTTGTATCACAGCTTGCTATGGCTCCTGTTCTGTCCAAGATGTTTTATATTCATCTGTGATGGCTTGGTTTCACATCTGATCCAAAGGTTTGGTGCCTCCAACAGTGCCACACTCCTTCAGCACTTGCACTGGAATGTCAGCCTGGGTTATGACACAAGTCAATGGAATGAGATTGGAACCCACAGCCATCGGGAGTTCAAGTAACTGTCATTTGTTGCATGTCAAAACCACTACCTACCCTGTGGAGAAACAGACATCTTTAAGGATGAAGTGCTATCAATTAGGCAAAAGACTACTTGTGTGCCAATACAACTGTAGGTTTTTATTCATTACAGAACTAGGAGCACATCCCAACAGATAACCGACCCGAACTGAACAAGGGGGAGGAAACAGCCACCTTTATACTAGGTGACAAGGGGAGGAGCCAGCAGGGGATGTGTCCAGGCATGACAAACACAACAACGGTGGTCTAAACAGGACAAAGGCGCAACTGTAGTCCACCACGAATGATTTATTATTGGGTGTGGATTATTCCTTTAAATACTCTGTCCAAAAAGATAACAAATGAACCATATATATAAGTGATTTGGGGAAAATGTAACTGGTTTGATTAGTAAGTTTACGGATGACACAAAGGTTGTTGGAATTGCGGACAGCGATGAGGACCATCAGAGGATACAGCAGTTCTTCCCACTTTACCAACTGCGTTCGCCCATCCAGAATCTGCGCGAAACAGACATGCGCCACAAAAGTCTGCTTCGGGCACTCCAGTTAGTGAGGAGATAGGTACCGAGTGTCCAACACCTCTCTGCTTGAGATCCGTGATGGAGGACGGTGGGGGGGGGGGGGGTCCGCCGCCACTCTGCCTGAAATCAGTGAGGGGGAAGAGGGGAGGGACCCGCGGTGGGTCTAGGTGGCAGAGGGGATGGGGGGTAAGGGGGTCAGTAATGTTGTGGGGTGGGACAATGTCTGTGGGGGCCAAGGGGAGGCATTATCCGGCCCGGGAGCGATGTGGCAGGAGAGCCGCATTCCCGCATTATCTTTCTGCTCATGCGCAGTTGGAGGTGCCGATCGGAGCTGCAGGATTTTGGGTGCATTAAGCCCCGTCCACAGGCTTCTGCAGCGCGATTCAGAATCGCTGCTATTTTTTCAGGCAGAGTGCATATGGGGGGGCACCTGAGAACCTGAAACACTTTCAGTTTCAAGTCTGTCCAGCGCTTAGAATCAAAATGGCAAAATAGGGCCCATAGTGTTCAATTCTGGTTGCTACACTACCAGAAGGATGTGGAGGTTTTGGAGAGGGTATAGAAAAGATTTACCAGGATGTTACCTGATATGGAGGGCATTAGCAATGAGCAGAGGTTGGAGAAATTTGGTTTGTTCTCACTGGAATGATGGAGATTGACGGACGACCTGATAGAAGTCTACAAGATTATCAGGAGCATGGACAGAGTGGATAGTCAGAAACTTTTTCCCAGGGTGGATTTACCAATTAGTAAGGGGCATAGATTTAAGGTGCGAGGGGCAATATTTAAAGGAGATATATGAGGAAAGTTTTTTACACAGAGGGTTTTTGGGTGCCTGGAACTCGCTGCTGGGGAGGTAGTGTAAGCAGATACGATTGTGACTTGTCAGGCGCCTCTTGACAAACACAAGAATAGGATGGGAATAGAGGGATATGGTCTCCAGAGGGGTAGGATGGTTTAGTTCAGTCGGACTGCATGGTCGGTGCAGGCTTGGAGGGCCGAAGGGCCTGTTCCTGTGCTGGAATTTTCTTTGTTCTTTATTCTCTTTGAACAGGAAGTAATGAGATTGATGATAAAAGTGCTTTAGTATCAAGCAAATGTTTACACACAGTTTTTAATGTTATTAGATTAGAATGTGCCTACGTTAAAACAGAATTCAAGGTGCTTCTGATATTTGTAATTCTGCAGCCTACTCAACCATATCTATTTGGTTTGATACATGCAGAGAGACAAAAAAAACCTTCAAACTTTGTGTCCCTTATAGACACCGTATTCGTCAGAGTAATTACACAAATGAAAAGCAATTATTAAAAATGCATGAGCTGTCTTCAGTTTTGAATGTGTGAAGGTTCCTGGCTTTGTTCACAGTTCATTTAGCCCAGAAAAAACAGCAGAGAAATCGACCCCTTCCAGTTAGTCAAGTTGCTCCATCATCTGTAAGGGTTGTGGTGGCGTTTTCTCAAAAGGCAAGCTCTAATTGCATAGCAGCACACTTATGTCACAGAGTAAATGCAAATTACCTATAAAAGGTACAGACTGATGATCCCAACGCATCAAACTCCACCTCACAAAAGTGAACAGAAAAGATTTAGTTAACATAAAGTGTAAGTCAGCACAATTTCGGCATGCTAATTCTTCTAAAAGCCTCAGGCATGTAAACAAATGCTGGGTCCATCCAGAATTTCATGTGGAACACGTTACTCCCTCTTGCAGAGTTCTGAAGTGGTTTCTGGAAAGATTTCTGTCTTTTTCAGAATTTCAAGGCTTTTGGCAATTTAGCCACTTTTCTACGTAGCACCTGATATTTGTGTTCAGACTGAGATGTGGATAATTTTCTGTATCTTGGGAGCCTCCACTTGATGAATAGAATCATAGAAGCCCTACTGTGCTGAAGAAGGCCATTCAGCCCATTGAGTCTGCACTGACCACAATCCCACCCAGGCCCTATCCCCATAACCCCATGCATTTACCCTCGCTAGTCCCCCTGACACTAAGGGTCAATTTAGCATGGCCAATCAACCTAACCCGCACATCTATGGACAGTGGGAGGAAAACAGAGCACCCAGAGGAAACCCACGCAGACACGGGGAGAATGTGCAAACCCCACATAGACAGTGACCCAAGCTGGGAATTGAACCCGGGTCCCAGGCGTTGTAAGGCAATTTTACTACTGTGCCACTGTGCCGCTCCAAGGCAAGGAAGGCACATGTAAACGTGCAGAGATGAAGTCAAAGCTTCAAACTTCCCAAACAACTGCCCCACATAGAATCATAGAATCCCTACAGTCATTCGGCCCATCAAGTCTGCACCGACTCTCCAAAAGAGTATCTTACCCAGACCCACACCCCCATCCCTGTAACTCTGCTCATTTACTGTGGCAAATCCACCTAACCTACACAACTCTGAACTGTGGGAGGAAACCAGAGCACCCAAAGGAAACCCACACAGACACGGGGAGAATGTGCAAACTCCAAACAGACTGTAATCCAAGGCTGGATGCGAACCTGAGTCCCTGGCACTATGAGGCATCACTGCTAACCATGTGCCGCCATGACGTTCTGTTCAAACTGGAGTGGAAGCAAGTTATCCTCGATCCTGATTGACTCGCCAAGGAAAAGAAGTCCATGTTGCACTGTTAACTGTGCCACTCTTCAGAAAAGTTAAGCCAAGGCCTGTCCATCCTCGTGAGTAGATGCAAAAGTTACTGTGATATCATTCTCAGAGGAGCAAGTGAGTTTTCGCCTGTATCCTGGCCAAATTTATCCCTCAATCGACAGCAGTAAAACAGATTATCTGTCTGCTATCACATTGCTGTTTGTGGGATCTTTCTATGCGGCTGTAGGCTGCTGTGTTTCCTCCACTCTAACAGTAATAACACTTCAAGTACATCATTGGCTGTAAAGTTCTTTGAGTTGTTCTGATGTCATGGAAGTTGCCATATAAAACCTTAGGTAGGCCGCACTTGGAATATAGTGTTCAATTCTGGTCACCACACTACCAGAAGGATGTGGAGGCTTTGGAGAGGGTACAGAAAAGATTTACCAGGATGTTGGCTGGTATGGAGGGCATTAGCTAAGAGGAGAGGTAGGAGAAACTTGGTTTGTTCTCACTAGAGTGATGGAGGTTGAGGGGAGACCTGCTAGAAATCTACAAAATTATGAGAGGCATGGACAGAGTGGATAGTCAGAAGTTTTTTCCCGGGATGGAAGAGTCAATTACTAGGGGGTACAGGTTTAAGGTGCGAGGTTTAAAGGAGATGTACGAGGCAGGTTTTTACACAGAGAATGGTGGGTGCCTGGAACTCGTTGCCCGGGGAGGTAGTGGAAGCGGATACGGTAGTGACTTTTAAGGAGCGTCTTGACAAGTACATGAATGAGTTGGGAATAGAGAGATATGGTCCCCGGAAGGGTAGGGGGTTTTAGTTAAGTTAGGCAGCGTGGTCGGTGCAGGCTTGGAGGGCCGAAGGGCCTGTTCCCGTGCTGTAATTTTCTTTGTTCTTTGTTCTTTGTATAAAAGCATGGTTACTGATTTCCTTTTCCTCGTTTGCATCACCATTCAAGGTGAACTGCAACACCTTCAACTTTAACAGCTTCATCTTCTGTGGTTCCCGCATGTGCGGAAACCTGTTTCTTCAGTTAGGGCAGAAACAAATGATGTTTTATCATTCACCCTGTGATGATACTATGTAATTTTGATTTTTTTAAATGTTTAAGGTGGAGTTGCTTTAAGAGGCAGTGTTTTGTTACAAGAATTGATTTGTCTGGGAAAGCATGTAGCTCAACGGCTGAGAGCAGGATAACGATTGATTTTAGCTAGGGATGTATTTCTTTGTGGAGTTAATAGCAACATGTTTTTTAGGTTCTCCTGGGATTTCAGACTAGATATTCAGGTGCTTAATGGGAGGAGCTAAGCTAGCAGGGAAAACACAGTTTCTCTTTCATTTTTAAAACAAGCAGTTACTTCCTGGTTCTGAAAGAAGCCAGACATGTCTCTCTGTCTCTCTCTATAGAGATTGCCTGAAAGCTCCAAAACTGGCAACCTAAGGACCAACACATAAGCCTGGGTTTTGCTAACTAATATAAGAAGGGGTTTAAGTCTATAAGAGGAATTGTGCTTGATTTGGAACTCATAGGGATTGATGAGCGGATAAGAATTGTATCCTGTCACACTTAAGTATTGTTCAATTGATAAATGTTAAGCTAATTCATTTGTTATAGTTAAACTGTGTTGTTGAATGAAATTCTTATTTGATCAAAATTTTCCAGTGTGTCAGTAGAACCTCGCCTGGAGTAACACATCCTATCCTCACATTAATGCCAAAATAGCAAATTACTGGGGTCTAGACTGACTTCATGATATACCTTGGGGTTTCTGATCTGATATCCTAACAACTCGCTATTCCCTTCAATTCAGCCTCCTACTATTGACTTCAGTGAAAAGAAAATGCGACTGGTTTTCTCGTCTGTCGCGATCATACTGGTGCATAAATGGAAATGAATAAGAATGTATTTTTCTGCTGTAAGCAGGGCAAGCGTCAGGAATGGTTGCGTATCAAGTTCTTAAGTTTACCGCTCGGCCATCATGAATGTGGAAGAGCAACTTTGCAAAAGGCCTTTCCTCTGACATTTCCCTAAAAGATGAGGTGAATACTGTTTGCAGAATCCATCGGGATGATGCATGTCGGAAAAGTATTTCAGGACTGTTGTTACAGTACCTCATGGGACTCGCACTTCATTAGATCTGGGTGGTGAGTGATACAAGCGGAAGGATGTAATAGACTGAGTGGCGGTCACACGTTTAAGAACGGTGGGAGGGGGCACAATAAAACGGCCAAGGGATTTGATTTATGCTCCGATGCTGAAGGATATATTGAGGGACATAAACACGTACAAATCTCCGGATACAAGCTGAAATTAAATGCTGAAATGGCTCATGCTGAATGATTAAAGGCATCATATTAATATTCAAATACATATGGGGGAAGGTTTCCTTACAGTCCCATTCATTAAAAAGAATAAAGCATGGGTCAGAATAAAGAATTATCAACCAACGGACCTTTCTTATCAAATCCCTGATTTGATTAGCAGACTGATGTGTTTTATTAAGATAGATTAAAGTCCTCAGTTTCTCTCCTTAAATGTCTTATTCCATATGTAACATGCCTGGATTCATCTCAATTGCCTGCATTTCACAGGCTCAAGTAACTGGGACTATTTAAAGACTTAGCGATGACTTGGTTGAGGTGAACGCAATAAAGATTGGATCGAGTGCCTATTGATGATTTTTTTCAGTTTCCCAGCTTGGGGTGAGTATGTGGACATCAATTTGAACACATGGGTGAGAATAAACAGGAGAGTAGTTTTTTTTTATTCATTCGTGGGACATGGATGTCGCTGGCTGGGCTGCCATTTATCGTCCATTCATAGTCACTCTTGAACTAAGTGTCTCGCTCGGCATTTCAAAGGGCATTTGAAAGTCAACCACATTGCTGTTGCTCTGGAGCCACATGTAGGCCAGACCAGGTAAGGACAGCAGATTTCCTTCCCTAAAAGGACGTTAGTGAACCAGATGGGTTTTTCTGACAATCGACAATGGTTTCATGGTCGTCAGTAGATTCTTAATTCTAGATTTTTTTTGTTGAATTTAAATTCCACTATCTTTCAAGTTATAAACATTTAAGTTATAAAGAGAGGTTGGATAGGCTTGGGTTGTTTTTTCTGGAGCAGAAAAGACTGAGGAGCGACCTGTTTGAGGTGTTCAAGGTTATGAGGGGCATGGACAAGGTGTCTAGGGAGCAGCTGTTCCCCTTGGTTGAAGGGTCAGTTACGAGAGAACACAAGTTAAAAGTGAGGGGTGGGAGGTTTAGGGGAGATTTGAGGAAAACCTTACTGACCCAGGGGGTGGTGATGGTCTGGAATGTGCTGCCTGGGAGGGTGGTGGTGGCGGAATGCCTCACATCCTTTAAAAAGTATCTGGATGAGTACTTGGCACACCATAACATTCAAAGCAATGGGCCAAGTGCTAGCAAGTGGGATTAGGTGGGGAGGTGGTCTTTCATGCGTTGGTGCAGACTTGATAGGCTGATGGGCCTCGTCTGCACTGTGATCTGCTGTGGCGGGATTGGAACCCGAGTTCCCAGAACATTAGTTGAGTTTCTGGATTAATAGTCTAGCGATAATACCCCCCCACTTTAATATGAGTTCTGGAATGTGTTTGTGGATGGTGGGTGGCTGAAGTCTCTATGTTTGCAAACAGGGAACTGGACCAGTTCCTGACTGAGCAGACAGCCCATCGTACAGGGGCTATGTTATATATTATGTATGGAAGGTAAGTATCTTTCCAGGTAACACTTAGTCAGTGGGATCTCCTGGACAGACACACACATGTCATTACATAATGTACATTAGGGATGGTTGGTCTGAAAGAAATGTAGTTTACCATAGCATTAGGTCCTGTGTCCTTATCAGCCAGTTCACAAGGCCATTTTGCAAATCAGGTTGCATCATCAGTTGTCAGTCAATTTGTGGAGATCTACTCAGAGTCCTGAGTTTCTACCATGTGTATTCATCTGACCGAACAAGCCTATTCTCGACCCACAGATCATTGGGCATTTGGGGAAGGATGCCCATGGGACACTCGGATTTGGAGTGAAGGATGGCTTCCTTTTCTCCTCTCCTTTGCTGTTGCTCTACCTCATCATTGAGACACTGAGACTCAAAATGTGATCAAGGTTGATGGACAATTTGCCACCATTTTGAATGATCGGCAGAAAGTGCTTCCCAGTCATTAGTGGCAATGCTTCAAGGGGAACTTCAGTGTATCATTGTTTTCTGTGTTTTCCTGTGGAGCAGTTGAGGAAACAGGACCTGGTTGCGAAGGTGACATAGTGTGCAATTCATTGAAATTGCTTTTGCAGGAGTTGTGCCTGAATGCTTGTGGAGCTGGCTTCAGGGAGGACGTGGAAATTAGTCCAATTCTGGAGGAGGCAGCAGAGGCATTGCAGACGGAGTTGTCCACGGGCTCTCATCAGTCACTGATATACAGTTGAGAGATCTCACAACTGCCTTGTGCACTCAGACTTTTGTTGGCTTGAGAAAGTTTTTGTTGTCAAAGTCTCATTGTCACAATTTGTGGCACTGCTGATTCAATGTTAGATCTTCACCTCAATGGTGGCATCAAATAAAGTGAAGACTGAGGAGAGAAGCTGAACATCGTATGAAGACAATAACGTCAGGTGACTAATAGAGGATGTAGAGAAGGAGCTAAGATGAAAGAATGCTTAGACTAAAGGGTCAACTTTTATTTCCCTCACCAGGTCCATAACCTGGCACAATGGTTAGCACTGCTGCCTCACAGCGCCAGGGACCCAGGTCCCATTCCAGCCTTGGTGACTGTCTGTGTGGAGTTTGCACATCTACCCGTGTCTACGTGGGTTTCCTCCGAGTGCTCTAGTTTTTTCTCACACTCCAAAGATGTGTACCCTAGATGGATTAGCCATGGTAAATATGTGGAGTTAAGGAGATGGGGCGGAGGGGAGGGCCTGGGTAAGATGCTCTTTCGGAGAGTCAGTGAAGACTCGATGGGCCAAATGATTCCTTCTGCACTGTCAAGATTCCATGATTCAAGAGAAAGTTGAGGGAATGATTCTGTAAATGTCATTGATTTTATAATTATTTTTCCTCTTAGGTTTGTGAAGAATTGGAACAGAGGTTGCACATATTTAACAATTTTTTAAAGAAAAACATTTTCATACTTTGATCAAATTTTCTAAGTCAATCTTTGGGTGGCACGGTGGCTAGCACTGCTGCCTCACAGTGCCAGGGACCCAGGTTCGATTCCTGGCTTGGGCTGCTGTCTGTGTGGACTTTGCACGTTCTTCCCATGTCTGTGTGGGTTTCATCTGAGTGCTCTGGTTTCCTCCCACAGTCCAAAGGTGTATGGGTTAGGTGAATTGGCCATGCTAAATTCTCCCTTAGTGCACCCAAACAGGCGCCGGAGTGTGGTGACTCGGGGATTTTCACAGTTCTTTCATTACAGTGTGAATGTAAGCCTACTTGTAAGTAATAAGCAAAACCGTTTTGGAGATGTTTGAGGCAAAATTGAAACGAGTCGCTCTAGATAATGTCACCAAAAAGTCTTTCCACCATCCTTATTTTTTTAAGTGCTCGTTCCAAACCACTCATTCAGTTCATTAGCTCTGTATAATTCAGTGTTTGATCTGTTCCATATGGACATGGATTTGGATGAGGAATGCACGCTCCCTGCACTTTGTCTAGCTATTCCATTTAAGGTGATCACTTTAATGTGTTAACATGCAAAGGGCATGTTACAGAACCACCAAGATGCTGACTCGGAGGGCCATCTGTTACAGAGCATTTCAATCTCACTGATGCTACAGGAGTGAGAAAATGCCTGAGTTCAGGTTAAATAAATCGATTAGTCTCAAAATCATGAGGCTGGATTCTAAGCAACAGAGGATGAGCTGTGAGAAGGATACAGAGATGCTTCAGCATGGTTTGGACAGGCTGATTGAGTGGGCATATGCATGGCAGATGCAGTATAATGTGGATAAATGTGAGCTTATCCACTTTGGTAGCAAAAATAGGAAGGCAGATTATTATTTGAATGAGTGTATATTGAGAGAGGTGGATACTCAGCGAGACCTTGATGTCCTCATGCATCAGTCGCTGAAAGTAAGCGCGCAGGTACAGCAAGCAGTAAAGAAGGCAAATAGTATGTTGGCCTTCATAGCGAGAGGATTTGAGTATAGGGATAGGGATGTTTTGCTGTAATTATATCGGCCATTGGTGATGCCACACCTGGAGTATTGTGTGCAATTTTGGTGTCCTTATTTGAGGAAGGATGTTTTTGCTATAGAGGGAGTACAGCAAAGGTTACCAGGCTGATTCCTGGAATGGCAGGTCTGTCAAATGAGGAGAGATTAAGTTGACTTGGATTATATTCATTGGAGTTTAGAAGGGTGAGAGGGGATCTCATAGATACTTATAAACTTCTAACAGGATTAAACAAGGTGGATTCAAAAAGAATGTTCCTAATGGCGGGGGACTCCAGAACTAGGGGTCATGGTTTGAGGGGAAGGGGTAAACATTTTAGGACTGTGGTGAGGAGAAATTTCTTCACCCAGAGAGTGGTGAATGTGTGGAATTCATTACCACAGAAAGTTGTTGAGGCCAAAACATTGTGCGATTTCAAGAAGGAATTAGATATAGCTCTTCGGCCTACTCCTGCTTCTAGTTTCTCTGTATGTTTCTATGTAGCTTAGAATTCCAATGGAAATTATCTTGTTGATTAGAATTCATAACACTGAGGGAGTGGTGTTAAATCTTTACAGTTACAAAAGTCGGATGTAACCGAACCTTTGTCTTGAGGTATTTTACTGTAATACTGTAAATGTCATGATACAAATAGCTCAGATTAATATTTAACTGTAATACCTTCTGTGCCACTGAATTGACTTGCGTGAAATATTTAAATATTTGAATTTGCGTATTTCGAGGGTTGACAAACAGACTCAAACTAAGCTATGACAATAAACTTAAAAGTTTTACTTTAAAACAAGTGAAAGGTAAATCAGAAGGCAGAGTGAACTGCGGATGTAGGAAACTCTGCAGTAAGTTGTACACAGCAAAATCCCCTGAGCAGCAATGAAATAAATGACCTGTTAATCTACTTCAGGTGGATTACAAGGAGAAAATGCTCAAGTCAGGCAGCAGCTGTGGCAAGAAACAAGCGTAACATTTCGAGGTGGGTCTTCCCCAACAGAGGTGCCGCGGCATTCCGTCCATTTCTTCAGCCGCTGGGTAAGACGCCGAGCGTCAATATTAAATACCACACAAACAGTCTGGACCAGAAAAGGCAAAAAGAAAATGTTTGGAATTAAGTTAGTGGAATAGAAATTGTTAGATTCTGCAGCCAATTTGGTGGAGGTGTTAAATGGACATGAAACATACCATTTCAACTAAGTAATGAACCTTAAATAAGTTAATGGGTCCCAACGTTCCCTTATGAATTAATTGGAGGCAGTCATTACTTAGGAATGGCCACTGCTACCAGGAGCTTAAAGATAAGTTTTAAAGTTATTTGAAGAAAGAAATCTACCTGAGGCACAGGACTGTTCTTTGTGTGTTGTTGGAGCTGCAGTCATCCAGGCAATGTAGAGTATTCCATCACACTCCTGACCTGTGCCTTGTAGATGGTGGACAGGCTTTGGGGAGTCAGGAGGTGAGTTATTCACCACAGAATTCCGAGCCTCCTGACCTGCTCTTGTAGCCACAGTATTTATATGGCTAGTTCAGTTCGGTTTCTGGTCAATGGTAAACCACCACCACGCCCCCCCCCCCCCCCCCCCCCCCCCCCCACCGCCTCCCCCCGCCCCTCAACCACCCCCCACTCCCCCAAGGATGTGGAAACAAAAATAGAGAATGCTGGAAAACCTCAGCAGGATTGGCAACATTTGTGGAAAGATAAGTTCATAAGGTTATAAGACATAGGAGCAAAATTAGGCCATTCGGCCCATCGAGTCTGCTCCACCATAATCATGACTAATATGCTCCTCATCCTCATTTCCCTGTCTTCTCCACATAACCCTTCAACCCATTACCAATTAAAAATCTCTCTAACTCCTCCTTAAATTTACTCACTGTCCCAGCATCCACCGCACTTTGGGGTAGCAAATTCCAAAGATTCACAACCCTTTGGGAGAACTAGTTTCTCCTCAACTCTGTTTTAAATTTGCTACCCCTTATCCTAAGACTATGACCTCAGGATTTTACAGCCTCGCTCATTCAGAAACTGTAAAATCCCACCCGTGGTCAACGGACCTTTTCATAGTCCGCCCCTCGCCCGCTCCAATTCTCGTAGCGGGCTGGATGGTAAAATTCCCGAGTCTGGATGATTCTTTGTCAGAGCTTCACCAGGATGTTGATGCTGGGGGATTCAGCATTGGTAATGTTATTGAATGTCAAGGGGAGATGATGAGATTCTCTCTCTTGTTGGAGATGCTCTTTGCTGGTCACTTGTGTGGCATGGATTCAAATTCATTGTTTCCATTTGACGAGCTATTCTCAACTGGAGATTTAAAACCTGCGAGGCAAATTTGCACAGCAACTGGAAACTAAATTCTATCTCCTGATAATGGAACTACAGAGGCCAAGCATTGCCCACGAAGAGCTCAGTACTTTGAACCAGAGAATATGCTCACCTCTTATGGACTGAACAAGAGAGCGGAAAAGAATCAATGTCATTGCTATTGCTTTCCTCATCAAATCTCCCAGTATGTCCGTTTCCAACAAGTGTCCTTAAATCTTTCTGAAAGTTCAATTAGCTTTGAAGGAGCTTTCACTGAACTCTTGTTAACAACATCTGGAAAGTGAGATTGCATGACCCTGAAGGACTTCAGTACTGTTCTTAGTAATAAGTACATTTTCCATTGCAGCTCTGTTTGTTTACAAACATTGCAAAACAACATGCCAAATATCACAGCTATAGGTTTCTGCTGAGCAGAGGAAAATATGTTTCCTACTTTCAGGGGAACTGCAAGATCTATTTTGTATGGAAGACGATTGCATTTTCACTTAGCCTGATAATCCCTGGCAGTTCTGCTACTCTCCCAGTGTAACTCTGGTTCAAGGGGCTTATATTGGATTCAGTACCATTCCCAGAAGTGCAGTCACTTGTACTAGAGTAGGTAGCAATTCCATCTCTCTTCTGAGGTCTCCTGGATGCTGAACACATTCAGCTGTTAGGTTTTTACCTCTATTTTTTTCATAACTAGTAAAATGGAATCAATGAACTCACATTTGTGCAACTTAAGTGTCAGAAAATTACCATCTTCTACAATAGAGTTTTGAATCATGTCCCCTTGACATTCAACGGCATTGCCATTGCTGAATCCCCCACCAACAAAGTCCTGGGAGGTAATCATGACCACAAACTAACTGGAGCAATCACATAATTAATGGGGTAACAGGAGCAGGTCCCATAAAATCCCATAAAATTCCTACAGTGCAGAAAGAGGCCATTCGGCCTATCAAGTCTGCACCGACTCTCCAAAAGAGTTTCCTACCCAGGCCCTATCCCTGTAACCCCATACGTTTATCATGGCTAATCCACCTAACCTAGCATCTTTGGACTATGGGGGGAAACCAGAACACCTGGAGGTAACCCATGCAAATGGGGAAGAAGGTGCAGATTCCGCACAGGCAGTGATCCAAGGTCAGAATTGAACCCGGGTCCCAGGCGCTGCTGGAGGTCATGAGATTGAAAGGTGTTTTGGTGAGTTGCTGCAGTGCATTTTGCAGAATTTGCAGACACTGCTGCCATTGTGTCACTGGTGGAAGGAGTGAATATTGAAGGTTTTTTATTTATTAGTGTCGCAAGTAGGCTTACATTAACACTGCAATGAAGTAACCGTGAAAATCCCTGAAAGTGGTAGATAGGTTGCCAATCCACACAGACCCAAGGCTGGAATTGAACCCAGGTCTCTGGTGCTGTGAGGCAGCAGTGCTAATCACTGTGCCACTGTGCCGCCCAATCAGAGGGGGCTAAAATGGTTAGGGTTCAAGCCCCACTTTGAAGACTTGAAGATGCAATCTCAGCTGACTTCCAGACAATGTTTTCTTTCAGATAAGATACTAAAGCAAGGTCCTTTCTGCCATCACAAGTTGCTATAAAATCTTCAACTATTTGCAGAGCAGGGAGCTCTAATGTCCTGGCCATATTTATACCTCAGTCAGTATCATTGAAAATGGAATTTTGTCCTTCATTGTTGGAGGAATGGAGTTTAAAAACAGCGAAGTTATGTTGCAGCTGTATAAGGTGTTAGTGAGGCCACACCTGGAGTACTGTGTACAGTTTTGGTGTCCTTACTTGAGAAAGGATATACTGGCACTGAAGTGAGTGCAGAGGAGATTCACTAGGTTGATTCTGGAGTTGAAAGGGTTGGCTTATGAGGAGAGACTGAGTAGACTGGGACTATACTCATTGGAATTCAGAAGAATGAGGGGAGATCCTATAGAAAGATATAAGATTATGAAGGGAATAGATAAGATAGAAGTAGGGAAGTTGTTTCCACTGGCAGGTGAAACTAGAACTAGGGGGCATGGCCTCAAAATAAGGGGGAGCAGATTTAGGACTGAGTTGAGGAGGAACTTCTTCACACAACAGATTGTGAATCTGTGGAATTCCCTGACCAGTGAAGCAGTTGAGGCTACCTCATTGAATGTTTTTAAGGCAAGGATAGATAAATTTTTGAACAGTAAAGGAATTAAGGGTTATGGTGAGCGGGCAGGTAAGTGGAGCTCAGTTCAATAAGATCAGCCTACTCCTGCTTCTAGTTCTTTTGTTCTAATGTTCTTACAAAAACAAACTTTCTTTTCAGTTAATTTTATGGGATGTAGGCATTGCTGGCTAGGCCAGCATTTATTGCCCATCCCTGGTTGTCATCATTCTGTAATATTTTTAATCAATAACTGCAATGTCAAGGTTAGACTACAAATCATGATGCTTAGTTCCACTGAAATATGTCAATTTGGCATTACTGGAATATGTGTGTGTGAATCTAGCCACATTGAAAAAGGGAAAGTTATGTAGATTGAGGCTTAGGCATTGATTTGCACAAGGTCCCAGACCATAGAACCCCATAGAATCCCACAGTGCAGAAGGAGGCCATTCAGCCCATCAGGTCTGCACCGACTCTCCAAAAGAGCCTCTTACCCAGGCCCCAGGCTCGAACGTTCCTATTTCCTGGGCCTCTATGTTTATAACAGGAGCCCAAACCTTTTAGATCAGAATTGGTCCAAAACGCTGAGTGATCATAGAATCATTGAATCCCTACAGTGTAGAAGGGGGCCATTCAGCCCATCGAGTCTGCACCGACCACAATCCCACCCAGACCCTATTCCCATAACCCCGCATATTTACCCTACTAGTTCACCTGACACTAAGTGGCAATTTTACATAGCCAATCAAACTAACCTGCACATCTTTGGAAACCGGAACAACTGGAGGGTACCCTCATAGACACGGGGAGGACATGCAAACGCCACACAGACAGTGACCTCGGCCGGGAATCGAACCCAGGTCCCTGGCTCAGTGAGGCAGCAGTGCCAACCACTGTGCCACCGTGCTGCCCCTATGATATGGGTAAGGGTATTCTGTGCCTCACATGGATTATCATTTCCAGTTGTGGGGGAGGAGTCTTTTTCTCTGCGATATCTTACAATGTCTCTATGAACTTATAAGAGAATCACAATCATTGTTTTTTGGTGACAACGTCTAGCTAAAACAATAAACATAACACTATGTGTGGAAAATGGAAACCCTTTAGCTCACTATAAGACATAAGATAGATGGCCAGTCTCTAACAGGCAGCTTGATGGTGACTTAATGTGGATTCATGTGGATTGATTTTCCTGCAGCCTTGTGAGAATGCAATTACTTTCAACTAAAGCCCGTCTGCTCATAGGAACAGAGGAATTGCCGAACAATGAAAGATTAAAGGACCATCTAGTTTGTCTGCCTGGTAGTCAGACAGCACAATGATATTACTGAATATGCACCAAGCATTGATTTATTTTGCTGTTTGTTCTGGAAATCTTGGCATTATTGACAAGTAAGAAGTTTAACAGCACCAGGTTAAAGTCCAACAGGTTTATTTGGTAGCAAAAGCCACACAAGCTTTCGGAGCTGCAAGCCTCTTCTTCAGGTGAATGGGAATTCTGTTCACAAACAGAGCATATAAAGACACAAACTCAATTTACATGAATAATGGTTGGAATGCGAATACTTACAACTAATCAAGTCTTTAAGAAACAAAACAACATGAGTGGAGAGAGCATCAAGACAGGCTAAAAAGATGTGTATTGTCTCCAGACAAGACAGCCAGTGAAACTCTGTGGGGGTTACAAATAGTGGGACATGAACCCAATATCCCGGTTGAGGCCATCCTCGTGTGTGCGGAACTTGGCTATCAGTTTCTGCTCAGCGACTCTGCGCCGTCGTGTGTCGCAAAGGCCGCCTTGGAGAACGCTTACCCGAATATCAGAGGCCGAATGCCCATGACCGCTGAAGTGCTCCCCAACAGGAAGAGAACAGTCTTGCCTGGTGATTGTCGAGCGGTGTTCATTCATCCGTTGTCGCAGCGTCTGCATAGTTTCCCCAATGTACCATGCCTCGGGACATCCTTTCTTGCAGCGTATCAGGTAGACAACGTTGGCCGAGTTGCAAGAGTATGTACCGTGTACCTGGTGGAGGGTGTTCTCACGTGAGATGATGGCATCTGTGTCGATGATCCTGCACGTCTTGCAGAGGTTGCTGTGGCAGGGTTGTGTGGTGTCATGGTCACTGTTCTCCTGAAGGCTGGGTAGTTTGCTGCGGACAATGGTCTGTTTGAGGTTGTGCTGTTGTTTGAAGGCAAGAAGTGGGGGTGTGGGGATGGCCTTGGCGAGATGTTCGTCTTCATCAATGACATGTTGAAGGCTCCGGAGGAGATGCCGTAGCTTCTCCGCTCCGGGGAAGTACTGGACAACGAAGGGCACACTGTCCACTGTGTCCCGTGTTTGTCTTCTGAGGAGGTCGGTGTGGTTTTTCGCTGTGGCGCGTTGGAACTGTTGATCAATGAGTCGAGCGCCATATCCTGTTCTTATGAGGGCATCTTTCAGCGTCTGGAGGTGTCTGTTGCGATCCTCCTCATCCGAGCAGATCCTGTGTATACGGAGGGCTTGTCCGTAGGGGATGGCTTCCACATCATGATTATTGACAAGGCCAGCAGTTATTGCCCATTCCTAGTTGCCATTGACAAGGTGGTAGAGGGCCTTCTTCTTGAATTACTAAAGTCTATAAGACTACAGTGCTACCACAAGAGCCGCAGAGCTATCTCCGGTGGGCTGTCTAATATTTATCCGTCAATCAACATCACTAAGACATCTCGTCGTAATCATGTAAACAGTGAGGAGGTTGGCCTGAGATGACAGGAGGATATAGACAGGCTGGAAAAACTAGAACCAGAGGGCACAACCTCAGGCTAAAGGGATGATCCTTTAAAACAGAGGTGAGGAGGAATTTCTTCAACCAGAGAGTGGTGAATCTGTGGAACTCTTTGCCGCAGAAGGCTGTGGAGGCCAGGTCATTGACTGTCTTTAATACAGAGATAGATAGGTTCTTGATTAATAAGGGGATCAGGGGTTATGGGGAAAAGGCAGGAGAATGGGGATGAGAAAAATATCAGCCACGATTGAATGGCGGAGCAGACTCGATGGGCCGAGTGGCCTAATTCTGCTCCTATTCTTATGGTCTTATGATCAGGTGGACAGATCAGTGGCAAATGGTATTCAATCCAGATAAGTATGGGCTGATGCACTTGGGCAGGACAAGCAAGACAAGGGAATACATAATGGACAGCAGGGCCCTGGGAAGTACCGAGGATCAGAGACACCTGAGTGTGCAGGACAGGTGGATAAAGTGGTTAAAAAGGCATATGTTATACTTGCCTTTATTGGCCAAGGCAAAGAGTTTAAGAGCAGGGAGGTTATGCTGGAACTATCCAACATGTTGGTGAGGCCACAGCGAAAATATTGTGTGCAGTTCTGGAATCCTCATTATAGAAGGAATGTGATACCATTGGACAGGGTGCAGGGGAAATTTATCAGGATGTCGCCTGGGCTGGAGAGTTTTAGTTGTGAAGAATGATTGGATAGACTGGGGAGAGAATACAGCCAACGTTTCGAGTCTGGCCTAAAATGCCATGACTGCAAGAACAGGCCAGAGGCGGGAATTATGTGTCCAGCAATTTACCTCCTGACCTCCCAAAGCCTGTACACCATCTAAAAAGCACAAGTACGTAGTATGATGGAACACTGACAGCATTTTTGAAACACCTCTACCACCAAGAAGAACAAAGGCACCAGATGCATGGGAACCTGACCACCTGCTCGTCCCCCTCAAAGTCACAGACCATCCAGGCTTGAAAATGTAAAATTGTTCCTTTATCCTCAGACATTCAAAATGCCTAACAGTGCTGTGAGTATATCTATACTGCACACTGGCCAGTGGTCCATGAAAGCAGCACAGTATCACTTTCTCAAGGACAATTAAGAATGGGCAATAAATGCTTATTTTGCCGACGAGTTTCGCATTCTGTGAATGAATAAAAAAAAAAAATTAGTCCCATTTCCCTTTATCAGCTTTCATTCCCATTAATTTCTTCAGCACTATTTTTTTAGTCACACTAATTTCCTTGAATTCCTCCTCCTCAAAAGACCCTTGATCCCATCGCATTTCTGGGAAGTTATTTGTGTCTTCCTCCATGAAGACAGAACTGAAGTAGTTGTTTAAATTGTTCTGCCATTTCCTTGATCTCCATTATCAATTCTCCCATTTCAGACTGTAAAGGATGTATATTTGTCTTTACTAATCTTTTTTTGACATACTTATAGAATCCACTTTTATGTTCCTTGCAGGTTTACTCGCTGGGGTTGCTTGTTCTGTGTTGTTTTTGTGCCAGAAAGAAATGTATGCTGGTCACCCTATTAGAGAAAGGATATTATTAAACTAGAAAGAGTGCAGAAAAGATTTACTAGGATGCTACCGTGACTTGATGGATTGAGTTATAATGAGAGGCTGGATAGACTGGAACCTTTTTCTCTGGAGTGTAGGAGGCTCAGGGGCGATCTTATAGAGGTCTATAAAATAATGAGAGTCATAGATCAGCTAGTCAACATCTTTTCCCAAAGGTAGGGGAGTCTAAAGCTCGAGGGCATAGGTTTAAGATGAGAGGAGAGAGATACAAAAGTGTCCAGAGAGGCATTTTTTTTCACACAGAAGGTGGTGAGTGTCTGGAACAAGCTGCCAGAGGTAATAATAGAAGCAGGTACAATTTTGTCTTTTAAAAAGCATTTAGACAGTTACATGGGTAAGGTGGGTTTGGAGGGATATGGGCAAAACGCGGGCAATTGGGATTATCTTAGGGGTGAAAAAAGGAGCAGCATAGACAACATAAGAACATAAGAAATAGGAGCAGGAGTAGGCCATCCAACCCCTCGAGCCTGCCCTGCCATTCAATAAGATCATGGCTGATTTGATAGTGGTTTAGCTCCACTTACCCGCCCGCTCCCCATAACCCTTAATTCCCTTATTGATCAGAAATCTATCTACCTATCCTCCACTGCTTCAATGGGCAGAGAATTCCAGAGATTCACTACCCTCTGAGAGAAGAAGTTCCTCCTCAACTCTGTCCTAAACTGACTCCCACTTATTTTGAGGCTGTGTCCTCTAGTTCTTGTTTCCTTTCTAAGTGGAAAGAATCTCTCTGCCTCTACCCTGTCTAGCCCCTTCATTATCTTATATGTCTCTATAAGATCTCCCCTCAGCCTTCTAAACTCCAATGAGTACAGGCACAATCTACTCAGTCTCTCCTCATAAGCTAACCCCCTCATCTCTGGTATCAACCTGGTGAACCTTCTCTGTACTCCCTCCAAGGCCAATACATCCTTCCGCAAGTAAGAGGACCAAAATTGCACACAGTACTCCAGTTGCGGCCTCACCAGTACCTTGTACAATTGCAGCAAGACCTCCCTGCTTTTATACTCCATCCCCTTCGCGATAAAGGCCAACATTCCATTTGCCTTCTTGATCACCTGCTGCACCTGCAAACTGAGTTTTTGTGATTCATGCACAAGGACCCCCGGGTCCCTCTGCACAGTGGCATGTTGTAATTTTTCACCATTTAAATAATAGTCCATTTTACCATTATTCCTTTCAAAGTGGATAACCTCACACTTGTCAACGTTATACTCCATCTGCCAGATCCTCGCCCACTCACTTAGCCTATCCAAATCTCTCTGCAGACTTTCCGCACCCTCCACGCAATTCGCTTTCCCACTCATCTTTGTATCATCCGCAAACTTTGTTACCCTACACTCGGTCCCCTCCTCCAGATCGTCTATGTATATGATAAACAGTTGAGGCCCCAGCACCGATCCCTGTGGCACGTCACTAGTCACCAACTGCCAACCAGAAAAGCACCCATTTATTCCAACTCTCTGCTTCCTGTTAGATAGCCAATCCTCAATCCACGCTAACACTTTACCCCCAACTCCGTGTACCCTAATCTCCTGCACCAACCTTTTGTGAGGCCCCTTATCGAGCGCCTTCTGGAAATCCAAAAACACCACATCCACCGGTTCCTCTCTGTCAACTGCACTCATTACATCTTCATAAAAATCCAGTAAATTCGTCAAACACGACTTTCCCTTCATGAATCCATGCTGCATCTGCTTGATCAAACCATTTTTTTCCAGGTGTCCTGCTATTTCTTCTTTAATGATGGATTCCAGCAATTTCCCAACTACGGACGTTAAGCTAACCGGCCTGTAGTTACCCACCTTTTGTCTACCTCCTTTTTAAAACAGTGGCGTCACATTAGCTGTTTTCCAATCAGCTGGCACCTCCCCAGAGTCCAGCGAATTTTGATAAATTACAACCAACGCATCCGCTATTACTTCTGCCATTTCTTGTTGGGCTGAAGTTGGACTGAAAGGCCAGTTTCCATGCTGTAAACCTCTATGACTCCATGACTCTATGTATTACTGTTGCAATAAATACGTTCTTTCTTTAAATATCAGCCATTGCCTATCCACCTTCATGCCTTTTAGTGAAGTTCCCAAATATAGCAGACAAGTCAGCCCTCACACCTTCATCGTTTCTGTTGTTTAAATTTAGGATTTTAGTTCGGATTGGACTAATTAACTTTCCAAACTAATGAAGAATTCTATCATGTTATGGTCACTCTTCCCTAAAGGACCTGGCAAAGCAAGATTATTAAACAACCCCTCCTCATTGCATAATGCCAAACCGAGGATAGCCTGTCCCCTAGTCGGTTCCTTGACGTACTGTCTAAATAACTATCTTGTACACACTCCAGGGATTCATCCCTTACAATATCATTACTAATTTGGTTTGCCCAGTCGAAATGTAAATTAAAGTCATCGTTGTAGCATCCTTGTTACATGCATCTTTAACTTCCTGTTTAATGCCATCTCTACCGTACCACCACTGCTTGGAGCCTATAGACAGCTTTCATTGATATTTTCCTCCTTTGTTGCTTCTTAGCTCCACCTAGAATGATTCTACATCTTTATTGTCTGAGGCAACATCTTTTCTCACTATTACACTCATTTCATCCTTTCCTGACAACACCACTCCCACTCCTTTCCCTTTTTCTGTGTCCTTCCTAAAATTTGAATACCCTTGGAAATTCAATTCCCAGCCTTGGTCAGCCTGCAGCCATGTCTCCATAATCACAGTCATATCATACCTGGTTACAATTACGTACGTTATGAATTTGTCTACTTTATTGTGAATGATCTCTGCGTTCAGATATAATGGCCGGGATTCTCCCAACCCGCTCGACTGCTCGAATGGGAGGACTTTCATGCGTTTTGAGGCGCTCTTTTTAGAGCAATCAGCTCAGAGCTGGAAATGTTAATTTCTATGTGATTAGCAAGCCTGGCATGGTATTCTCCGGGCCCACGGGCGTCTCTCCCACCACCGGGGGTGGTTCCCACAGCGGGGTTTACAACTGCTCCCCACTAATGGGGGCCAGGAATTCTCACCCTGCTGATGGGGACAGAGGCCATTGAGACCCTCCAGGGAAGACGGGGACAAAGGAGGGGTGTCTCTTGGGCAGTGCCAGCCTGGCAGTGCCAGCCTGGCATCCTGAAACTGCCCATGGAGCACACTGGTACTGCCCACCAGGCACCTTGGCATTGCCCACCTGGCACCAGGCAGTGCCCAGGGGTGGGACCAGAAGGGGCAGGACATACTGTGGGGTGGGGTCTACTGGGGGGGGGGGGGGGGGGTGATCGATGGGTGGGGTGGTGACCCGCTGCCACTCTGAAAGTGGGACCAGTGGGAGAGGGAGTGAGGGGGTGATCGGAGCTAGTTATTGCGGGGGAGGGGGTAGTTGGAGCTGGCCAGGAGGAAGATCGTGGCTGGCTCTGGCATGGGGTGGGTGTCCAGTAGGCCAGCAATCGGGAGGGGGGGTAGGGAAGGCTGGCGATGGGGGAGTGTCAGGAAGCCAGCGTTCGAAGGGCAGTGATTGGGAGGCTGCCAATGGGGGCGCCAATGCACATGTGCCGATCTCCCCACTGACTGATCGGCGAATGCACAATGATGCGCTCAGCGCTCTGCTGCCGGCCTCTTGGGCAGGATGAGGCCCCGCCCCCTACTTTTCAGCGTGAATCAGTCTGAAGCACTCTGCATTACACAGAGTGTCAGAGGTTCGTTCTTTCAAGTAAGCCCCAAAAAAGAGTGGAAAATTCTGCTGTTTCCCACCCGTTGGGCACTTAGTTTTGTTTTGGGAGAATCCCGGCCAATGGCATTAGTTCTGTCTTTTTACTATTTTTACACAACATTTTTTTGTACTATGGCTTAACTTGCTGCCAGCCCTTGTTTCCTCTGACATCCACGCGAACTTTTTACTTTTCTATCATTCCAATTTTTATTTCCTCTCATATGTCTATCTGCTCAGGTTCAAATCCTCTTGCCACTCTGGTTTAAAAGCTCCCTAAGAAGTCTCACAACACCAGGTTAAAGTCCAACAGGTTTATTTGGTAGCAAATACCATAAGCTTTCGGAGCACTGCTCCTTCATCAGATGGAGTGGATATCTGCTCTCAAACAGTGCACAGACACAGAAATCAAGTTACAGAATACTAATTAGGATGCGAATCTCTAAAGCCAGCCAGGTCTTAAAGGTACAGACAATGTGGGTGGAGGGAGCATTCAACACAGGTTAAAGAGATGTGTATTGTCTCCAGACAGAACAGCTAGTGAGATTCTACAAGTCCAGGAGGCAAGCTGTGGGGGTTACTGATAATGTGACATAAATCCAACATCCCGGTTTAGGCCGTCCTCATGTGTGCGGAACTTGGCTATCAGTTTCTGCTCAGTGACTCTGCGCCAAGGCCATCCGCAAACCCCCACTTCTTGCCTTCAAACAACCACGCAACCTCAAACAGACCATTGTCAGCAGCAAACTTCCCAGCCTTCAGGAGAACAGTGACCACGACACCACACAACTCTGCCACAGCAACCTCTGCAAGACGTGCCATCATCTCACGTGAGAACACCATCTACCAGGTACACGGTACCTACTCTTGCAACTCGGCCAACGTTGTCTACCTGATACGCTGCAGGAAAGGATGTCCCGAGGCATGGTACATTGGGGAAACCATGCAGACGCTACGACAACGGATGAATGAACACCGCTCGACAATCACCAGGCAAGACTGTTCTCTTCCTGTGGGGGAGCACTTCAGCAGTCACGGGCATTCAGCCTTGGATCTTCAGGTAAGCGTTCTCCAAGGCGGCCTTCACGACACACGACAGCGCAGAGTCGCTGAGCAGAAACTGATAGCCAAGTTCCGCACACATGAGGACGGCCTAAACCGGGATGTTGGATTTATGTCACATTATCAGTAACCCCCACAGCTTGCCTCCTGGGCTTGTAGAATCTCACTAGCTGTTCTGTCTGGAGACAATGCACATCTCTTTAACCTGTGTTGAATGCTCCCTCCACCCACATTGTCTGTACCTTTGAGACCTGGCTGGCTTTAGAGATTCGCATTCTAATTAGTATTCTGTAACTTGATTTCTGTGTCTGTGCACTGTTTGAGAGCAGATATCCACTCCATCTGACGAAGGAGCAGTGCTCCAAAAGCTTATGGTATTTGTTACCAAATAAACCTGTTGGACTTTAACCTGGTGTTGTGAGACTTCTTACTGTGCTTACCCCAGTCCAACGCCGGCATCTCCACATCATAAAAGCTCCCCCACAGAACTAGTGAATACCCCAGCGAGGATATTTGTCCCGTCCTGCTGGGGTACAACCCGTCCAGTTTGTACGGATCCCATCTTCCACGCAATTGGTCCCAATGCCTCACGAATCCCTTCCACCCATACCACCTTCAGCCATTCAGGGCGGCACGGTAGCACAGTGGTTAGCACTGCTGCTTCACAGCTCCAGGGACCTGGGTTCGATTCCCGGCTTGGGTCACTGTCTGTGTGGAGTTTGCACATTCTCCTCGTGTCTGCATGGGTTTCCTCCGGGTGCTCCGGTTTCCTCCCACAGTCCAAAGATGTGCGGGTTAGGTTGATTGGCCAAGCTAAAATTGCCCTTCGTTTCCTGGGATGCGTAGGTTAGAGAGATTAGTGGGTAAATATATAGGGATATGGGGGTAGGGCCTGGGTGGGATTGTGGTCGGTGCAGACTCGATGGGCCGAATGGCCTCTTTCTGTGCTGTAGGGATTCTAAGATCTAAGATCCAGTCTATTCTTCTATTACCAGTATCACTCGCACATGTCACTCGGAGTAATTCTGTGATTACTATCTTTGAGGTCCTGCTTTTTTATTTATTTCCTAGCTCCCCATATTTTGCTTGTAGGATCTCGTCCCTCTTTTTCCCGATGTCATTGGTACTGCCATGGACGAAGACCTCTGGCTGTCCACCCTCCCCATTTAGAATGTCCGACAGCCGCCCCGTGACATCCTTGACCCTGGCACCAGGAAGGCAACATTCCATTCTCATGTCACATCTATGGCCACAGAAACATCTATCTGTTCCCCTTACAATAGAATCCACTATCGCTATTGCCCTCACACTCTTTGTTCTTACCCCCGCCCTGTGAAGCTGAATCACTGAACCCATCACGCAAACCAGCTCCCCATCTATTGACTCTGTCTACACTTCACGCTGCCTCAGAAAAGCAGTCAGCATAATTAAGGACCCCACGCACCCCAGACATTCTCTCTTCCCCCTCTTCTGTCGGGAAAAATATACAAAAGTCTGAGGTCACATACCCGCCGACTCAAGAACAGCTTCTTCTCTGCTGCCATCAGACTTTTGAATGGACCTACCTTGCATTAAGTTGATCTTTCTCTGCACCCTAGCTATGACTGCAACACTACATTCTGCACTGTCTCGTTTCCTTCTCTGTGAACGGTATGCTTTGTCTGCATAGCGCGCAAGAAACAGTATTTTTCAGTTTATGTTAATACATGAGACAATAATAAATCAAATCAAATCAAATCACTTATGGTGCCATGGATTGGTGCTTGATGTATTCACTGGATCTCCCATTGACAGCGGTGGTACCAGAAAATCCTGCCACTGACGAACACTACGCCACCTCCCACCGCAAGAAATACACCACGGGGAGGCCAGAAAATGGCCCCGCAGTATCTCAGCTGATACATCTACTGCAGTACTGAAGGAATGCTGCAGTATCAGAGGTATCATCTTTCAGAACGCGATGGCTTTTCTGCTCTCTGAGATGGGTGTGAAAAACCCATAGACTATGTGGTCATTATCACATTGTTCTTTGTGGGATCCTGCTTTGCACATATTGGCGACTGTGATTCCTGTATGGCAACAGTGTTTACACCTGAATGAAACAATTTATTGGCTGGGAAGAGCTTCGGGACATACTGAGATCATGACAAGCCCAAGAGGAATATATAATCTTTTGATCTTGCTCTCTTGAAACCATCTACAAATGACAAAGTCGTGACTCTGTTCCATTCCTGATTTAAAAAGCTGAAGATTTCTACTCTATCTGAAATATAAATGCTGATTAACTTAAGTACTGCAGTACTATGCTGAAATTTCTGGGGCTCGTAATCCATCTCAATGTAAAACACGTTCAGTTGAAACAGCGTTTTCAGTTCTAATCCAGTGTTATTTGGTATTTTGAAGTCATCTGTCAATAGGTTTACATATATTTCTACTTGTTTAGTCGTCAATATGGCATTCAGACTCCAAAACAGGTCACCTGTAAGTGCGGTGATCTCAGAGAAAGCAGGTTCTTGAAATAGGTCTATTTTGCTGCATCTGAAAGTTTTATAACTACACATAAGCCTAATGGCTATTGAAATGTCAAGGTTACCAAGAACAGTTATTCCATTTAACTCCACAGAAAGAGTTGCAGACGTACTGACAATGAGAGCAATGGCAAACAAATTACTTGCAGTGTAGGAAAGTGGATTATTAATGACGGGACTGAGACCAGTTAAAATGAGAGCACTTTAGAGAAGAGTAGCGCGCACCCGAGGCAATACCTTTCCTGGAGTAATAATCTCCCTGTGCGATTCAGTAATTAAATGAAGAAAATTCAGGCTTCTGACATCCTTACAAGTCTTCTCATTATTGAAAATTTCTACTTTGCTGAATAGAATCCAATTAAATTCTGTAACACTGTGAGAAAATGTGATGAGATCTATTATATCCAGTTACATGTCACCACATCCTACATTACTGATAATGCAATTTTCTTTAACTCTCTATAGATCATCCAAAGGTAGTTTTCCTCTATTTTGTATACATTAAGTATTAGCACAGAACTGGTACATAAACCTGGGGATTGCTATGACCAGCTAATATCCTCATCTCACATTCTTCTCTGCTATAAAAATACAGAATCATCCCATGCCATTTGGCCCTTTGTGCTAGGGTTGGCTCTTTGCTGGAGGTGTCCAGTTACTTCCAGAACTGTTACGGTGCAGAAGGAGGTTATTCAGTCCATTGGGTCTGCATAGGCTCTGAGCATCATGGACCACTGCCATTCTCCCGCCATTTTGCATTACGTGTGCCCATTGCTTCCATTCAAATAATCACCTATTGCCCTTTCGAATGCTTCGATTGAACCTGCTTCCACCACACTTCCAGGCAGTGCATTCAAGATCCGTAACACTCATTGTGTGAAAAAGTTGTTTTTTTCTCTCAATTCACATTTGCTATTTTTATAATTCAGTTTAAATCTGTGCCCTTTCATTTTTGATCCTTTTCCAAGCAGGAACTTTTTCTCCCGATCCACTCTCTCCAGCCCCCTTATGATTTTGAACACCTCCATCAAATCTCCTCTTAGCCTTCTCCAATCTAAGTCCCAACTTCTCGAAGTTATCTTCATAACTGAGGTTTCTCATCACTGGAACCATTCTTGTAAATCTTTTCTGTGCTCTCTCCAGTGTGTTCACACCCTTCATAAAGTATGGCGCCCAGAGCTGCACACAATACTCCAACTGAGGTCCGTGACAATGATGTGTCTTTAAGAAATGTATCTTAGTCATGCTTCTTGTGCAGGATCTGTTTTAGAAGTTTATATCATTACCGATGCCATTTTGCCTATATCCAGCAGCCCTGTGCTGTTACTGCAGTGGTATAATTGCTCCTAATTGCGAGAATGTTTGTTATCATCTGGGCTAATGCTGCTCAGGTGTTTTTTATTGTTTCCCCTGGGGTTTTGCAGAGTAGAACTTGATTAGGTTTATTGACAGGTAAGGTCATATGACTGGGTGGAGCGAGGCTTACACAGAAAAATCAAGTCAGATGCTGCTTCGCGTTGTTAGAGAACAGTGCTTCTCTTTGCTTTCTCTTGATTTAGAGACTGGAATCTGCCGGGAAATAACTCTCTTTTTCTGAGATTCTGCTGTTTAGGGGTGGATCTTGCTCTGGAGGTTGCTGTTTGAGAGTCAGAAGACAAGTGTCTGTCTGGATCTCTTTCCGGATGTGTTAAAAGGCTAGCATCCACATGAGCAGATTTGTTTTTTGGTGCTAACTGGTTCTGAAAAAGGGCTTTCCGTCTATGGGGACAGGTTGTTTCAATTAGAATGATAGAGATTGCTTGTCATTAAGAATTATGGATTGTCATGTTTAAACATTTTAATTGGTAAAAGTTATGCTATTCCTTTTTGTAAAATTCTAACTGCCTTGTTAAATACAGTTTGTTTTGATGAAAGCTTCCCAGTGGGTCAATTGAATTGTACCTGGGTGGCATGGTAGCACAGTGGTTGGCACTGCTGCCTGACAGTGCCAGGGACCTGGGTTCAATTCCAGCTTCGGCTGACTCTCCGTGTGGAATGTGAAAATACTGTGCCTTTAAGAAATGTATTTTAATTATGTTTCTTTGCAGGATATTGTCAGAACCATTTTTTCTGCAGCCGGTGTCCTCTAATTGTTGCTGAAACAATATAATGGACATCATACTGATTTTAATCTGAACTAATGCAGTGTTATGGGGTTTAATGATCCTTTGGGGATTGCTGAGTGGAGCTTGATTGAGATTGATTGACAGCTGATCTGCCTGGGGATAGTTGTTTTTCCCACAGAAAGGTCCAGTTTTTAGTTTTGCTTTTCAGTAGTGGCTTGGTGTGGAGAGAAGCAACAGTGCTTTTTCCTTCCCTCTGGATAATTTTCATTTCTCAGATGCTGCTAGAAGCTGGTGGAAAATGTAGAGTTTCTGTCTCTCTCGGAGCAATCTTACCTTCTCCTCCTGCCGGTCGGTTGGTGAGGCAAGCCAGTAAGATCGCACGAGAGGGAAAAAATTGGGCTCCTACTCAATTTCTCACCTGTCGTGATCTTTCCCGGCTGAGATATGCAGCGTGATCAGCTTCATGCCTGAAAAGGGCATGAGGCTGATTTTAACATTGAAATAAATTTTAACTAGCATGAAAATATAATTGGTGAGCCTGGGACACAATCGCCTGGGCTCGCGTGTCTTAGCAGAGTGTATTGCAATAGATTTTTTAAACTGGAAGTGATGACAATATAAGGCGGGATTCTCCAACCTCCCAGTCACGTGTTTCTTGGTGGGGGGAGGTGGCACACCATTCGCTGGTGGTGGGATTCTCTGGTCCCGCTGCTGTCAATAGGATTTCGCTTACTTAACTGCTTGCTGGATTAAAATCCTGGAACTTCCTTTGTAACAGCACTCTGGGCGTATTTACATCTACACCAGAAGAGCCGCTGTGGTACAAGAAATGGGGACTCACCACCACTGTGATGATACTGTGCTTTAAGAAATGTATTTGCGTCATGTATCTTGTACATTCTGTTCTAACTGGTGCTGCATGGTCCATGACTGGCATCCTGTATTGTTGCTGCAATTGGAAACCCGCAGATGGGGGTTTGCTGCCAGCGAGACCAGAGAATCCCGCCAGTGTGAACAGCCAGAGAATTTTGCCACAGCTCCAAGTCAGGATTGAGTGTGGTTTGGAGTCATTCAAACAAAGGAAGCAACTGAGGCTATTACAATGGATTTTTTCAACTGGAACTGAGTGGCTTCCTGGGCTATTTCTTAGGACAATAACATTGATTCACATACAGGCTAGAGCAGGTAAAGGTGGCATATTTCTTCCCCTAAAGGGCATTAGTGAACCAGGTGGGTAAAACGACCAATGATAGCTTCATGGTCACCATTACTTAGACTGGCTTTATATTCCAGATTTATCAATTGAATTTTAATTCCACCAGTTGCCGTGGTGAGATTTGAACCCTGGAACATTAGCCTGGATTACTAGTCCAGTGAAGTTACCACCAAGCCATCATCTCACCCCCCAGACAGATGATACTGAATTGACAGCCCATTAACATCTCCTCCCATTTAAGACAACATGTACAATAGAAATGAGAGGAGTCAAAAAGGTTTTGGATTTGTGATCACCGGTTTATGCTCTTGAATAATGTTTAACATCTAACCAATTGACTGATCTTAGAAATTGGAATACAAGAGCAGCAACCTGCCATTGTGCAAATAATCTGAAATGTTTTTTGATTGACATGCATATTTTTAGCTTTAGTTATACTCTGTAGCAATTCATTTCGAGTGGCTTGGGTTATTTTGTTTTGCTTATCCATAATTTCAAACACAAATTTACAAGAAACCGAATAAGTTCTTGGATATACTAATTATGTCTTCTGCGTTCCACATGGTTGCATAATTCCATTCCTTAATACATCCTTCATAATGGCTACAGACCTCGGAAGATAATTGCTACTACATATCTTCTCAATTACTGTCACACAGATAGGATTCATCATGAAGATACTTTCAAAACAAATTATCGTGGAAATGAGTCTGCCTATTGTTGCAGGTTTATAGCTTCTGGTTTACATGACGTAGTTGTGAGTTTATAATAAAATTAAACCAGAGAGGAAAGCAAAGGACAAACAGGACAATTTCTCACTCCCTGGGATATTATTGGAGACTCTCGCTGTGAGGAAAGGGGTGATCTGGATCTTTAAGTCAAGTGAGGCCATTTTTAAACATGTTTGAAGTTTATTTATTAGTCACAAGTAAGGCTTACATTAACACTGCAATGAAGTTACTGTGAAATTCCCCTAGTCGCCATAGTCCGGCGTCTGTTCGGGTCAATGCACCTAACCAGCATGTCCTTCAGAATGTGGGAGGAAACCGGAGCACCCGAAGGAAACCCACGCAGACAAGGGGAGAACATGCAGACTCCACACAACCAGTGACCCAAGTCGGGAATCGAACCCAGATCCCTGGTGCTGTGAAGCAGCAGTGCTCACCACTGTCCTACCCGTGAAGTTGTCTGTATCAGGATCTGCCTTTGAGCCGTGACCATTTTCTTTCTCAAGACTCTTTTATATCTTTCTCAGGTCTTATTTGTGAAATAAGGATGGAGGTGGATTCGAGAGAAGAGTCAACGAAAAGAGGGAATAACAGCAGTTACAACTTCCTCATCCCAAAATCACCCCAGGATGCCTTAATACGTGCTGGTGACAGGCATGGGTGATAAATAGATCTTTATTTTCCTCAGTGTTTTAACAAAAATCAGAAATATAGTAGGAAGCTTTCCCCTTCTGGACAAGGAGCATCACAGGCATAATGAAAGATTTCTAGCCAAAGAGGTTGATAATTTTTCATCACATAGCAATGTGGGGAAATAGCCTCAGCAGTGCTACACTGTCACCAACACACTGTGAGCAGAACAATTCACTCTCCCTCCAGCAGGGCTAAGTAGATTTAAGATTTTATTGAGATAGACATGAACCTCCAAGCAAAAGGTATTCTCTGAAAAGTGACAATATCATTTAACAGGAAGCCACAGACGAGGGAAGTCTCTGTGGATAAACAGAAGACAAAGATTAATGTAATAATATATTAATACAAAGAACTATAGAATGGCTATAGGACCGAAGGAGGCCATCGGGCCCAGAGTGTTCAGGCCAGCTCGCTCTTTAAAACAACTCAACTAGTCCCACTCGAGCTGGAGGAGAACTTGTCGATGTCCCCATGTGCCTGCTGCCTATTCTTCTAGGTGGTAGAGCTGGTAGTTTTGGAAGCTGCTTTCAAGGCAACCTTGAGAAGCCTCTGTGTCTGCACATGCGCAAATCCAGCAGCAGAGGCCTGACAGAGAGAGAGCGATCTGTTAGACCTATACAGTTGAAGCCAGCTTTAACCCAGACCTTCCCACCTCCACTATCGTGGGGGCCTGCAGTTGATCGCGAGTCCCACACCACCCAAAAATATAGCCCTCACCGTCCTCCCCCACCGTGCCACCCAGACGGATCCCACCCCCCCCTCCACCAAACACAGGCAGAGTGTACTGCAGGCCCCATCCCTCTCTGATCAAGCCACCGTGGGCTGGCCCTGCCCATCCATGCCCTGCTCATCCAGGTCCTGCCCTCCCCACATGCATCACCCCACCTGACCCTGCCCCCTCCAGGCCCCACACCCTCCATGGTCTACCTATAGACCCTTTCCCCTCCCGGCCCCACCCCCCCTCCCAAAGGCCCTGACCCCTCCAAGCTCTGCACTCCCCCCATAGAGCCCCCTTCAGGCCCTGCCCCCTAGCACTGCCTGGTGGGTAGTTCCAAGATGCCTGGTGGGCATTGCCATGGTGCCAGGCTGGCACTGCCAGGCTGACAATGCCCAAGGGATGTTGCCCTTGCCCTCTGTCTCCCCAGGGGGCCTTAATGACCTCCAGTTCCACTGACAAGGGCAACACGACTGTTGCCCGTTCATGGGGAGCAGGTGTTTTCCTCACCGGAGAGAACCTCTCCCGGAGAGGCCATAAAAGCAAGTGAGCCCGGACGTTTGAGCACCGGGCTCGCTAATCAGATGCAAATGATAACTTAAATACATTTACATAATATATTCAGCCTCTCGTCGGAATTGGGCAAGAGGCTAATCGTGCTGGAAATCCAGTGCCGGTAAGATCACGAGAGCTGAGAGATCGGGGATGATTCTGATTACTTGGCTCTCTCGTGATTTTACCGGCTCACTCCGCCCATCAAGGGGTGGGACGAACCGGTAAAATCACGGCCATCATCTCTGGAATTTAACTCTTTTTGTCATGTTTTGACCAAGCTTGTGATTGAAGTCTGCAAGTGAGGGACCCTGACAGAATTCAAACGGAGCAGGTGTCCATGTTGAGCAGGTACCCGGTGAGTAACAGCGAGCAGGTTCTTGCTGTGTAAGTGTTGCTTGATCGCACTGTCTATGAAACCTTCCCTCAGTTTGCTGAATATCGAGAGTAGATGGATGGAGCAATAATAGACTGGAGTGGACTTGTCCTGCCCTTTCGCAGACAGGACATACCTGGTCAATTTTCCACATTGTTGGGTTGATGCCAGGTATACTTAGACCTAGGGAGGCGATGGCCTAGTGGTACTATCGCGAGACTGTTAATCCAGAAACTCACCTAATGTTCTGGGGACCTGGGTTTGAATCCCGCCACAGAATTTTAATTCAATTTTTAAAAAATCTGGAATTAAGAATCTACCGATGACCATGAAACCATTGTCGATTGTCGTAAAAACCCATCTCAATCACTGATGTCCTTTAAGGATCAAAATCTGCTGTCCTTACCTGGTCTGCCTTATACGTGACTCCAGAGCCACAACAATGTGGTTGACCCTCAACTGCCCTCCAAGGGCAACTAGGGGTGCGCAATAAATGCTGGCCAGCCAGCGACACCCACGTCCCATGAATGACTGAAAAAAAAGGTAGGCAGCTGATCTGTAGCACAAGTACAACAGCCAGGATATTGTCAGGGCCCAAACCCTTTACTGTATCCAATGTCTTCAGCCATTTCTGAATGTCATGTGGAATGAATCGAATTGGCTGAAGACTGGCAACTGGTGATGTTGGGAACCTCAGGAGGAGGTTGAGATGGATCATCCACTCGGCACTTCTGGCTAAAGATTATTTCAAATTCTTCAGCCTTATCTTTTTCACTGATGTGCTAAATTCCTCCATCATTGAGAATGGGGATATTGGGAGAGTCCCTCTTCTAGTTAGTTGCTTATTTGTCCAACATACAGTGCATGCACACACACATGCACACACATGCACATATACACGCATTTATATATACACATACAAGTAAATACACACAGACATAAGCACAGTCATGTGTTTCCACACACATAGACACATATTTGTCTCCATACATGCATAAACATGCAAACAGATACACATATATTAGCTATGACTGTGACACTACATTCTGCACTCTATGAACAGTATGTTTTGTCTGTATAGAGCACAAGAAACAATACTTTTCACTGTATGTTAATACATGTGACAATAATAAATCAAATTAAATCAAATCAAAATCAAAAATCATGCATACAGAATGGCATTTGTGTACACTGACTCACACGCAGACAAACACCTGACAAATTAACTGTCTTCATCGGAGAATTGATAGAGTGAGAGAGAGACAGAGAGAGAGAGAGAAGAACCAGCAAATAGAAGAGTAGAAATGGCGAAAAAGTGATGACAGCAATGCCTTAACAACTGAAATCTGTGCCCAGCGCCTCATTTCGAGGCTAATGAATCCAGAAGTTATTTTGCTGCCTGATTTGCTGCCTGACTTGTCCATTGCTGGTCATCATTACGTTAATGGCAAATCACATTGAGCTAAGTGTTGCTCAATCAGATAGAAAAGGTTTGATCTTTTACATCAGGGTTAAAGCAACCATATGTGAGGAATCTCAAGGGACCGATTTAAAATGTGTCATTAGCCACTCTGAGGAAAAGGTAAGACTTTACTCAAATTGGGACAGAAATATCAGGTGATGCTGTTGGGATGTATATTTAAATTGTTTCCTGGTTTAAGGAGCAAAATGGGACCAGGGGCCTGGATTTTCTGTGTGGGCCTCGAAATCTCGCCCTCAGGTTCCACTTGGAGTCAGTGACCCACACAGTGTAGAAAATAGTCATCCAATGAGATTTACTCCGGAGCAGCCAATTAATGTCCAAATAGCGGACTCACCGGCCAATTAAGGACGGTGGATGGGCTCTCAAGGTTGGAGGAAGAATTAGGGGCCTTTGAGCTATAAAGGAGCAGGATATTGGACAGGGTAGCTAAGTGAGAGGGTACTTCAAAATGGAGGTCCCACTTTTCCCATAGCCTGGCAAATTTGAAATAAAAAATGGCTTTTGCATCCAGGTCACCACTGTAGGAGGCAGGGGGCTGGGGAGGGTGGGGGGGCAGGGGGGGTGGCGGGTGTGGGGGGGGCGGCGGGTGGGGAGAATCTCCCTGAGAGGGTGGCCTGCGGTTGTTGCTGCAGTTACATCTGTTGGACCAGGGCAGTCTGGGAGGAGCTCTGAGCCTGCCTGGAGTTTTGGGCCTCCAGTTGTACCACTCGACAGTCATCCACGGTTGGAATTGAACCTGGTTCTATGGTGCAGTGAGGAAGCAGTGCCAACCACTGTGCCACCATGCCAAGACTCAACAGATCAGGCAGCATCTGTGGAGAGGGAAACAGAGTTAACTTTTCAGGCTAGTTCTGACGATGGGTGACAGACCAGAAACTGTAGGCAGGATTTTACGTCCTCGCTCAAAGGAGACCGGAAGTTTCCACCCGAGGTCAATGGACGCTTCCATTGTTCACCCCTCTACTACTCTGATTCTGTGGCGGGCAGGGCGGTAGAATTCCGGCATGTAACTCTGTCTCTCTCTCCATGGATCTTGTCTTGCCCTGCTGAATATTTCCGGCATTTTCTGTTATCCGTGAAATTTCCATTCCCATTTGTCAAGTTTCTCCAAACAAGGTTGGATAGATATCATTCTAATATAAATCCCTGGGCTCAGCGCATGTCCATGTGTCTGTGTGTGAATGGGAATGGATACGTGTAATCTCCATGTACATGTTCATGTATAATTGCTTGTTTATGAGAATCGTAGTGCAGTATTTTTGTCATTGGATAATGAACACAGAGGTCATGAGTTCAAACTCCCTGCATGACAGTTTTAGAATTTGAATTTGTTTAAACAGCTTGGAAATGAAAAGGAATTATCAGTAAAATGAGGAGGCTGGTAGATTGCTGACCCCAACTGTTTGACAAATATTTTGAGAGAAGGAAACCTGCCATTCTCACCAGGTCAGGCCTATGTGTGAATCCAGTCCCACATCAACATGATGGAGCAGGGATGGGCATAAATTATCATAAGAGGGGTTCTTTGTGTTGTTGTTGTTGTGTCTGATTGATTAAATCTTCAGGTTTGTGCAGTTAAACATGAACACCTTTATTGGTAAGGCTTTAACTATTGACAGTTCTGAGTATGGTCATGCATGCTGTTACACCATGCAGGCTTGCTGCTTCCAGAGTGTTGCTTCTGGACTGTTCTCTGAGAGTCTCTTACCAAGTGACTGCATACATCATACAGTACCACTCTCCAGTCCCAGGCTGACTCATTCCAGCCGATTGTTTTGCTCGATATCCAAGAGGGTTCGTACATTCCAGGTTCCGAGATTAAGTTTCACTTTGATTTACTGACCACAGGTAGATGAGCCTGCTGGATGTGGTTTTTCAGCCAAGTTGCAGGTGGAACAGACCATTTTTTAAAACATCTTTTCTAGCCTCTTCCCCATGTGTGGTGTTTAAAGTTTATTTATTAGTTTCACAAGTAGGCTTACATTAACACTGCAATGAAGTTACTGTGAAAATCCCCGAGTCATCACACTCCGGCACCTGTTTGGGTACACTGAGGGAGAATTTAGCACGGCCAATGCTCCTAACCAGATTGTCTTTTGGACTGTGGGAAGAAACCGGAGCACCCAGTGGAAACCCACGCAGACCTGGGGAGAACGTACAGACTCTGCATAGGCAGTGACCCAAGTCGGGAATTGAACCCGGGTCCCTGGCACTGTGAGGCAGCAGTGCTAACCACTGTGCCACTGTATTATCATGCCACCCATGTGCCACTGTGCTGCCCATTGGCCCTCTGGTGAGCAAAGTGAATCCAGAAGAGGGCTGCTCAGTCGTGAATAAAACTGCCAAAATGCTTTCCTGTTCCTATTCCAAGAGTGAGACAACTGAATCAAACTCCACCGCCTCCGTGCCGGTCTGAAGCTTGGGACTTACAGATCTCACGGTCCTGCCCCCATCACCTCTTGCCATGGGGCTTTTCTGTGTGGGGGTGTGTTGGTTTCCTCTAGGTAGATGCCCCATTACCCGTGAACTCAAGCATTTCAACATTGACGTTGCTGCCCTGCAAGAGAGCCGAAGAGCAGATGAAGAGAAGCTGAGGGAGGAAGGCGGTGGTTGTACCTTCTTCTGAAGAGGAAAAACTGAGGATCAACCCAGGATACATGGAATTGGATTTGCCATCAAGAAAAACTCGTCAAGCAACTTTTGGATCTTCCTGTCAAATCAACAAGTGTCTCATGACCCTCTGTCTACAACTTACCAAGAACAAACAGGCAATGGTGGTGAATGCCTAAGCCAAATCCTTGATGCCAATGATGAGTGCAGGAAGGCTTCTACTCCACCCTGGGCACCATACTCTCCGACAATCCGAAAGAAGATAAGATCTTCCTCCTTGAGGACTTCAACGCCAGTGTTGGAAAGGAACCATCGGAAAGGAAGGAGTTGGGAATTACAACTCCAATGGGGATTGTCTGCTCATCAAATGTGCGGAACACCAGCTTGTCATCACTAACACATTGTTACACCAAAAAGACAAATTCAAGACTTCCTGGAGACATCCACAATCAAAGCACTGGCACATGATCGACTACTTCATTGTCTGACCTCGAGACCAAAAGAATGCTCTAATGAACAAAGTGATGTTCAGTGCAGACAGATGTTCAGTGCTGAACAGACCACTGGTTCCTCCCACTGCACTATGTCCATCAAACTCCTCCAGAAGCAGCAGAGGATGAAGAAACAGCGCCAAAAACAGTTCAACATTAAGCAGCTTCAGGAGGAAAGCATTCTCGTGAACTTCCAACAATAAAGTTTAAAGTTTTAAAGTTTATTAGTGTCACAAGTCGGCTTACATTAACACTTCAATGAAGTTGCCGTGAAAATCCCCCAGTTGCCACACTCCAGCACCTGTTCGGGGACACTGAGGGAGAATTTAGTATCGCCAATGCACCTAACCAGCATGTCTTTCAGACTGTGGGAGGAAACCAGAGCACCTGGAGGAAACCCACGCAGACACGGGGAGAACATGCAAACTCCACACAAAGAGAGACCCTGGGTCAGAATCGAACCCGGGTCCCTGGCGCTGTGAGGCAGCAGTGCTAACCACTGTGCCACCGTGCCAATGTCTTCACCAAAACCTTCAAAGTGCTCATTCTAACAGAACTGAGGAAAACTGGAAAGAGCTGGAGACAGCCATCATCTCAAGCTGCAAAGAAACCATCGGCTACAAGACCGGGAAACACAAGACTGGTTTGGCAAGAATGACCACACCATCCAAGAACTCATCGATAACGAGAGGAAAACTCTCCGCGCCTGACAAAACGACATCACCAGCAAGGCAAAGAGGAGAGTTCACCAATCAGCAAAGGCAGAGGCGCAAAGACAAACTCGGGAAATCAAGACCCAGTGGTGGACTGAGGAAGCTAAGTAGCAGCAACTCCTCACCGACAAGCACAATACCCAGAGTTTCTTCAATGCCACCAGGACAAAATCTAGATCCAAACTCTCAGAGCTGGGGCAAAGTGAGGATGGAACTCTTTAGAGAGGCAGAGAAAACACCAGCCTTCAATGGAGAGAACACTTCAAAGAACTGTGTGGAGTTCCGCTGAGGCTAGGGGAGAAAAAAACCAGAGGGCATGGGTTAAGGGTGAAAGGAGAAAAGTTTAAAGGGAATATTAGGGGGGACTTCTTCATGCAGAGAGTGGCGGGAGTGTGGAATGAGCTGCCGGATAAAGTGATCTCTTTTAACATTTAAGAAAAACTTGGACGGGTTCATGGATGAGAGGGGTGTGGAGGGATATGGTCCAAGTGCAGGTCAGTGGGACTAGGCAAAAAATGGTTCGGCACAGACAAGAAGGGCCAAAAGGCCTGTTTCTGAGCTGTAATTTTCTATGGTTCTATGGTTCTAACTACTAGATTGCGATACAATTGTAGATAAGTAGATGTTCGAGAATGCCCCAACTTCCCATCGAAGATGATCTTGGACTCCCACCAAGATTGGACGAAGTCAAAGCAGCCATTAAACACCAGAAGAATGGAAAAGCTGTAGGAGTAGGTGGGATTCCAGTGGAGATTTTCAAGGTTGGAAGAGAAGAGATCACCCGTCATCTCCATCAACTATTCCTGAAAATCTGGGAGAGAAAAAAATGCCTGCTGACCTCAGGAATGTCATCATTGCCACCAAGAAAGGAGATAATGCAGACTGTGGGAAGAACCAAGGAATCTCCCTACTCTCCATTGCAGGGAAGATCATCACCCGAATCCTCACGAGCCATCTTCCCAGTCTCTGAAGAAATCCTTCCGGAATGCCAGTGTGGCTTCTGACCACACCGTGGAACAGTGGTCATGATTTTCACTGTCCCGCAACTTCAAAAGAAATGCCAGGAGCAACATCAACCACTCTACATGGCCTTCATCGATCTGACCAAGGCTTTGCTCTCAGCCAATTGGATAGTGCTATGGACGACCTTGTCAAAGGCTGGCTGTCCAGAGAAATTCATCAACATTTCTCAACTCCTCCATAATCAGTTATGAGCGACAGTTCTCACCGACGGAAATAAGACAAAGACCTTCAAGGTCAGGACTGGAGTCAATCAATGATGTGTCATCACCCCCAAACTTTTTCCCATTTTCATTGCCACCATCCTTCACCTTGTCAAGAACAAGCTTCTCAGTGGAATGGACACCGTCCAAGCTTTCCACATCTTCTGACGTTTGCTCTCGATAATGTTTTTTCTGTGTTTGTCTCCACTTGCTCTTCTTTTATTATCTCCAATATTTCATTATCACTCGCAAATCTTGTTTGAACATGAACATGGGTGTTTAATTATACACTGTTAAATGATTAATAACTCTGTGTTTTTAACACCATTCTGATACTTTCACATTGCTAACTCTGTTCCTGCACCTCACTAATCCTAAATGCAGACCCGAGGTTAATATACAAAGACTCTGAGGAACCATCCCTCCTTTTAGAAAACCATTGGCATTTGTTGGTTACCTTGTTATAGAATCATAGAATAGAATCATAGAATCCCTACAGTACAGAAGGAAGCCATTCGGCTCATCAAGTCTGTACCAACCACAATCCCACCCAGTCCCATTCCTGTATTCCCACACATTTATCCTGCTAATCCCCCTGACACGAGGGTAAATTTGGCATGGCCAATCCACCTAACCCGCACATCTTTGGATTGTGGGAGGAAACCGGAGCAACCAGATGAAACCCACGCAGACACGGGGAGAATGTGCAAACTCCACACAGACAATGACCAATGGCAGAGTTGAACCTGGGTCCTGGTGCTGTGAGGCAGCAGTGCTAACCACTGTGCCACCGTGCCACCCTTGTTGTTAAGCTCATCATAGGGTGGGATTTTGCAGTCCCTGTGGGCGACTTGTTTTCTGACAATGACCTTCCCACCCTGCTGATGTCTATGGCATTTTGCATGGCTCGCCAGCCCCACTGCTGGGGAAACCATCGTGGGGAGTCGCCTTCAGCGGGACCAGAAAACCCTGCCAGTGGCAAGGACTGGAAAATCCCAGCCATAGCGATCAATTGCAGCACCCAAGTTCTGGAAGTAAAGCAAACCTGGAAGCACACCAATCAGATACAACTGCACTCTCTTTAATCAAGAAACTGTAGTCACTTAAATGATTCAGTTTTTACTCATTAGGGAATCAACGCTTCTTTATCCCATTTGACGTGGTCCCAATGCTGCAGCTATAAGTTTCACACTTGCGCATGAATCAGTAATTAGGACAACAATGTTCAGTTTCCTTCCGAAGACAAAGTCTCACAATGTATTTTTAAAAGGTAGCAAATGGATATAAAAGACCTTGTGACCTATTTGCAGAGAAGCAAACCTTTCAGAGAGTCATACAGCACAGAAACAGGCCCTTCGGCCCACCATGTCTATGCCGACCATCAAATACCAATCTATACTAATCCCAGTTACCAGCACATGATTCACATATCACTATGCTTTGGCAATTTAAGTGCTCGTCCAGATGCTTCTTAAATGTTACGAGAGTTCCTACCTCCACCACCCTCTCAGGCAGCACGTTCTTGAAAGAGTTGTGAACGCAGCCCGGTCCATCACGCAAACCAGCCTCCCATCCAAACACTCTGTCTTCACTTCCCGCTGCCTCGGAAAAGCAGCCAGCATAATTAAGGACCCCATACACCCTGGACTTACTCTTTTCTACCTTCTTCCACTGGGAAAAGGATACAAAAGTCCGAGGTTAGATACCAACCGACTCAAGAACAGCTTCTTCCTTGCTGCCGTCAGACTTTTGAATGACCTACCTCGCATTAAGTTGATCTTTCTCTACACCCGAGCTATGACTGCAACACTACATTCTGCACTCTCTCCTTTCCTTCTCTCTGGACAGTATACTTTGTATAGCACGCAAAAAACAATATTTTTCACTGTGTACAAATAGATGTGACAATAATAAATCAATCAAAAGTTCCATATTTTCACCACCCTCTGGGTGAAAATGTCTTCCTCAGGTCCCCTTGAAACCACTTCCCTCTTGCAATCCTGGCTAATACTTATTTCGCAACAAACAGAACTAAAATCAGATTATCAGCTCATTTATCTCATTGCTGTTTGTTGGAGCCTGCTTTGCAGAAATTAGTCACAGAAATATTTCTTTATTTGACTTTATTGTCTCTAAGCATTGGGATGTCTTGAGATCTTGAAAGGTGTGATAGAAGTGCAACTTCATTTGAATGTTTAGATTAGAATTAGGACTAAATCTAAAATGAAATGGGAAATTTCATTTACAATATAACACTCAATGTTATTGCTAATTTTACTTACACTGAGAGAACTCTCTCATCACTGGTAAATCATGCCCAAAATGTACAACACTAGAATTGCCTTTCATTTTCCTTCGGAATCTATTAAAATCCGTTTAAAGTAAATTCACTGGGGGAAGTACTTTGAAGCATGTCTGTGTAACAAAGCGGAGGCGAGAAATCGTAAAGGAACGTTTTTGAGCTTAAGCGTGCTCCACCAGGGAAAAAAATAAACAAATTGGAACAAGATTAAAAATTAACTTTGCTCAGATAACATGGCAGAAATGAAATGGTCAAAATTGGTAAAGATGAGAAACAGAAAGGGTACAAATCAGAAAGCCAGGAACACTGGAGCTTACCAAAACATTTCCAAATATGGGATGTTTGCAATTAGGATCCACAGCAGTCAATGCTATTTACACTAATGGCAATCTAGTCTCAAACTGTCTGGGCTCTCACTATAGTATTCAATTCCAAACAGTACCTTTTCTAAAAATTAATACATGGGATGTGGACATTGTTGGCAAGGCATTTACTGACCATCCCTAATTTCTCCTTCATAGAATCTATAGAATCCCTACAGTGCAGAAGGAGGCTAATTGGCCCATCGAGTTGGCACCAACTCTCATAAAATCATAGAATCATAGAACCAGAGTGCAGTAAAGGCCCTTCGGCCCATTGAGTCCGCACCAACTCATTAGAAAAAACTGAACTCCCACCTAATTACATCTGCCAGCATTTGGCCCATAACCCTGAATGTCATGATGTGCCAAGTGTTCATCCAGATACTTTTTAAAGGATGTGAGGCAACCCGCCTCTACCACCCTCCCAGGCAGCGCATTCTAGACTGTCACCACCCTCTGGGTAAAAAGGTTTTTCCTCACATCTCCCCTCAACCTTCTGCCCCTCACCTTGAACCTATGTCCACGTGGATTGACGATTGGCTGTCAGACAGAAGGCAGAGAGTTGGGATAAAAGGTTCTTTCTCAGAATGGCAACCGGTGACAAGTGGTGTCCCGCAGGGTTCAGTGTTGGGGCCACAGCTGTTCTCTTTATATATTAACGATCTAGATGACGGGACTGGGAGCATTCTGGCCAAGTTTGCCGATGATACAAAGATAGGTGGAGGGGCAGGTAGTATTGAGGAGGTGGGGAGGCTGCAGAAAGATTTAGACAGTTTAGGAGAGTGGTCCAAGAAGTGGCTGATGAAATTCAACGTGGGCAAGTGCGAGGTCGTACACTTTGGAAAAAAGAATAGAGGCATGGACTATTTTCTAAACGGTGACAAAATTCATAATGCTAAAGTGCAAAGGGACTTGGGAGTCCTAGTCCAGGATTCTCTAAAGGTAAACTTGCAGGTTGAGTCCGTAATTAGGAAAGCAAATGTAATGTTGTCATTTATCTCAAGAGGCTTGGAATACAAAAGCAGGGATGTACTTCTGAGGCTTTATAAAGCACTGGTTAGGCCCCATTTGGAGTACTGTGAGCAATTTTGGGCCCCACACCTCAGGAAGGACATACTGGCACTGGAGCGGGTCCAGCGGAGATTCACACGGATGATCCCAGGAATGGTAGGCCTGACATACGATGAACGTCTGAGGATCGTGGGATTATATTCATTGGAGTTTAGGAGGTTGAGGGGAGATCTGATAGAAACTTACAAGATAATGAACGGCTTAGATAGGATGGACGTAGGGAAGTTGTTTCCATTAACAGGGGAGACTAGGACGCGGGGGCACAGCCTTAGAATAAAAGGGAGTCACTTTAGAACAGAGATGAGGAGAAATTTCTTCAGCCAGAGAGTGGTGGGTCTGTGGAATTCATTGCCACAGAGGGCTGTGGAGGCCGAGACGTTGAGCGTCTTCAAGACAGAAATTGATAAATTCTTGATTTCTCGAGGAATTAAGGGCTATGGGGAGAGAGCGGGTAAATGGAGTTGAAATCAACCATGATTGAATGGTGGAGTGGACTCGATGGGCCGAATGGCCTTACTTCCGCTCCTATGTCTTATGGTCTTATGGTCCCCTTGTGACTGACCCTTCAACTAAGGGGAACAGCTGCTCCTTATCCACCATGTCCATGTCTCTCATTATCATGTACACCTCGATCAGGTCGCCCCCTTAGTCTTCTCTGCTCCAATGAAAACAACCCAAGCTTACACAACCTCTCTTCATAATTTAAATTTTCCATCCCAGGCAGCATCCTGGTGAATCTCCTTTGCACACCCTCCAGTACAATCATATCATTCTGATAATATGGTGACCAGAACTGCACACAGTACTCTAGCCGTGGCCTCACCAAACTTCTATACAACTCCAACATGAATTCCCTGCTTTTGTAATCTATGCCTCGATTGATAAAGGCAAGTGTCCCAAATGCCTTATTCACCACCCAACTAATATGCCCTCCCGCTTTGAGAGATCTGTGGACAAACATGCCAAGGTCCCTTTGTTTTTACAGATGGAGCGTGAGAATGTAAAATCCAATAGTGTCTTGTGCTTAAACAAAAGGAGACTACAATGGGATGAGGGAGGAGTTGGCTAAGTAGACTGGGAACAAAAACTTTATAGTGGGACAATTGAGGAACAGTGGAGGACTTGCAAAGCAATTTTTCACAGTGCTCAGCAAAAATATATACCAGTGATAAGGAAGGACTGTAGGAAGAGATACTCAGCCATGGATATCTAAGTGGCAAAGATTAGTGGGAAACAAGAGGATTGGGAAATCTTTAAAGGTCAGCAGAAAGCCACGGAAAAAGCTTTAAAGGAAAGTAAGATGGATTATGAGAGTAAACTAGCTTAGAATATAAAAACAGATAGCAAAGATTTCTACAGATATATAAAATGAAAAAGAGTGGCTCAAGTAAACATTGGGCCTTCAGCAGATGAGAAGGGGGGATGTAATAACTGGAAATATGGAAATGGCTGAAGCATTGAACAGGTATTTTGTGTCGGTTTTCACAGTGGAAGACACAAATAACATGCCAAAAATTTATGACAAGACGGCTATGGCAGGTGAGGACCTAGAAACTGAGGATAGTTGGGAACCTGTCTCGGGGGCAGGGAATTCAGATGGTGTTCGTAAAGCAGAAGTGGAAATGAATAGGGTTGGGAAGCATTTTCTGATCAGGGCCAGTGTGATCTCCTGGACTCGTTTCGATCGCCTCAGGGGGTCGGAGAGGAATTTCCCAGATTTTTTTCCCCCATATTGGCCCTGGGGTTTTCACTCTGGGTTTTCGCCTCTCCCTGGAGATCACATGGTCTGGAATGGGGGGGTGGGGGTGAGTTAATAGGTTGTGATGAACAAAGCATCGTAGCTGTGAGGGACAGCTCGGTGGATAGGATATTAGGATGTAGATAGGCTGGAAAATTGGGCAGGGATCCTGGATTCAGGATTCAATCCTGGACCGGGGAGCGGCGCGGGCTTGGAGGGCCGAAGGGCCTGTTCCTGTGCTGTATTGTTCTTTGTTCTTTATTATCACAAAAGAAGTAGTGTTGGACAAGCTAATGGGGCTAAAGGTAGATAAGTCTCCTGGTCCTGATGGAATGCATCCCAGGGTACTAAACGAGATGGCGGGGGAAATAGAAAATGCATGAGTGGTAATTTACCAAAATTAGCTGGCCTCTGGGGCGGTTCCCGCAGATTGAAAAACAGTAAATGTGATGCCACTGTTTAAAAAAGGAGGGTAACTATAGACCGGTTAGCTTAACTTCTGTAGTAGGGAAAATGCTTGAATCTATCATCAAGGAAGAAATAGCGAGACATCTGGATACAAATGTCCAATTGGGAAGATGCAGCATGGGTTCATGAAGGGCAGGTCATGTTTGACTAATTTGGTGGAATTCTTTGAGAACATTACGTGCCCAGTGGACAATGGGGAACCTGTGGATGTGGTGTATCTGGATTTCCAGAAGGCATTTGACAAGGTGCCGCACCAAAGTCTGTTGCATAAGATAAAGGCGCATGGTGCTACGGGTAATGTATTAGCATGGACAGAGGATTGGTTAACTAACAGAAAGCAAAGAGTGGGGGTAAATGGGTGTTTTTCTGGTTGGCGATCAGTGATTAGTGGTGTGCCTCAGGGATCAGTTTTGGGGCCGCAATTATTTACGATTTACATAGATGATTTGGAGTTGGGGACCAAGTGTAGTGTGTCAAAATTCGCAGATGACACTAAGATGAGTGGCAGAGCAAAGTGTGCAGAGGACGCTGAAAGTCTGCAAACGGATATAGAAAGTTTAGGTGAGTGGGCGAGGGTGATGCGCTCTCAATAAGGCGAAAGACTACCGATATGCCAATATAAGTGTAGGCTTTTATTCACAACAGAATCAGGAGCAGATCCCAACAAATAACCGACCTGGACTGAACAAGGGGGAGGAGACAGCCACCTTTATACTAGGTGCTGAGGGGAGGAACCAAACTGGGAGGGGATGTGTCCAGGTATGACAAACACACACAACGGTGGTCCATATAGGACAAAGGCACAACTGAGGTCCACCACATTCACCCCTTCCTTTTAAAAAAACAACACGGGGGTGAAGCGGAAACAATATCACAAGTCCAGACGAACCGGTGGCTTGATCCGTCGTCGCGATCGTCATAGTGCAGGTCGCAGAGTCGTCCGAGCAGGGAGCGATGTCGGCCCAGGCTCCGTACAGTGAGCGTCGAGAGAAGGCGCTGGGTGGTGTGAAGCGGACCGATCCGTCGTCCCGTCCAGTCGTCGGGTACTGCGTGGCGACGGCTCCGGCGACTCAAGCGAGCTGTACATAGGGGCGAGAGGAATGAGCAGTGGCCCTGGTGGCGTATGGGGAACAGTGGGAACCGGAGCTGGGGGGTGGGGGGCTGCAACAGGCTCTGGGCACACTACATTGGGGACAGGGACTGAGGGAGGAAGGATGTGGTGACCTCCGGGGCACCCGCGGGTGCCAAGTCACGGACAGAAACCGTGTCCTCCCACCCATCAGGGTACGCTACATAAGCATATTGAGGATTAGCATGGAGCAGTTGGACCTCCTCGACCAAGGGATCTGCCTTATGGGTCCGGACATGCTTCCGAAGCAGGACGGGTCCCGGGGACATCAGCCAATCCGGGAGCGAAGTACCCGAGGAGGACTTCCTGGGAAATGAAAACATCCGCTCGTGAGGGGTCGTATTGGTCACTGTGCACAAGAGTGACCTAATGGAACGTAATGCGTCCGGAAGGATGTCTTGCCAACGGCTGACTGGAAGGCCCCTAGACCGTAACGCTAATAGAATGGCCTTCCAGACGGTTGCGTTCTCCCGCTCTACTTGACCATTGCCCCTGGGGTTATAGCTAGTGGTGCGGCTGGAGGCAACGCCTTTGGCGAGCAGGTACTGCCTCAGCTCGTCACTCATGAAAGAGGACCCACGGTCGCTATGAATATAGGCTGGGAAGCCGAACAGGGTGAAGAGCTTGTTCAGGGTCCGAATCACTGTAGCCGTGGTCATGTCCGAGCAGGGGAAGGCAAAAGGGAAACGTGAGTATTCGTCAATGATATTCAGGAAATAAACATTGCGGTTAGAGGAGGGGAGGGGGCCTTTAAAATCAACGCTAAGGCGCTCGAACGCGCGAGTGGCCTTTACAAGGTGCGCCCTACCTGGCCGGTAGAACTGCGGTTTGCACTCAGCGCAGACCCTGCATTGCCTGGTAATCGTCCGGACTTCCTCAAGGGAGAAGGGCAGGTTACGGGACTTGACAAAATGGAAAAATCTGGTGACACCCGGGTGACAGAGGTCGTTATGGAGGGACTGTAGCTGGTCTAGTTGGGCACTGGCACATGATCCACGGGACAGGGCGTCTGGGGGCTCATTGAGCTTCCCGGGCCGGTACATGATGTCATATCTGTAGGTTGGAGAGCTCAATCCTCCACCGCAAAATCTTGTCATTCTTAATCTTGCCCTTTTGCCTGGTGTTAAACAGGAAGGCAACTGACCGCTGGTCCGTAATTAAGGTGAATTGTTGGCCCGCGAGATAATGGCGCCAGTGCCGGACGGCTTCCACGATGGCCTGGGCCTCCTTCTCGACCGAGGAGTGTCGGATCTCAGGGCCTTGTAAGGTCCGGGAAAAGAAGGCCACCGGACGGCCCCTCTGGTTAAGGGTGGCAGCTAGGGCAAAGTCAGATGCATCACTTTCCACTTGGAATGGGATGGATTCGTCCACAGCATGCATCGCGGCCTTCGCGATGTCCGCTTTGATGTCACCGAAGGCCCGACAGGCCTCCTCCGCCAGGGGAAAAGAGGTCGATTTTAGGAGCGGACGGGCTTTATCTGCGTAACGGGGAACCCACTGGGCATAATAGGAGAAGAAGCCCAGGCATCTCCTCAGTGCTTTGAGGGTAGTAGGGAGGGGAAGCTGCATAAGGGGACGCATACGGGCTGGGTCGGGGCCAAGGACACCATTTTCTATCACGTACCCAAGGATGGCGAGGCGGCGTGTCCGGAAAACACACTTCGCCTCATTGTATGTGAGGTTCAGGAGAGTGGCCGTACGAAGGAATTTTTGTAGGTTGGCATCATGGTCCTGCAGGTCATGGCCGCAGATGGTGACGTTATCCAGATACGGGAAAGTGGCCCGTAGTCCGTGCTGGTCCACCATTTGATCCATGGCCCGTTGGAAGACTGAGACCCCATTGGTGACACCAAAGGGGACTCGGAGGAACTGGTAGAGGCGGCCATCCGCCTCAAAGGCAGTGTATGGGCGATCCTCCGAGCGGATAGGGAGCTGGTGGTAAGCCGATTTCAAATCGATCGTTGAAAAAACCCTATAGTGCGCGATGCGGTTGACTATGTCCGCGATACGGGGAAGAGGATATGCATCTAGTTGGGTATACCTGTTTATGGTCTGGCTGTAGTCAATCACCATGCGGTGTTTCTCCCCCGATTTAACTACGACCACTTGCACCCTCCAGGGGCTGGTGCTGGCCTGGATAATCCCTTCCTGGAGCAAACGTTGTACCTCGGACCGAATGATGGCCCGGTCATCCGCACTATAGCGCCTACTCTTGGTGGCTATAGGCCTACAATCCAGGGTGAGGTTATCAAATAACGGGGGGGGGGGTGATCTTGAGGGTCGAGAGACTGCAGGTGGTGCGCGAGGGGCGCTGCCGTGACGGCGCCTTGCAGATGGAGAGCGGGGGATAAGGGCCATCATACTGCAGGATGACGCTTCTATGATGGCTGAGGAAATCTAACCCCAGCAGTACAGCAGCGCAGAGTCGCGGCAGCACGAGGAGCCGAAAACGCTCGTAGACTGTGCCCTGTACCGTCAGCGTCACCAAGCAGCACCCGAGGACCTCCACTGAGTGGGAATTCGAGGCCATGGAGATGGTCTGGCTCCAGGGTCGCACGGGAAGGGCATATTGACGCACTGTGCGAGGGTGTATAAAACTTTCCATGCTCCCACAGTCAAACAGGCAGTTTTCTGCATAACCATTTACCTTGATCTCCATTATGGACTTGGAGAGTTGATGTGGCTGCGACTGGTCCAGGCAAATCGATGCCACTGTTGAATTAAAGAAGAATCCATCCTCGTCGCCGTCTGATGACGTCACGGATGAAGCTTCCTGCTCAGCTTGCCTTGATGCCAGTCTCAAAGATGGCGACTCCCGCACTTCCGGTGACCGCATCAAAGATGGTGATTCCCGCACTTCCGGTGACCGCATCAAAGATGGCGATTCGCGCGCAGCCGCCGCCTGCATCAAAGATGGCCGCGCCCTCGGAGCACACATGGCTCCACAAGTCTTCAGAAGCGGCTTTGCTCGGCAGACTTTAACAAAGTGGCCGAGCTTACCGCATCCGGAGCAAATCGCGTCCTTTGCCGGGCAGTGACGCCGAGGGTGCTTAGGGAGGCCACAAAAGTAACATTTGGGCCCTGCTGGAGCAGCCGTCGCAGTGGAGCCGTCGGTGGAACGGGATCCAAGGTAAGACCCGAGATTATGGGAGGCTGCTTCTAACGTTTCAGCCATCGTGGCCGTTTTCCGGAGGTCTAGGTCATCTTGTTCCAGCAGACGCTGCTGGATGTATGTAGACTCAATGCCCGCAACGTAGGCGTCGCGGATCAGATCCTCCGTGTTCTGAGCTGCTGAAACAGCCTTACAGTCGCATGCTCGGGCGAGGACTCGCAGGGCGCGCAGAAATTGGGCGCACGATTCTCCTGGCTGCTGTTTGCGGGTAGTTAGGAGGTGTCTGGCGTAAACCACGTTAGGGCTCTTTCGGAACTGCCCTTTTAGGAGTTCGATAGCGTCCGCGTAAGTAGCAGCGTCCCGGAAGATTCCATAGACAGTTTCGCTTACCCGGGCGCGGAGCACGTGGAGTTTAGCAGCGTCGGTGTCGATGGCCGTAGTGGTGTCGATGAATGCTTCGAAGCAGTCCAACCAATGATCAAATTTATCAGAGGCTCCAACCTCTTGAGGGTCTAATGCTAACTTGTCGGGTTTTAGAAACTGCTCCATACTAGTAACTGTTGTGAATAAAATTGATGCGCTATCAATAAGGCGAAAGACTGCCGATATGCCAATATAAGTGTAGGCTTTTATTCACAACAGAATCAGGAGCAGATCCCAACAAATAACCGACCTGGACTGAACAAGGGGGAGGAGACAGCCACCTTTATACTAGGTGCTGAGGGGAGGAACCAAACTGGGAGGGGATGTGTCCAGGTATGACAAACACACACAACGGTGGTCCATATAGGACAAAGGCACAACTGAGGTCCACCACAGAGGGTCTGGCAGATGAAATACAATGTTGATAAATGTGAGGTCATCCATTTTGGTAGGAATAACAGCAAAATGGACTATTATTTAAATGGTAAAAAAATTGCAGCATGCTGCTGTGCAGAGGGACCTGGGTGTCCTTGTGCATGAATCACAAAACGTTGGTTTGCAGGTGCAGCAGGTAATTAAGAAGGCAAATGGAATTTTGTCCTTCATTGCTAGAGGGATGGAGTTTAAGAACAGTGAGGTTATGTTGCAGCTGTATAAGGTGCTGGTGAGGCCACACCTGGAGTACTGTGTACAGTTTTGGTCTCCTTACTTGAGAAAGGATAGACTGGCACTGGAGGGGATACAGAGGAGATTCGCTAGGTTGATTCCGGAGTTGAGAGGGTTGGCTTATGAGGAGAGACTGAGTAAACTGGGACTATATTCATTGAAATTCAGAAGAATGAGCGGAGATCTTATAGAAACATATAAGATTATGAAAGGAATAGGTAAGATCAAAGTGGGGAGTTGTTTCCACTGATAGGTGAAACTAGAACTAGAAGGCATGGCCTCAAAATAAGAGGGAGCAGATTTAGGACTGAGTAAAGGAGGAACTTCTCCACACAAAGGGTTGTGAATCTGTGGAATTCCCTGCCCAGTGACACAGTTGAGGCGACCTCATTGAACATTTTTAAGGCAAGGGTAGATAAATATTTGAACAGTAAAGGAATTAAGGGTTATGGTGAGCGGGCAGGTAAGTAGAGGTGAGTTCACGAAAAGATCAACCATGATCTTATTGAATGGCAGAGCAGGCTTGAGGGCCAGACGGCATACTCCTGCTCCAAATTCTTATGTTCTTATGTTACACAGAACTTCCTCATGTCCTACCATTCATTGAATGCTTTCTTGTCAAATTACTCTTTCCAAAGTGTATCACCTCATGGTTTTCAGGGTTAAATTCCATCTGCCACTTATCTGCCCACTTGACCATTCTGTCTATATCTTCTTGTAGCCCAAGACACTCTGCTCACTGTTAACCATCCGGCCAACCTTTGTGCCAACTGCAAACTTACTATTCCTACCCCCCACATAGTCATCAATTTATTTTATATCAATGATGAATAATAGAGGGCCCAACACCGAACCTTGTGGTACGCCACTGGACACTAGCTTCCAGGCACTAAAGCAGCCTTCTGTCATCACCCTCTGTCTTCTACAACTGAGCCAATTTTGAATTTACTTTATCATATTACCCTGAATCCCATGTGAATTTACCTTCTTTACAAGTCTCCCATGTGGGACCTTGTCAAAGACTTTGCTGAAATCCACATAAACAACAGCGACAGCACTATCCCCATCTACACACCTGGTCACCTCCTCAAAAATTCAGTCAAATTTGTTAGGCATGACTTCCCTCTGCTGAAGCCATGCTGGTTATTCCTGATCAAGCTATGCCTCTCCAAGTGGAGATAGATGCTCTCCTTCAGAAGTTCCTCTAATAGTTTCCCTATCACTGACATGAGACTCACTGGTCTGTAGTTCCCACCAACAGATCATCCCACCCAGGCCCTATCCATGTAACCTCACATATTTGCCCCACTAATCCCCTGAATCTACATATCCTCGGACACAAAGGGGCAATTTACCATGGCCAACCCACCTAACCTGTACATATTTGGGGTGTGGAAGGAAACCGGAGCACCCGGTGGAAACCCACGCAGGCATGGGGAAAACGTGCAAACTCTGCTCAGACAGTCAGCTGAGGCCGGAATTGAACCCAGGTCCCTGGCGCTGTGAGGCAGCAGTGTTAACCAATATGCCACACTTAAGAAGATTGTGTTGGACCTGCCAATTGAACAGCTGCAGCCTGTGAGGTGGATGCACACATAGTACTGTTAGGATTCCAGGATTCTGGCCCAGCGAATGTGAAGGAACAGATGATGTATTTTAAGTCAGGATGGTGTGTGACTTGGAGGGTAACTCGAAGTGATGGTGTTCCCATGCAGCCGCTGCCTTTGCCTTTCTGGATGGTAGAGGTTACTAGTTTGGAAGGTGTGGTTGAAGAAATGACACACTACATTTGGAAGTTCTTAAAAACATTTCAACCTCATATTAAATTCCCTTGTGTACGGACATTGAGAGGTGATCTACTGAGGTGTTTCAGACGATGAAAGGATTTGATCATGCAAGTGAAAAAAAATCAGTTTTTTTGGTGGGGAAATGCAGAACTCTCCCACAACACCCTTGAGGGAATTTCAGTGCACCTTGAATGAATGCTGTCATTGTTTTGGAGTCCCATAAAAGACTACACCTCGAGGACAGCAGTGGGCAGCACGGTGGCACAGTGATTAGCACTGCTGCCTCACAGTGCCAGGGACCTGGGTTCGATTCCCGGCTTGGGTCATTGTCCGTGTGGAGTTTGTACGTTCTCCCTGTGTCTGCGTGGGTTTCCTTCGGGTGCTCCGGTTTCCTCCACACTTCAAAGACGTGCTGGTTAGATGGATTAGCCATGCTAAATTCTCCCTCAGTGTACCCGAACAGGCGCTGGACTGTGGTGACTCGGTGATTTTCACAGTAACTTCATTGCAGTGTGAACGTAAGCCTACTTGTGACTAATAAATAAAATAAACAGCAGCATTCCTACAGTACTACATTTTGTAAAAGGTGCCTTGCTTTCAACCTCAGAGCTAAATTTGAACCCGAGTCCAAGAAAACAATGATTGAACAGGTTAAAATGTTTGTGTGACATTCCTGCATCTGCCACTTCGCACAAGGCATTTACCCATTTCAAATAAATGGACTGCATTTCAATGGCATGAAGAAAAATGTCACCAGTTAATTCCGTAGTCTCACATCAGTCTATCTTTCTCATTCCGAGTGGCCTTTCCCTTTCATTAATGGGTCCTTTTTGCGACAATATGTTTTCTAGCTTGGAGCAACTGTGTGAATATTTCACAATAATTGCCAATGGAAAAAAAAATGACCAACCGTGTAATGATTTTTAAAAAATCATAAAATAGGCACTTTATAAATATGTTTCCACATTGATGTTTTAAATCACATATCTCCTGCCTTCCTTAATGTTTATGTATGGGGGGAACAAATGAAGAAATTGACAATCTAACTTTCAAATTATTTGAAGTGGCTCCCATTAAATTGAGGCGCATTCATCAAATAAAATACTTCTGACAACTTGACCACACTCATTTCAAATAAAAAAATGATCATTCTGAACCTTACATTGCTAGAGACTGAGCTCAGAGTCAGAGCTTCAGAGATAGTCGCAGGAGTTATCAACAGTAGAGAGATGCACAGCCCCAAGTGTGGCTTCACTTTGTGATAACTTAATGCAGTTATTAAGCTGGTTGATTTTAAATGGGGAAAAGTCTGCTTTTAATAGCACATAGAGGAATTTCACACAAACATTTTAACCCACTTAGTTTTCCCTCAATTTCCTAAGACTTTAATTTGTTCCAGGTTTCTGGAATTGAAAGTAAAGGATCCTTTTGATCATGCAAATTAATTCAGTGCTGATAGATTCTTGCACAGTCGATGGTGCCTTCCTTCAGGTGAAATGTTCATCTTCTCTCCAATGGTCGCAAAAGGTCCTTGGATCACTATCAAAAAAGAGGGGGTAACTTCTCCATGGGTTTTCACCAGGTTGATTCCTGAGATGAAAGGGTTGTCTCCTGAGGGCAGCAGGTTGGGTCTACATTCGTTGAAGCTTTGAAGAAAAAATTGCAATCTTGTTGAAAGATATAAAATTCTGAGGAGGCTTGACAGGATATATGCTGCAAGGATGCTTCCCTTCATGCTGGAAGATGGACTAAAGGGCACAGTTTCAGAGTAAAGGGGGAGGTAGTAGTTAGTGAGGTGGCACAGTGGAACAGTGGTTAGCACTGCTGCCTCACAGCGCCAGGGGCCCAGGTTTGCTTTCGGCCTTTGGTGACTGTCTGTGTGGAGTTTACACGTCCCCCCCACAAACAGCCCCAAGTGTGGTTTCACTTTGCAATATCTTAATGCAGTTATTATTTTAAATGGGGAAAAGTCTGCTTTGAATAGCACAGAGAGAAATGTCACACAAACATTTTAACCCACTTAGCTATTAGTTTTTCCTCAATTTCCTAAGACCTAGAATTCATTCCAGGTTACTGGAATAGAAAGAAAAGGATCCTTTTGATAATGCGTGGGTTTCCTCCGGGTGCTCTGGTTTCCTTCCACACTCAAAAGATGTGAAGGTTAGATGGATTGACCATGCTAAATTGTCCCTGAGTGTCCAAAGATGTGTAGGTTAAAGGGATTAGCCATGGTAAATGCATGGGGTTATGGAGATGAGGGTATGGGTTTGGGAGTGGGCGGGGCTGGGTAAGATACTCTTTTGGAGAGTCACTGCAAACTCGATGGGCCAAAAAGCCTCCTCCTGCATTGCAGGAATTCGATGGATAGTGATAACGCCAGTAATGACAATTTTATTGGGCCTGTAATCCCGAGGCCCAGGCTATTGATCTGAGGGACATGGATTCAAATCCCATCATGGCAGCTACTGGAATTTAAATTTAATTTGTAAATTTAGAAATAAAACTTGTCTTGACAAAGGTGTCAATTGTCATAAAAACCCATTTGATTCATTAATGCCCTTTAGAAAAGGAATTCTGCTGTCCACACCTGGCCTGGTCAAGATGTGACTCCAGTCCCACAGAAATGTGGTTAACTCTGAAATTGCCTCTGAAATGGCCTAGCAGTTCACTAAGTTCTAAACATACAGGAACAGGACAGGAGAGGCTGCAGAATGTAGTGTTGCAGTTATCGATAGGGTGTTGAGAAAGATCAGCTTAATGTGTAATAGGACCATTCAAAAGTCTGATGGCAGCAGGGAAGAAGCTGTTCTTGAGTCGGTTGGCACATGTTTTCAGACTTCTGTATCCTTTTTCTGACGGACGAAGGTAAAAGAGAGTATGTCCGGGGTGCGTGGGGTCCTTGATTATGCTGGCTGCTTTTCCGAGGCAGCGGGAAGTGTAGATGGATTCAATGGATGGGAGGCTGGTTTGCGTGGTGGGTTGGGCTACAACCCTTTGAAATTTAATGTGGTCTTGGGCAGAGCAGGAGCCATACCAAGCTGTGATACAACCAAAAAAGAATGCTTTCTATGCTGCATCTGTAAAAGTCGGTGAGAGTCGTAGCGGACATGCCAAATTTCCATGGCCTCCTGAGAAAGTAGAGGCATCAATCCCAGATGGTTGGCAAGTCTAACAGCAGTAGTGAATGATTCTGGGTATGCGTGTATACATGAAAATATACTTCCTAAATCATTTTGGAATAATGTAACCATATGGCAGTAATAAAAACATAATTCTACTCACAACTACAAACACACTGAACAATGGGGGAACCTAGCAATGATTTCAGCAGTGTCACAGAGAACTCTGTATTTTTATGTTTTCATTATCACGGCTGCCATTTCAGCTGGACATGTTTGTTTCGGCTAACATTACCCATACAAATGTGGCTGGATTCCGACACAACTCCAGCTGAAAGAGAAACGCTCAGCTTGCTCCTGAAAGGTTATCTGCAAATCGATAAATTGCTGCCTAGCGCAGAGTTAAAAGTCATGGAAACACTGTGAAGCAGGAAATGTGATGCCATCCCAAAATCTCATGTGAGGACAGTTTCAACGGAACACGCCGGTACGCGGGAGAAGAAGAGGGATGGAGTGATGCAAATCCGACCGGAATTTGATCCAGCTTTGATTACTCTGAGGGAAGAAAAGGCTTGCTCCTTTTCTGGAATGCATTGTCGCTTCACAGAGCTGTAACTCAGAATTCTTTGTAAAAACTGCCAAGTCAATGTTCCACACCTCAGTCACCTTGATGATCCAGCTGCCTTTTCTGATTCAGTGCTGCTACTAAACAGCAGGCCCTGTTGACAATAAGTTATAACCCAGATAATAGAAAGTGTGGGACACATTTCTCTCCTTGCGAGAAGCAGCATCGCCGTCTGATTAAAGGGAAATGATTAACAGTCTCACAGGCAGCGCAAGCAGTCATTTGAATCAAAAGTACACAAGCATAGGCGTAAGAGCAGACAGCTAGAATCGCAGGCCAGGATTTTTCTGGTGTTGCAGAGGTTAGAATAGAATCTTAGAGTCATAGAATCCCTACAGTGCAGAAGGAGGCCATTCGGCCCATTGTGCCTGCACCAACCACAATCCCACCCAGGCCCTTAACTCCGTAACCCCATGTATTTACCCTTCTAGTCCCCCTGACACAAAGGGACAATTTAGCATGGCCAATGCACCTAACCAGCTCAGCTTTGGACACCGAGGTTCTCAATATTGAGTGCTGGAAGCACACACATAGAAATATAGAAGATAGGAGCAGGAGGAGGCCATTTGATCCTTCAAGCCTCCTCCTCCATTCATCACGATCATGGCTGGTCGTCCAACTCAGTAGCCTAATCCTGCTTTCTCCCCATAACCTTTGATTCCATTTACTCCAAGTTTCTATCCAGTCGCCTCTTGAATACATTCAATGTTTTAGAATCAACTACTTCCCGTGGTAATGAATTCCACAGGCTCACCACTCTTTGGGTGAAGAAATCTCTCCTCATCTCCATCCTAAATGGTCTAAACTGAATCCTCAGACTGTGACCCTGGTTCTGGACTCCCCCACCATCAGGAACATCCTCCCTGCATTTCCAATGAGTAAGTCTTCTTTCTAGAGGAAGGGGGGAGGAGGCCAGAGCAAGTGTCATCAAGCTTGGAAGGCTGAAGGCCTTGCAAGGAAAAAAGATGCCTTTTCCAGAACACAGGGAGACTCACAGGAATGTAATTGGTCAAATCTGGCAATGAACCTTTAAGGAGATATTAGGTCAAGTGATCAACACTTGGTCAAAGGGGTGATTTTTTTAAAGAGTGCCCTAAGGGAGAAAGAGAGGTGGAGATATGGAGTAGTTTAAGGACAGAGCTCCAGAGCTTAAAGATTAGGCAACTGAAGACATCACTGCCTATGGTGCTCCAATCTAAGTCGCAGATACAAAAGAGGCCAGAAATGGAAGAGCTCAGAGGATTCTAGGACTATGATTTAGGATGATAGTGAGGAGATGACTTTATAGGAAGGACATAATTGCTCTGGAGAGAGTGCAGAGGAGGTTTACAAGAATGTTGTCTGGGGTAGAAAAGTGTAGTTATGAGGAGGGATTGGATAGGATGGGGTTATTTTCCTTGGAACAAAGAAGGCTAAGAGGTCATTTGTTTGAGGTGTACAAAATTATGAGGGGAAGAGATAAAGTGGATAGGAAAAAAATAATCCATTGGTGGAGAATTCTAGAACCAGGGGACACAGATTCTAGATCAGTGGCAGAAGGTGTAGAAGGGACATGAGGAAAATCCTTTTTACGCAGAGGGTGGTGGGAGCCTGGAATTCACTGCCTGAGTTGGTGGTGGAGGCAGAGACCCCAAACTCTTTTAAAAACTACCTGGACCTGCACCCTAAGTGCTTTAAGCTACAGGGCTATGGGCTGGGCCCACGGAGTGGCATGGACAAGATGGGCCGAATGACTTCCTTTTGTGCTGTGACTTTTCTGTGGTTCTCTGAAGCTATCGCGAGATTTGAAAATAAGGACGAGGATTTTAAACCTAGCTTTACAAACTAAATTTCTCCTGCAGTGTTAATCTACAAAAGACACACACAAGATATTGATTACCGTTCATTTCATTACCAATTTATAGTTATCTGCAGTCAACCCGTGCCAATCTGAGCTAAAGTGTACGGATCAATTTTTATTAACTTGGAGTGAGTTTCTTAGAATGTTGTGAGCATTCTATTCCAAGGAACATGATGTTTTCTTTATAAATCTCATGCAGACGAAGACTGCATGTCTATGTCCAAATGGCCAAGGATATATTCTTGGAAACTGAGTCCAAAAACTTGTTTATTCAAGGTTCAGTGTTACACTGATGCATGACTAACATTGAGATTACAGCAGCTGCTTTGTTGCAGATTGTACACATTCAAGTTGAACTCTCCCTTTTTCAATCTTTAGCCAGGATTTCACTCTGACTATTCTGTTAACTGTGCTGACCCTACAGATCGGTATCAATGACCCTTCCTGCATGCTCCATTTCTACTCTGAGGTCCTATAGTCTTGGGTTGTAAGGAAAAAACATTGGTGTTTGTAGCGTCAGAATGACACAAAAGAAGACAAGACACAAACACAATGATATTGTGCCTCTAATTTAGAGTGTTAAAGTGAACCTAATTGTACACAAGTGCAAGTGCGACAAGCCTGGCTGAGTTAGCAGGCTGCAGTTAACCTGCAGACTTACATTGTACTCTTAGTTACTTCTGCTGTCTTTAAGATTTAATGAGAGAGCTAAGTGGAATATTTTCATACAACAATTTCCCTTATTACTTCAGTCTTGCTGTGATGTACAGTCTCGAAGCATTGTATTCAGACTGCTTGTTGCCCTTGCTTAAAGTTAATTTATTATTGTCACAAGTAGGCTTACATTAACACTGCAGTGAAGTTACTGTGAAAATCTCCTTGTCACCACACTCCAGTGCGTGTCGGGTACATTGAGGGAGAATTTAACATAGCCGCGCACTGAACCAGCACATCTTTTGAACTGTGGGTGGAAACCAGAGCATCCAGAGGAAACCCACGCAGACACGGAAAGAACGTGCAGACTCTGCACAGACAGTGACCCAAGCCGGGAATCGAACCTGGATCCCTGGTGTTATGAGGCAGCAGTGCTAACTACTGAGCTACTGTGCTGCAGGTGGTGTGGAGGAGATTTGAGGAAAAACATTTTCACCCAGAGGGTTGTGGGAATCTGGAACTCACTGCCTGGAAGGGTGGTAGAGGCGGAAACCTAACAGAATATAATACACATTTAGATGAGCATTGGAACGCCACAGCATACATGGTTACGGACCAAGTGCTGAAAAATGGGATGAGAATAGTTAGGTGTTTAATGGTGAGCACAGACATGATGGGCCAAAGGTCCTCTTTATGTGTTGTAAAACTCTGTGGGGAGAATTTTCCCACCCTGCCCGCCACGGGAATCGTAGAGGGCGGGGACGGACCTCGGGTGGTATTTTCCGGTTTTGGGGTGAGTATGGCCGGAAAATCCCACCCTATGGCTCTCTGATGAAGATAATCCTAATGTGCGTTTTGCCGTACTTTGTCCTTCCAAGGATACAGTAAGTTTTCTGCTACTTTCGAGTTGAAGACAGGATACAAAAAAAAGTAAATTACCTTGGATACTGGAATCTGAAACCAAAAGAGAAAATGCTGGAAAATCTCAGCAGGTCTGGCAGCATCTGTGGCAGCATCTCCACAGATGCTGCCAGACTTACTGAGATTTTTCAGCATTTTCTCTTTTGGTTGAAGATGTGATGTGTTGGGAGTCCAAGGGAAAGAGAATTGACCTCTGTATGTGCTACTTCGGTAAGGCAGTCTTAACCCTACCTATCTTGCAGAAATCAGACAATTGGGTAAAAATTCTCTGGGGTTGCTGACTTGTGAGATTGCCTCCAGGAACACATTGCAAATTTTAACCTGCTTTACAGCACAGGTGGTTGGGATGCTTGCTCAAAGCTACGAGGATCCTTCTTTACACAGCATGTTAGGTCCCTGTTACAGACAGGGAAAAGAAACACAGTTTGAACCCTCAAATTTTTCTAACCTGCTGTCCGTAATCAGAGTGGGTTGATTTTGATAAGGCTGAGACGTGTTTAATAGTTGTTTTACCAAGTGACTAATAGCTGGTTTGCTTGGATTTTTGAATGAGGAACGTTATTTATTCGCACACACCAATTCACAGGAAAGAATGCAGAAAAAGCAGGAAGTTTCACTGATACAAATACTAAATCAAACAGGTTCGGTAATAATTCACATGAATATTGGAGTCCAGTGAGAGGGGGTGGTCTTCCATTCAGGAATTGATCCGGGTAAGTCCAGGTGGCTGAAGACAAGATTTTATGGAGTTCTCTGTGAGACAAAAGATGTGTGATCAGTTGAGAAAAACAGCCGTGATAGTTCTTGCAGCCGGAGGATCAGGTTGTTTTTCCAGCAAATTTAGAATCTTTCAGAGAATAGGTTCCAAGGAGGCATTAACCTTTTAGCCTTTGGAGTGGTGGTGACGTTGTGGTATTGTCACTGGACTAGTAATCTAGAGGCCCAGAGTCGTGCTCTGGAGACCTGGGTTCAAATCCCACCACAGGAGATGCTGGAATCTGAACTCAAGGACAATTCTGGAACTAAAAATCAAATGATGACCATGAAACCATTACTGATTGTTGTTAAAACCCATCTGGTTCATTAATGTCATAGAATCACAGAATCCCTACAGTACAGAAAGAGGCCATTCGGCCCATCGAGTCTGCACCGACCACAATCCCACCCAGGCCCTACCCCCATATCCCTACATATTTTACCCGCTAATCCCTCTAATCTACGCATCCCAAGACACTAAGGGGCAATTTTTAGCATGGCCAATCAACCTACCCCGCACATCTTTGGACTGTGGGAGGAAACCGGAGCACCCGGAGGAAACCCATGCAGACACGAGGAGAATGTGCAAACTCCACACAGACAGTGACCCAAGTCGGGAATCGAACCCAGGTCCCTGGAGCTGTGAAGCAGCAGTGCTAACCACTGTGCTACCGTGCCGCTACAATGTCCTTTATTGTAGGAAATCTGCCGCCCTTACCTGGTCTGGCCTACATGTGACTGCAGACCCATATGTGGTTGACGCTTAACTGCTTCTAAGGGCAGTTAGGGATGGGCAATAAATGCTGGCCCAGCCAGCAATGCCCATATCCCATGAATGAATAAAAAAAATGCTTGGCTATGAAAAAAGTGAAATGTTAATCGTCAGGTTTCTGCCGTGAGTTTCAGTTAGGTGATACCTGGCCATTCGTACACCATGGGAACCAATCAGTAGTCTGTTCATATTAATAAAGTAGCTCCACCTCCCATGGACAAAGGCATCAACATACAATGGAGGTAGAACACTTCCTTGCGCATTTTCAGTTTCAATAGCTTCCCTTTTCTTACCTGGCAGTTCCGGAGACAGGATATCTGAGGCTTCATTGCCCTTGCCGATTTGGGATGAGTCCTGGCAATGAAAGATGCTACGTGAAAGATGGCCAACTTGCCAGTTCGAAAAAGTCAGTTGATCTATGGCAGCCATTGAAAAAGTCCAACAATGTCCTTTGAAAGGTTTTTCTTTTAACAATTTGTAATATCCTCAGGTCTGCTCAACACAGCAGTCCGGATTCAATCATTGAGGTCTGACGGCAATTTCAACCAAAAGACTTATACATCATAGCCACTGGGCCTTTCAAACTGGGAGTTAATAGCAGGGAAGGAAAAAAATCACAACCAAGAGAGACCCAAACAGATATGTTTCCCTATTGGAACAAGAAAGTTCTGAAAATTAGGCTGCCAACAAATAAATAAGGCCTAAGAAGTAACGTAACTAACCGGCCAAATGTAATGTAACGTAACAGACCTAATTTCTGAAACAGTGAGTGAATTCAAATAATCTCACTCCCTATTGTTCCCCAGTTAAAATTGGAGCTCTCAGGTTCCAATGACTAGAATTGCAAGTGGATGGCCCACCCATTCCACATTTACATTCATACTTTTTGGGATCTTTGTCTCCCATTCACATCCTTCATGTGAAAATACTTTTCACTCTTGTGGTCTGCTAGTGATTAGAAGTTTTTTCTTACAACCCTGTTCACTTTTTGTCACTCAACCAACACCATCAGTATGTAGTGCTTCGAAGGGTTAGTCATGGCACAAATCAATTCCAGCCACCCAGATTGCCTGGACACCTATCGCCGCAACAAGTCCACAGCAGACGCCATCTTGCTGACCCTATACTCAACCCTGGAACACCTAGACAACAAAGACCCCTATGTCAGACTCCTATTCACAGACTACAGCTCAGCCTTTAACACCATTATTCCTACAAGACACGTCTACAAATTTTGTGGCCTGGGGCTCAGCTCTTCCCTCTGCAACTGGATCCAAGACTTCCTACCCACAGACCACAGCCAATAAAGATAGGCAACAACACTTCGCCATGATCATCCTCAACACCGGTGCTCTGCAAGGCTGTATCCTCAAATCCCCTTAAAATACCCCCCCGTACACCTCTGAATGTGTGACCACATTCCCCTCCAACTCAATTTTCAAATTTGCTGACGGCACCACCGTAGAGGGTCGGATCACAAACAATGATGAGACAGCCTACAGGATTGAGATAGAGAATCTGGTGAACTGGTGCAGCAGCAATAATCGCTCCCTCAATGTCAGCAAAACAAAGGAGATGGACTACAGAAAGCATAGTGGAGGGCATGTCCCTGTCTACATCAACGGGGTTGAAGTAGATGTTTTTTTATTCATTCGTGAAACATGGGCATCGCTGGTTGATCAGCATTTATTGCCCATCCCTAGTTGCCCAAGGGCAGTTGAGAGTCAACCACATTGCTATGGCTCTGGAGTCACACCTAGTCCAGTTCAGCTAATGATGGCAGATTTCCTTCCCTAAAGGACTTTAGTGAACCAGATGGGTTTTTCCGACAATTGACAATGGTTTCATGGTCATCTATGGATTCTTAATTCCAGATGGTCGAGAGCTGCAAGTCTTTAGGTGCCCAATTCACCAAGAAACTGTCCTGGTCCCTCCATGCAGACGCTATAGTTAAGAAAGCCCACCAACACCTCTACTTACTCAAGATATTGAGGAAATTTGGCATGTCCGTTCCAACTCTCACCAACTTCTACAGATGCACCATAGAAAGCATTCTTTCTGGTTGCATCAGAGCTTGGAATGGCTCCTGCTCTGCCCAAGACTGCAATAAACTACAAAGGGTCGTGAAAGTAGCCCAATCCATCACTCAAACCAGCCTTCCACCCATTGGCATTGGCCACACTTCCTGCTGCCTTGGAAAAGCAGCCAAAATAATCAAGGACTCCATGCATCCCGGACTTACAATCTTCTACCTTTTTCCATCAGGAAAAATGTACAAATGTCTGAGGTCATGTACCAACTGACTCAAGAACAGTTTCTTCTCTGCTGCCATCAGACTTTTGAATGGACCGACCTTGCATTAAGTTGATCTTTCTCTACACCCTAGCTATGACTGGAACACAACATTCTGCACTTCTTTCCTTCTCTATGTCCGGTATGTTTTGTCTGTATAGTGCGCAAGAAATAATAGTTTTCACTGCATACTAATACACATGACAATAATAAATCAAATCAAATCAGATTAGATCACCCAAAAATCAAATTATCCGGTTATTTTCACATTGCCGTTTGTGGGAGATTACTGTGCACAATGTTGCTGCTGCATTTCCTACATTCCTACAACAGTGACTGTAGTTAAAAAACATCCTGTACTCACTGTTAACCACTTTGGGACATTCTTTGAATGTGTGCATAAAAAGGCTGGATTAATGCAAGTCAAAGAGAATCATAGAGTCCTACAGTGCAAAAGGAGGCCATTCGGCCCATCGAGTCTGTACCGACAACAATCCCACCCAGGCCCTATCCCTGTAACCCCACACTTTTACCACAGCTAGTCCCCTTGACACTAAGGGGCAATTTAGCATGGCCAATCCACCTAACCCGCACATCTTTGGCTGTGAGAGGAATCCGGAGCATCCGGAGGAAACCCACACAGACATGGGGAGAATGTACAAACTATGCACAAAGAACAAAGAAAATTACAGCACAGGAACAGGACCTTCAGCCCTCCAGGCCTGCACCGACCAGGCTGCCCGATTGAAATAAAACCCCCGACCCTTCCGGGGACCATATCCTTCCATTCTCATCCTATTCATGTATTTGCCAAGACGCCCTTTTAAAAGTCACAATCGTATCTGCTTCCATTACCTCTCCCAGCAGCGAGTTCCAGACATCCACCACCCTCTGTGTAAAAAATCTGCCTCATACATCTCCTAAAGAACAAGCGCGGACAGCAATCGAACCCGGGTCCCTGACGCTGTGAGGCAGCAGTGCTAACCACTGTGCCACCGCAACACCCGTGCATTGCTTTCTCTTTCCCTTCTTTTCCCTTTTGATAAAATATGGCACATCCCCCTATTTTTAAGAAGCTGGATTAAAATGGAAAGTACAATATTTAATCATTGAATTAAGTTAGCAATGGAACATGGCAGCATATCAAAGTCCTGCAACCAGACCATCTATAGTGAAGTTGAAGGACAGACAGTGATAATGCCTAATGCACTTGCCCATCATGATGGACCACTTGAATTAGTCCTCATCTCTTTTTTGGCCTGGGCTTAAATACGTGATTGCTGTGCGGGAGGAGACTGAAGACTTGTCAGAATGTCAGCAGGAAGAAAATGGTATTGGAATTAACCGTTTAGCAACTTACATGGAATTTACATTTACATTCTAGACACACACACCACCTACAAGGGTGCATTAAAAGCTTACACTTACCTGCACAAATAATAGGCCATTAACAACTTGTGGTAAACCATTTCACTCAATGTCTAACATTGCTTGCACACAGTGTTCCTGTTTATTGTAGAGAACACTGCCCGGTTTGTATGAAGCTGGGAATTCTATTATCCAGTCACTGAATATGGATCTTTACACAGACCACACATTAGACGGGAATCGCTGGCCCCCCTCAGCATTTTTCTCAGAGACAGGAGCTGGTGTTCTGTTCACTGGTGATGTGATCTTCTGGTCCTGCCACTCTCAATGGGTATTCTCATCAAAGCAACCCCACACCATTGGGAAACGAGCGGCAAGAATTCCATCAACGTAAACGGCTGGAGAATCCCAGCCAATGTCATTTGCTCCATTACATCATGTGAAACATAAATCTTCAGAGAGAAATTGTGGTGGATAACTCTTACATTTCACATTTTGGAAGATGTGCCGAAAGCAAGGAGGGTTCAATGTTATGATCCTCGCTGGGTCAAAATCCTGGAATTCCCTCCTTAACGGCATTGTGGGACAACCCACAGCACATGGACTGCAGCGATTGAAGAAGGCAGCTCACCACCACCTTCTCAAGGGTAACTAGGGATGGGCAATAAATGCTGGCAAGTCAGTGACACCCATGTCCCACGAATGAATGAAAATAATTAGAGCTAGACCGTTCAGATGTGAAATCAGGGTGCCTTTTGTCACTCCAAAGAGCAATGGAAATCAGAAACTGCCTCCCTTCAAAAGGCTGTGGATGCTGGGAGGGAGGAATTGAAGGTTTCGAAAGTGCGATCAATAGATTTTTGTTTGACAAGGGGATGAAGAGATTCCGAATCAAATTATACTGAGGCACAGATCACCCATGATCCAGATTAAATGGTGGGACGCTGTCAATGGACTCCTCCATTGCTTTTTGTGGGATCTTGTTGTGTGAAAACCAATTGCCATTTTTCTCCATGTCATGTCAGTGACTAAACTCGAAAATTATTTCATTGGCCATAGAGTGCATTGGGACACCCTAAAGTTATAAAAGGTACGATAGAAACACAAGCCTCTTAGTCTTCTTTCTGCCTGGCTCTTCAACTGCCTGAAAACAGTTTAGGACCAAAATATGGAGCAGTTTCATGAAGTCCTGAAAGGCAACCAGAGAAACACAGAAACAAGGAGCAGGAGGAGGCCACTCGGCCCTTCGAGCCTGCTCCGCCATTTATTACGATCATGGTTGATCGTCCAACTCAATAGCCCAGTCCTGCTTTCTCCCCATAACCTTTGATCCCATTTGCCCCAAGTATTATATCCAGCTGCCTCTTGAATACATTCAACGTTTTGGCATCAACTACTTTCTATGGTAATGAATTCCACAGGCTCACCACTCTTTGGGTGAAGAAATGTCTCCTCACCTCAGTCCGAAACGGTCTACCTTAATCCTCAGACTGTGACCTCTGGTTCTGGACTCCCCCACCATTGGGAATATCCTCCCTGCATCTACCATCACAAATCGTCACAAAATCTCCGATCCAGCTTGCTGTGGACATGTAACCCCTGGCATGAGGAATCCATCTTATGTCCAGTTCAATAACCATTGGAAAGATAGTATCGGAGTGTGGCGACTAGGGGATTTTCACAGTAACTTCATTGCAGTGTTAATGTAAGCCTACTTGTGAACGAATAAATAAATAAAAAGTGGCCTTTGAGCTTGTAATGTGGTGTCAGAAGTGGAGTTGAGTTAAAAAAAAAACTATCATCTGGACATGACATTCAGGCAAGGGAAAAAGATCTGTATCACTGACATGCCGTCGAGAGCAGCATGTTGAGGAAGCTACAACAGGATGCAAAGTTTTCCAGATTCAATGTGAGGCAGCAGATCAGAATGTTCTGGAAGTGATTAACCCAGCAGAGACACTGGGTGGGATTTTCTGGCTGCGCTTGTCCTAATGTTGTAAAATCCTGCCTGAGGTCAACAGACCTTTGCATTGTCTCTGTCCCGCCCGATATGATTCTCGCAGCAGGCAGGATGGGAAAATACTGCCCATTGAATCTGGCTGACAGGGGCCTTGCGCAAATCAAAGAACAAAGAACAGTACAGCACAGGAACAGGCCCTTTGGCCCACCAAGCCTGCACTGGCACATGACACTTTTCTAACCTAAAGACCTTTTGCCTCTACACAATCCGTATCCCTCTATTCCCTGCCTCGTCATGTATCTGTCAAGATGCTTCTTAAACATTGCTATTGTATCTGCTTCTACCACCTCCTCTGGCAGCACATTCCAGGCACTTATCACCCTCTGTTTAAAAAAATTGCCCCTCGTATCTCCTTTAAACTTGGGTAGTCAAGTGTATTACCCAACAAGATGCAACGCTCCAACTGCGGCAAGAAGTAGTGTTGAAAGGGTGGTCTGAGAGCATCCAGGACACACCTGTGGTCACAAAAGCATATTGGGCAAACCGAGATGAGTTGACAGCCCAAGGTGGCATCTTGTTCAAAAGGAAGACTGTTACCATCCCTAAGGAGATGAGGGGAGAGATGTCGACGTGCATCCATGCATGTCATCAAGCAATCGAGTCTGAAGAAGGTGAGAAAAGTGCTCTACTGGCCAAACATGAGCAACAAAATTAAAGACCACCTCAGCCAATACAGTGCTTGTAACAAGTACTGAGCTAAACAAGATGTCTCACAACACCAGGTTAAAGACCAAAAGGTTTATTTGGGATCATGAGCTTTCGGAGTGCTGCTCCTTCATCAGGTTAGTGGAGATCCACGAACTAATCATCACACTGGAAATACTGTAGTCTTTGAGCTCATAACAGATCACAATGCAACGAAAAGGGGATTTATCTGATAGAGTGAATTCCTGACTCCCATGGTAGATAGGAATTGTGCTTGTAAAGTGACTATTGCTTGACATACATATTCTGTCAAGGTGTGTTACTGTTGCTGGATTTTTCTTTGATATCTAAGTTGTGACTGCTGAATTTTGATTGGTGTAATCAAAATTTGCATTATGGAAATTCCTGCAAATATATCGTAGAATTATAGAATATAGTACAGAACGAGGCCATTCGGCCCATCGAGTCTGTACCGACCATAATCCCACCCTGGCCCTATTCCCATAACCCCACGCATTTATCCTGCTAATCCCCCTGATGCTAGGGTCAATTTAGAACAAACAAGAACAAAGAACAATACAGCACAGGAACAGGCCCTCCGGCCCTCCAAGCCCGCGCCGCTCCCCGGTCCAGGATTGAATCCTGAATCCAGGATCCCCGCCCAATTTTACAGCCTATCTACATCCTAATATCCTATCCACCGAGCTGTCCCTCACAGCTACGATGCTTTGTTCATCACAACCTATTAACTACCCCCACCCCCCCATTCCAGACCATGTGATCTCCAGGGAGAGGCGAAAACCCAGAGTGAAAACCCCAGGGCCAATATGGGGGAAATAAATCTGGGAAATTCCTCTCCGACCCCCTGAGGCGATCGAAACGAGTCCAGGAGATCACACTGGCCCTGATCAGAAAATGCTTCCCAACCCTATTCATTTCCACTTCTGCTTTACGAACACCATCTGAATTCCCTGCCCCCGAGACAGGTTCCCAACTATCCGCAGTCTCGCTCTGTACTGGCACCAGCAAGATGATCATAGAATGAAGCCTTGAAACGAGAAACAAAGAACAATTAGCTCGCGCCGCTCCCCGGTCCAAACTAGACCACTCTTTTGTATCCCTCCATTCCCACTTCGTTCATATAGCTGTCTAGATAAGTCTTAAACGTTCCCAGTGTGTCCGCCTCCACCACCTTGCCCGGCAACACATTCCAGGCCCCTACGACCCTCTGTGTGAAATATGTCCTTCTGATATCTGTGTTAAACCTCCCCCCCTTCACCTTGAACCTATGACCCCTCGTGAACGTCACCACCGACCCGGGGAAAAGCTTCCCACCGTTCACCCTATCTATGCCTTTCATAATTTTATACACCTCTATTAAGTCTCCCCTCATCCTCCGTCTTTCCAAGGAGAACAACCCCAGTTTCCCCAATCTCTCCTCATAACCAAGCCCCTCCATACCAGGCAACATCCTGGTAAACCTCCTCTGTACTCTCTCCAAAGCCTCCACGTCCTTCTGGTAGTGTGGCGACCAGAACTGGACGCAGTATTCCAAATGCGGCCGAACCAACGTTCTATACATCTGCAACATCAGACCCCAACTTTTATACTCTATACCCCGTCCTATAAAGGCAAGCATGCCATATGCCTTCTTCACCACCTTCTCCACCTGTGACGCCACCTTCAAAGATCTGTGGACTTGCACACCCAGGTCCCTCTGCGTCTCTACACCCTTTATGGTTCTTCCATTTATCGTGTAGCTCCTCCCTACATTATTCCCACCAAAATGCATCAATTTAGCATGGCCAATCAACCTAACACGCACAAGTTTGGACTGTGGGAGGAAACCAGGGCACCCGGAGGAAACCCACACAGACACGAGAAGAATGTGCAAACTCCACACAGACAGTGACCCGAGGCTGGAGTTGAACCTGGGACCCTGGCGCTGTGAGGCAGCAGTGCCAACCACTGTGTCACTGTGCCATCCCAACCACTGTGCCACCGTGCTGCCCCACATATCCTGGATTTTCTGAGGAAGGAAGAGAATGGCGAAAGGGGAGACGTGAAGAAGGCACACAGCTCACACTCACTATATCCAGAGGTAGACACAGAGCCAGGCTCATATCCATTGACATGTCGAAGGGCAATTGAACTTGCAGCTTGCATTGCAACAAGGAGGCAGTGATTGAGTCGGGCAATATGTCCTGAGATACAATCAGAGAAGGTCACCAGAATATTGAGTTCTGGTGTCTTCAGATCCTGCTGTGCCACCGTGGGGTCACTTGCAACATCATTCAACCTGCCATTCATTGAGCAATTAATCAGCTGATTGATGCATTACTCCCCACTGAAACGTGGAAACAGACAGATTAGCCACTGTCTGTATCTGTCTAACAAACTTCCCCAAAGTGAAGGGAGTTAACAATGTCATCCTTGTGGCTGCTAACTTCCCTGTGCACAGGATACATCGTGCAATGAGGGAGCATAGTGGTTTCTATAGGAGCACTGTGCAGGTATTTCCTCAGTGATCATCATAATTGAGGCAGAATAAACATGGAAAGGAGGCCATTCATCCTGCGTGCATGTGCTGATCATGAAAGTTCATCCTGAAACCATAAAATCCCACCCGAGGTGAATGGATCTTCCGCCCCTCACCCCCTCCGATTCCAGTAGTGGGCAGGGTTTAAAATTCCAGCCAATAACTCTCACACTCACACACACATTCACACATTCACACACACACACACACACACACACACACACACACACAGTCTCACGCACACACATACGCAAACGCACACTCACGCACATGCACACTCACACACACGCATACGCAAATGCACACACTCATGCGCACATGCACACACGCACACACTCGCACACACTCACATGCACCCACTCACATGCACACACACACACACACGCACATAAATCCATAGGTCACAGACCACTTTGAGAACACATCTATGGTTGTGACACTGCTCAGCATTTCACTCCCTTGCTAATTAGTTTAAAACACCCCAACAGCAGTGACAAACCTCCCCAGCAAGATATTGAAGCGCAGACCATCCAACTTGTGCAGATCACGTCCACAACCCCCCAAAGATTCGTCTTGATGTCCCATAAATAGAAGACCCTCCCTCCTCCACCATCTTCCCAGCAATGCATTCAGCTGTACTATTGTCATATTTCTGTACACACAGGCACGTGGTTATCCCCGTGTCAATGTGCGCCTCATGGAGTTGGCTCCATGCTTTTGGCTTGCCCAGACATGTGCTCACAAAGAACAATACAGCACAGGAACAGGCCCTTCGGCCCTCCAAGCCCGCGCCGCTCCCTGGTCCAAACTAGACCATTCTTTTGTATCCCTCCATTCCCACTCCATGTGGCTATCGAGATAAGTCTTAATCACCCTGCAACCCATTCTGTATGTTAGTGACTGACTGTTATTACAACATTTCACATTTTGAACAGTGACTGCACATCAAAAGTGCTTTGGTTGTTAGAGCATTTTAAAATGCCACAGTCAAATATTCCATCTGCTTTTGTGTTAACATGTTAGCCAGAGAGTGAATATGCCGAAAGCAGATGGGGATTGAATCCTGTTCCTGGTGATTTTAAACAAGGGAAGTTGAGATTGAGACAGAGAATCAGAAGTTCTTTCGAGCTGTAAGTTCCAGGTCTAGAGGGACCCTTATCTAGATAAGCAAGCTGGTTGCTAGGAGATCCACATATCCATCATGGGTAACTACTCTTGCTTACAGTATTTGAAGGCAGCCAAGGCTTTAACATTACAAGTGCTTTGATAACATACATACTCCTGAGAGGAACAAGTTGTGTCTCCACTCAAGAGAAGAGATCACTGCCACCCCATGGTCTGTAAAAGCAGAGCCAGAATGATAGGAACATTTATGTCAAGAAGAACAATTAAGCTAAGTTTGGAGAATAACATAAAGGTAGAGATTCGCCCTTTGAAATTTAGAATTATGGTCAGATGTTTACCAAACAACCAAAAGAGTCAGAACGCTTGTCAATTTGCAATGTAGGAAAGACAAAGACAATAAGAAAATACAGAAATATAGGATATCCGTCTTGGGGGGATCAAGATATTGTATTCGATGATCAGCCATGATCAAAATGAATAGCAGAGCAGGCTCGAAAGGCCGAATGGCCTACTCCTGCATCTAGTTTCAATGAAACCCACTCCGTGCACTTCGACTCTCGTCAGTGGGCATGGAGGAGTGGAAGAACATGCTCAGCTATTCATAGAATCATGTGCAGAAGGAGGCCATTCGGCCCATCAAGTCTGCACCGATAAAATTTGCACCCAGCACCTATCCCCGTAGCCCCACATATTTACCCTGCTAATCCCCCTGACACTAAGTAGCAATTTAGCATGGCCAATCAACTTAACCCGCACATCTTTGGACTGTGGGAGGAAACCAGAGCACCTGGAGGAAACACATGCAGACACGGGAAGAATGTACAAACTCCACACAGACAGTGACCCAAGCTGGGAATCAAACCTGGGTCCCTGGTGCTGTGAGGCAGCAGTGCCAATCACTGTGCCACCGTGGCTTCCGATAATTCTGACATTAGATAAAAATGTTCCAATACTCTTGTTTTACTTTACAACATCCATTAGTTTAAGTGATGTTTGTAAATTGTTCTGTTTAATTATTTCAATTAATTTTAAAGATACATTTGCACAAAGTCGAATGTTTGAAGAGCCTGCAGTATTCCTCTTTAGCATGAAGGGGCATCGTGGGTTGGTGGAAGGGCAGGGGCTGACATGGGGGTATTATGAGGGGACATGGAGCGTGGGTGGAAGGGCAAAGCTTGCTGCAGGGGCATGAGAGGATGTAGGGGGTTGGTGGGAGTGTGGCTTCGCAGGAGGGCATGAGAAGGACCTTTTGAACTTACCTTGTAAAACATCCCCTGATATGCAGAAGGGTTCATGACTCTTTGAAGGGGATGAGTACCACTAATCTTTAAAAACCTGGCGCAACTCCATGGAAATTGCATAGGAGAAGGAGATACCTATCTCTGCAACGCTGCCGGCCAGGTCAGAGGGATTGGATGTGGACTTCTGACATGAAACAGCCTTCATCCTTTAAAGGCACAACTAAAAATCGCACAGCCTGGGAACACGGTCGGAATCCCAGAATCAGGATCTGCCTGCCATTTTTAGCCAAATCAACTAGGCTCAGTGAAAATCCAGGCCAATATTTTGAGTCCTATATGACTCGTCTTCTGAACTGAGAGACAATGAGGTGGAGATGTTTCTAGAGAAATTCAGAATCATATACAATGGGGCTTGGCTGACAGCTCAGATATTAATTAAAATAATGGAACACCTGTGCCCCAGGAGAAACATTGTTTGAGTGACAGTTCAGGTTCTATGATCTCTGCAGAAATTTCACAATATTTGTTGACATAACTCAAGTGATTTCAAGTGTTTGTAGTTTATGAAGTTTCAAGTGGCCTGAATAATTGATACTTTTATTAGTTTCCCAGTTCAACATCTTTTCATAAGAAAAAGTGATCAATGGATAGCACTTTTTCAAAGCTTTTTTTCCCCACAGATTTCACTTTACACTGTGGTGTTCATTGCTTTTGGAAAGTCTACAGTGGCTCAATGCCCTTGGACATGCCAGAGCCTAGCACAGGGGACATAGGGTACATCGGGATTTGGTGAAAGGGCAGGACCTGGCAGAGTTCATGAGGGACCTGAGGAGGCGGATGGAGGACAGAACCTGGCATAGGGTCATGAGAGGACATAGGGGGTGGGTGGGGGCATGAGATGGCGTGGATGAGGCATGGGGAGTGTTTGGAGGGTGTAATGTGTGTGAAACATAAGGGCTGGAGGTCTTTGAATTTTTGTTTGCATTGGGATGAAGTCCCACAGCACTGAGGCAGGCCTTTTAAGCAGCCCACCTCCACACACAGCACCCCCTTGTGGGGCCTTCATACTTCCTCCTGGGCCACAGCCCATATCTGGCCCGCAGCAATAAGGATCCTGAGTGGCTGGGCACTTTCTCCCAAGTCAGGCTGGCCGATCCTTGAATTTTTCCCAACTCCTCTTATTTGTCACTAAAATGAAAATCCGAGCAATTAGCTCTGTCTCTCTCTCTCTCCTCAGATGCTGCCAGACATGTTGACCGGAATCTTACCATTGGTCACGCCGACGGGATTTTCCCATCCCGCCATGGTGAATGGAGATTTGGCTGGTTGCCAAATTCTCCAACCTCACTACAACGGGAATGTAACATGAAGGGCAGGAAAGATCGCGTCCAACAAGTTTTTCAGCACTTTCTGTTTTTAATCTTAAAACCTAGCTCTGTAACAAGGTCACTTGCCTGGACATCTCCTTTTGTGGAACAGTGCCAGATTTCAGCTGAACAAACTCCACTGAAGCACCATGGGACACTTACCATGTTCAGGGTGCTACAAAGTGCATGTTTTTGTTGTTATTTACTTGCTCTATGACTCTAAGGGCCCAATTTTACAACAAATTACACCCATTTCCAGGCACGAAAATTAGGTGAAGTTGGGCGTGAGGCGAGTAGTGCGATCCACGCCCGCCTCTGTGCCCGTTCCCCCTTTAGCAAGCGGCTAAAATGGCCGTGATCGGCACCGTGCCCGAAATTTAAATGCATTTGCCCAAACTTACCGGCATTTCTTCCTTTGTCACCACGTTCACCCATCCAGATTCGGCGTGAAAGAGACATGGTCCACAAAAGTCCATTTCAGGTGCTTCAGCTTCTGAGGAGGTAAGTTCAGAGCTTCCAGCAGCTCTCTAACTCAGTTTGGTGGTGGGGAGGGGGGGAGGAAGGCGGGTCAGATTGCTCTCTGGTGGGGTTGAGGGGGGGAAGGAGGAGGGAGGTGGGTCAGATCATTCTCTGGAGGGGGGAGGGATGCGGGTCAGATCGTTCTCTGGTGGGGGGGGGAGGGAGGCGGGTCAGGTCATTCTCTGTTGGGGGGAAGGAAGGCGGGCCAGATGGATCTCTGGAGGGGGGGAGGAAGAGGGAAGCGGGCCAGATCATTCTCTGGTGCGGGGGGGGGGGTCCGCTGCCACTCTGCGTGCGATCGATGGAGGTGGAAGTGGGGGCAGGGAGCCGCGATTGATCTGGGTAACAGGGGAGGGGTGGTGGGTGAATAAAGGGGACGATTATATTGTGGGGGTGGGGCAATGTCTGTGGCCCGGGAGCAATGTGGCTGAGGAGCGTTTTTCTATTTTTTTTACTGCACATGCGCAATTGTAGGCTCAGATCGGAGCTGCAGCGTTTTGGGCGCGTTAAGCCCCGCCCACAGGCTTCTGCAGCACAATTCGGAATCGCTGATTTTTTTTCAGGCAGAGTGCGTATGGAAGCGCCTGAGAACAGGGTTTACTAATTGGATCAGAAACATTCCTAGTTTCAGCACTTTGAATCGAAATGGTAAAATCAGGCCCTAAATGTGGGATTTTATTTCCTCGCTTATCCTGAAACTGTAAAATCCCATCCAAGGTCAAAGGACATTTCCATGGTCCACCCCTCGTCCGCTCCGATTCCCATGGCAGGCGGGGCAGTTAAATTTCAGCCTATGACTCTTATATTCAAACACAAAACAGGTTAATGTACTGTGAGGTTTAAGGGGACATTTTCACTCAGCCCTGCCTTTGCTGGATTTATATATGGTTTCACATTGTTGGGGTAATGAATTCAGAACCCTGGATTTGCTAGTCCCGCACCACAATTACTGCATCCATGTAAAAATTGTATTGTTTTAAGTTTATTTATTAATGTCACAAGTAGGTTTACATTAATACTGCAATGAAGTCACTGTGAAAATCCCCCAGTCATAGGTGAGTGTGGAAGCACAAAGGGGATGATTGCATCGTTTGTGAATTCCTTGGGCTTTATATTATTGAATGGAAGATTTGCAGATTGACCATCATTTCCCATTAGTTCCAGGTTTACAAATTACAGAAACTGCAGAAGGAGGCCATTCAATCCATTGTGTTCCATCAAGTGCAGCTAAGATCTTGGAGAGTGGCGGACAGTCATTGCAGCTCTCCTTTGCAACCCTGAACTTTTGACACAAGTTTAAGGATTTTGAAATCTAACATCAATTACTTGGAGAACATCCTGTCGAGTTTCACCTCCTTCTGCCTCTTGATTCATCTCAATCATGGAATTCTAGACATGCAGATTTTCACTCTCAAAGTATCTGCGTTTCTTTGCACTCACCCCCTGTGTTTGTCTTTTAGAGCAAATAATGGGGGAGGAAGCACCAGTTAGTTTATTGACTTTGATGGAATGATGTCCAAATGCTTTCCGGAAAAGTGCACCAAGGTAATTGAAGGGTGCAATTCTGGACACTCAGGGTAAAGGATATAGTTTCCCAGTGCCACCGTTTTTCTATCAGATCATTGCCAGAAAGAATGTCCTCACCAACTGCATGTTTCCTTTTACCTGCAGAATCTTTAAATTTTATACTGTGGGCTAAGGCATCCGATCAAATTCAATTTTCTCTTCAAAATACGAATGGCTGAACCTATTTATTTCCACCTTCTTGGGTTTGCCTGCCTGATCCAGTGGAATGGAGAGAGAGATGAGTGTCAGGGTGCGAATCGCTGAATCTTCCATGAAGCACAAAGATAATGAAGGTGACCAAAGAGATGTTCCTCATGTGTGCTTTTGTCCGAATCTATTTTCCTAATTACCTGACTGGCAGAATGCATCGGACCCTTTTAACCAATCAATCGAGCTTGTGCGTTCTTATGTGGAGCGGTTGGCAGATAGAATGAGTCAGATGTCAGTTTCGGACTGCACTAGCCTTGAACAATGATGATTTCACTCAACCTCAATGCTGCCATGTCTTTCTGATCCTCTCGCAGGCATTAGGTAACCTCCTCTGTGCAATTGCATTGCTTATTCAAGCGAATTGGTATGTCTCTTTCCTTTATACGCAGAGGATGGATAAACCTAGCAAGACTTTAAGAATATTGTGCACTTTCCTAATATTCTGGATGCATTTGCTCGCATGCGTTTTGAGCCAAGCCCCCTTCATTGATCCAAACCGTTTATGCAGTAGGGAAGGAAGCAAGGTAATGTCGGTGACCAAAGAGATGTTCAATGTGCAAACTTACAGATTGTGACAGTGATGATGCTATCCTCAAGTGGCCCCATTTGACTCCAGATCCTGTCATGTCTTATTATTGTTATTGCAACCTTCTCTTTGAGGGAGGTCTGAATCAGAGCCAGTCTCAAGGGATTTCTGATCGTGATTATTGCCTGAAAACCTTAGCTAACCCGACCATTTAGATTCAACAAAATACAAGCCTGATTGTTGCAATGTATTCTCTTAATACATTGCAACAATGTTGATGAGTTAACCCTTTGAACCTCACCATCATTCTGGTCAATCCGCCCTCAAAGGTCAATATATCCTTCCTTTGGTTCTATGCTGAACACTCTTTACTGTTGGGCAGCACAGTGGCACAGTGGTTAGCACTGCTGCCTCACAGCGCCAGGGACCCGGATTCAATTCCGGCCTTAGGTCACTGTCTGTGTGGAGTTTGCACATTCTCCCCGTGTCTGCGTGGGTTTCCTCTGGGTGCTCCGGTTTCCTCCCACAGTCCAAAGGTGTGTGAGTTAGGTTGATTGGCCATGCTAAATTAAGCCTAGTGTCAGGGGGATTAGCAAGGTAAATATGAGGGGTTATGGAAATAGGGTCTGGGTGGGATTGTGGTCAGTGCAGACGCAATGGGCCAAATGGCCTCCTTCTGCATGTAGGGATTCGATGATTCTATGACTTATTAATAGGGTCATTGAGTTATGCTGAACTTATACAAGACACTCAGCTGGAATGTTGTGTACAGTTCTGGGCGCCACACCATAGGAAGGATGTGAATGCCTTGGGGAGAGTGCAGAAGAGGTTTACAAGAATGGCTCCAAGGATGAGAAACTTCAATTAAAAGGATAGATTGGAGGAATTGGGACTGTTCTCCTGGGAGAGAAGAAGGCTAAGAGGAGATTAGATAGAGATGTTCAAAATCATGAAGGAATTGGACAGAGTAGATTGGGAGAAACTAGTCCCTCTTGTAAAAGGATCAGGAGCAAGAGGGCACAGATTGAAAGTGATTTGCAAAGGAAGCAAATGTGATGGGAAGAAGCAATTTTCACACAACGAATGGTTGGGGTCTGGGATGCACTGTCTGGAAGTGTGGTGGAGGCAGGTTCGAGGGCATTCTAAATGATATTAGATGATTATTTGAAAAGAAAAAATGTACAGGGGTATGGGGAAAAGGCAGGGGAATGGCACAAAGTCATGATGCTCGTTTGAAGAGCCAGTGCGGACACGATGGGCCAAATAGCCTCTTCTGTGCCCTAGCAATTCTGCCGGGTGGGAAACTGTAAATGTTTTCAGCCAAATCGTAGTGATATTGGTCTGAGGGTTTTGTGGGACAATGGAGGAGTTTCTTTTTTGCATTGTGTCAGATTTAAACAAGCCGCTGTGACTTTGTTTTCACAGAATGGGGGCGACAGTTAACTCGCAGCAATGTTCAGCTGGGAATCAAAGGAGCTGCAGAAGGATTTGAACCGGTTATTTATGTCACTATTGGGGAATTTTTGTAGACAGTCTATTTGCTTTGAGCTTGTGCTCTGTCAGTCGAAACACAGGGTGTTCTGTACTGGGGACAGGTTGTTTTTTTTTTAGGGTGTTATTTCAACTAATTGCGGAGATATCTGGGGATAATAGTGAGTACAATAAGACAACTAATTTATGCTTGCCCCATACCCTGGGCGGCACGGTGGCACAGTGGTTAGTACTGCTGCCTCCCAGCGCCAGGAACCCAGGTTCGATTCCCGACTTGGGTGACTGTCTGAGTGGAGTTTGCACATTCTTCCCGTGTCTGCGTGGGTTTCCGCCAGGCATTCTGCTTTCCTCCCACAGTCCAAAGATGTGCAGATTAGGTTGATTGGCCATGCTAACTTGCTCCTGCGTGTTATGGGGATGTCAGGGAGATTAGTTGTTGGTGAGGTTACGGGCATAAGGCCGAGGGCTTGGGTGAGATTGTTGTTGGTGCAGTCTCGAAGGGCCGAATGGCCTCCTTCTGTGGGGATTCCATGATTTTGCAGCCTTGCCCGTCCCGAAACTATAAAGTTCTGCCCGAGGTCAACGGACCTTCCTGTTGTTCGCCCCTCGCCAACTCCGATTCCTGTGGCAGGTCGTCCGGTAAAATTCCGGTGCCTGTGTCTGCACAAATCCAAAAATTATTTGTTGTAGGGGGGGAGGGGGGTGGGGGTGGTAATGAGTGGGATGGGGGGGGACAACAGGAGTTGAGTGAATCTTCTCTGAACTGCGTCTAATGCATTTATATCCTTTCAGAAACAAAGAAAATAAAACTGTACACAGTGCTCCAGATGTAGTCTCACCAATTCCCTGTACAACTTTAGCAAAACACCCCTTCAATACTTCATTCCCCTTGCAATAAATGACAACATTCCTTTTGCATTAGAACAACCGTGACAACATTGCCTAACCGCTATCACATTGCTATTTGTGGGATCTTGCTGTGCACAAACTGATCCCCATGTTTCTTACAATACAACAGTGACAAAAGTAGTTCATTGGCTCTAAGGTGCTTTGGAACATTCCTAAGTTGTGAAAGGTGCTGTACAGAGGGAAGTCTTCTTTCTTTAAGTAAAATCTTTAGTGAACCTACTTTAAAAGATAAGATCATTATCTTATTGATAATAATCGTCCTGGGGCGGGGGGGGGGTTCGTGCCGATGGAATTTATTTGGTGTTTTTTCGCTGTGGCAGAACAGAGTGTGCTCCTCACATTGCAATGGCTCAATCTAATCTTCTTCACTCTGCTCTCAGAGCTTAACATATGTTGCAAATATTTAAATGATTCATCTATAATACCGCAAGCGTGGCATCACATATCCCATGGGAGACAATAGTCAGTCGCAAACTGGATCTGAGGCCGTCTGCTCCATCCTCAAGGTCAGAATGAGGAATCAAAATGCAGAAGAGAAAATTGTGCACTAAATCCTATCACATTGATATTTTTCTTTATTTTCCAGTAAGTTTGTCATTTAGAATCCAACAGAAGCGAATAAATCAGCATGTACTGAGAATCAGTATTTATCTATGGTTCAGTTTGTAATATCATAGGTAGCTCTAATACATTGTGAACAGCTGAGAGACAACTTCAATTTTTTGTTATCAGAACTCTGCTGGTAATATTTGCTTGTAATTCGTGTCAAGCCCCGTAACCTTTTCAGGACAGCTCTGTGGATAGGTTAGAGGTATGCAAGGTATGAATCTCGTCACAGGACATCACTTGCCTTAGAGCAGAGAAGGTTATTATGGAGTGGGATTTCTTACCCCCCCACCCTCCTCCTCCCTATGCTGCGTATCTCTCGGTGACGAGAGGAGACTCGCTGTTGCCCCATGGTGGGAACTTCTGGTCCCGCCGCTGTCAGTGGGATTTTCTATTGATTTTACCACCCCACTACTGGGAAGCCCGCGTTGAGGGGTCACCATCGATGGGGCCAGAAGATTCCATCAGCGTGAAGAACTGGCCGATCTGAGATGATGACAGGTCACTTAGGAATGATCTTTGATTGGGATCTTCCTATTTGGTTCACAGAGATTCTTCCTGTTGAAATGTCTTCTGTCTTTCTTCTCTGGCACTCCTTTTGTGGGACATTTTCAGGGATTCACATACAAAATACAGTTTTTGAAAGAACTCATGCACAATCCTCTTCTGGATACAGATTACTCAATTGGCTGTATGATCAACGGTTGGTTAGCATATTTCCAAATTGCCTTCCATTGAAGTAGCTAAATATGGTCCTCATCCTGAATCACTGTGATTATCTGTCCAGCTTTGGTCAGTTTGATTAACTTCTATTTCAATGTGAATTGTCCCATTAAATTTAGCAATTTACAATGCAATTAATAAGCTTTGATGTAATTAGTAAGTATTGCACCCATCCAATTTCCACATGACAAAACTGCTCTGCACTTATTGTCAATCCTTTAACCCTTTCCTTATACCATAAATAACATTGTGCTAATGACCAGATCTTTTTCTTCTGTTAGACCATAAGACCATAAGACATAGGAGCAGAATTAGGCCACTTGGCCCATCGTGTCTGCTCCACCATTCAATCATGGCTGATATTTTTCTCATTCCCATTCTCCTGCCTTTTCCCTATAACCCCTGATCCTCTTATTAATCAAGAACCTATCTATCTCTGTCTTAAAGACACTCAATGACCTCGCCTCCACAGCCTTCTGTGGCAGAGTTCCACAGATTCACCACTTTCTGGCTGAAGAAATTCCTCCTCATCTTTGTTTTAAAGAATCGTCCCTTTAGCCTGAGGTTGTGCCCTCTGGTTCTAATTTTTCCTACTAGTGGAAACATCCTCTCCACATCCACTCTATCCAGGCCTCACAGTACTCTGTAAGTTTCAATAAGATCTCCCCTCATCCTTCTAAACTCCCACGAATACAGACCCAAAGTCCTCAACCATTCCTCATACAACAAGCTCTTCATTCCAGGGACCATTCTTGTGAACCTCCTCTGGACCCTTTCCAAGGCCAGCACATTCTTCCTCAGATATGGGGCCCAAAACTGCTCACATTACTCCAAATGGGATCTGACCAGAGCCTTATACATTAGATAAACGTTGCTCAGGATACAGGGAGGAACTTCCTTGCTTTTCTTCGAAATAGTGGCATGGGATTTTTTACACCTGCTGAGAGAGTAGACAAAACCTTGCTTTAATGTCTTATCAGAAAGATACCACTTCCAACAATGCAGCAGTCCCTCAGCACTACACTGGAAGCCTGGTGTCAGCCTAGATTGTGAGCTCATGGAACTGGTTTTGATTTGACATAACCAAATTTGTGTAACGATAACTCCTGAAATTTAAAGTAAAAAAATAATCAGGCACATAGAATCCTTACAGTACAGAAGAAGGCCATTTGGCCCATCTAGTCTGCACTGACTCTCCGAAAGAGCATCTAACCCAGGCGCATCCCATAACCCCAAGTATTTACCCCACTAATCCCCCTAACCTACACTAAGAGTCAATTTAGCATGGCCAATCCAGCTAATCTGCACAGCTTTGGATTGTGCAAGAAAACCAATTCAGACACAGGGAGGACATGCGAACACCACCCAAGGCCGGAATTGAACACTGGTCCCTGGCACTGCAAGGCAGCAGTGCTAGACACTGTGCCACCGTGCCACCCACCACTGGCACATCAGTCCACTAATGTTTCTTTCAGGTAAGTCAGTGTTTCATCTACATTCTGTTGAATGGTAATGAATATTGAACATCACTCAGCAGGATTCTCATCAGTCCTTCCATTTTCTGGAGATCTGTCACCTTGATTTGATACTTTTGTGACTTGAGTCATGAGCCAGTGCTCTAACGTAGATGACAGGATTCTACGGGCTTGCTCGAGCATGACCGGAAATTCTCACCTGAGGTCAATGGGGATTTCCATTGTCGGACCCTCAGCCGCTCTGATTCCGTGGCGGGCAAGGTGGTAGACTGCCAGCCTTTAATTTAATCCCCACCCAACCCAATCCTCATCTTCTCAATGTTATTGTCACAGTTAGAAAACTAAAAACTCGGCTCATTTCTAAATGAGCCTCAACAATAGTGAACGCTTCTTGGAAAACCCTTCACCCTCTCTTATCTTTCCATCTGCAGCGAAATGATGGAAGAACTGCCTGAGGTTATGTTGACACAGTTATCAAGATCAATAGAGGTTCAATGAATTCCCCTTAAAGATAGGAGACCCGCTGTGAGTGTCAGAATGGTCTATTTGAGGTTCCTTCTGAGAAATCTTAGATTTCTGAAGGCTGATACATCTGTTGATCACTCATAATGGACTATAACTTCCCACCTGCCCACAAAATGAACTGTTAAGATTACACTTCGTGATTCAATTACATGAAATAAGATCTGCCGTATCCATGGTCTCTGGGAGGAAGTTGTCAATTGTTCTTACCCTTTATTGATCCATTTTTTAATTCTTCTCTATGTAGCTTTCCCTTCATCTAGACAGCAATGATTTACTCTAAGTCTGTTTTTGATGTAGATGGCAATCTTTGCATTTTTCTACATACTGGTCTGAGACTCCCATGCTTCAATTAGTTGTTTTATTCATTCGTGGGACATGGGCGTCGCTGGCTGGCCAGCATTTGTTGTCCATCCCTAGTAGCCCTTGAGAAGGTGGCAGTGAGCTGCCTTTTTAGATCGCTGCAGTCCACGTGTGGTGGGTTGACCCACCATGCTGTTAGGGAGGGAATTCCATGATTTTGACCCAGTGACTGCGAAGGAATGGCGACATATTTCCAGGTCAGGATGCCTAGTGGCTTGGAGGGGAGCTTGCAGGTGATGAGTGTTCCCATGAATCTGTTGACCCTGTCCTTCTAGATGGAAGTGGTTGTGGGTTTGGAAGGTGCTGTCAAAGGATCTTTGGTGAATTTCTGCTGCCACTAAATGTTGGTGGTGGAGGGATTGAATGTTTGTAGATGTAGTGCCAATCAGCAGGCTGTTTTGTTCTGGATGGTGTCAAGCTTCTTGAGTGTTGTTGGAGCTGCACCCATTCAGGCAAGTGGGGAGTATTCTATTATTCTCTTGACTTGTGCCTTGTAGAGGATGGATAGGTTTTAGGGAATCAAAAGGTGTGTTACTCGCCACAGTTTTACTAGCCTCTGACCTGCTCTTGTAGTCATTGTGTTTATGTGGCAAGTCTAGCTGAGCTTCTGCTCAATGTTAAACCCAAAGGTGTTGACAGTGGGGGATTCAGTGATAGTAAAACAATTGAATGTCAAGGGGAGGAGGTTAGAGCATCTCTTATTGGTGATGGTCATTGCCTGGCACTTGTGTAACATGAATGTTACATGCCACTTGTTAGCTTAAGCCTGGATATTGTCCAGAACTTGTTGCATTTGTACATGGACTGCTTCAGTATCTGAGGAGCTACAAACGGTGCTGAACATGGTGCAATTATCAGTGACCATCCCCAGTTCTGACCTTATGATGGAGGGAAGGTCATTGATGAAGCAGCTGAAGACGGTTGGGCCTAGGACACTAGTTAGTGCTAGCATATTGCTTAATCAGTTAAAAAGGGTCAGGGTTGAAGGACATCATTTATATGTAGAGATTGAAGAAAACAGGATTGTTCCCAGAACAGAGGAGGTAACAAGAGGATTCAATGGAAGTGTTCAAAATTATGAGAATTTTGATTGTGTAGATTGTTGACTGATAGGAGGGTCACTAACCTGAGGACACAGATTTAGGTTAATTGTCGAAAACATCCGGGGAGCAGAGGGTGATGCACCAATGTTTCTTATCAATTCAGTGAGGTCTTTACAATCTGTTATACAATGACTGAAGGCTCGAAGCAAATTCAGTAATAATTTTGAGAAAGGATAAATGCTTGGTATGGTTAGTGTGATCATACTTCCCTCAGCTGAACAGAGGACAACGGGTAAAATTATTGACATTCAAATGCATTTATCGGCAGTTGATCAGAAGCATGCTGAACAAATGTTCAAATTAAGATAAACTTCACTGAGTTCTTATCAAAAATAAATACTCCATTTTATAACGTTGATTATAAGTTTTTAAAAAATGTAAGTATTGTTCAGGACTAGATTAGAAACACCATGGTATGAAGTTAGCCTATTTTTTGATTTTGCCATTAGTGTGAGCATAATTTGTTTCACTCAGGTGTGATTCTGTTGACCCATTAGAAAGCTTTTACTAAAATAAACTTTATTTAACAATGCAGTTTAACTAAATCAGCATAATTGCCACCAATTGAAATGCTTAAACATGACAAAGTATAAATCTTAACTGCTGCTATCTCTATTGGTTCCAATTTAAGCAATGTTCCTCAGAGACATAAACACCTGTCTTCTGACTTTCATGATGTGGAGATGCCGGCGTTGGACTGGGGTAAACACAGTAAGAAGTTTAACAACACCAGGTTAAAGTCCAACAGGTTTATTTGGTAGCAAAAGCCACACAAGCTTTCGAGGCTCTGAGCCCCTTCTTCAGGTGAGTGGGAATTCTGTTCACAAACAGAACTTATAAAGACACAGACTCAATTTACATGAATAATGGTTGGAATGCGAATACTTACAACTAATCCAGTCTTTAAGAAACAAAACAATGGGAGTGGAGAGAGCATCAAGACAGGCTAAAAAGATGTGTATTGTCTCCAGACAAGACAGCCAGTGAAACTCTGCAGGTCCACGCAACTGTGGGAGTTACAAATAGTGTGACATAAACCCAATATCCCGGTTGAGGCCGTCCTTGTGTGTGCGGAACTTGGCTATCAGTTTCTGCTCAGCGACTCTGCGCTGTCGTGTGTCGCGAAGGCATGTCAGAAACACAAAAAAAAACTTTCAAATGAAAGCAAAATGCTGCAGATGCTGGAAATCTGAAGTAAAAACAGGAAGTGCTGGACAGGACTGGTATTGGGAAGTGCTGGAAGTAAAAACTGAAAGTGCAAACTCAGAGAGTCAGGCAGCATCTGGAGAGAGAGAAACAGAGTTAGCGGGGTAAATATTCTGGTTCTACCCGCTGTAGGAATTGTTGCGGGTGGGGCAGAAAAATTGGATGGACTGCTGAGAAGCCTATTGACCTCGGGTGGGAATTTCCAATCTCGGGATTGGCAAGACTGGAAAACCCACACAACATTTCGAAGTCTGAATCATACGAACTCAAAACCTGTAACTCTGTTTCTCTCTCCACAGATGCTGCCAGACCTGATGAGGTTTTCCAGAATTTTCTGTATTTATTGCAAAACAAACTCAAGTGCCTTTGTTGAATCTGCGTATTCTATTGCATTGTAATCTATCCCTTCTGAAACCTTCTGGGACCTTTCAGATGTGGGTACTTTCTGAGTGCCCCAGCCACATATAGGATGGGAGTATATTAGCTTTTGTGTTTGCCAATTCATCAAAAATCTATCAAAGTTAGGGTGGAAATTCTTGTGAGGCAGGTCTGCTTTGTATATTCAACGCAAAATACTGCGGATGCTGGAATCTGAAATAAAAACAGAAAAATGCTGGAAAATCTCAGCAGGTCTGACAGCATCTATGGAGAGAGATTGGAGCCAGCGTTTCAAATCTAGATGACCCTTCGTCAGAGCCTCTGCTTTGTATATTTCTGCTTTGTATATTATCCCACACTGGCATGTTTCTCAACCGGGGCTGACTTTCTGTGTGACTCAGAATCTTCTGTGCGCTCAAAGCTTTGAGTAATTCGGAGATGTTGAGAAAGAATCCTCGATTGCATTGTAATAATCGTCTTCTTTCATTTCCGCACCTTCCAGCACCGGGATCTTTGAGTCTGAGGTGGCAAACCTTTCCCTGAGCCCTCTCCGTTAAATTATCTTGAAGCGCACGAACATGCAGTGCAACCGCTGTCACCAAATTGTTTTTCTCGATTGCCTGGACAACCCTCTGAACGCTGACTGTTTGCTTTGATAGCAAAAGAAAGCCCAGGTGAAGATCATTGAAGACTTTCTTCAACGGTGTGGGCCATTGTCTTGAGTGGGAAAATGTGCCTCGCGCCTATGAAAAATATCAACAAAGCTCTGTCGAGCACTGGTTCAAGAGAGAGGAACCCTGTGTTACCATGATCGAGGAACTTAGCGAACTTGGCTGGATGGCTGGTTGCTGATGCAGACCGATGCCAACAACATGGTTTCAATTCCTGTACCAGCTGAGGTTATTTATGAAGAGTAAATAAGTAGGGTTATGGGGATAGGGCCTGGGTGGGGTTGTGGTCGGTGCAGACTCGATGGACAGAATGGTCTCCTTCTGCACTGTAGGGATTCAGTGATTCTATGAAGGCCCTGCCTTCTCAACCTCACCTGAGCTGTGGCGACCCTCACGTTAAAGCACCACCGGTCAGCCCTCCCATCTCAAAGGGGCAGCAGCCTATGGTCATCTGAGATTATGGTGACTTTACCTTTAACTCAAGGTCAATAAATCAGCAGAAGTTGTCAACGTGAACAGTGTATATGTGGAGGTATGTGTAAAATGTCATGACAAAGGGCTCCAAGTTAATTAGAAGACAGTCAGATGGTGTTTGCGGACAGTTATTAATGATGTGAGCACCACAACCAACACCAGATATCTCTTTCCTTCGTTTGACCTACAGTTTTTGCCATACGCTGTTTTTTCCCAGTGTATGCAGTGGCTGTAATGCAGTCATGACTGATGTAGTGTTGTTAATATACATACATACATATGCATGACCATCTAAATCATTTTGGAATAATACAATAACATTATGCTGCCCGATGTTTAATCTTAGTGTTGTTTCAGAAACACTGGCCAATTGTTGAAATGAAGTTTTGTGAAATGAAATCCACATCAGGAGGCTGCCAATACAGGATGGTTTGCAACTTCTTCAGAAAAAGGAGGGAAACCGCAATTGGGCTTAAAAACAGGATAGCCCCTTTACAAATGTGGAATGAGGTTCTCTGGTCATGCTCGTCCCAAAACTGGAGAATCCCACCCAAGGTCAATGGATCTTTGTGGGGTCCACCCCCTGCCCGCTACAATTCCCGTGTAGGGTGGGAGGGGAGAATTCCCCATGGGGTGTGTGATCACCCACTTATATGACAAAATTTGCAATTGTGTATGTAATGAGCAGGGGACAGTAATTTTAATTGGACAGTCCTTTCAAAGAGCTGGCACAGAGATGATGGGATGAACAGCCTTATTCTGTGCTGTATAATTCTATGATCCTTTATCCAGAACTAGGGGACAGCGATTTCTGTGAATTCCTCTGTAATCTTTTGCGGACAGATAATAACTTTCTATCGATCATTATTGTGGCCGTGTTTACAAAGTTACCATCCTCCCCGAAAAATTATATTGATGAATATGTGTGTTGGCGGGGTGGGGAATGGAAACAGTGAGGGCACTGAGAAGTGAAATTGTTTTTAATTGGCAGACGATTATTGATTGTGGAAACACAAACATTGATTTCTTTAAATTCTTTAATGAACATGTACATGAATGAGTTCTGATGAAGGGTCATCCAGACTCAAAACGTTGGCTCTGTTCTCTCTCCACAGACGCTGTCAGACCTGCTGAGATTTTCCAACACTTTCTGTTTTTGTGCTGGAATTTGTTTGGGATTTGTTGGGACTGTTGCGAACAGATAAAAGCAGTTTTTATACTGATCTTACTAATGGTTGGATTCTGTAATATTGATAAACTGGAATCGCAACAAAATGGTGCAAAGAGCATACACAGAATGGAAGTTGACCAAATGTTCCAGGACATGTCGGTTCATGAGCTACTTGAACTCTGGAACGACCCTGTTGGAGCTGCAGAATGGAATGTTAGACGGATCTTGCAGAATATTTGTTTGCACTGCTGACCCAAGTTTGCAAAGACTGCCATTAAGACAACAAAAACATAGACATTATTCCCATAAATTAGAATGAATGGCCACAAACTGCCTTGTTTATCCATTCCTTCCTCAGTTTTCTCAGTGCTAACGTTTAATGTCAGGGGAATTAGCAGATGAATGTTCAATACAGCTAAGACATCTTTAACAAAAGCAGAAAATGCTGGAAAGTGTCAACAGGTCTGACAGCTCCTATGGAGAGAGAATAGAGCCAACATTTTGAATCTGGATGACCCTTCGTCAGAGCTTTATGTCTGTTACTTTTATGGAGACATTGGACGGGATTTTACAGTCTCGCTCGGGCAAGATCGTAAAATCCCACCTGAGGCCAACGGAGATTTCCGTTCTGGAAACATTGCCTGCGCTGATTCTGGGGCGGGTGAGGTGATAAGAGTTCTGGCACTTGAGTCAATTTATTTTAAGAGGGTTGATGTATTTATTAAATTAAAGACCAGAGGAATGTCATACAAAATATTTGCCCCCAGAGTTGCCATGAGCAATTTCTAGCCGACAGTGTTTGCTGATTGCTGGCTGACAGAGATTGACTTCCTTATCTCTCTGCCATTTGGGTTCATACTGCACTTCTCATAAATGTCGTCCCAAGAGCGGCATGGTGGCACAGTGGTTAGCACTGCTGCCTCACAGCGCAAGGGACATAACAACATCCTCACTCGGAGTAGGGGTCGACCATCTGGCCCCTCGAGCCTGCTCCACCATTCAATAAGATCATGGCTGATCTTTTCCACTTACCTGCTCACTCACCGTAACCCTTAATTCCTTTAATGTTCAAAAATCTATCTATTTTTGCCTTAAAAACATTCAATGAGGTAGCCTCAACTGCTTCACTGGGCAGGGAATTCCACAGATTCACCAACCCTTTGGGTGAAGAAGTTCCTCCTCAACTCAGTCCTAAATCTGCTCCCCTTACTTTGAAGCTATGCCCCCTAGTTCCAATTTCACCTCCCTACTTTTATCTTATCTGTTCCCTTCATAATTTTATATATTTTTAAAAGGTCCCCCTCATTCCTCTAAATTCCAATGAGTAACATCCCAGTCTACTCTTTCTCCTGATAAGCCAACCCAGCTTGGGTCACTGTCTGTGCAGAGTCTGTACATTCTCTCCGTGTCCGCGTGGGTTTCCTCTGGGTGCTCTGGTTTCCTCCCGCTGTCTGAAAGATGTGCTGATTAGATGCATTGGCCATGCTAAACTTTTCCTCAGTGTACCCGAACAGGCACCGGAGTGTGGAGACTAGGAGATTTTCACAGTAAGTTCATTGGAGTGTTAATGTAAGCCCACTTGTGACACTAATAAATACATTTTAAAAAGAAAGTGAATTACAGGCGATGGAGAGCTTACGAAGTGTGGTCACAGTTGTAATGGAGAAAATATTGCGGCCAATTTACACACAGCAAGATCCCACAAACTGCAATGATAGGATCTGTTTTGCTGTTGCTGTTTGTGAGATAAATATTGACCAGGACACCAGGGAAACCATCCCTGGTCTTCTTCAAAATATTGCCATGGGGTATTTTATGTCCTGGGAGGAGAAAGTTGGGAGGGGGCATCAACTTAATGCCCCAATGAAAGATGGCACGTCCTACAATGCAGAACCCCCTCAGTACTGTACTGGAGGCATGGTGGCACAGTGGTTAGCACTGCTGCCTCACAGTGCCAAGGACCCAAGTTCAATGCCAGCCTCGGGTCACTGTCTGTGTGGAGTTTGCACTTTCTCCCCGTGTCTGCGCGGGTTTCCTCCGGGTGCTCCGATTTCCTCCCACAGTTCAAAATTGTGCGGGTTAGGTTGATTGACCATGGGTAAATTAACCCTAGTGTCAGGGGAATTAGCAGGGTAATTGAGGGTTATGGGAATAGGGCCTGGGTGGGATTGTGGTCGGTACAGACTCGATGGGCCGAAAGGCCTCCTTCTGCACTGTCGGGATTCTATGGAGTGTCAGCCTGGATTACACACTCAAGGCTCTGAAGTTGAGCTTCAATCCACAGCGCTCAGAGAGTGCTTCCTCCATACTGCACCACAGCTGAAACTGCTGTGACTACTGGAGTGAAATAAAGAGAAGGGTTACCTTAGCACCATCCATCACCTCTGATTAGTTGACATATCCAGCAATATTTTTGCAGCAACTTTTATCAATATCCTCACAGGCAGATCAGTGAACTCAAATTTGCAAATTTTATTGAGAGCTGATGTAATCCTGGCAATATGAACTGCCTTTCGACTTGATTTATAATGGACAAGTACAGTCACATCATCCAGCATTGTATTTTTGCGGAAGGCCATAAAATCTTTTCACAGGTTTGAATGCATCACGCTTTTCAAGAAAACTTATTTGAATTGGATTTTCTAGCAGTGTTGAGACTTCAGCGATGACACATTCACCTTGCTTTCTTTATAAAAAGCTTTTACATAAGAGGAGATGCATCAAAATAGGCAGTTACTTATTTCACAAATTGTTTGTTGAAGTCATGAAACTAAAAGCAAAAATAAAAGCTGGATCAATTGGAGATTTCACATTGTCAGGTAAGGTTAAAAGGACTAAACGATTTCATTTATATAGTGCCTTTCACAACTTCAGAGTGTTTCAATTTGAAGTGTATTTACTGCTCTAATGGAGGAAACGCAGCAGTCAATTTGTACACAAGATGCAAAAGTCTGAGGTCACGTACCAACCGACTCAAGAACAGTTTCTTCCCTGCTGCCATCAGACTTTTGGATGGACCTACCTCTCACTAAGTTGATCTTTCTCTACATCCGAGCTATGACTGTAACAATACATTCTGCACCTTCCCCTTTCGAGCCTGCTCCGCCATTCATTACGATCACGGCTGATCATCCATCTCAATCGCCTAATCCTGCTTTTTCCCCATAACCTTTGATGCCATTCGCCCCAAGTGCTGTATCCAGCCGCCTCCTTCTCTATATAGTGTGCAAGAAACAATACTTTTCACTGTGTACTCATACATTAAGAAGTCTCACAACGCCAGGTTAAAGTCCAACAGGTTTATTTGGCAGCACTAACTTTCGGAGTCTCAGGCCCCTTCATCAGGTGAGTGACTCACCTGAAGAAAGAGCCTGAGACTCCGAAAGCTGTTGGACTTTAACCTGGTGTTGTGAGACTTCTTGCTGTGCCCACCCCAGTCCGACGTCAGCATCTCCACATCATGGCTACTAATACATTGACAATAATAAATCAAATCAAATCAATTGTACACAGCAATATCGCCCAAACAGCACTGAATAACGACTGGAAAGTCTAAGGGCCCGATTTTACCAATCGTGGTAAAGTTGGGCATCGGGCCTAAAACGCGGTCCAGACCCGACCCAAGGCCAATCGCGCCTTTATCAATGGCCGATCCGGCCTAATGAAGCCCGCGCCCAACTTTACCGAAGTTTCCCACTTTACCATCCTCCGCCCCAATCTCCGCCCGCGCAATTACCGACCTGCGAAATAAAAGTCGGGAGCAGGCGCCTCCACAGCGAGGGTGTGAGAGGAGGTAGGTGCGTTGCGATCGGAGGCTCCGCGGTACTTACATGCGTTGGAAGTCGCGGCCATTCCGCTGTCCCGGGTGGGTGGCATCTCAGGGACTGTGTGGGGGGTGGGGGGTGGGGGGTGGGGGGTGGGGGGTGGGGGGGGGGGAGGGCCGGGGAGGGAGAGGGCTGCTGCTCTGCACAACACTGAGCCCTGCAGTGCAGCTGGGTCCTAGCACCACAGCTCACTGCAGGCTGAAGGCTGAAGATGTGCACAGAGTGCACATAGCACTGCAGCAGCCTGCCAAAGCAACCAGGGACTGTGGCTGCGTGCAGCCTGGGGCTGGGGGGATTGAGGGTAATGGGGGGGCTGTGGCTGTCAATGAGCAAGGGGCAAGCAGCATTGCATGACTCCAACATCTGCTCCTCCCCGCCCCCCCCCAATCCACCTCCCCTGCCCCCCCTACCCTTACCCCCACCCTCCTTTCAGAGTGGTACGACGGCGTTTGGAATGCAACCAATCGATGTGGCTGTACTATTGGTTGCTGCTGGAGCCGAGGAGGAGGAACTGGAGGAAGAACTGCGGGCCCAGGATGCCCGGGCCGTACCACCTACAGGGCTGGAGGGAGACGACCATCAGAGGCAGGAGGTGGCCGACATTCTCCCAGGGCGGAGGCTTCACAGAAGGAGGGAGCAGAGACCCCGGCACTTCCGTGCACGAGTCTCCTTCGAGGAGATGTCGGACACCGTATGCTGCCGACGTCTCAGACTCCGAAAGGAGACCGTGCGGCACCTATGTGACCTGCTGCAGGACCTGACACCGAGGGGCGGGGGGCACCCACTCTCAGTGGCTGTCGGATTGACGGCAGCCCTGAACCTTTACGCCACCGGCTCTTTCCAGAGCCCGAGCGGAGATGTCTGTGGCATCTCCCAGTCTGCAGTCCACACGTGTGTCAAGCAGGTCACCAAGGCCTTGTATGCCTGAGCTGGGCAGTTTATCAAATTCGACTTGGACCAGGCCCATCAGGAAGCCTGGGCTGCGGGGTTCGTGACAATTGCGGGGATGCCAAATGTGCAGGGGCTGGTCGACTGCACCCATGTCACCCTCAGGGCCCCCCTACAGGATCCACGACGATTCGTCAATAGGAAGGGGTTCCACTCCCTGAATGTGCAAATCGTCTGTGACCACAACATGACCATCATGCATGTCTGCGCCAGACATCCAGGTAGTGTGCATGATAGCTACATTGTAAGGATGTCCGACATCCCTCAGGTATTTGAGGAGGAGCCCAGGCTGCGGGGGTGGCCACTGGGTGATAAGGGTTACCCGCTCCGCACATGGCTGATGACTCCTGTGCGGAGGCCTGTGACTGAGGCGGAGACCCGCTATAATGAGGCCCATGTAGCCACCCGCGCGACAGTGGAGAGGTGCATTGGGCTCCTAAAGATGCGGTTCCGGTGCCTGGACCGATCCGGAGGGGCCCTCCAATACAGCCCCCTGGTCACCTCCCGCATAGTGGTGGTGTGCTGTGCCCTGCACAATCTGGCTCAGCAGCGAAGTGACCTCCTGGAGGAGGAAGAGGAGGTGGAGGAAGAGGAGGTGGAGGAAGAGGAGACGGAGGAAGAGGAGGCTGAGGGCGCCATGGAACACCTGCAAGGCAGTGCAGGGCTGGCAGCGCAGCGGAGGCGTGCGAGGGCGGCGAGACAGGCTCTGATCACCATGCGGTTCAGTGGCTAGGGTCTGGTGATAGTGGGATCCATTCCCCCCCATCCCCAACACCGGAATGTACCTTCCAGTTATCCCGCACATTGTCACACCGGAGTGGTGGGCCTGGGTGCTCCGTGCCCGCGATATACCTGCCAGGCAGGAGAGTGATGACGACTCGCTACGCACTATTCAGATGATGCCCTGGTGCAAACCAGTCTGACTCCTGCCTGAGATCCACATGCACAGTGGCACCTGGGCCCATGCCAGTCTAGTGGGTAAGGTATCCGAAACCCCCATACAGGGCCCCGGGGCGGGTGGGTGGGGGGGCGGGAGGTCATCGCCCGTGGGGTATGAGAGACCAACGGCTACCTTTGCCTCCTTTTCTCAATGACACCACATTGCGGGCCCACCCCAACTAATATCACCATGAGGCATCCATCGGGTGATCGTCAATGGGGCAGGGATGCTATTTGAGACAACCTATTCGCAGGTGGTTGCGGAGGGAATACATTTAATTCCAGCAAAGGTAAGCTGGTGAAACACGGAAACCTGTGGAAAAGAGAACACTGCGGTGTTTCCAGTCCTTTCCAACTAGTGCAGCCCTTCTCCCGTGCCATCCCAGTGCAACTACGACCTCCGAACCTTACGCTGCCTCACACTACGCCTCAGTGACTCCCCAGAATGTATGGTGGAGAGGGAGGGGGCCAGCTGCCGACCACGCCCCGTGGCCTGTGATGCGCATGGCGGCCGTCCACTAGAGGCCATGGACCCTGAGGGCCCTGACCGGCTTCCAGGTGTCTGGGGTGTTACTATGGAACCCTCTTCAACCCGCTGCCCCCGAGATGCCCCAGTGTCGGGAAGGGGGGAGTCGGAGGGTGTTGCCGTAGCCACGGTCTCCTGGCTGGAATGCCCCGGCGTGGGCTCACGCCCTTCCTCCTCCCTGGGTGCCCCTTTTGTCCCCTGGGTCACTCCATGGGACACCGATGCCTCCGCAGTTAGCTCCAGAAGTCCTGGCGCCACCTGGCACTGCCAGTCCTGGGGGACCACCTGCGTCCTACCCAAGGTGGCAGGCCCCTCTCAGCAGGGCACACCCCCGATCTACCTCGATCGCTGGTCTCCCGCCACCATCCTTCCGACCTGCAGTCCTTCGACAGCCTCCTGCACCTTCCTGGCCTTGCTCTGCCTTTCCCTGGTGGGGGCGGGGGGGGGGGGGGGGGGAGGGCGGAGGGCGATGGAGCAGGTGAGTGACATGTCAGCCCCTGGGGGGAGGATGGAGCAGGCAGTCTTCGGCCGATCCCTCCTCCCCACCGCCAGGGGCACAGACGTCGCACCACCCCCATCAGCCACCCCCCCACCCACCCCCACCAGGGAAAGTCTAAGGCAGCACAGACAGCACTGGGGATGAAAGGAATCCCCTTTGGAGGATAATGGACATTATCTCCAAAGGGGATTCCTTCCATCTCCACTGCTGTTAGCGCTGCCTTTGACTTTCGCGCCCGTGCACGCTGTGCTGTCGGCTCCGAACTGCACATGCGCAGTTCGGTGCTCCTACAGATGCAAATGCGCTAGGCCCCGCCCACTAGACCCGCGCCAAAAAAAGGTGTATGGGGGCGCTGGAGCGTGGCTGCCAGGCGCGGGTCTGATTTACGGCCGCACCCGGCACTTCGTCCCGATTTGGTAAAATCGGCCCCTAAGTGATGTTGATGGATGGATAAATGTTACTGCAGAAATGGGATGCCACCCCCCGCCCTGCCCCCCCACCTCCTCCCTGCCCCCCCCCCCACCCCCGCCCCACCTCCTCCCCCCCCCCCCCCCCCCCCCCCGCCAGTCTTCTTCAAAATAATGCCATGGGAACTTTCCCATTCACTTGAGAGGGCCAGCAGTCTACAGTCTCAATTAAAAGGCAGCACCTCCTCGGACAGTGCAGCACCCCTTCAGCACTGCACTGAGGTATCAAGCTAAATTGTGTCCTCAGGTGTCTGGGACATGAAACTTCAAATTGCAATCTTCTAAGTCAAGAGGCCAGAATGATATAAAATGAGCTGTGGTTGACACTAAATTAAGGGTAATGAGAGAGATGGAGCTAAGCCAGAAACATTACATTGAGATAAAGATACAGGCGAGTGGCATGGTGGCACAGTTGCCTCACAGTGCCAGGGAACAGGGTTCGATTCCCGGCTCGGGTCACTGTCCATGCGTAGTCTGCACATTCTCCCCGTGACTGCGTGGGTTTCCTCTGGATGCTCCAGTTTCCTTCCACAGTCCGAAAGACATGCTGGTCAGGTGTATTGGCCATGCTAAATTTTCCCTCAGTGTACCCGAACAGGCACTGGAGTGTGGCGACTCGGGAATTTTCACAGTAACTTCATTGCAGTGTTGCTGTAAGCCTACTTGTGACTAATAAATAAACATTTTTAAAAAACTCTGATCTAAAGAAACCATGGAATGTGCTTGGAGGCTGAATGGGTTTCCGCTGTCCCTCAGATCATGTTTTCCCTTCCTTTCATTCTTTCACAGAATGTGGGTATCACTGGCCTTTGCAAAGGTTGTGGTGAGCTGACTTCTTAAACCGCTGCAGTCCATGTGGTATAGGTACACCCACAGGTCTGTTAAATTTATTTAAGTTTATTTATCAGTGTCATCAGTAGGCTTACATTAACACTGCAATGAAGTTACTGTGAAAATCCCTCAGTCACCACGCTCCAGATACACTGAGGGAGAATTTAGCATGGCCAATGCACCGAACCAGCACGTATTTCAGACTGCGGGAGGAAACCAGAGCACCCGGAGGAAACCCGCGCAGACACAGGGAGAATGTGCAAACTCCACACAGACAGTGACCCAAACCAGGGATCGAACCCGAGTCCCTGGTGCTGTGAGGCAGCAGGGAGTTCCAGAATTTTGACCTAGCGACAAGGAAGGGATGGCTGATCATTTCCAAGTCAGGCTCCTGTGTGGTTTTGGAAGGGAACCTGCAAGTGGTGATGTTCCCATGCATCTTCTAGCTTGTCCTTCCAGATGGTAGAAGTAACAGGCTTGGAAAGTGTCGCCAATCAAGGAGTTTTGAAGATTTGCTTCAGTGCGTCTTGCAGATGGTACACACTTCTGCCACTGTGCGTTGGTGGTGGAGGGAGAGAATGTTTAAGGTGGTGGATGAGGTGCCAAGATGATTTGTCCTGGATGCTATCCCATCCATCACCTCAAAGATTAATGATTGATGCTGACTCTGAAATCCCCCCCCCCTGGATCAGATCAAATTATGATACAGATTGTGGGAAATTTTAATTGATTGTTTCAATTACTCTAAGAATCAGATAGCAACTTTGATTATAAGATCAATTTGCATCATTTCCTTGATCTGATGAGAAGCATTGATCCTTTGTCAGGAAGAAGTGTTTTGTTTCAATATAATTTCTCCATTTGAAACAAACTGCCAACTGTGCAAATCTACAAGGAAAGTCACCTCTGTACTAATCCCTTCCAATTTCCTTTGCAAATGCTACATGAGCCATATTTCTGCTTTCCAAATATGAACAAGGCTGTGCTTTAATATATTTTAGGATATTTTATTTGTAAAAATGAATTTGGATTTATGATTCTTCATACTGGTGTTATCATTCCTGATTGTGTTAGTGCAAAGGAACATCATATCTGTCAAATGACATTAGGAGATAGTTAAGGTGTTCATCCGAAATCCTTCTCTCTGCATCTTAACAGGCATAGTTTTTAAAATTTGTTCATGAATCACTAGCTCGGCCAACATTTACTGCCCAATCCTAACTGCCCTTAAGAAAATTGTGGAAAATTGCTTTCTTGAACCGCTGCAGTCCACGCAGTATAGGTACACCCACAGTGATGTTAGGGATCGAGTTCCAAGATTTGGACCCAACTTGCGTACAATGAAAGAGTTTCAATTGGACTTCATCCGATGTTACAATGTCACCAGTGGTGGTTAGCTGACCAACTGACCCAGTAGACAATGTAACCAATGGCAAAATGATTCGGTGGTCAGTTGACCAGCTTACCCGGTACAAATAGAAAACAGATGGGGATTGGGGGCGCATTTGTGGCCGAGGGTGTGGCCCAAGCGTTGGTGTAATAAAGTTTCTTTATTGAACCTTTTCTTTGATTCACTTTGTCAAGTTGTTCTTTTTTTATTGCTTGCAACTGGAACGTCCTTACTGCCAGATGCACATCAGGTTCATTTCTAGATGCTTAACGGAACTTTAAATGAAGTCATGTATTTTATTACCTGATGCAGGACATTATGTGTACTGTAATTCAGAAAATAGAAGGTATTGTGACGCAATGATAGGATATCAATTTCTGGGCCAGAAGCTCTGGATGCAAGTCCCATTTCAGGACTTACTGGCGATGGAAGATGCATTCACAACCTGTCCAAACAGACTGTAAATCCTTTCAATAATCCTGATGGCAAGCAGCAAGTTTCCTGGCCAGCCATACTGCAGAGGACAAGGACAAACCTATCTACTACTTTGCTAAACAAAACCATGGACCACTCCAATGGAAGTCTAATTTAGCCGAATAAAATATCTGTAGGGACTTCACAGGATCATTATAAAACATAACTTGATCCTCAGCCACAAAAAGAGCTAATAGGTCAGATGGCCAAGAACTTGAACAGCAATTTAGCTACTCTCACTCCCCCAATTTTTCCCTGAGGAACCACAAGCACTTACCTTTCAGATAATGACCCAATTCCCTTTTGAAAGCCTTGATTGAATTTGCCTCCATCACATTTTCAGGCAGTGCATTCCAGATCCTAACCACTCACTGCATGGAAGTTGTTCCCACATGTCACCATTGGTTCTTTCACCAGCTACCGTGAATCAAAGTCCTCTAGTTTTTAACTCACTCCACCCCAATTTGAGCCCTTTTGAAACATGTACCTGATATTGAGTGCTGGATGAGGGAAAATGACCAACATTGATCTTGTCACTCATGCATTTGCTGCCAGAGGACGGACAGCCAGCAGCGAGTATGGGAAAGGCCATGAGATCAAATTTCATTGATTCTGGAGACTCCCACTCCAGGTCGGGTGCAACGGTCACCAAGAATTTAAATAGTCCAGGAATTAAACAAAGTTCTTGCTTTCTTATAGCACCTTTCACAACCTTAGGATATGCCAAACACTTTACAGCTAATAATACACTTGGGAAGTCTAAACACTACCACATTGCTCGAAGAGGATATTCTGGTGATTCTAATGTGAAGACCGAGAATTGATTGCCTGGGGTGGCATGGTAGCACAGTGGTTAACACCGCTGCCTCGCAGCACCAGGGACCCGGGTTCGATGCCAGCCTTGGGTGACTGTCTGTGTGGAGTTTGCACATTCTCCCCATGTCTGTGTGGGTTTCCTCCGGGTGGTCCGGTTTCCTCCCATACTTCAAAGATGAGCAGGTTAGGTGGAATGGCCATGCAAAATTGGCCCTTAGTGTCCCAAGATGTGAAGGTTAGGGGGATTAGTGGGGTAAATGTGTGGGGTTTGGGGGATTGGGCTTGGGTCAGACGTTCTGTCGGCGAGTCGGTGCAGACTCAATGCGCCGAATGGCCTCCTTCTTCACTGTATGGATTCTATGGAGTGAGCTTTTATTCCATTGATCAATATTTGTAAACTGAAGGGTGCTCTAAACATGATGTTGAAGGTGTTTAAAGGATTTGACAGGCTCGCTAGGCGGATACAAATTCCTTTGGTTGGATGGGGGTAGGGTATGGAGTTCAGAACAAGGGGAATATCAGAGCCAGGATATTCATGGGTGATGTCAGGAAACAGATTTTCACACAAAATTTAGTGGAAATCTGGAACCTTCTCCCTGTGAAAAGCTGTCGAGACAGGGGGTCAACTGAAATGTTCAAAACCAGGATTGATAAATTTTTGTTCGGTCACGATTTTGGAATCAAAACAGGTAGACGGAGTTGAGACACAGATCAGGCGATGATCTAATTGAATACTGAGATGGGCCTCAGAGGCTGAATGGCCTCCTCCGCTTCCTCTGTTACACTGACACCGGCGCATAATGGCCTGACCCCCAAACTACCTTCGTGAGCAATGATACTTAAAAATAAGCAGCTGTGCACATCCTTTAGCTGTGCGTGACAGTCCACTGTAGCTATGGCAACTCAGTCACCATTAGTGTCCAATTACTCTGCAGCATCAGCAATACTAAGAAAAGACTCCCTGTCGCTCCTTAGTTGACCCATAAAACAGCGCAGCAACTCACAGAAATCAAGATTCAAGTTAAAAACGATTCCAACAGGGTCAAATCCTCCGTACCAATTGGGAAATCAACACAGACAAAGAAATACACACTCTTATTTCTTCAATCATACACTGACATATGCATACACTTATACATGAAATTGACAAACACACACATGTACCAAAAAATAGATACACAAATAGAAATACAATGACATGCCCACATATAGATACACCATCATTATAAGCAACGCAGCAACTCACCAATGTTCCTTAGGCTGCAACTTCCAAACTCACAACCACTACTGTCTAGAAGGATGAGGCAGTAGATATCTGGGAACAACACCACCTGGAAGTTTCCTTCCAAGTCACTCACCATCCTGACTTTGAAATATATTGGCCATCCCTTCACTGTCACTGGGTCAAAATCATGGAAATCCCTCCCTAACAGCACTGTGGGTGTACCTTCACCTCTCAGGGACTGCAGCCGTTCAAGAAGGCAGTTCACCACCATCTTTTGAAGGGCAATTAGAGATGGGCAATAAATGCTGGCCAGCCAGCGACACCAACATCCTGTAAATGAATTCTAAGAATGCACATTCTCACAGATACACAACGCAGACACACATAAATACATATTCCCATGGATACACACACACACAGATATATACCCATGGATACACACACACAGATACATATTTCCATGGATACACACACACAGGTACATACAGATACATATTCCCATGGATACACACTCACACAGGTACACACAAATACACATTCACACAGGTATACTGTAGGGCATCAGAAGGACCTTGGGGTCCGGGTCCATAGGGACTCTAAAATTGGCCCCGCAGGTGGAGGAGGTGGTTAAGAAGGCGTATGGTGTGCTGGCCTTTATCAATCGAAGGATTGAGTTCAGGAGTCCGGGGATAATGACGCAGCTGTATAAGACCCTCGTCAGACTCCACTTGGAGCACTGTGCTCAGTTCTGGTCGCCTCATTACAGGAAGGATGTGGAAATGATTGAAAGGGTGCAGAGGAGATTTACAAGGATATTGCCTGGATTGAGTGGCATGCCTTGTGAGGATAGGCTGAGGGAGCTCGGTCTTTTCTCCTTGGAGAGACGTAGGATGAGAGGAGACCTAATAGAGGTATATAAGATGTTGAGAGACATAGATCGGGTGGACTCTCAGAGGCTTTTTCCCAGGGTGGAAATGGCTGCTACGAGAGGACACAGGTTTAAGGTGCTGAGGGTAGGTACAGGGGAAATGGTTGGGGGAAGTTTTTCACACAGAGGGTGGTGGGCGAGTGGAATCGGCTGCCGTCAGTGGTGGTGGAGGCAAACTCATAGAAATCATAGAAATCATAGAAATCATAGAAACCCTACAGTGCAGAAGGAGGCCATTCGGCCCATCGAGTCTGCACCGACCACAATCCCACCCAGGCCCTACCCCCACATATTTACCTGCTAATCCCGCTAACCTACGCATCTCAGAACTCTAAGGGGCAATTTTTAAGCTGGCCAATCAACCTAACCCGCACATCTTTGGACTGTGGGAGGAAACCGGAGCACCCGGAGGAAACCCACGCAGACACGAGGAGAATGTGCAAACTCCACACAGACAGTGACCCGAGCCAGGAATCGAACCCGGGACCCTGGAGCTGTGAAGCATCAGTGCTAACCACTGTGCTACCGTGCCGCCCCAATAGGATCTTTTAAGAGACTCCTGGATGAGTACATGGGACTTAATAGGATGGAGGGTTATAGATAGGCCTAAAAGGTAGGGATATGTTCGGCACAACTTGTGGGGCTGAAAGGCCTGTTTTGTGCTGTAGTTTTTCTATGTTCTTCTATGTTCTATGTATACAAACAAAGATACATATCCCCATAGATGCACACACACAGATACAAATTCCAATAGACACACACAAAGCAAAATGCAAAATGTTCCCCTTTGGGTCTTGCACAGGATTTAAAAAAAACATTTCCACATGTAGGTTCCAAAATTGGAATAAATTTTCTCCAATTATATTCATCATTAAGATAAATTGCAATGCTCTCCTGGCTGGCCCCAAGCTTGAGCTCATTCAAAACTGTGCTGCGTGTATCTTAATTCACACCAAATCACATTTATCCATCAACCCTCGTGTACTAAACAAATACAGGCTCCAGTCCAACAACGGCTTCATTTCTAAAATCTCATCCTTGCTGTTCAAATCTCTCCAAGGCTTCACCTCTCATTCTATCCATCTCCTGCCCTAAAATTCTCAAATCTCTTTGTTCCAGTTCTGGTCCCTTGCAGATCACCAGCTCTTTTTTAAAACCATTTCACCTTCAGTGACTGTATCTTTAAGTGTCACGGCCCAAGCCGTGTAATTTCCTTCTTAAATCTTTGCAACTCTTTTAGCTTTAAGTCAATCCTTAGGTTGACTTGACATTAGGTTGAATATTAAGTCAATCCGGTTAGGTTGATTGGCCATGCTAAAATTGCCCCTTAGTGTCCTGAGATGTGTAGGTGAAAGGGATTAGCGGATAAATATGTAGGGATATGGGGACAGGGCCAGGGTGGGATTGTGGTCGGTGCAGACTCGATGGGCCGAATGGCCTCTTTCTGCACTGTAGGGTTTCTATGATTCTATGATTCACACACACACTTCCACAAAGATACACAATTCAGATACACACAGATACATATTCCTATAGAAACGCACACACATACACACACAGGTACACACAGATACATATTCACACAGATGTACAAAGATACATATCCCTATAGATACACACACACTTCCACAAAGACACACAACACAGATACACACAGATACATATTCCCATAGTTACACACACACACACACAGGTACACACAGATACACATTCACATTGATATACAAACACAGATACACATTCCGATAGACACAGACACACACACAGGGAGGAGTTTTTTCCATCCCGCCTGCCACGGGAATTGTAGTGGGCGTGGGGGGCGGGGGGGGGGGGGGGGGGTGTGGCAGACTATGCAGAGGTCCGTTGACCTCAGGGGGAATTTTCCGGTTTTGGGGCAAGCGCGGCCAGAAATTCCCGCCCGCAGTTTTGAAAAGGGCAATGTTTATTCTGTTCACTTTAAACTACCATACACATTTGCACCAGCAGAGGGAGTGTGCTCGAATCTGCAGAAGCATATTAATAAAGGAAGTCATTATGTTTATATCATTTTAATCCCGGTGTCTCTGGCTGTTTTTGATCCTAAAAATACCCCACTGGCAACAAGGGCCATGCAAAATAACAGGTATTCCTTCTTGGTATGAATCGTTTCCAAGGATTTTGCCTACCTTCTGCAGAGAAAACAGAATGTTAAATTGCAAATAGCAATGTAAGCTGCTGTCTTAAAGGCACAGTCAGACTGTGTTACGTTCTTGGTCCAAACGAGCAGGAAACCTGTTACAGAGAAGTTTCATCAACGTTGCTAATGATTGTGATATTGTTCATGCTTTACCCATCACTTTTGATTTACTTCGGAACTCAGGATCAGGAGGAGGCCATTTGGCCCTTTGGCCCTTTGATTCTGCTGCACCACTCAATAAGATCATGGCTGATCTAGTTGTGGACTTGGTTCTACTTTCCTGTCTGCCCCCCATAACCCTTGAATCCCTTGTCTAAAACAAAATCTACCGAACTCTGCCTTGAATAAACATAAAGACCCAACATCCACTACCTTCCGGGGAAGGGCTAATCTCGATCTCGATTATATCTAGAATTCCACACTCCTCTGAGAATTAAAAATCCTCCTTTTCTCAGTCTTAAAAGGGAGACTTTGAATGGAATTGTACGAGATTTTTTTCCAAGTGTCCAGCTAGTCTAAAAATGGGAGAGTTCTAGGTCCATTTTTCGGGTGAGTTTTCATGCCCAATCTTATGCACTCTGCCTCTTCAAAGATGGGCTAGTTAGTTTCTAGCCTGAGATGCTGTGGGCCTGGCTTAACTCACCAGAAAGCCTGTAGAGGGAGGTATTGCGCATGTGCAGACCTCTGATGCTGCACATGCGCATTAGCAGTAGCAGGGGTCTGATAGATAGAGAGGGAGCTGTCAGGCCCCTGCTCCTGCAGGAGGCCTCAACTAGCTCCACCCTCCCTGCAATCATGGTGCCCAGGTGCCCAGTGGGCATTGCCCAGGTGCCAGGGTGACACTGTCCAAGTGGCACCCCAGCGTCCGGGGGGCCTCAATGGCTTCTAGTTCCACTGACGGGGCCAACACGACTGTTCCCCATTCATGCGGAGCAGGTATTTTCCTTGCTGGAGAGAACCTCTCCCAGTGAGGCCATAAAGGCAAGCGAGCCTGGATGATTGAGTGCTGGCTCGCTCAGCACATTGAAATTAGCAAACACATAAATTTAAATAAATTAATCTGCCCCTTGCCCATTTCCGGCGAGAGGCTGACCGCGCTAGAAATCCAGGTGTCGTAAAATCGCAACAGGTGTGAAAACCAGCACCATTTGCGCGAGTCGCTTTACGCCCAATTTTACGACATTTTTCCACTGCAAAACAAACGTAAAGCAGCCGTAAAATTCCACCCCTCATTCTTAAACTACGCCTTGGATTCTAGTTTCTTCCAAAAGTGGAAACATCCTCTGGGCATCCACCTTATCAAGTTCCTTCAGGATCTTGTATGTTTCAATAGGATCACCTCTCATTCTTCAGAGCTCTAATGGGTAAAGGCCCAACCCTGTTCAACCTTTCTCCATAGGATAAGCCCTTCACTCCAGGAATGAGTCAACTGAATCTGCTCTGAATTGCTTTGAGCACATTTATATTGTTTTTCCAATAAGGAGACCAAAACTGTACACAGTATTCCAGATGTGGCCTCAGGATGGTCCTGTACAGCTGCAGTAAAATGTCCCCACTTTTATATTCCATTCCCCTTGCAATAAACACCAACATTCCAATTGTCTACCTAATCACTTGCTGGACCTGAATACTAACTTAATGTGATTCATGTACCAGGACACCCAGATCCCTCAGCATCATCGAGTTCCGCACTCTCTCTCCATTTATATCGAATATTGCTTTACCATTTTTCCTGCCAAAATGGACAAGTTTACATTTACCAACATCATACTCCATCTGCTAAGTTTTTTTCCCACCCACTTAACCTGTCTTTATCCCTTTGCAGACCCTCTACCTCCTCTTGACAATTTATTTTCCCACTTATCTTGGCGTCATCAGCAAATGTAGTGACCATACCTTCAGTCCCTTCATCCAAGTCATTGATACAGTTTGTAAATAGTCGAAGCCTGGCACTGATCCCTGTGGAACTCCACTAGTTGTAGCTTGCCAACCTGAAAAGGACTCATTTATGCCTACTCTCAGCTTCCTGCTAATCAATCCTTTATCCATGCTAACATGTTACCCTTAATACCATGTGCTTTTACCTCATGTAGTAATCTTTGATGTGACACCTTGTCAAATGCCTTCTGGAAATCCAAGCACACATTTGGAGCTATCATCTGTTTTCCCATATTGCAAAAATGGCTAAGCCTTTTTTAAAGGCTTGATAGCAGCCTTTGCAAACACAGGTGACAAAAGGAGAAAGGCTTTCTCCATTATCATAGAACCTGTAGAATCCCTACAGTGCAGAAGAAAGCAATTTGGCCCATGAGTCTGCACCGACAACAACCCCACCGAGGTTCTATCCCCGTAACCCCACATATTTACCCCGCTAATCCCTCTAACCAACACATCCCGGGACACTAAGTAGCAATTTAGCATGGCCAATGCACCTAACCCTCACATCTTTGGACTGTGGGAGGAAACTGGAGCACCCGGAGGAAACCCACGCCGACACGGAGAGAACGTGCAAACTCCACACAGTTTCCCAAGCCGGTGAAGAATTGCAAGATATTTTTGAGACACATACAATTGAGCAAAATAATTACGATTCAGCTACAGGTACACTGATGTCCTATTTCATCTCCAAGTAAAATACAATATACAAGAAGCAAACAAGACAACTGCCCAATATTGCACCTGCTTGAGGCAACTCGCAACCAAATGTGACTTTGGTGATGTGGAACATATTGAAATGGAAATTAAAATGCTGATAATCAAAGGTTTTCTCTTGAGGCAGCTACTTTGAAATGTACTTGAGAAATTCAGAAAGCAGTCGCGTTGATAGCAAGATCACTATCACTTTGATTTGAATTGATTTGATTTATTATTTTCACGTGTATTAGTATACAGTGAAAAGTATTGTTTCTTGCGCACTATACAGACAAAGCATACCGTTCATAGAGAAGGAAATGAGAGAGTACAGAATGTAGTGTTACAGTCATAGCTAGGGTATAGAGAAAAATCAACTTAATGCGAGGTAAGTCCATTCAAAAGTCTGACGGCAGCAGGGAGGAAGCTGTTCTTGAGTCGGTTGGTACGTGACCTCAGACTTTTGTATCTTTTTCCCAACAGAAGAAGGTGGAAGAGAGAATGTCCGAGGTGTATGGGATCCTTAATTATGCTGGCTGCTTTCCCGAGGCAGCAGGAAGTGTAGACAGTGTCAATGAGAGGCTGGTTTGCGTGATGGATTGGGCTACATTCTCGACCTTTTGTTGTTCCTTGCGGTCTTGGGCAGAGCAGGAGCCATATCAAGCTGTGATACACCCAGAAAGAATGCTGTCAGAGTCCAGGGTTACTAAAGTTGAGGCTGCCAAATTTAACCATCACTCTCCAAGTTCGAATCCTGTGAACACTGTTCATCACTCATCCGCCTGGAAGGAACCAACAAGCATCACGCATTGTTGTAACCTTTACAAATGATGCTTCCACTGCGGTGATGCTTACCAACACTGCATAGAGCCTCCTGCTACTGGTAAACAGTGTAAGGCCTGTGAAAAACACAAACCACTTTGCGTGTGTGTCACTCATCAGAAAAATCAACTAGTAAGACCAGTTCCACCAAAAAAGCATCCCACCTGCATACCACAACAAAAGGGCAAGAGAATGTAGCCAGCGTGGGGCCAGATGATCCTGAACATGCTTCTAAAGAACAAAGAACAAAGAACAATACAGCACAGGAACAGGCCCTTCACCCCTCCAAGCCTGCACCGATCATGTGTTCCTAACTAGACCATCCGTTTGTATCCCTCTATTCCCAGTCTGTTCATGTGGCTATCTAGATAAGTCTTAAATGATCCTAGCGTGTCTGCCTCAACCACCTTGCTTGGTAGTGCATTCCAGGCCCCCACCACTCTCTGTGTAAAATACGTCCCCTGCATATCTGCATTGAACCTTGCCCCCCTTACCTTGAACTTGTGACCCCTTGTGTTTGTCATTTCCGACCTGGGAAAAAGCTTCCAACTGTTCACCCTATCTATGCCCTTCATAATTTTATAAACTTTTATTAGGTCGCCCCTCAACCTCCGTCTTTCCAGGGAGAACAATCCTAGTTTACTCAATCTCACCTCATAGCTAATACCCTCCATACCAGGCAACATCCTGGTAAACCTTTTCTGCACTCTCTCCAAAGCCTCCACGTCCTTCTGGTAGTGTGGCGACCAGAACTAAAGTATTCCAAATGTGGCCTAACCAACGTTCTATATAACTGCAACATCATATGCCCCGTCCAATAAAGGCAAGCATGCCATATGCCTTCTTCACCACCTTTTCCACCTGTGCTGCCACCTTTAAGGATCTGTGGACTTGCACACCCAGATCCCTCTGTGTGTCTGTACTCCTGATGGTTCTGCCATTTATTGTATAGCTCCTCCTTACATTAGATCTACCAAAATGCATCACTTCGCATTTATCTGGATTAAATTCCAACTGCCATTTCTCCGCCCAATTTTCCAGCCTATCTATATCCTGCTGTATTCTCTGACAATGTTCATCACTATCCGCAACTCCAGCAATCTTTGTGTCGTCCACAAACTTACTAATCAAGTTACTGCTCTCTTTCAAATGCATCAACCAGCCAAGTGTGACAATGACCATAGGCTGCTTGGATGTAGATGCTCTCTGTTGGGAACAAAGTATAGTTTAAGTTTAATTTATATTTTGTATTTGGGTGTTAAGAAAGGTGAAAACTGGTTTTAGTTTCATTGAGTGCTTTTTGTGAGCTGGGTGTTGGGGAGTCTGGGGCTCTGTTTGTGTGAATGCATTTATACTGAGGTTTTTGAGTGGAGAGATGGGTTGCCAAGGAATTAGTGGTTAAGTAAAGCTAAAAACAAAACAGCCTGTGCTGTTGCCTAGTCACAGGCGTCCAGAGAGGCAAAACGAGTAGTGAAACACAGGGGTGGTCATTTAGTGCATGTCTATCAGAGAGCACAGTCAGAAGGTCTAATCTCTCTAATAACAAATCCTGAAAGCCAGCTGGAGAACTGAGATTTCAAAACTCATGCATTTGCTCTGAAGTTGAAGTAATAGTGAGTTTAAATTGTTGCTTTTACATAACTCAGGGAGAGATAACTCCTGAAGAAAACCTTCTCGTGAATGCACAGAGGTCTGCTGGAAGAAAACTATGAGGGTGGCACGGTAGCACAGTGGTTAGAGCTGCTGCCTCACAGCACCAGGGACCCAGGTTCGATTCCCAGCTTGGGTCACTGTCTGTGCGGAGTTTGCACATTCTCCCTGTTTCTGCGCGGGTTTCCTCCAGATGCTCCGGTTTCCTCTCACTGTCCAAAGATATGCGGGTTAGGTGGATTGGCCATGCTAACTTGCCTCTTAGTGACAGGGGGACTAGGTAGGGTAAATGCATGGGGTTAAGGGGATAGGGCCTGGGTGGGTTGTGGTCAGTGCAGCTTGCTGGGTCAAATGGCCTCCTTCTGCACTGTAGGATTCTATGAACTCAGATTGCGTTTTATGTCATAACGGGGTAATGTGACACGCTCATAAGTTTCCACCCAGCAACAGATCCGCACCTGATTGCCATGACATACAGGATTCCTACACATACTAAAAATGTCCTTGAATTGTGTGCTAACCATTTCATTGGCACTGGTAAACTGAAAGGCGATACATAAATGAATCACGTAGATCCCAATGCACCTCCAGCAGTGTCAACAGCAGTGACAATCATTCATGTCAGGAAGAAGATTGAAAAGCAACTTCAGCATCTACTTGAGCTTGACATTATTGAGAAAGTTAGTGATAAGCCTCCCCCTGGGGTCTCACCCATAACAGTCACCAAGACGTCTACTAGTGAGAACCAGATTCGAATCTTATTGACGTCCCATCACCAAACCAAGTCATGCAATCAGAAAGGCACTTGACACTGACAACTGATGAATTGCATGGTGCTAAACACTTTGCTAAACTTAATTCCAAAGGAGGTTCCTTTCCGATTGGGCTTGCAGAAGTATCAACTTATCTCAACAGTATTCTCCTCTCACACTGGACTTTTTCAAGAAAAGAAGTTCAACTCTGGAGCCAATGCAGCATCTGCGGTATCTCAATACTTGATTTGGTCAGCACTTCAAGGACTTGTAGACACGCTGAACATGAGCGCTGACATTCTCATCTAGGGTAACACTGAAAGTGAACTCGAGGCATGCCTGCAGGCATCTCTGTGACATCGTGGAGAACGTATCTTCATCCTGAATAATGTTGTGGATTCTACAAATGTGCAGGAAGTCTGGATTCTGTTGGGACTCATCGGGTGGGATTTTATGCCTCCCAAAACCGTAAAATTCGCCCGAGGTCAATGGACCTTTCCATTGCCTGCCCCTCGCCCGCTCCAATTTCCGTGGCGCCCAGAATGGTAAAATGTGTGATAGTTGCTTCATTACTGACCTCGTTATATTATCTGCCCCTACCACCTACCACGATCTGACAAAAGGGCCCACCAAGTGGAAATGGACGATATCACACAGATAGATTGTACACCAGGTCAAACAACATTTGCCAGAAAATTCACAAATGCCTATTTTGACCCTGAGGAAGCCACACAATTAGTTGTGGATGCAAGCCCAGATGGATTAGGTGCACTTCTCATGCAAAAGGACAAGGCAGGGAACCCACCAACTATTTCAGTGAAAATGAGTTTGCAGATAATACGTAGAGCAGTGTTAGATGCAAATGAAGAGAGAAGCACTCTCAATCACATGAGGTCTTACACTTAGGTCCAACTATCTTCAGCTGCTTCACTGGTGACCTTCCATCATCACTGCAGGATTCCTAGCTTTTGACCTGCTTTGGTGGGTCCCACGTTGATGACGAACCTCAGCCATAAGAAGCCTGTTGGAAATGCAAAGGCAGCCATGGGGATATCTGGCAGAGCTACTGGAACCATGAGATGACAGTGGAGGAGTACATGCAAGCCTTTAATTTCAATTCCACCAGCTGCCATGAACCCATGCTCTCAGAATATTAACACAACACTACCACTGTACCACTGCTCCCCTGTACATGTGGCTTTCAAAAAGGGCACTGCAGAGTAATGTGATGCTAATGCATCTGCCACAGTGTCAAATAGCAGAATGTAGTCTTCAATCATACCCAGTAGGTACTTTACAAGACTTTAAATTGCTTGTTCCATTGCAGAGAATGCAAATTCTGCACTTAGTCTCAAAATAAAATCAATATAACTTAAATTTACAAAGAAGCAGAGGCCTGCACTTAAACTGTGGACTTCAGAAGACATAAATATAAAAATGTAATGAAGAAGCTGCATTGTGAAGAATATGCCATTACAACCAATGGACCCTTAATGTGTTCATGTGACAGCTCTTGGTCCAATATTTTTAGTGGAGACCTGAACACATTTAAAATCAACTGTTATGTAAACGAATAAAGAAAATTGGAAAGAGCTCAGTACAGTTTACTCACTGATGTCTCTGGCAACTATTTTGAGAATTCAAATGTGGCTCCCCAATTGGTCAGTTTGTTGCTATATTGACTGGTGCTCTGGTCAAACAAGGAAGGTTCTAGCTTTAGCTTTGTGCATAAGGTCTTGCTCACTTAGGGCAGCATGGTGGCACAGTGGTTAGCACTGCTGCCTCACAGCCTCAGGGACCCGGGTTCGATTCCCGGCTTAGGTCACTGTATGTGTGAAGTCTGCACGTTCTCCATGTGTCTGCGTGGGTTTCCTCCGGGTGCTCCGATTTCCTCCCACAGTCCGAAAGATGTGCTGGTTAGATGCATCAGCCATGCTAAATTCTCCCTCAGTGTACCCGAACAGGCACCAGAGTGAGGCAACTAGGGGATTTTCACAGTAACTTCATTGCAGTGTTAACGTAAGCCTACTTATGACATTAATAGATAACTTAGATGAACTCATTTGGGGCACCACAATTACTCTACACCAGAAGGTGCAGATCCACGAAGACTCATGTTCCTGAACACTGCGCAGTAACAGTAACAGTAGCTTGAATTAATACATCTTTAATACGTACATATGACTTGAGGGAGCTGGCAACTCAGCCTCACAAGCCTGCTCCGTCATTCAGTAAGGTCATGTCTGATCTGATTGTAACCTCAACCCCATATTCCTGCCTACCCCCAATAACCTTTCACCCCCTTCTTAATCAAGAATCTATCTGAAATATAAGCAAAATACTACAAAGGGTCATCCTGACTCGAAATGTTGGCTCTGTTCTCTCTCCACAGGTGCTATGACGTGGAAATGCCAGCGTTGGTCTGGGGTGGGCACAGCAAGAAGTCTCACAACACCAGATTAAAGTCCAACAGGTTTATTTGGAATGATTTGGGAATGCTGCTCCTTCATCAGGTAAGTGGAGAGGTAGGTTTCACAAGCACGGCATATATCGGCAAAGACACAATTGCAAGATAAGGGTTGGAATAGTTCTCCACTCATCTGATGAAGGAGCAGTGCTCTGAAAGCTCATGATTCCAAATAAACCTGTTGGACTTTAACCTGGTGTTGTGAGACTTCTTACTTGTCCACAGATGCTGTCAGACCTACTAAGATTTTCCAGCATTTTCTGTATTTGCTCAAGAATCTATCTAGTTCTGCCTTTGATATTTTCAAATACACTGCACCATTATCTTTTGAGGAAGAAAGTTCCAGAGACTCACAACCCTCTGACTGAAAAAAAAACTGTCTCAAATGAGCGACCCCTTGTTTTTAAAAAGTGGCCCCGAGTTCTATATTCTCCCACGAGAAGAAAATTCTCTTCACATCTCCCCTCAGGATCTTAAAGTTTTCAAGTTGCTTCTTACCCTTTTAAACTCTAATGAATATAAACCTGACCTCTCCAACCTTTCCTCAGAAAACCCCCACCCATTCCTGGTATTCATCTGGTAAATCTTCCCTGAACTGCCTCTGCCACATTTACATCATTCTTTAAATAAGGAGTTAATAATATAGTTAAAGATCCCAAGGTGCTTCACAGGAGCCACATAAGGAGATTTCTAAAATTCATTCATGGCTTTGTGAGCTTTGCTGCCAAGGCCTGCTCATTGGTCATCCCTAATTGTACTAAAGTGATGGTGGCTGAAATCTCAACACCCAAAAGCTGCTGCCCAATCAGAGGCCGGCAACTCTCCATTGCCGACAGTGCCACGGGGAGCAGTGGCCGGTGCCGGTAATATTCGAAGGACTTCACCATGGATCATTGCTGGATCTCTGAACACTCATGAACGGGGTGGGATGCTGCCAGACCTGCTGAATATTTCTGGCAATTTCTCTTTTTACTTCAGATTTCCAGCATCCACCGTATTTTATTTATTTTTTTCTCCCTGGTGTTGTCCTGGCCAAATATTTATTCCTCAACCAATTTCACTGAAATAGCCAATCTGGTCATAAAATTCCTAGAGTGCGGAAGGAGGTTACGATTACCCAATAGACTGGGCACCAATTTCAAAATATACCTTAAAAGTTTATTTATTAGTGTCACAAGTAGGCTTATAGTAATTCTGCAATGAAGTTACTGCGAAAATCCCTCAGTCACCACACTCCAGCACTTGTTCGGGTACAGTGAGGGAGAATTTAGCATGACCAATGCACCTAGCCAGTACATTTTTCAGACTGTGGGAGGAAATCGGAGCACCCGGAGGAAACACACGCAGACACGAGGAGAATGTGCAAACTCCACACAGACAGTGACCCAAGCCGGGAATTGAACCCGGGTCCCTGGCGCTGTGAGGCAGCAATGCTAACCATTGTGCCACCATGCCGCCCGCACCTAACAGTATTTCAGAGGAATGCAAGAACTGGGGGAGGCCATTCAGCCTCTGAAGCTTGTTCTGCCATTTAGTGAGATGAAAGGCGCTATAGAATTGGACATATTCTTCTTTCTCTCTATTTGCTTTTCCGTTCTCTCTTCCTATGTCTTATTGTGGAGTTGTTTGTCGTGAATATCCATTCAGACTCTATGTTTTCTGTGGCCCTCTGTGAATTGTGATTTGGGAGATTGGTTTGACTCATACTCTTGTTTCTTCCTGTGCCTGTTTACAGAAGGATGACCGCTCCGACCACAAGTTCCCTGATGACCATCAATTCTCATTATTCTTTGCCTCGCAACCGCCGGAAGGCAAGACAATGGTGACATAAACAGCTTGGCCATTGCAAAGTATCCTCATTCGCATCAATAATTCAATGCCTTTGTTTTCTCGTTAACTTCTTCCTAGTTAGTACTGACAGCTGCAGAGGTTTAACAGGTTGCTTTGCTTGTTATTGATCCTTCGGCTGTACAGCATAAGCATAATTTCACACATTTCAGCACTGGTCCAGGGAAGCAGTAATTTCCATCTTAATAAGCCTGCTATTAGATGAAAAACTTAAGCAGTGTGGCTTTAACCATTGACAAGCCTCCACCAGCAATCCCTAAACTGTTGCCATAGGCAGAATATTCCCCAAAACATTCTGAGGCCACAATCTTACCGGCTCGCCACACTGGTGCCTGATCCCCGCCACTGCAGAGCAAGAGGTGTGGTGCGGTTGGGAGAAGCCATGCGGGACGGACGCAGTAAGAAGTCTCACAACACTAGGTTAGAATACAGCAGATTTATTTGGAATCACGAGCTTTCGGAGCGCTGCTCCTTCATCAGGTGAGTGGAGAGGTGGGCTCACAAACACGGCATAGAAACATAGAAACCCTACAGTGCAGAAGGAGGCCATTCGGCCCATCGAGTCTGCACCGACCACAATCCCACCCAGGCCCTACCCCCACATATTTTACCCGCTAATCTCTCTAACCTACGCATCTCAGGACTCTAAGGGACAATTTTTAACCTGGCCAATCAACCTAACCTGCATATCTTTGGACTGTGGGAGGAAACCGGAGCACCCGGAGGAAACCCACGCAGACACGAGGAGAATGTGCAAACTCCACACAGACAGTGACCCGAGCCAGGAATCGAACCCGGGGCCCTGGAGCTGTGAAGCAGCAGTGCTAACCACTGTGCTACCGTGCCGCCATAACATATACATATACCGTGCCGGCATATACAGACAGAGACACAACTTCAAGATAATTGCAGTTTGGAATGTGAAGAATGGTTGGAATGTGAATCTTTACAGGTACTCAAGTTTTTGTCGGTACAGATAGTGCAAGTGGAGAGAGGGATAATCACAGGTTAAAGAGGTGTGAATTGTCTCAAGCCAGAGCAGAATCGCCGAGCAGAAAATGATAGCCAATTTCCGCATGCATGAGGACGGCCTCAACTGGGATCTTGGGTTCATGTCACACTACATGTAACCCCCACCATTTGGCCTGGCTTGCAAAATCCTCCGAACTGTCCTATTTATTTAACAGTTTGATCAGTTGAGAAGATATGCAGTTGCTTATCCCATTCATTCAGTTTCCAGATGACCAGTTTATTTTGTTGTGACATTCTCAGCTTGGAGTTTCCCTGGCTACTAGTTCAAAAATATCATTCCAATTAAACTAGCAGAGGCAAGTCCAACTAAGGGTGTTTGTTCTTCATTGCAAATTATGGCCCAATTGAACAAGAACAGAGAGTTCTCCCGCTTTCCTGGCCAGCGTCGTGCAATCAGCCAACATTCATTCATTCAGTTGCAATTGTCTGTGTTAATTGGGCTTCTGCATTTCTGCATAACAGTGATTGCACAGGAATGGATCGGTTGTGAAGTTCTGTGGGAGATCTGAAGGTTGTGATTAGTCTCCAGATAAATGCAAGTTCTGTCTTCAGTTAGATGATTAGAGAACAAAGACATTTACGTACAAAAAAAGACTTGCATTTATTTAATACTTTAAAAGGGAAAGTCACCATAGTCCCAGATGACCATAGGCTGACTGGTGGTGATTTTAACCTGAGAATCGTGTTAAGGGTGTGGAAATTAAAAAGTTCAGGTTAAAAAATTCATGCTTTCGCTGTACAGTAGTGGAGAATGTTTATCTGCTACATCTGCAGAATGTTTATCTGCTACATCTTCAGATTTGGGGTGGCACGGTAGCGCAGTGGTTAGCACTGCTGCTTCACAGCTCCAGGGACCTGGGTTCGAATCCCGGCTCGGGTCACTGTCTGTGTGGAGTTTACACGTTCTCCCTGTGTCTGCGTGGGTTTCCTCCGGGTGCTCCGGTTTCCTCCCACAGTCCGAAGATGTGCGGGCTGGGTTGATTGGCCATTCTAAATTGCCCCCTAGTGTCCCGGGATGCATAAATTAGAGGAATTAGTGGGTAAATATATGGGGATAGGGCCTGTATGGGATTGTGGTTAGTGCAGACTCAATGGGCCGAATGGCCTCTTCCTGCACTGTAGGATTCCATGTTCACAGGCCCCCATCACGTTTTCCTTTTTCAGCCTTCACCAGATGTTGAAAAAGACCAGATTTTTTCCATAACAAATACCAAAGGCAAGACATGAGGATATGCTATGCAAATGAAGGATGAGCAGAAGTCCATTTTTTATCGAATGAGAAAGGGCAAAAGGCCAGGATTTAATTGGCAAATATGTCTGTCAATGAAAGATGTGAAAAATTTCTTGTTCCTGATTTGCTGTAATTGACTATAACTGCTGAGCTGTTTCTCTGTAACCTCAGAACTGCTCCGGTCAATCCGATTTGGCCGTGCAGAGTTCTCCTTGTGCACAAGTAATTAAAGACCTTGCATTGGATGCGTGGTGTCCAGCGCTGTTTGTGTTAAGGAGTCGACTGAGTGTGTCTTTAGATTGCTGCTACCCAAGAGAACTCTAACAAAGGCCAGATCAGACACTCCAAGGTATCTTATGAAGTTAGCCTAGACCATAACTTTTACATTTGATTTTGGCATTAGGCCGAACATAAGGTGTTTCACTCTTGGTATGATTCAAGTGACCCACTCGGCAGCTTTTATCAAATAAAGTTTATTTAAGAACACAGTTAAAATATAACAAAAATAATTGGCATAACTTTTACCAATTAAAATACTGAAACATGACAAAGTATAATTCTTAACAGCTAACTAACTCTATTGTTCCAATTTAGTAGTATCCCCAATAGACATGAATCCTTTCTTTAGAACAAGTTAGCACAGAAATCAAAGATACTTAAGTGGGTACGAGATTTCCAGCCTTCTGACACTTCTGGAAATTGGTCCGGACAAACACTTGTCTTTTAATTCTCATGCAGCAACATCCAGAGGAAACTTCATTCCCAGACAACAGATATCAAAGAAAAATGATTGTTTCTTGGCAGTTTCCAGTCTCCAGACCTCAGGGAGGGAAAAAGAGAGGCACTTCTTCTTGTCCCAAGTAAGCCTCACTGTACACAGTCGTATGAGCTTCCCTGTCAATCAACCTAATCAAGCCCCACTCTGAAATGCCCCAGGGGATAACACAAAACAACAGAACTCTGCATTATGTCCGATTAAAACAAACTTTGCAGCAATTAAGATCAATTATGCTGCTGTAGAGACATTACAGTGCTGCTGGAGCCAGACATAAGGCTCCAATAAAGTGGAAGGAATGAGTAAACATATTCAGCACAGAAACATGACCAAAATAGATATCTTAAAGGCACAGTATTGTCACAATCACCAACCTCTGGAAAGCTTCAGAAGACAGGGCCTTCATGAGTAATCTCTGCAAGTACGGGAATTGAACCCACAATTTTGGCATCACTCTGCACACAAACCAACCATCCAGCCAACCATCACCGCCCCATAATTCTTCACATGATCACTGGACATCTCAAAGCACTTTACAGTCAATTAATCAGTATCGAAGTTTAGTCACTGTTGTAACGTAAGAAATACAGCAGCCAATTTGTGCACAGCAAGCTCCCACAAACTGCAAGGTGACAATGGCCAGATCATCTATTTTGTTTTGTGATTTTGGTTGAGGGACACAAGGCATAACTGTTTGAAATATCGCCGTTTACATTTCTCCTGAGGTGGGGCCTTGGTTTAACATCTCATCTGAAGGAAGGCATCTCTGGCAGTGCAGCACTCCCTCAATACGGCCTGATCAAAAATCAGCCTGATTTCTGTGCTCAAGCCCTGCAGTGGGGCTTACACTCACAATACAGCGACAGAAGCGGAACCCTGAAATGGGCAGTTGCAATACTCCTCCTTTCGTCTGCCTAGCACATAGCAATTGGCTGAAGCCTCTGGCAGCTTTCCCAGGCAGGACACAGGCATTGATGCAGGGGAGAAAAGCATGCAAGCAATTTGTAGAAAAGGCATCAATGAAAGAGGAAACCAAAAGTTAGTTTAAGACACAAATCAAAGCTTTAGGGAATGATATGAGGAATTAAGGGAAAAACTTCCTCCATTTGAAAATTCTTATTGCTGTTCTTTTTTGTTACGCAGGCACAAGACATGCAACAGAAAATATAATTTGACAAATATACTGTCAGGTCAGAAAAGTTGTGCTCTTTTCATCAAATAGAAGGATTGTGATTCCTTTATTTGGGAACTTTCTCTCACCCTGCATGTGAAAGCAGGATCCCTCAGATCCTTTAAAAAGTACCTGGATATCTTAGCACACAATAGCATTCAAGGCAATGGGCCAAGTGCTGGCAAGTGGGATTAGGTGGGCAGGTCAGGGCCTTTCATGTGCCAGTGCAGACTCGATGGGCCGAAGGACCTCTTCTGCATTGTCGTATTCTGTGATTCTGTGAATTGTGACGATTAAAAGGTAAAGTTGCCTTGGTCCCAGATGACCATAGTCTGCTCTCCTCTTTGAGGAGGAGAGCTGGCTGGTGGTGATTTAACCTGAGGATCATCAGGCGAAAGGCAAAGTTGAGATGACAGGGCCTTCATCAATGACCTTAGCTGGGAGGGCGCAGTAAAAAGTCTCACAACATCAAGTCAAAGTCCAACAGGTTTATTTGGAATCACGAGCTTTCAGAGCGCTGCTCCTTCATCAGGTAATGATGCTCCGAAAGCTTGTGATTCCAAATAAACCTGTTGGACTTTAACCTGGTGCTGTGAGATTTCTTACTGTGCCCACCCCAGTCCTACACCAGCATCTCCACATCTCAGCTAGGAGTGGAGTTGATGCAGGGAGGATATTCCCAATGGTGGGGGAGTCCAGGACCAGGGGTCACTGTCTGAGGATTCAGGATAGACAATTTTGGACAGAGGTGAGGAGACATTTCTTCACCCAAAGAGCGGTGAGCCTGTGGAATTCATTACCACAGGGAGTAGTTGGTGCCAAAACATTGAATGTATTCACGAGGCAGCTGGATATAGCACTTGGGGCGAATGGGATCATAGGTTATGGGGAAAAAGCAGGATTAGGCTTTTGAGTTGGATAATCAGCCATGATCGTAATGAATGGTGGAGCAGGCTCGAAGGACCAAATTTCCTCCTTCCGCTCCTATCTTCTATGTTTCTATGAACCCGTGCTGTTGGCGTCACTTGACATCACTAACCACTTTTAGCACAGATAGTGGCGACAGCTACGAACCAAGCTCCAAAATAACTTAGGGATGATTTATTTTCAATCGTTATTCAATGAAGTTTTACAGAGGACATCATGAAGAAATTAGGAACAGCTACACAAAAATAAAGCTCAGTTTATTGAGACAATAATCATTAACAATCACTTCATCGTCTTGGAGAAGCTGTGCTCAGCAAAGCAGGCGGAAAAGGATGAAATCAAATGAAGACCTTTCAGCTTACTGAAGTTCTTTGCCAGATTAGAAGGAAATAAGCTATGAGAGAGAAAGCAATCCCTCATCAAGCCTTTAATACTTGCCAATAGATAGTTGAGAAAAACGAAGAAGAAATAAAGATGAAAATCGTTTATTGATTGTGTCTTGGCCCACAGTCCGACATCATTAATCACACAACTGAAATTTATCGATTTCATTCTTTTCTTATCTTCAGTTCATATCCCTTTAGTTGTCTATTGCTCCATGATTTCACCAACAGCCCATAAAATAACTGGGAGGTAAAATAAAGAGAAAACTTCTTGAGATTTTTGCTCCTGTTGCCCCTTTTCCCTGGACGAGAATGTCAGGAAAGTGGATTTGGCAACAATCATCGTTGTTCCTGATGGACAGAACGTGCATTGGTGCTTCTGTGTGCAATGTGCACATTGGCCGTGGACTTATTTCTTTGTTCCTCAATTCAGCACTAAACTGAGGTTCACACAGCACTTAACTTTGGATACTGGGTGTAGAATAATCAATACACAACCCCGCAGTCAGTCAATGAGGAAGCACTTTACGCCACCACATCAGCCACTTCCATATTAACAACATAACATTACATAGCGTCCTCATTTTGTCAGTCCAGGCTGCAATGTAAATCAACTCAGTTACATGGAGGGAGCGAGAAGAACGCAAAAGCAGCAGCTGATTTTTTTTTTGATTTGATTTATTATTGTCATATGTATTAGCATACAGTGAAAAGTATTGTTTTTTGCGCGCTATACAGACAAAACATACCATTCATAGAGAAGGAAATAAGAGAGTGCAGAATGTAGTATTACAGTCATAGCTAGGGTGTAGAGAAAGATCAACTTAATGCAAGGTAAGTCCGTTCAAAGGTCTGACAGCAGCAGGGAAGAAACTGTTCTTGAGTCGGTTGGAATGTGACCTCAGACTTTTGTATCTTTTTCCCGACAGAAGAAGGTGGAAGAGAAAATGTCCGGGGTGCATGGAGTCCTTAATTATGCTGGCTGCTTTGCTGAGGCAGCGGGAAATGTAGACAAAATCAATGGATGGGAGGCTGGTTTACGTGATGGATTGGGCTACATTCACGACCTTTTGTAGTTCCTTGTGGTCTTGTGCAGAGCAGTAGGCATACCAAGCTGTAATACAACCAGAAAGAATGCTTTCTATGGTGCATCTGTAAAAGTTGGTGAGAGTCGTAGCTGACATGCCAAATTTTCGTAGTCTTCTGAGAAAGTGTCAGCATGGGGGAACCAGGACAGGTTGTTGGTGATCTGGACACCTAAAAACTTGAAGCTTTTGACTCTCTCTCAACTCTTTTGTCCCCGTTGAGGTAGATAGGGGCATGTTCTCCTTTGCGCTTCCTGAAGTCGATGACAATCTCCTTCATTTTGTTGACATTGAGGGAGAGATTATTGTTGCCGCACCAGATTCTCTATCTCATTCCTGTACTCTGTCTCGTCATTGTTTGAGATCCAACCCACTTCAGTGGTGTCGTCAGCAAACTTGAAAATCAAATTGGAGGGAAATTTGGCCACACAGTCATCGGTGTAAAAGGAGTGTAGTAGGGGGCTGAGGACACAGCTTTGTGGGGCACCAGTGTTGAGGATGATCATGGAAAAGGTGTTGCTGTCTATCCTTACTGATTGTGAACAGAGTGGCGGTAGTTTTAACTTTCAACAATAGTGCATTTTTATCGCGCCTTTCACAAGGTAGGGGATAGTTTTAAGAACAAAGACGATTACAGCACAGGAACATGTCCTTCAGCTCTCCAAGCCTGCACCGACCATGGCCCATGTAAACTAAAACCCCGACCCTTCCAGGGACCATATCCCTCCATTTCCATCCTATTCATGTATTTGTCCAGTCGCCCCTGAAAAGCCATGATCGAATTTGCTTCCACTACCTCCCTCGGCAGCGAGTTCCAGGCACCCACCACCGTCTGTGTAAAACCTTTAAAACTGGCGAGTGGGGCAGACCTTTAAATCTTGTCCCTCACCCCTTAAACTGCTGCCCCCCAGTAATTGACTCTTCAGCAATAGTGTATTTTCATCATGCCTTTCACAAAGTCAGGACATCTCAAAACGCTTTGCAGCCAATGATGTACTTTTGAAGCATCATCACTTTTGTGAAGTAAAAACTGGCTGGAAGACTGAGGAAAAGTTCTTTAAAATAATCCATTATTTTTTAAAGTATTTTTTAATGAATTAGAATTCTTTGAAGTGGTACAAGCTGTAGTGAACCATAGATGGTTACCACTATGGGTACTTGTATATATGTTACTCTCGTTACTGTTGGGGTTAGGGTTTGGGTGTTCCACCTGTTATTACTGTTTATGTGGTACACTCCGTTCGGCTCCGCCTTCTTACAGGAGTATAAAGGTCACTGCTACTTCCTAGTAGTCTTTAGTCTGGGATAATATTGTTGAGTAGTGTGCTCCTATTTGTAGTGAATAAAAGCCTTTATTCCCGGGTACGTTCGAGCCTCCCGTGTGAATCAATCGCGCATCACAAGCAAAGTAAATAGAGGGGAACCAGTAGATGTAATCTATTTGGATTTACAAAATGCATTTGATAAGGTATCACACAAAAGGCTACATAATAAGGTATGAGCCCATGGTTCTGGAGTTAGTATATTAGCATGGATAGAGGATTGACAAACTAATAGGAGACAGAGAGTTGGGATAAGAGGGGTATTCTGAGGATGGTAACCTGTAACGAGTGGAGTGTCATAGAGTCATCGAGTCATAGAGGTTTACAGCATGGAAACAAGCCCTTCGGCCCAACTTGTCCATGCCGCCCTTTTTTTTTAAAACCCGTAACCTAATCCCAATTGCTCGCATTTGGCCTATGTCCCTCGATACCCATCGCACCCATGTAACTATCTAAATGCTTTTTAAAAGATAAAATTGTACCCACTTCTACTACTACCTCTGGCAGCTTGTTCCAGACACTCACCACCCACTGTGTGAAAAAATTGCCCCTCTGGACACTTTTGTATCTTTCCCCTCTCATCTTAAACCTATGCTCTCCAGTTTTAGACTCCCCTACCTTTGGGAAAAGATATTGACTATCTACCTTGTCTATGCCCCTCATTATTTTATAGACCTCTATAAGGTCATCCCTCAGCCTCCTATGCTCCAGAGAAAAAAGTCTCAGTCTATTCAGCCTCTCCTTATAACTCAATACATCAAGTCCCGGTAGCATCCCAGTAAATCTTTTCTGCACTCTTTCTAGTTTAATAATATCCTTTCTATAATAGGGTGACCAGATTGCACACAGTATTCCAAGTGTGGCCTTACCAATGTCTTGTACAACTTCAACAAGACGTCCCAACTCCTGTATTCAAAGTTCTGACCGATGAAACCAAGCATGCCAAATGCCTTTGTCACCACTCTGTCCACCTGTGACTCCACTTTCAAGGAGTTATGAACATGTACCCCTCGATCTCTTTGTCCTGTAACTCTCCCCAACGCCCTACCATTAACTGAGTAAGTCCTGCCCTGGTTCAATCTACCAAAATACATCACCTCACATTTGTCTAAATTAAACTCCATCTGCCATTTGTCAACCCACTGGCCCAATTGATCAAGATCTCGTTGCAATTGGAGATAACTTTCTTCACTGTCTACTATGCCACCAATCTTGGTGTCATCTGCAAACTTACTAACCATGCCCCCTATATTCTCATCCAAATTATTAATATAAATGACAAATAACAGTGGGCCCAGCACTGATCCCTGAGGCACACCGCTGGTCACAGGTCTCCAGTTTGATAAACAACTCTCTGCAACCACCCTCTCGCTTCTGTCAAGAAGCCAATTTTGTATCCATTTAGATACCTCACCCTGGATCCCATGAGATTTAACTTTATGCAACAACCTACCATGCAGTACCTTGTCAAAGGCCTTGCTAAAGTCCATGTAGCCAACATCAACTGCACTGCCCTCATCGACCTTCTTGGTTACCCCTTCAAAAAACGTGATTTATGAGACGTGATTTTCCACTCACAAGCCACAGGGATCAGTGCTAGAGCCACAATTATTTACAATATATATTAATGACTTGGATGAGGAATGTGAATGTCCTGGTGCCAAGTTTACAGATGACACAAAAATGGATGGGAAGACAAGTGACAAGAATGTTAAAGGGTGTACAAAGAGATATAGATGGGTTAAGTGAGTGGGCAAAAACTTGGCAGATGGAATATCATGCAGGAACATGTGAAGTTATTGACTTTGGTAGGAAGCCCCGAGACCATGGGTTGGGTGGGGTTTCCGTGGGATATTTGTGTTTTGTTTTCATTTTTATTATTTTTAGATTGGAGTGTCCTTTTTACTATGCGTCCTGGCCTATTAGGGGTTGAGGGTGAGAGTGGGGCAGACTCTGTGGGGGGGGATTTTTCCCGTCCTGCCCGCCACGGGGACCATAGTGGGCCAGGGGTGGGGGCGGACCATGCAAATGTCCATTGATCTCGAGTGGGATTTTCCGGTTTTTGGGGGAGCGCGGCCGGAAGATCCCGCCCTGTGGGTCTCGCCCCTTCTGTTTTTTCCCCCAAAGTGTTTGGAAATCTGGCGGGAAAAGCTGGCAAGGGCACTAGCGGGCTGCGCTCCACTTTTCCTGCTGAAGACAGCACTTCGAAAAAAATTGTAAAGTTCCGCCCAGTGTCTCGTGCACGTTAAATGAAGGGCAGCACATCACCTTCCTGACATTGGAATTCCAATCAGGACAGAAATTCTCAAATCAGAAAAATTCAGAAATTCACCTATTATGAAAATGCCAGCAGGAAACTTGGGTGAAACCACTATTTTGCTTGCTGAATTTCAAAGCCAATCTGAAGGTGAGAGAATTTTCATATTTTATCAGATGGAAAATTTCCCCTCATGTTCCTCAGACTGTCTTCTGTTTGACAAACAGCAGATGGCAGGACCAATGCAACATCATGTTTTCCTAAGTGTATGCACTGAGTTTGATTATTTAATTGCACATTCCAATTTGCTAATAACTGGATGACACAGTATGTTATTATGTACTGATTTGAAGTTGAATAAATTCCCTCCACTATTAAATCTGAGGCATTGAATTTCTGAAGTAGCGCAGCTAACATTTGATTTTTCTAAAAGGGTTATGTTTAAAATGCAAACATGTTTGTATTAGCAATTCTCACTACTGCTTGGAAAGAAACTCCATTTATAAAGTGCATTTCATATCCTTAGAACGCAGCACCATGCCGTGTAGATGAAGGACATTTTGGCCTATTGATCCGGTGATGTTTCTTTGAAAGAGTTATCGCCCCTCTCTTACTTTTTCACATAACCCTGCAAATCTTTCCTCAAGTATTTATCCCTTTTGAAATGCCCTTTCAAAAGTTTTTATTGAACTTAGATTTCTGCTACCCTTTCAGGCAGTCCAGTAAACAATTCACTGTGTATAAATGTTTCTCTTTCTGTCGCCCCTGGTTCCTTTGCCGTTCTTTGCTTACTGACCCCTCTGCAACTGGAAACAGTTTCTTCATATTTACTCAATCAAAACCCTTTCTGATTTTGAAATGCTATATTGAATCTCCCCCAACGATTCTCTACTCTATGGAGAACAACCTAAACCTCTTTAGCCTCTCCAAATAGCTGAAGACATATAACTCAAGTAAACATCTTCTGCATCTGGGCGGCACAGTGGCACAGTGGTACCACTGCTGCCTCACAGCACCAGGGACCTGGGTTCAATTCCGGCCTCAGGTCACTGTCTGTGTGGATTTTGCCTGTTCTCCCCGTGTCTGTGTGGGTTTCCTCCCACAGTCCAAAGATGTGAAGGTTAGGTTGATTGGCCATGTTAAATTGCCACTTAGTGTCAGGGGGACTAGCAGGGTAAATATGTTGGGTTATGGGAATAGGGCCTGGGTGGGATTGTGGTCGGTGCAGTCTAAATGGGCCAAATGGCCTCCTTCTCCACTGTAGGGATTCTATAATTCTATGATCCTCTCCGTAGCCTTGACATTCATCCCTCTAAAATGTATCATGTCACAATATTGCCATTAAATGATATTTGCTATATTTCAACCCATTTCTCCTGGTCTCTTGAAGTCTGTTGTGATCATCCTGATTGTTTATTCTGGGCGGTATTTTCCAGTCACGGCTGAGGTCAACGGACCTTTAAATGGTTTGCAAATTTTCCATCCTGCCCGTGACAATGCCTGTGGCAAGTTGGATCGGAAAACCTACCCCTGCATTTCAGAATTTAATATTATCTCCAGACTTTGAAATTATGCCCTATATCCCCAAGTCTTGGTCATAGAATCATAGATTCCCTAAATGTGCAGAAGGAGGCCATTCAGCCCATCGAGTCTGCATCGACCACAACCCCACCCAGGCCCTATTCCCATAACCCCATATATTTACTCTGCTAATTCCCCCTGACACTAGGGTCAATTTAGCATGGCCAATCAACCTAACACGCGCATCTTTGGACTATGGGAGGAATTCAGAGCACCCGGAGGAAACCCACGCAGTCAAGGGGAGAATATGCAACACAGACAGTGACCTGAGGCAAGAATTGAACCTGGGTCCCTGGCACTATGAGGCAGCAGTACTAACCACTGTGCCATCTTGCCTCCCATTAATACACACCAAAAAGAGTAGCATCCCAACAGCAGCAGTGCTCTTTCTGTTCATCGCTCTTCTCTTTCCCTTTGTAACACATGCAGCCACTGCCCCTGTAATCACATTACATTTTTTAAAATTTGATTTATTATTGTCATATGTAGTACGACACAGTGAAAAGTATTGTTTCTTACGCGTTATACAGACAAAACATATCATTCATAGAGAAGGAAAGGAAAGTGTGCAGAATGTAGTGTTAGAATCATAGCTAGGGTGCAGAGAAAGGTCAACTTAATATAAGGTAGGTCCATTCAAAAGTCTGATGGCAGCAGGGAAAAAGCTGTCTTGAGTCGGTTGGTACGCGGCCTCAGACTTCCGTATCTTTTTCCCGATGGAAGAAGGTGGAAGAGAGTACATCTGGGGTGTGTCCGGTCCTTGATTATGCTGACTGCTTTGCCGAGGCAGCGGGAAGTGTAGGCAGAGTCAATGGATGGGAGACTGGGCTTCGTTCACAACTCTTTGTAATTTTTTACAGTCTTGGAAAGCAGGAGCCATATCAAGCTGTGATACAACCAGAAAGAATGCTTTGCCAACAAGCCTGTCAGGCAGGGAGGAAATGGCCAAGTGAGGGAACCATGGTTCACGAAAGAGGTGGAATGTCTTGTGAAAAGGAAGAGGGAAGCTTATGTAGGGATGAGGAAACAAGGTTCAGATGGCTCGATTGAGGGTTACAAGTTAGCAAGGAACGAGCGGAAAAAGGGGCTTAGGAGAGCTAGGAGGGGACATGAGAAGTCCTTGGCGGGTCGGATCAAGGAAAACCCCAAGGCTTTTTACTCTTATGTGAGGAATAAAAGAGTGACCAGGGTGAGGTTAGGGCCGGTCAAGGACAGTGGTGGGAACTTGTGTATGGAGTCAGTAGAGATAGGCGAGGTGATGAATGAATACTTTTCTTCAGTGTTCACCAAGGAGAGAGGCCATGTTTTTGAGGAAGAGAAGGTGTTACAGGCTAATAGGCTGGATGAAATAGATGGTCGGAGGGAAGATGTCCTGGCAGTTTTGAATAAACTGAAGGTCGATAAGTCCCCTGGGCCTGATGAAATATATCCTAGGATTCTTTGGGAGGCAAGGGATGAGATTGCAGAGCCTTTGGCTTTGATCTTTGGGTCCTCGCTGTCCACGGGGATGGTGCCAGAGGACTGGAGAATGGCGAATGTTGTTCCTCTGTTTAAGAAAGGGAATAGAAATGACCCTGGTAATAATTATAGACCGGTTAGTCTTACTTCGGTGGTTGGTAAATTGATGGAAAAGGTCCTTAGGGATAGGATTTACGACCATTTAGAAAGATGCGGATTAATCCGGGATAGTCAGCACGGATTCGTGAAGGGCAAGTCGTGCCTCACAAATTTGATTGAATTTTTTGAGGAGGTAACTAAGTGTGTTGATGAAGGTAGGGCAGTTGATGTCATATACATGGATTTTAGTAAGGCGTTTGATAAGGTCCCCCATGGTCGGCTTATGATGAAAATGAGGAGGTGTGGGATAGAGGGAAGGTTGGCCGATTGGATAGGTAACTGGCTGTCTGATCGAAGACAGAGGGTGGTGGTGGATGGAAAATTTTCGGACTGGAGGCAGGTTGCTAGCGGAGTACCACAGGGATCAGTGCTTGGTCCTCTGCTCTTTGTGGTTTTTATGAATGACTTAGAGGAGGGGGCTGAAGGGTGGATCAGTAAATTTGCTGATGACACCAAGATTGGTGGAGTAGTGGATGAGGTGGAGGGCTGTTGTAGGCTGCAAAGAAACATAGATAGGATGCAAAGCTGGGCTGAAAAATGGCAAATGGAGTTTAACCCTGATAAATGTGAGGTGATTCATTTTGGTAGGACTAATTCAAATGTGGATTACAGGGTCAAAGGTAGGGTTCTGAAGACTGTGGAGGAACAGAGAGATCTTGGGGTCCATATCCACAGATCTCTAAAGGTTGCCACTCAAGTGGATAGAGCTGTGAAGAAGGCCTATAGTGTGTTAGCTTTTATTAACAGGGGGTTGGAGTTTAAGAGCCGTGGGGTTATGCTGCAACTGTACAGGACCTTGGTGAGACGACATTTGGAATATTGTGTGCAGTTCTGGTCACCTCACTATAAGAAGGATGTGGAAGCACTGGAAAGAGTGCAGAGGAGATTTACCAGGATGCTGCCTGGTTTGGAGGGTAGGTCTTATGAGGAAAGGTTGAGGGAGCTCGGGCTGTTCTCTCTGGAGCGGAGGAGGCTGAGGGGAGACTTAATAGAGGTTTATAAAATGATGAAGGGGATAGATAGAGTGAACGTTCAAAGACTATTTTCTCGGGTGGATGGAGCTATTACAAGGGGGCATAACTATAGGGTTCATGGTGGGAGATATAGGAAGGATATCAGAGGTAGGTTCTTTACGCAGAGAGTGGTTGGGGTGTGGAATGGACTGCCTGCAGTGATAGTGGAGTCAGACACTTTAGGAACATTTAAGCGGTTATTGGATAGGCACATGGAGCACACCAGGATGATAGGGAGTGGGATAGCTTGATCTTGGTTTCAGATAAAGCTCGGCACAACATCGTGGGCCGAAGGGCCTGTTCTGTGCTGTACTGTTCTATGTTCTATGTTCTAAGCCTATTATGTTGTACTTTGTGAATTGACTTTGAAAGTCCATATACACAATGGCAATCACACTCACTACATTGATCCTCTCCAGACTGCTTTACAACTAATAGCTAACTTTTGGATGAGCATTATTTTGAATGTACAAGATAAGTACACTGAAATGTAATAGCTCCCAATCCAGCAACACCTGGACAATAAACTTCTCACCTTTATTTTTCAATCCCTCCATGGCCTTGCCCCTCCCTGCATCTCCATTCCTAAACCCTCACGCTCTCTGCGCTCCTCCATTTCTGCCCTGTTGCACATTCGCGATTTGAGTCGTCACAATTGACAATAATGCTTAAGCTGCCTAGAACCAAAGCTCTGGAATCTCCCCATTCGCCCTGGCTCTCACTCTCACTCTTCCTTTTCAGATGTTCCTTAAATAACTAATAGCTTGCCAAAAGTCTTTCATCCTCTGCAAATATTTCCATTTTCACTGGTGGAAGAGCCCAGCATATCAGTGCATTTACAACAACCTTCAGCCAAAACTATCTAGTGAATGATCAATATCAGCTTCCCTCAGCATCACAGATGTCAACATTCAGCCAATTCAAACACTTCACAAGATATCAAGAAATGGCTGAAGACACTGGATGCTGCAAAGGCTCTGACAATGTTCCAGCAATAATCCTGAAGACCTGTGCTCCAGAACTTGCTGCATCTCTAGCCAAGCTGTTCCAGTACAGCCACCACACTGGCATCTACCGGCAATGTGAGCACTTACCCAGGTTTGTCCTGCACACAAGAAACAGGACAAATCAAAGTGGCCAGATACCATCCCATCAGTCTACTCTCAATCATCATTAAAGTGATGGAAGGGGTCATCATCAAGAGGCACTTTCTTGAGCAATAACCTCACTGATGCTCCGTTTGGGTTCTGCCACGGTCACTCAGCTCCTGACCTCATTACAGCCTTGGTTCAAACATGGACAGAACAACTGAAACCCAGAGGTGTGGTAAGAGTGACTGCCCTTGGCATCAAGGCAACATTTAAGCACGGTGTCAAGGAGACCTAGCAACACTGAAACAATGGTAATCAGGGGGAAAACTCTCCACTCGTTGGAGTTGTGGTGGTTGGAACTCAATCACCTCAGTCCCAGAAATCAGTTCAGCAGTTCCTCAGGGTAGTGCTCTAGTCCCACCAATTTTCACCTTCTTCATTAATTATCTTCCTTCCAACATAAGGTTAGTAGTGGGGATGGGTGCTGATGACTGCACAATGTTCAGCACCATCCGTGACTCTCTGATGCTGAAGCAGTACATGTCCAAATGCAGCAAGACCTGGACAATATTCAGGCTTGGGCTGACAAGCAGAAAGTAATATTTGCACCACACAAGTGCAAAGCAATAACTATCTCCAGCAAGAAAGGATCTAACCTTCATTCCTTGACATTCAATTACGTTACCATTGCTGAATCTCCATCTCTCAAGATCCTGAGGGTTACTATTGACATGGAACACAACAGGACTAGCCATTTACACATTGTGGTAACAAGAGCACATCAAAGACTGGGAAACCTGAGGTAAGTAACTCAACTCCTGACTCCCACCATCTGCAAGGCACAAGCGTGATGAAATATTCTCCACTTGCCTGGATGTGTTCAGCTCCAACAACACACAAGAAGCTCAACACTATCCAGGAAACACCAGCACCCTTGGTTAAAACCCCATCCATAAACATGCACTCCCTCCACCATGAATGCGCAGTGGGAGCAGTGTGTACAATCTACACGATGCGCTTTAGAAACTCACCAAGAATCCTTAGGCAACACCCTCCAAACCATGACCACTCCCACCATCTGCAAGTTCCCCTTCAAGTCATTCACCATCCTGACTTGGAAATATATCTCTGTTCCTTCACTGTCGCTGGGTCAAAATCCTGGAATTCCTTCCCTAACAGCACTGTGGGTGTACCTACATTGTAGGGATTACTGTGATTCAAGAAAGCAGCTCACCACAACCTTCTCAAGGGCTATTAGGAATGTATAATAAATGCTGGTCTGGCCAACAATGTCCATATCCCAGAAAAATATTTTTTAAAAACTTGATACCTTACTTTAACACTGGCATCAATGATATCAAAGAACAAAGAACAAAGAAAGTTACAGCACAGGAATAGGCCTTTTGGCCCTCCAAGCCTGCACGGACCATGCTGCCCGACTGAACTAAAATCCTCTACACTTCCAGGGATCATATCCCTCCTTTCCCATCCTGTTCATGTATTTGTCCAGACGCCCCTTAAAAGTCACTATCGTAACTGCTTCCACTACCTCCCCTGGCAGCGAGTTCCAGGCACCCACCATCCTCTGTGTAAAAAACTTGCCTTGTACATCCCACAGGGGGGCCTTGCTGCAATTGTACAAGGTACTGGTGAGGCCGCAACTGGAGTACTGTGTGCAATTTTGGTCCTCTTACTTGCGGAAGGATGTATTGGCCTTGGAGGGAGTACAGAGAAGGTTCACCAGGTTGATACCGGAGATGAGGGGGTTAGCTTATGAGGAGAGATTGAGTAGATTGGGCCTGTATTCATTGGAGTTTAGAAGGCTGAGGGGAGATCTTATAGAGACATATAAGATAATGAAGGGACTAGACAGGGTAGAGGCAGTGAGATTCTTTCCACTTAGAAAGGAAACAAGAACTAGAGGACACAGCCTCAAAATAAGGGGGAGTCAGTTTAGGACAGAGTTGAGGAGGGTAGTGAATCTCTGGAATTCTCTGCCCACTGAAGCAGTGGAGGCTACCTCGTTAAATATGTTTAAGTCACAGGTAGATAGATTTCTGATCAATAAGGGAATTAAGGGTTATGGGGAGTGGGCGGGTAAGTGGAACTAAACCACTATCAGATCAGCCATGATCTTATTGAATGGTGGGGCAGGCTCGAGGGGCTAGATGGCCTACTCCTGCTCCTATTTCTTATGTTCTTATGTTCTTATCTCCTTTCAATCTTGTCCCTTGCACCTTAAACTTATGCCACCAACTCTTCCACCCTGGGGATAAGCTTCTGACTATCCACTCTGTCCATGCCCCTCATAATCTATCAGGTCGGCCCTCAACCTCCGTTGTTCCAGTGAGAACAAACCAACTTTCGCCAACCTCTCCTCATAGCCAATGCCCTCCATGCCAGGCAAATTCCTGGTAAATCTTTTCTGTACCCTCTCCAAAGCCTCCACAACCTTCTGGTAGTGCGGTGACCAGAATTGAACATGATATTCCAAGTGCGGCCTAACTAAAGTTCTATAAAACTGCAACATGACTTGCCAGTTTTTAAACTCAATGCCCCGGCCGATGAAGGCAAGCATGCCATATGCCTTCTTGACCATCTTCTCCACCTGCGTTGCCACTTTCAATTACCTGTGTACCTGTACACCCAGATCCCTCTGCCCATTAATACTCTTAAGGGTTCTGCCATTTCCTATCTTTATTCGACCTTCCAAAATGCATTACCTCACATTTGTCCGGATCAACTCCAAACACTTTGGTTCTGGTTTTAAGGCAATGCTGCAAAATTATTCTTCAATTTATTCAACTGAAAGACAGCAACTTGGATGATACTGCCAATCCAGGTAAAGTTCTGCAGTGAAACTTGACCCCAGCCTGTCTGACTGAGAAGTGTGAGTGTTACAGATTGAACTAAACTGACAGATTTGTGTGTTCAGCAATGAACAGAATTGTAACCATTTATCAGTAAACCTACTATAAATTGAAGATACAACAGTGGTTAGCACTGCTGCTTCATAACACCAGGGACCTGGATTCAACTCTAGTCTTGGATGACTGTCTGTGTGGAGTTTGCACGCTCTCCCCATATCTGCGTGGATTTCCTCCGGGTGTTCTGGTTTCCTCCCACAGTCCAAAGCTGTGAAGGTTAGGTGGATTGGCCATGTTAAATTGCTCCTTAGTGTCCCAAGATAGGTAGGTTCAATGGATTAGCCATGGTGTGTGGGGTTACGGGAATAGGGTAGGAAAAAGGGCCTGGGTAACGTACTCTGTCAGAGGGAGCCGGTGCAGACTTGATGGACCAAATCTGCACTGGAGGGATTCCATAATATTAATGATCGGGGCAGACCCCACTTGAAGTAATTATTCTCGCTGGTTTGTATAATTGAAAGACAGCAAGCGACACTAGACATTGTCTTGGGTGTTTTTGCGATCTTTCTATGGTAAAACATTAGTTATAGAATCATAGAGATTTACAGCATGGAAATAGGCCCTCTGGCCCAAACTGTCTATGCCACCCAGTTTTTACTATTAAGCTAGTCCCAATGGTTCGCATTTGGCCCAGATCCCTCTATACCCATCGTACGCATGTAACTATCTAAATGCATTTTAAAAGACAAAATTGTACCCGCCTCTACTACTGCCTCAGGCAGCTCATTCCAGACACTGACCACCGTCTGTGTGAAAAGATTGCCCCACTGGACCCTTTTGTATCCATCCCCTCTCACCTTAAATCTATGCATTCTAGTTTTAGACTCCCCTACCATTGGGAAAATATGTTGACCACCTAGCTGATCTATGCCCCTCATTATTTTATAGACCTCTATAAGATCACCCTTCAGTCTCCTACGTTCCAGGGAAATAAGTCCCAGTCTATCCAGCTTTCCTTATAACTCAAGCCATTTAGTCACGGTAGCATCCTCGTAAATCTTCGCCTCGCTCTTTCTAGTTTAATAATACCCTTCCTATAAGAACTAGGAACAGGAGTAGGTCATCTGGCCCCTCGAGCCTGCTCAGCCATTCAATAAGATCTTTTTGTGGACTCAGTTTCACTTACCCGCCCATTCACCATAACCCTTAATTCCTTTACTGTTCAAAGGTCTATCCATCTTTTCCTTAAAAACATTCAACGAGGTAGCCTCAACTGCTTCACTGGGCAGGGAATTCCACAGATTCACAATCCTTTGGGTGAAGAAGTTCCTCCTCAGCTCAGTCCTAAATCTGCTCCCCCTTATTTGGAGGCAATGCCCCCTAGTTCTGGTTTCACCCGCCAGTGGAGATAACCTCCCTGCATCTATCTTACCTATTCCCTTCATAATTTTATATGTTTCCATAAGATCTCCCCTCATTCTTCTAAATTCCAATGAGTATCGTATAATATAAGAGTTTTAAGAGGGTGGCGAGAACTGTTCACAGTATTCTAAGTGTGGCCTTAACTTCAACAAGACGTCCCTAGCTCCTGTATTCAATGTTCTGACCAGTGAAACCAAGCATACCGAATGCCTTCTTCACACTCTGTCCACCTGTGACTCCACTTTCAAAGAGCTATGAACCTGTACCGCTGGATCTCTTTGTTCTATAACTCTCCTTAACGCCTACCTGCCATGCGATACCGTGTCAAAGGTCTTGCTAAAGTCCATGTAGTCAACGTCGACAGTACTGCCCTCATCTACCTTCTTGGTTACCCCTCCAAAAAACTCATTCGAATTTGTGACACATGATCGTCCAGTCACAAAGCCATGCTGACTGTCCCGAATCAGTCTCTGCCTCTCTAAATGTCTGTAGATCCTGTCTTGAATTATTGCTGAAATCCCTTCATAGAAACAAAGCAACATAGAAACTAGAAGCAGGAGTAGGCCATTTGGCCCTTCGAGCCTGCCGCGCCATTCATTTTGATCATGGCTCAAATTCAGTATCCTGATTCCCCCCTTCCCCCCATATCCCTTGATCCCTTTAGCCTCAAGAGCTATATCTAATTTCTTCTTGAAATCACACAACGCTTTGGTCTCAACTACTTTCTGTGGGAGTGAATTCCACAGATTCACCACTCTCTGGGTGAAGAAATTTCTCCTCACCTCAGTTCTAAAAGGTTTGTCCCCTTATCCTCAAACTATGACCCCTTCATTACAACAGTGATGACACATCAAAAGAAAAGTTGCTTCAATGGCTGTGATGTGGTTGGGGATGTCCTGTGGCCAGGAAACGCGTGATATAAATATATGCTCTGTCGTTCTTTGATCACCAAGAGGACAAAAGACCAAGTTTCCTCTCCAGATAACTGCTAAAGATATGGAAAAATATGGAACCTGATTTAAACAATCACAAGAAACAGATGGGCCATGTTCTAACAGGACCAGTGACACAGTGGTTAGTACTCACAGGATGTCCAAGAAGATCGCGCATATCAACAGTGGAGAGGACCTCACAGCGCCAGGGACCGGGTTCAATTCCGGCCTTGGGTGACTGTTTGTGTGGAGTTTTGCACACTTTCCCCATGCCTGCGTGGGTTTCCCCCGGGTGCTCCAGTTTCCTCCCACAGTCCAAAGATATGCGGGTTTGGTGGATTGGCCACGCTAAAGTGCCCCTAAATGCCAGGATTTGAGGGGGGTAAATGTGTGGGGTTACGGGGATAGGACAGTACGTGGGTGGGATTGTTGTCGGTGCGGGCTCGATGGGCCGGATGGCCTCCATTGTGGATCCTGCAATTCTATGAAAGTCATGGGAAAGGGAACTTCAAAAGACCAGTATCGGAGCTCAGAATCTGCGACTACAAATTCAGAAATAGATTTATTCAGACCACCTGTGAATGAATGACCTTGACACTCCTTATTAAAGGCCTTCCATTGAGAATCACAATTATCCACCTTTCATTCAAAGCACTGGCATCGTTTTCACCAGTTTGCATCAAGATTTACCACATAAATGCCTTGGAAAGAGGAATTCTTTTTTTTAATTACATATTGCTGATTTTTCTCACCCTGCTTACTGCTGGTTATGTCACGACACAAAGCAGTGCTTTACAACTATGCTCCTGACCCGCTCACTGTGATTTACAAAGTGCATTAATGGGAGTAGGACAGCTCGAGAGAAATAGATCCAATTTCTCCCGACTGCCATCAATCTGATGAAAGAAGAATAATCCACTGATTGGAACTGGCTGAGTGGAAGCGGGCAAAACAAATCACCTTGAAATAATATAAGTAATTGGCTGCTCTGAACATTCAAATTATCTTCCTTAAGGATGCTTAACTCACATGAATTCCCGATGTAAGTCAGGCTGTAATGGGGTTAAAGGAAAAACAGGATCAGTTTCCAGTGACAGTGAGTTACCACCGTTACTTCATGACTCTGAAGGACCAATAATTCACGAGCACAGGTTCCTCAGTGAATTACAATGCCATTTTTCTCGGAGGAATGCCTAACACTGAGGCACTGTTTTTCTCCTTGCTGCATGATTTCCAGAGTTGTAGTAACTATTTCATGGTCGCGCAGATCCCAGGCCCTGTCAAATCCGTCGACCTTCTCTCCATAAAATGTCATTTATGAGGAACAACAATGGCCACCGGCCATGAGAAATATAGCCGTGGATTTTCTGGTTGCAATGACAGTGAGCCGGTGAATCCCAGTGAAACATTCACCCCCAAGAAAACGTCACTGGTTGCCGACTGTTAAATCTCTTCGTGCTGAGTTGTCTCCCCAAGAACTATTCCACAGCCAGGCGTCAGGGTACACAGGTCAATTTGTTCAGTCAATTCGCTCCACACTCCAAACATTGACTGCCCATTCAGGGCAGTCCCCAGCCAACTCACCCCACACTCCAGGTCACATGACCCATTCCCTTAAAGGGGCTATACCCCAAAATACATAACACCGACATCCCAGCGACTTGATTCACTTTTCCAAGGGGGCAAGAGGGTTGGGGGGTATGCAGAGGAGGAGGGGGTGTATCTAAGCATCCTACATACCTCCAACTAATTACTTTCTTTATTCGTGGGACATGGGCGTCACTGACTGGCCAGCATATATTGCCCATCCTTAGTTGTCTGAGGGCAATTGAGAGTCAACCACATTGCTATGGTTCTGGAGGCACATGTAGGCCAGACCGTTTAAGGATGGCAGATTTCCTTCCCTAAAGGGCATTAGTGAACCAGATGGGTTTTTCCGACAATCAACAATGGTTTCATGGTCATCAGTAGATTCTTAATTCCAGATTTTTTAAATTGAATTTAAATTCCACCATCTGCTGTGGCGGGATTCGAACCCAGGTCCCCAGAGCATTAGCTGAGTTTCTGGATTAATAGTCTAGCGATAATACCAGTAGGCCATCACCTCCCCTACTTGTTGAGCTCATGAGGCAAATGAGGACTAACAGTCCGCAATTTTCAAATGGCAAGCGTTGGGTACAAGGAGAGACTGGGGCATGTTTGAGCATCGCTGTTGGGAACACAGCTGGAGGTTAAGTTCTCATGACTGCAGCGTGCACAGGAGCAGAGTAAAACTCAGATGCTCCATTTCTCGAGCTGAGAGGCTGAGTTTTGTGAGGAGAGACTGTTTGGACACTTGAGAGAAGAATGAAGTGCTGGCACTGAAACTCGCTATTCCCAGATGGAGAAAAACCTCCTCTCCCTTGATAGCTTCAGTTGTGGCCACCCAACTACTGTTGAAACTGATCACCAGCCCCTCATCACTAATTTCAGAAATCCCCTCCATACAGCGTCACCACACCGGCAGAGAATGACGTTCTTTCTCTAACAATACAACCTCAGTGTGATCTATCAGCACGATAAGGAACTGTACCTAATGGATGGCTTTTCCAGGTCTCAACTGCGCACCACTGAGTGTGAGGAGGACATCGACATCGACAATGTATGGCATTCACAATGGCTAATGACAGACATTGCCTGGCAGTTTGTGAGCAGGCGGTTCAAGGGCTTTGCGCATTGACAGGGCGATGAACATGTTGCTAGCAGCCCCCTTCATTCACAATCAAAGGTTTGGTGGAGCGTGCAGCGCGTTCAGCAAAGCATCTCCTCAAAAAATGCCTCCATGGCAACTCTGACTCTCAGACTTCATTGCTAAATCTGCATTGTCGAAGAGTCGTATGGACTCGAAACGCTAACTCTGTTTCTCTCTCCACAGATGCTGCCAGATCTGCTGAGTTCATCCAGCATTTTCTGTTTCAGCAGAACAAACATTGCCTTTCTTCCTCCCTCCCATCTTTCAAAAATAACATTTGCGGGGGGGTGGGGGGGGGGGGGGGGTGGGTGGTGGGGGGACGGATTTGGGGTTTTGCACCAATTCATATTCTGTACAGTCAAGCTCGCCATTGTTTCCTGACTGCCATTTTCTGTGCTATTCTTTCTCTCATGAAGTTACAGATTGTTGTAGCAAAAATGGGAAAGATGGAGGATGCGCATTCATTTACATATTGCTAAGCAACCTGTGCACCAGTAATGATACGGGATATATCAGAGAGTGCTGGAAATACATTCCCACATGCTTGCAGAGACAGCAAGTAAAAACAGCAGAGAACCTCAGTCACTAAAGTGTTTACGCGATCACCTGTGTCCACATTAACACAAAACCATGCACTATCACAGGCAACTGAGAGGAGGGTGACAATCTGATATCTGTGGTCACCTCTAGTCATGGCTGCCTGGCCTGGCTCACTGATTTGATTTATTATTGTCACATGTTTTGGGATACAATAAAAAGTATTGTTTCTTGCGTGGTATACAGAGAAAGCATACCATCTATAGAGTACATAGGGGAGAAGGATAGGAGAGGGTGCTTTCTATGTCACCTCTTACTCTTCTAAACTCCAGTGGATGCAAGCCTAGCCTGTCCAACCATTCCTCATAAAACATCAACATCCCCCCCTCCTCCCCCATATTCCAGCTATTTGCCTGTAAACCTTTACTGAACAGCCGCAACACATTTACACCTTCCTTAAAGAAGGTGACCAAATAGTATGAATACTCCAGACATGGTCGCACTGATGCCCTGTAAAACTGAAGCATAACCTATCTACTTGTGCATTCAATTCTCCTGGCAACAAACAATGACATTCAGTTAGCTTTCCTAATTCCTAATAGCCTTTCGTGATTCACACACCAGGAGACCCAGATCCGTCTGCACCTCAGAGCTTTGCAATTTCTCACCATTTAGATAATAAGCTTCAGTTTCATTCTTCCTGCCAAAATGGACAATTTCAGATTTCCACATCATATTCCATTTGCCAGATCTTTGCCCACTCACTTAACCTATCTATATCTTTCCGTAATGTCCTTACATCCCCTTCATAATTTACTTTCCCATCTATCTTTCATCATCAGCAAATTTGGCAACCATCCCTTCAATCCCTTCATCTAAGCCATTTATATAAATTGTAAATAGCTGAGATCCCAGCACTGACCCCTGTGGCACACCATTCCTTACATCTGTTTTCTGTTAACTAGCCAATCTCCTATCCATGCTCACAAGTTCATCCCATACCATAATATTTTGCTTTCTGAAATATAATTTCACTTTATCAAATAACTTCTGGAAATCGATGTCCAGTACATCCGTTGGTTCCCTTTTATCCACAGAAAAGGTTATAATTATAGAATCCTACAGTGCTGAAGGGGGCCATTCAGTCCATCGAGCCTGCACCGACATTGATCCCATCCAGGCACTATCCCCATAAACCCATGTATTTACCCTGGCACAGTGGTTAGCACTGCTGCCTCACAGCCTCAGGGAGCTGGGTTCAATTACCGGCTTGGGTCACTGTATGTGTGGAGTCTACACGCTCTCCCCGTGTCTGCGTGGGTTTCCTCTGGGTGCTCTGGTTTGCTCCCACAGTCCGAAAGACGCGCTGGTTAGGTGCATTGGCCATGCTAAATTCTCCCTCGGTGTACCCAAACAGGCGCCAGATTGTGTCAACTAGGGGATTTTCACAGCAACTTCATTGCAGTGTTAATGTCAGCCTACTTGCGGCATTAACAAATAAACTTTAAGTTAATCCCCCTGACACTGAGGGACAATTTTGCATGGCTAATCTATCTATCCTGCACATCTTTGGACTCTGGGAGGAAACTGGAGCACCCAAAGGAAACCCACGCAGACACAGGGCGAACGTGCAAACTCCACACAGTCAACCAAGACTGGAATTGAACCTGGATCTCCAGAGCTGTGAGGCAGCAGTGCTAACCACTGTGCCACTGTGCCACCCTTCAAAAGTACTCCATTGGCTTTGAAGCACTTTGCAATTTTCTGGCATCATGAAAAGCACGATAGAACTTCAATTTAAAATTTTGCAAGAACATGCAGTTATTGAATAATTCCCAACGTGTGTATTTTTGGGTGGGTGGGGGTGGGGGGGTGGGGTGCGGGTGGCACATGTAATAATGCATTCCTGAGCTCATGGCATACTCCACCTTGAATGCTTGGGTAACATTGCATTTCTGAGCTGAGAGCCAGACTTATGTGAATTCAGTCAGCAGGACCACCTTTGCCTGACAACAGTGACCACACGTCAAAAATACTTCATTGCCTGGGAAGCATTTTGGCCTGGCCTGAAGTTGTGAAAGTTTCTTGCTAACTCCATGTGGCACTGTGCTCTCCAGAGCAGTGGTCAACTCCTTGGCTCTTTAAATGTTAACAAGAGAGAGTATTAAAGAGAAAGGTATGCAAGCATTACGCATCTAGGAACTCTTTGTTGTAAACCTGGCTTTGTATCAAAGACAAATGATGTGACAGGGTGTCCCTGAGGAGATATAACTCCTTGGGATTTAATAGTTGAAGATCAAACCCTACATCCAGAGTTGGGCCAACATTTTTTATGGAAATTTACATTTGAAATTGCTTTGTGTCAAAATGAAAGTGGATGCCTAACTGTGCCTTAATGTTACTCAAAATGTGTCCATGATGTCAACTTCAACTTTTAAAATTAAAACAAAAAACGTCCAACAGATTGAATACAATTGTATATAACACGCATTGTTGAAACTGGACACTTGGGCCAACAGGTCTCTGCCATGTTTATTCTCCACACAAACTTCCTCCACAAGTCTTCACCTCACCTCATCAGCATTTCCTTCCATTGCTCACATATGTTTATCCAGCTTCCCCTTCAAAACATCTTTATTGTTAGGCTGAGGGGTGATCTTATCGAGGTCTATAAAATAATGAGGGCATAGAAAAGGTAGATGGTCAACATCTTTTCCCAAAGGTAGGGGAGTCTAAAACTGGAGGGCATAGGTTTAAGGTGAGAGGGGAGAGATACAAAAAGGGTCCAGAGGGTCAGTTTTTCCCACAGAGGATGGTGAGTGCCTGGAACAAGCTTCCAGAGGCAGTAGTGGAGGCAGGTACAATTTTGTCTTTTAAAAAGCTTTTAGACAGTTACATGGGTAAGATGGGTATAGAGGGATATGGGCCAAATGCAGGCAATTGGGATTAGCTAAGTGGTAAAAAGTGGACAGCATGGACAAGTTGGGCCGCAGGGCCTGTTTCCATGCTGTAAACCTCTATTTGCCTCAATCACTCCACATGGGAGCAAATTCCATTCCCACTATCTGATGTGTAAAGAAGGTTCTCTCAAATTTCCTACTGGATTTATTACTGACCATGTTATCTTCATGGCCCCTTCTTTTGGGTTCACCCACAAGTGGAAACATCACTTCCAATAACAGGACAGAAATGTGCTAAATTTATGTGAGTGCAGGTCCGAGGACGAACAACATTGTAATGATGTTTCTGTCCTCTATGCTGGATTGCATAAAGCAACAGGTTCTAGATTCTCAAAATGGAAACAAGTTGCTTATTGAAGAAAGGTTATAGAAAGACCACAGTTCATCTATTCACCTTCTACCATCTTGGTAGTGGCATGATGCAATTATAATTGAGTTGTTTCACCGCAATCAATCTCTATCAGTCAATCAACATGAAGAGTAAAAGGATGGTTCGGGAGAGAATAGGTCCCCTTAAAGATCAGCATGGCTGTCTGTATGTGGAGCCACAGGAAATGGGCAAGATTTTTAATGAATACTTCTCCTCAGTGTTTACTGAAGGGAAAATCATGGGTGCTAAAGAAATAAGGGAAACAAGAGGTGATGTCTTGAGCCACGTGCATACTACCAGGGAGGAAATATTTGCAGCCTTAAAGTGTATTAAGGTGGATAAGTCCCGTAGGCCTGATCAAGTGCATCCTCAGATCTTGTGGGAGGCGAGGGAAGAAGTTGCAGAGACTCTTGCAGAGACATTTGCTTCATCTCGTTCCATTGGCGAAGTTCCGGAAGATTGAAGGGTGCCTAATGTTGTTCTGGTGTTTAAGAAGAGTAGCAAAGACAAGACAGGAAATTACAGGCCGGTGAGCCTGACATCAGTGGTGAGTAAGTTACTGGAGGGGTTTCTGAGGGACAGGATCTACCAACATTTGGATAGTCAAGGTCTGATTAGAAATAGTCAGCATGGCTTTGTGTGTTGAAAATCATGTCTGATGAATCTTTTAGAGTTTCTGAAAGAGGTAACCAAGAGGATGGATGAGCATAGGGCAGCAGATGTTGTTTCAATGGACTTTAGCAAGGCCTTTGACAAGGTCCCACATGATAGGCTAGTCTGGAGGTTAGATCGCAAGAGATCCAGGGAGAGCTAGCAGATTGGATTCAAAATTGGCTTGATGGTAAGAAGTAAAGGATAATGGTCAAAGGTTGTTTCTTGGATTGGAGGCCTGTGACTAGTGGTGTGCCTCAGGGGTTGGCGTTGAGACCCTTGTTATTCACTATTTATATAAATGATTTGGATGTGAATGTGCAAGGCATGTTAGTAGGTTTGCGGATGACACTAAATTAGGAGGTATCATTGATAACGAAGAAGATTATCAAAAATTACAGGGGGATCTTGATCAGTTAGGGGAGTGGGATTGGCAATTGGATTTCAGTACAGATAAATGTGAGGTATTGCATTTTGGAAAGTCAAACCAGAGTAGGACTTATACAGTGAACAGTAGGACCCTGGGGAGTGTTGAGCAACAGAGGGACCTAGGAGTACAAGTATATAGTTTGTTGAAAGTGGCATCACAGGTAGACAGGGTGATGAAGAAGGCGTTTCGCACACTGGCCTTCATCAGTTAGGGCATTGAGTATAGGAGTTGGGACATTATGTTACAGTTGTATAAGTCGTTGGTGAGGCTACACTTAGAATATTTTGTACAGTTTTGGTCACCCTGTTATTGGGAAGACATTGATAAACTGGAAAGAGTGCAAAGAAGATTTAGAAGGATGTTGCGATGATTAGTGGGCCTGAGTTATAGGGAGCGGTTGGCCAGGCTAGGGCTTTATTCTTTGGAATGTAGCAGAATGAGTGGGCTGACCTTATTGAGGTGTATAAAATCATGGAGGGATGAACGTACATACGCCAAAATTCTACCACCCCACCTGCCAAGGGAATCGGAGTGGGCAAAGGGCAGAAAATGGGAAGGTCCGTTGACCTCGGGATTTTACGGTTTCGGAACGAGCAAGGCCGTAAAATCTCACCCATAGTCTTCTTCCCAAGGCAGGGAAATTTAAAACAAGAGGACATAGGTTTAAGGTAAGAGGGGAAAGATTTCAAAGGGACCTGAGGGGCAACTTCTTCATGCAGAGGGTGGTGCGTGTATGGAATGAGCTGCCGGAGAAAGTAGTTGAGGCAGGTACAATAGCAACATTTAAAATGCGTTTGGATAAGCAGTTGGATGGGAAAAGATTAGAGGGAAATGGGCCAAACGTGGACAGTTGGGATGAGCTGGGAGGGTACCATGGTCAGCATGGACCAGTTGGGCCGAAGGGCCTTTTTCTGTGCTGCATTGCTCCATGACTTTATGATAACAATGAGACACAGACATAATTAGGAAAATCCCAGGGTCATTGTCATAGAGTCATAGAGTCATACAGTGCAGAAAAGGCTCTTCGGCCCAAGTCTGCACTGACAATATCTACCACTAAAGGCACTCTAATCCCATTTTCCTGCTCTTGTTCTATATCCTTGAATATTATATTTTTTTCCTCTGAATCTCCTGCCCCTAGCCCTAAAACGATGCCTCCTCGTAATTGATCCCCTCAACCAAGGGGAACAGTTGCTCCTTACTCACCCTGTCCATACCCCTCATTATCTTGTACACCTCAATCATGTCCCCCCTCAGCCTTCTCTGCTCTAAAGAAATCAATCCAAGACTATCTAGTCTCTCCTTAGAGCTCAAATGTTCCATCCCAGGCAACAAGCTGGTGAACCTCCTCTGCAACTCCTCTAGTGCTATCACAGAGGTGGGGACTATAGGTGTAAATCCATCCATTTCCCCCGAACTACACTCATGACTCAAGTTATTCATATAGTAGATCCCAAAATACTGTCCAAGGGCCTTATCCTGTCAGGCTTATGTGCCATTAGGAATCTCCCTTAAGAAAACAAAACTTGCATTTCATAACCACAGAATGTCCCCAAAGGGCTTTACAACCAATAAATTATTTTTGAATCATAAAGGTTGTCGTTATGCAGAAATGTTTATTCCAGCAAGCTCCCACAGATGGTGACACACTAATAGACCAGATCATCTGTTCAGGTAATGTTGTTGGGAGGATAAATATAATCCCTTATGTTTCCCTGTGGAAGTAGTTGATGCCAAAACATTGGATGTATTCAAGAGGCAGCTCGATATAGCACCTGGGGCGAATGGGATCAAAGGGTATGGAGAGAAAGCAGGGTTAGGCTATTGAGTTGGATGATCAGCCATGATCGTGATGAATGGCGGAACAGGCTTGAAGGGCCAAATGGCCTCCTCCTGCTCCTATTTTCTATGTTTCTATGATTGGACATCCATTAATGGACCAAAATTACGACTGGAATTATCAAAATTGCAACTTGCTGATTGACGTTGCATTTCTCTGTCAATCCCTCCAGCTGTACAAACCTCCCTATCTCTGCACTCATCTAATTCTGATCTTCTGTTCATCCTCAATTTGCAACATTCCCACCAGATAGCCCGTAAGATCTGGAATTCCTTGCGTGAAGCTCGCCACTTCTCTCTCTCTTCCTTCAAGATGCTCCTTAAAACCCACCTCTTTGACCAAACTATTGGTTGCCTGTTCTAATACCATGTTATGTGGTTACAGATGTCAAACTTTTTTTGATTATTGTGGTGATTGCCACTTTAAGACCAGCCTGACTGAGTTAGAGTCACATGTCTGCAGAACCAATCAGCACCTAGTGTGGGGAATCTTTCCAAGGGGAGGAGTTTTCCTCGTTAGGAACAGTTTTCCTCGTTCGGAACAGTGTGCAATGGATTAGCTTCCAGCATGCAGCAAATTAAACAACCTTGTAAATAAAGTCCTTTGTTCAATTTGAGAAGCGTCCAGCAGTACATCTTTACAATCATACTTCTGTGAAATACTGAAGGACTTTATTCCATGTAAAGAGCACTATGTAAATGCAATTAAAACAGAAAATGCTGTAAAATTGCAGCAGGTTTAAACATTGGCTCTATTCTCCCTCTGCAGGTGCTGTCAGATCTTGTTTTTTTTCAGCATGGAAACAGGCCCTGCGACCCAACTTGTCCATGCTGCCCTTTTTTTTTAACCATAAGCTAATCCCAATTGCCCGCATTTGGCCCATATCCCTCTGTACCCATCTTACCCATGTAACTGTCTAAATGCTTTTTAAAAGACAAAATTGTACCGCACCTCTACTACTACATCTGGCAGCTTGTTCCAGACACTCACCACTTTCTGTGTGAAAAAAATTGCCCCTCTGGACCATTTTGTATCTCTCCCCTCTCACCTTAAACCTATGCCTTCTAGTTTTAGACTCCCCGGCCATTGGGAATAGACGTTGACTATCTAGCTGATCTATGCCCCTCATTATTTTATATACCTCTATAAGATCACCCCTAAGCCCCCTAAACGCCAGGGAAAAAAGTCCCAGTCCATCCAGTCTCTCCTTATAACTCAAACCATCAAGTCCCAGTTGCAACCGAGTAAATCTTTTCTAGTTTGATAATATCCTTTCTATAATAGGGTGACCAGAACTGCACATAGACTTGCTGAGGTTTTCCAGCATTTTCTGCTTTAGTTTCAGATTCCAGCATCCGCAGTATTATGCCTTTATATAAAGGCAATTTGTTGCTTGAAACAGCGGAATAATCTTTCAGCTGCAATTGGAATTTATAAGGCAACAGTGTGAGAAAAGGAAGCTTCTGTCCTGCATTTTTCTCAATGCTGCAGCACTGTGGTCGGGGAGGCATTTGTTACATCGATTGTCTCCATTCTAAAGTTTTTAAAATGATTGAGGAAGAATTGGTATTAATGCAACATTTTGCCCAATCTCAGGCTGTCCCAAAGCATTTTAAAATTGTAGTCGTTGTTGTAATGTAGGAAACAAAGCAACCAATTTGCACACAGGAATATCCCACCAGAGGAAATGTGATGGCGAGCAGATAAACTGATTTCAGTGCAATTGGTTCAAGGATAAATACTGGCCAGGACACCAGAGAGAATTCTTTGAAACTTGATTTGATTTGATTTTGATTTGATTTATTATTGTCACATATGTTGGGATACAGTGAAAAGTATTGTTTCTTCCGCGCTATATAGACAAAGTATACCGTTCATAGAGAAGGAAAGGAGAGAGTGCAGAATGTAGTGTTACAGTCATAGCTAGGGTGTAGAGAAAGATCAACTTAATGCGAGGTAGGTCCATTCAAAAGTCTGATGGCATCAGGGAAGAAGCTGTTCTTGAGTCGGTTGATACGTGACCTCAGACTTTTGTATCTTTTTCCCGACGGAAGAAGGTGGAAGAGAGAATGTCCGGGGTGCATGGAGTCCTTGATTATGCTGGCTGCTTTCGTGAGGCAGCGGGAAATGTGGACAGTGTCAATGGATGGGAGGCTGGTTTGGGCTACATTCACGATGCTTTGTATCTTCTTGTGGTCTTAGGCAGAGCAGGAGCCATACCAAGCTGTGATACAACCAGAAAGAATGCTTTCTATGGTGCATCTGTCGAAGCTGGCGAGAGTTGTAGCAGACATGCCAAATTTCCTTAGTCTTCTGAGAAAGTAGAGACATTGGTGGGCTTTCTTAACTATAGCGTCGGCCCAGAGGGACCAGGACAGATTGTTGGTGATCTGGACACCTAAAAACTCGAAGCTCTCGACCCTTTCTACTTCATCCATTTCTGCATATATATTCTCGCTTGTAAGATGACAGGGTTATAAACTCCTGCCCAGCGTATGATGTAGGCAGGGGCATGTTCTCCACGATGCTTCCTGAAGTCGTTGACTATCTCCTTCGTTTTGTTGACATTGAGGGTGAGATTATTGTTGCCGCACCAGTTCACCAGATTCTCTATCTCATTCCTGTACTCCGTCTTGTCATTGTTTGAGATCCAACCCACTATGGTGGTGTCATCAGCAAACTTGAAAATCGAATTGGAGGGGATTCTCCTTGTAGCATGGGATCTTTTACATCAAGAGAAAAATTGGGGTCTCATTTTAATGTCGCATTTAAAATTTGATTTGATTGATTTGATTTATTATTGTCATGTATTCGCATATGGTGAAAAGTATTGCTTCTTGCACGCTATACAGACAAAGCATACCATTCATAGAGAAGGAAATGAGAGAATGCAGAATGTAGTGTTACAGTCATAGCTCGGGTGTAGAGAAAGATCAACTTAATCCAAGGTAAGTCCATTCAAATGTCTGACGGCAGCAGGGAAGAAGCAGTTCTTGAGTCAGATGGTACATGACCTCAGACTTTTGTATTTTTTTCCTGATGGAAGAGAGTACGTCCGGGGTGTGTGACGTCCTCGATTATGCTGGCTGCTTTTCCAAGGCAGCGGGAAATGTAGACAGAGTCAATCGATGGGAGGCTGGTTTGCGTGATAGACTGAGCTTCGTTCATGACCTTTGTAGTTTTTTGCAGTCTTGGGCAGAGCAGGAGCCATATCAAGCTGTGATACAACCAGGAAGAATGCTTTCGATGGTGCATCTGTAAAAGTTGGTGAAAGTCGTAGCAGACATGCCAAATTTCCTTTGTCTTTTGAGAAAGTAGAGGCATTGGTGGGCTTTCTTAACTATAGCGTTGGCCTGGAGGGACCAGGACAGCTTGTTGGTGATCTGGACACCTGAAAACTTGAAGCTCTAAAAGTTCTAAAAAAAACTCTACAAGTTAAAAATTGGCGCCTCAGTACTTCTGTCATCAAGTCTATGGATGGAGTACTTGATCGTCCAACTTTCTGATCTGGGAGCAAGAGTGTGAGTGACCAGCCTGCATTGACACTGGGCAGGAGTTCCTAACCTGCCATCCTACAAGTGAGAATATATACATAGAGCTGTAGACTGAGTTGTCACGTGATAATGCAATGATGTGGATACCAAAAGGGACATGTGTCAAGAGAGCGAAAATTCTTCCTGGGAGCGTGGGCAGAGAACAAGCATGAAGTACCTGATAAGCCCTTGAATAAACTTGTGGTGACCCACTGTAACTACGTATTATATGCCTGGACACACCCCTGCTGTGCCTGACCCGAGACTCCTCCCTTTCCACCTGATCAAGGTATAAAGGTAACGGTTCCTCCCCTCTGCCTCAGTCTGGACCAGGCTAGCTACAAGGGTGTGTTCCAGTTCTTTGTGATTAAAAGCCTGTTTTATTTCACACTCGCTATAGTCCTCGTGAATTGATGGTGCATCAATTTTAATCACAAAGAAAACAAAAATCATAGGATGGAACAAATTTTGAAGCCCGACAAATTAGACCTGGACCCTCAAGCTGTGGGAGCTTCCAACAGCTTCGACCACTGGCTGAAGTGCTTTGAAGTCTTCCTCGAAGCCTCCGCTGTCGTCCAGTCCAAAACAGACAAGCTACACGTGCTCCACACCCGGGTAAGCGATGTGGTATATTCCACCACCCGCGATGCTGAGACATACAGGGACGCGATAGAGCTCCTAAAGAGCCAGTATAGTAAACAGACGAACGAAGTCTACGCCAGAACCTTCTGGCTACTCGAAGACAACGGCCGGGAGAATCGAGTGCCCAATTTCTCCGCGAACTACGGGTACTCGGCAGGGCCTGTAATTGCAAGGCTGTATCCGCTGCGCAGTATACGGAGGACTTAATCCGCAATGCCTATGTTACAGGCATCGCATCCAATTACATTCGGCAGCGACTGCTGGAGCAGGGGTGTGTCCAGGCATATAATACGTAGTTACAGTGGGTCACCATAAAACTGCTCTTCATTCTACATCCTTACCGTCAGTGTTTCGTGAATCCAACACGTTTACAAGAACAATTTGAGGCTTGCCAAGGAAAAACCACAACGGAACCCACTGAATTATTACAAGTCACATCAGCGACTAAGCCCCAAAGGCCCGTGGAGAACCCTTTGTTCAGTCTTTCATACCGAGGCTGTATTAACCTGCAGGGAGTTGCTGCCTGAACTGACTCTGACCAGCTTAATTGTGAGTGACAGGTCCAAAGCCTCACGAGTCAATTGTCAGGGATTTGATCTCCGTGTGTCAGGAGCAGAGCTGGAGGGTTGTCTCCAGATAATACCATCTGTGGAAAGTTCACCTCAAAGGGAACAAGTACACTGTAAAAATATCTCCTGCCCACCGTTTTATAACTCATTACAGCTGTTATAATCTTTCTGAGCCTCTGCCTGTTAAGTAACATTTACATTAACGCCCATCTGTTCACATGTCCTGTGTGCACTTTAAATAGTGATAAGTGTCATTGTCATCTGAGACTTGTCAACCTTTCAGATTGTCTTGGAGTCTCCAGGAATTAAAAATTAATCTCCAGGATGCTGCTGTGTGGAGAAATATCATAAGGGTATTAAAAAAAAATTATGTGTGACATTTTATCATTTTCTTTGAAGTGTGGCAGTATTGGAGACGATGGGGGTGGGTGCGCAGGAAAGGCTGTTTGATTGACAATCAATAACACCCAATGTTGATTCATTCTCCAATTGGCTGGGAAAGGCAGTCACCATGGCGATGAATGTGTCTGGCGGCATATGGCAAAGCGGTTTGAGGGAGGAATTTATTCATGGACGCTCCCTGGATATATCTAACCAGATTTAGTAAGTTTATCTCACCTCTGACCAGGTGTATCCCATGGCTACTCTCTAGAATTTCAAATGTGCTCTGTGTGATCGTACCCTTACTGCATTCATTTTACCATCTATCAAAGCACAGCAGCCTATCACTTGCTGAAAGACTGAAGAGGGAGAGCCTCAATGGGGACTGAAGTGGAAAAGTTCCTTGTGGCAATAGGGGTCTGTTTAACACCCTGACTGATTCACTTTGTTTATCTCAATGGGCAAAATGTAAAATGAATGTGTTCTTCATTTGCTGTCATCCATTTTGCTTTTCTGTTCAATAATGTGTTCTGTCATCCACACAGTCTGTTTTAAATAGTCATGTTGAATTTCTTGTCCTTACAGGAGGAATTGAATTCCTCCCTCCCCCACTCGCAATGCACCCCCTCCCCCCCCAACCCCCCGCACTCCCCCCCCCCCCCCCCCGCACCCCCACCAACCACCCCTCCCGGGTAGGTTCCCACAACTTACTGCTCGAAAAAGCAATCCCTGATGCACTCCACAAATTCTTCTTCCCCGCTACCCTTGCCGGTTTGGTTTGTCCAATCAATATTCAGATTAAAATCTCCCATAATAATTGCATTTCTCTTCAACCTCGAGATGGTAGAAGTTGTGGATTTGGAAGGTGCTGTCGAAGGAATGTTGGTGAGTTTCTGCGATGCATCTTGTAGATGATACACACTGCTGCCCCTGTGCGTTGGTAGTGGAGGGAGCAAATGTTTGTGGATGGGACGCCAATAAAGCGGGTGTATCTCTTTAATTTTCTGCAGCCGCTCTTTCCTTTGATTCCCTGTTTCCATATTGTTAGGTCTCTTCTCTGTTTTGGTGGTGTTGGTTGTGGCCAGAACACTGGGGAGAAATGCAATTGCCCTCTTTTCAAAATAATGTCAACAGATGCATCCATCTGAGGGGATGAACATGTCTTTGGTTTAACAATGTGTTGGAAAGACAGCACCTCCAACAGTGTGACACCCCCACAGTACTTCTCTGAAATTATCAGCCGTGGTTTTGATGCTTCAGTTTCTGGCACCAGAACAAAAAGGGTTTTTACTTTGAGTGCATTTAAAAGTTTATTTATTAGTGTCACAAGTAGGCTTACATTAACACTGCAATGAGGCTACTGTGAAAATCCCCTAGTCGCCACACTCCGGCGCCTGTTCGGGTACACTGAGGGAGAATTTAGTACGGCCAATGCATCTAACCCGCACATCTTTCTGACTGTGGAAGGAAACCGGAGCACCCAGAGGAAACCCACGCAGACACGGGGAGAAGGTGCAAACTCTGCACAAATAGTGACCCAAGCCAGGAATCGAACCCGTGTCCCTGGCGCTTTGAGGCAGCAGTGCTAACCACTGTGCCACTATGCTGCCCTGGCACTCCATTGGGCCTAAACTAGCACCAATATTCTGATTGGCTGGAACAGAGATATTAATATGTCTAGGAATGTGAGATGATTGCACTCTCTCACACTTGTCGTTTCAGTTCTTACAGGACTAAAATAATTCAAAAAGCACCAGTTTCAACCAAGGAATATTAATCTTTCAGAGTTAAGGAACCTGCTGCCAATCACCATCGCCAGTAAAGCTTTCTCTGCCACCAGACGCACCAGTTAAATCACGGACACAGAATTTCAAGCTGAGAAGACTGTAATGTTTTCAGGGACTGGGTTAAGAGGAATTGTCATTCCAGTGCTGCTCTGTATGATAATAAGTTGATCACTGTGTTCCAGTGAATGAGAACAGGTCATGTGTTGATGCGATATGGTGAAAATATCTCACCATTCCTCTCTGCTCTGAGTTTAGGAATATAAAAGTAAAAATCTGCCTCAGTTCTTACTCATCCCCAATTTCTGGATGAAAATGCAGTGACAGTGAAATTGAAATGGTTTTGTTTAAAGGATTCCAAGTGAAATTCTATCAGGCACGATGCTTAGAATTTTGTTGTAGCTCATTTAGTGGTCTTTTTGCATCATAAATCCTTATGAATCCCTATAGAATCCCTCCAGTGCAGAAAGAGGCCATTCAGCCCATCAAGTTTGCACTGACTCTCCGAAACAGCACCTTCCCCAGGCCCACCTTAAAACCCCTCCTCTCCCTGGAATAACCCTGTAACCTTGTGCATTCACCATGGATAATCCCCCTAACTTACACATCTTTGGACACTAAGGGGCAATTTTAACATGGGTAATCCACCTCACCTGCACCTCGGATTCAAGGTTCACGTTCACCCCCAGAGCACAAAAAGTCACAACTGACACTCCAGTGCAGTGCAGAGGGAGTGCCGCATTGATGGAGGTGAGATGTTAAACTGCTGCCCCACCTGCCTGGTTGGATGGATGTTAAAGATCCCATGTCACTATTGTAAAGCAAAGCAGTGGGGTCCATACGACATTAAGATATAGGAGCAGAATTAGGCCACTCGGCCCACCGGGTCTGCTCCACCATTCAGTCATGGCTGATAAGATTCTCAGCCCCTGCCTCATTCTCCTGCCATTCTACCCATAACCCTTGATCCCCTTATTGATCAAGAACCTATCTATCTCTGTCTTAAAGACCTGGCCTCCACAGCCCTCTGTGGCAATGAGTTCCACCGATTCACCACCCTCTGGCTGAAGAAATTCCTCCTCATCTCAGTGGCAACCCTTTCTATGGCAGCAGGAATCTAATGAAGGATGATGATGGATCACTTATTTCAATCATTTTGGGCTACAACAGATTTTCCTGATTGAGCTTGCGCCATTTGCTGTGTCAGGAGCCTGAAAATGGATTGATCGGAGTTTAAGTAGGAAGTCTGAGCTGCAAATTATTTGAGTATTTTAGAACATAGAACATAGAACATTACAGCGCAGAACAGGCCCTTCGGCCCACGATGTTGCACCGACCAGTTAAAAAAAAAAAAAACTGTGACCCTCCAACCTAAACCAATTTCTTTTCGTCCATGAACCTATCTACGGATCTCTTAAACGCCCCCAAACTAGGCGCATTTACTACTGATGCTGGCAGGGCATTCCAATCCCTCACCACCCTCTGGGTAAAGAACCTACCCCTGACATCGGTTCTATAACTACCCCCCCTCAATTTAAAGCCATGCCCCCTCGTGCTGGATTTCTCCATCAGAGGAAAAAGGCTATCACTATCCACCCTATCTAAACCTCTAATCATCTTATATGTTTCAATAAGATCCCCTCTTAGCCGCCGCCTTTCCAGCGAAAACAATCCCAAATCCCTCAGCCTCTCCTCATAGGATCTCCCCTCCATACCAGGCAACATCCTGGTAAACCTCCTCTGCACCCTCTCCAAAGCCTCCACATCCTTCCTGTAATGTGGGGACCAGAACTGCACACAGTACTCCAAGTGCGGCCGCACCAGAGTTGTGTACAGTTGCAACATAACGCTACGACTCCTAAATTCAATCCCCCTACCAATAAACGCCAAGACACCATATGCCTTCTTAACAACCTTATCTACTTGATTCCCAACTTTCAGGGATCTATGCACACATACACCTAGATCCCTCTGCTCCTCCACACTATTCAAAGTCCTCCCGTTAGCCCTATACTCAACACATCTGTTATTCCTACCAAAGTGAATTACCTCACACTTCTCCGCATTAAACTCCATCCGCCACCTCTCGGCCCAACTTTGCAACCTGTCTAAGTCTTCCTGCAAACTACGACACCCTTCCTCACTGTCTACCACACCACCGACTTTGGTGTCATCAGCAAATTTGCTAATCCACCCAACTATACCCTCATCCAGATCATTAATAAATATTACAAACAGCAGTGGCCCCAAAACAGATCCCTGAGGTACACCACTTGTAACCGCACTCCATGATGAATATTTACTATCAACCACCACCCTCTGTTTCCTATCCGCTAGCCAATTCCTGATCCAATTTCCTAGATCACCCCCAATCCCATACATCTGCATTTTCTGCAGAAGCCTACCATGGTGAACCTTATCAAACGCCTTACTAAAATCCATATATACCACGTCCACTGCCTTGCCCCCATCCACCTCCTTGGTCACTTTCTCAAAAAACTCAATAAGGTTAGTAAGGCACGACCTACCTGCCACAAAACCATGCTGACTATTACCTATCAATTCATTACTCTCCAAATAACTATAAATCCTATCCCTTATAATTTTTTCCAACATCTTGCCGACAACAGAAGTGAGACTCACCGGTCTATAATTTAACTTACGTGGCAGCAGTGATTCACAAAGGGTACTGTTCCTCGAGAGCAGGTGACTTGGCAGCCACTTTACAGACACTGATTTCTCTGCAAGTACATGTCCTGCTACAATCCCTCTGATTCAGCATGCCTCCAGGCTACTTTTGCCAATCCTGCTGATCTCCTGCGCTGTAAGGATGGCCAGGACCGGGGAAGAACCGCTGATTTCCTTCCCTAAAGGACATTAGTGAACCAGATGGGGTTTTCCAATAACCGACAATTTGTTTATGGTCATCAGTAGATTCTTAATTCCAGAAAATTTCTATTGAATTCAAATTCGCCGTGGCGGGATTCGAACGTGGGTCCCCCAGATCATTGGCGGAGTTTCTGGATTAATAGGTTGGTGATAATATTGCTAGGCTAGAGCCTCCCCAGCCGAGGAATGGAGTTTAAGAGCAGGGAGATTATGCTGAAACTATACAAAACGTTGGTTAGGCCACAGCTAGAGTACTGTATGCGGTTCTGGAATCCACATTATAGGAGGGATGTGACAGCACTGGAAAGGGTGCAGAGGAGATTTACCAGGATGTTGCCTGGGTTGGAGAGTCTCAGTTATGAAGATAGATTGGATAGACTGAAGTTGTTTTCCTTGGAGCAGAGAAAACTGAGGGAGGACATGACTGAGATGTATAAGATTATGAGGGGCATAGATAGAGTAGAGAAGAATAAACTTTCCCCCATGGTGGAGGGTCAATGACTTGGGGAGGGGGGGGGGGGTGTGCGGCGTAGATTTAAAGTAAGGGGAAGGATGTTTAGAGGGGATGTGAGGAAAAACATTTTCACCCTGAAGGTGGTGGGAGTCTGGAACTCACTGCCTGAAAGGGTGGTGGAGGCAGAGACTACTTGCAGTGCCAAGGCATACAAGGAAATGGAAAATGGATTAGAATAGTTGGGTGGTTTGTCTTTGACCGGTGCAAACTTGATGGCCTGAAGGGTCCTTTTATGTGCTGTAGACCTCTATGACACCCTGAGATTGTGAAAGGTGAAAGGTTTTATTTAGCCTTTTTAATATCCCTCCTATAATGTGCAGAAAAATTTCCCCCATGCTAGAATCGCTATCCTAATGTCATGGGAATTCATGTCACTGCTTGGCGTCCAGTGCAGTTTTGGCATTTACACATCACCCTCATACTTGGCATAGCTATTTACCTTTTAGTACCAGGTTTACGGTGCAAAGCTTCATACTATAAAGCAAAATAAAGCTTAATAAAGACAGTTAGCTTACAGGCTGGTAGACTGGCCAGTCTCACAACATGGGGAGGTGGTGGCACAGTGGTATTGTCACTGGACTAGTAATCCAGAGACCCAGGGCAATCCTCTGGGGACCCCGGTTCAAATCCCACCACTGCAGATGATGAAACTTAAATTCAGTAAGTATCAGGAAGTGAAAGTCTAATGAACATGAAACCATTGTTGATTGTCATTAAAAAACCATCTAATGCCCCTTTAGGGAAGGAGCTCTACTGTCCTTAATTGGTGATCCCAGATCCATCCCACAGCAATGTGGCTGACTCTTAGTCACCCTCAGAGATGGGCAGTAAATGTTGCCTCAACCAGCAATGCCCACATCTCATGAACGTATAAAACAAGTGCCATGCACCACTTAAATTATATGCTCTCAGAGCTCTATCATTCAAAAATATGGGGTGGGATTTTCTGGCCGCACTCGCTACAAGACCGGAAAATCCCGCCCAAGGCCAACGGACCTTTGCATGGTTCTGTCCCACCTGCTATAATTCCCGTGGCGGGCGGGACAGGAAAATTCCGCCCATGGTTTATTGTTTTACACGCAGTTACATCTAGTACAGAAATGTGCCCATTTCCAATTTCAAACCAGGTTTATCACATCGCCAGACTTGCCTAAGCCTCCGATTGACTTTTGTTGTGTGACCTGAAGAAAAGGGGAAGGAATCTAATTCCTCGGTGTTTGACACATGTTATCTATTACTTGGAATTACCCGTAAGATTAACCACAACTGAATGGCAGAACAGGATTGAAGAGCTGAATACCTACTCCAGTTGTCATTTCTAAAGACATGTTTTAAAAATTGTCCAGCCCAAAGAAAATAAAAAGATTGAATAATAAATAGAAAATTTCCGCAGGAAAACCAACTTCAAGCTGAACACATCTGACTGAGAACTTCTCTTTAAAGTATGCCATTTTGCAGAAGCAGTATGGATTGTGATTTGCTGTTGCTTCTTAAAATTGAAGAGATGCACTGAAGTTTATTCAATTAGAAGAAAATGCAACGTGTGGTTTCGGAAAGCAGAATTCATTTTCTGGTGTATTTATTGGCTCACTGTTCAAAAGCAGCTAGTTTACGGGTTCAATGGTGGATTGTGTGTGTTATTTTTAATGAGAATGGTAACTCTTTGGAGATTAAAGAGATCAAACTGTTCAAACAAGATGATTTCACTGCTGAGACCAAGGTTCAACATATCCACCTACACAGACGGAATAAGTAGCTTTTTTCAGCATTTTTGCATTCAATGTAATTCTGCTCATGATTGTATTAAAAACCTGGGGGCCATTTGCGATCAATACTTAGCTAACTTTCCGAGAGCCACTTGGTCCTTTTTGCTTCTGCAAACCATCCTGTTTTGAGCAATAATTTCCATGAATGTTGATTTCACTTTGCCCTGCTATCCTTTGATTATAGGGTGCCTTTACATTAGACAGTTAGCATGACCTTTCACCAACCTTAATCTGGAAAGGTAGAATTAAAGATAACATGCTTCATTTAACATAGAGAATTGCCGCACAGTTGCCAAACACTCTCGGGGAAGAGAGGAGATCAGGTGAGGGTATCTGAACATTGGTATTTGGAAAGATAACGATGAAGGAGGAACTTACTTTGGGAACGTGCATCTGCAGCACTGTCCATTAGCCTGCTTACATAAGGAAGCATCCACTTGCCCTGGAGAAAGTGCAACAAAAGTTCATTAGACTAACAGCTGGGACTGTCCTAACAGACAAACGTACAAATTATGGGTAGGAATAGAGTTTTTTTAAAAAAGGTTTATTTATTAGTGTCACAAGTAGGCTTACATTAACACTGCAATGAAGTTACTGTGAAAATCCCCTCGTCACCACACTCCGGCACCTGTTCGGGTACACTGAGGGAGAATTTAGCATGGCCGATGTACCTAACAAGCACGTCTTTCGGACTGTGGGAGGAAACTGGAAAACCCGGAGGAAACCCACGCAGACACGGGGAGAACATACAAACAGACAGTGACCCAAGCCGGGAATCGAACCCGGGTTCCTGGTGCTGTGAGGCAGCAGTGCTAACCGCTGTGCCACCGTGCCAACAAAATGAAATGGAGAAACTGTGCGATTGATATTAGAGAGTTAGCAATCTTTATTGCAACACTGAAAGTGGCTGAGGTTACTGAGGACTGTGCACATTCTAATACAGGGTTAATATAGTAGAGAATTATTACTTACCCACCATCCCATCCCCAACATCGCCCCCGTTCTGCTGAGCCAGGGAGACGCTCCAATTAATGTAAACAATGTTTCTATTTTAAAGCTTTGATGGTACAATCCTTATAAACCACTTTTTACAATCCCATCGTGGAGCATCGTGAAGTTATCCGTGGGCTTGCGGTACAGTGAAGTGCTGAGGTGGCATTTTCTTCCTTTGGACTCATGGTGAACAATCACTGAGACAACTATGTGATGACATCAACAAGTTCCATCCCACCATCAGACTCACCATGGACTACTCTCCGGAATCGGTTGCATTCTTGGACACACACATCTACATCAAGGACGGTCACCTCAGCACATGAGAACAATCTCATTAGTGACAGACACCATGGTTTTGTAAGAGGGAGGTCGTGCCTTACAAATTTGGTGGAGTTTTTGAGGAAGTGACAAAAACGGTTGATGAAGGAAGGGCCGTGGATGTCGCCTATATGGATTTCAGTAAGGCATTTGACAAAGTCCCACATGGCAGGTTGGTTAAGAAGGTTAAGGCTCATGGGATACAAGGAGAAGTGGCTAGATGGGTGGAGAACTGGGTTGGCCATAGGAGACAGAGGGTAGCAGTCGAAGGGTCTTTTTCCGGCTGGAGGTCTGTGACCAGTGGTGTTCCGCAGGGCTCTGTACTGGGACCTCTGCTATTTGTGATATATATAAATGATTTGGAAGAAGGTGTAACTGGTGTAATCAGCAAGTTTGCGGATGACACAAAGATGGCTGGACTTGCGGATAGCGAAGAGCATTGTCGGGCAATACAGCAGGATATAGATAGGCTGGAAAATTGGGCGGAGAGGTGGCAGATGGAGTTTAATCCGGATAAATGCGAAGTGATGCATTTTGGAAGAAATAATGTAGGGGGGAGTTATACAATAAATGGCAGAGTCATCAGGAGTATAGAAACACAGAGGGACCTAGGTGTGCAAGTCCACAAATCCTTGAAGGTGGCAACACAGGTGGAGAAGGTGGTGAAGAAGGCATATGGTATGCTTGCCTTTATAGGACGGGGTATAGAGTATAAAAGCTGGAGTCTGATGATGCAGCTGTATAGAACTCTGGTTAGGCCACATTTGGAGTACTGCGTCCAGTTCTGGTCGCCGCACTACCAGAAGGACGTGGAGGCGTTAGAGAGAGTGCAGAGAAGGTTTACCAGGATGTTGCCTGGTATGGAGGGTCTTGGCTATGAGGAGAGATTGGGTAAACTGGGGTTGTTCTCCCTGGAAAGACGGAGAATGAGGGGAGATCTAATAGAGGTGTACAAGATTATGAAGGGGATAGATAGGGTGAACGGTGGGAAGCTTTTTCCCAGATCAGAAGTGACGTTCACGAGGGGTCACGGGCTCAAGCTGAGAGGGGCGAAGTATAACTCAGATATTAGAGGGATGTTTTTTACACAGAGGGTGGTGGGGGCCTGGAATGCACTGCCAAGTAGGGTGGTGGAGGCAGGCACGCTGACATCGTTTAAGACTTACCTGGATAGTCACATGAGCAGCCTGGGAATGGAGGGATACAAACGATTGGTCCAGTTGGACCAAGGAGCGGCACAGGCTTGGAGGGCCGAAGGGCCTGTTTCCTGTGCTGTACTGTTCTTTGTTCTTTGTTCATTGTACCCCAAGTCCATGGATAACCTCACGATGCTCCACTTTTCCAGCATCCACCCTAAGTACGTTAAAGAAGCCATTCCCTACGGACAAACCCTCCAAATACACAGGATCTGCTCAGATGAGAAGGATCACAACAGCCACCTACAGACGCTGAAAGACACCCTCATAAGAACAGGATATGGCGCTTGACTCATCAATCCACAGTTCTGACGCGCCACAGCGAAAAACCGCACCGACCTCCTCAGAAGACAAACACGGGACACGGCGGACAGAGTACCCTTTGTCATCCAGTACTTCCCTGGAGCGGAGAAGCTACGACATCTTCTCTGGAGCCTTCAACATGTCATTGATGGAGACGAACATCTCGCCAAGGCGATCCCCAAACCCCCACTTTTTGCCTTCAAACAACCGCACAACCTCAAACAGACAATTGTCCTCTGCAAATTACCCAGGCTTCAGGAGAACAGTGAGCATGACGCCACACAACCCTGCCACAGCAACCTCTTCAAGACATGCCGTATCATTAACACGGATGCCATCAGCTCACGTGAGAACACCATCCACCAGGTACACGGTACATACTCTTGCAACTCGGCCAACATTGTCCACCTGATATGCTGCAGGAAAGGATGTCTCAAGGCATGGTACATTGGGGAGACCATGCAGACGCTACGACAACGGATGAATGAACACTGCTCGACGATCACCAGGCAGGAGTGTTCTCTTCCTGTTGGGGAACACTTCAGCAGTTACAGGCATTCAGCCTCTGATCTTCGGGTAAGCGTTCTCCAAGGCGGCCTTCATGACACACGACAGCACAGAATCGCTGAGCAGAAACTGATAGCCAAGTTCCGCACACATGAGGGCGGCCTCAACCAGGATCTTGTGTTCATGTCACACTATCTGTAACCCTCACGACTTTCCTGGGCTTGCAAAATCTCACTAACTGTCCTGGCTGGAGACAATACACATCTCTTTAACCTGTGCTTAACCCTCTCTCCCCTTACATTGTCTGTATCTTTAAGACTTGATTACCTGGAAAGACTCGCATTCCAACCATTATTTTGTAAATTGAGTTTGTGTCTTTATATGCCCTGTTTGTGAACAGAACTCCCACTTACCTGATGAAGGAGCAGCGCTCTGAAAGTTTGTGGCTTGTGCTACCAAATAAACCTGTTGGACTTTAACCGGGTATTGTGAGACTTCTTACTGTGCTTACCCCAGTCCAACGTTGGCATCTCCACATCATAGTCCCAGTCTAGCAGCTTTGTCCTTTAGGACACGGACAGCTGAGTCTGTGGTGATGATACCGGGCCCAGTTTCTCAACCTGTCTCCTCTGCTGAAAATTTTACTGGCACTCCCTATGCCACTTACAATCTCGTTGTAGTTGCTGCAGACTGTTATACTTCACCCATTGTATATTTCCAAGGGGTTTTGTGTGAATCTGTCTTGGGCAGCCTTTATTTCAATATCCAGTACTTTACGCTTAGTGTCTCTTCCTCCGGCAGTAAAGAGTTTCAGAGCGTTTCCAAAGGTTTGTTTGTTTATCGCCTTCAGCTTGGAAAACAGCCTTGCATTTTCAAAAGTTTGTTTTATCTCATTTCAAATTGTAAAATTTCCAGTCAGTTGACAGCTGAACAATGATATTTTTAAAAATAATGAGGCATGGCTTCATGATAGCATACTTGGACCCGTGCAATTCTTTGGGCGTTCACAATTTACAAAGTACCTTCTTCTGTCTTTTTTCGGTCCAAAGTGAATGATCTCACATTTGTTGATGCTGAATTCCATTTGGCCCAGTTTTGCCCATTCCCTGTAATTTTACATTCCTACCTACAAGGCTTACAATGCTGCTCGCCTTTGCGTCATCAGCAAATCTGGATGTGTGGCTTTCTATCCTATTATCTAAGTCGATAATAAATAGGGAATAATTGAGAACCTGCGGACATTACTTCTCACATGCTATCAGTTCGAGTATATACCCATTGGCCAGAACTCTACCACCTTGCCTGCCACAGAATTGGCACCGGCGAGGGTCCGACAATGGATATCTCCGTTGACCTCAGGCGGGAATTTCCGGTTTCGCCCGAGTGAGGCCGCAAAATCCCGCCCAATGGCTCTACTCTCTTCTCTTACCACACAACACATTTCCCAACCAGTTCTATAAATTAGCGACAAGGACATCAAATGTAAAAACAGAAAATGCTGCAAATACTCGGCTGATCTGGCAGCATCTATAGAGGGAGAAATAGAGCTAACCTTCCAGGTGTTGGGCCTTTAACTGGCTTGTGCTCCCATCCAGGAGAAAGCCAGTCAAATGGTCGTCAGCTCTCTTGTCGCAGCAGCGCCACTGGGACCAGTGGTCACTTCTGGGGTTGCAGGTGGTTCCCTGAAGAAGAGGAGCCATGGAGCCCAGAAAAAAGTGTATCAATGGTTTTGCCAGGACAAGCTTTGTAATTGTTAGAATTGGTGGGGGGAGGGGTGCAGAGGAGTGGAAAACAGGACGTGAAATACTTTGGGTGGGAGATCTGAGTTGCATCTGACTTTTCCCTGAACATTTGGATTGGGCTGTCCCTGTTTGAAAATTCTGAGTGGCAGTGGGAGGAGACCTTTAGTTGTCCAATAAGTACTGGTCTAACCAGAGTTGCCCGTACCCCATGAAAGAATAAAAATTCCCAGCTCTGGTCTGTAGCCAGAATATTTTTATGACTCATCCAGTTCGGTTCCTGGTTAACGGCAATGACAAGGATGTTGTGAATGGACGATTCCGTGATGGTCAGGTCATTCAATTTCAAGGGCTGATGGTTTGATACTGCATTGTTGGAGATGGGGACAGCACTTAAGTAGCATTAATATTTGTCAACAGCAGATTCCATTAATTATCAAAGAAAGTTGGGAGGTCTCTGCAGATGCGGAGAGGGTGTGGAATGTAAAATTCAGCCCAGATAGTGGGTACAAGTTAGCTAACTGCTGTTGCTGTGGAGGAAAGATGTGATCACACAGAAATTTCACGGTACTCTAGACAGAAAAATGAACATGGGGAGATATGGAAGGGGATTCCTAACCAGCTGATAAGATTTATAGGCAGAATGCAGTCTTTCAGAGGACAAGAGATCAATAAGGAGTTAAATGATTAAGACAAGCTAACATGAACAATTTACACATATGTGAATGCAGTAAGTGAATCAAAACAAGTCGTTACGATTTCAAAATATATGTGCTGATATTTTATGATATTCTGTGATATTTTAAATGTATTGCTCACTTTTGCCAAGCAAAGTTACCAAAAGGCATGGTGGTAAATGTCGATAGTTTAAAGCCAAAGGTCTGGAACCCAGTTAGTCAGCATTAGTCTTATCACAAGGATTCCAATAAGGGAACCTATGTTGCAATATTAATGAATAGATGCATTCACTGTCCAGACACAAGGATAGATATGTCCCTGGATGCAGGAACACATGTCTATCCAACTTGGCAGTGAGCTGGTGGAAACATCCACTTTGACCTTACAGTAGTATTTGCATTATCAGGTTACAGGGAAATAGTTAGAGCCAAGAAGGGAGGCAACATCTGGACTTAATGGATGAACAAGATATCACCATGCTATTAAGTATCATATGGTTGGCTGAGGTACTTGACAGAGATTTGTATTGATGTATGATTACTAAATGAAGTTGATTTTAAGCTAATGAAAGGCTGAATTATTGATTAGAAAAAACTATAATAGTCTGTGTTTGACTATGTATTTCAGATCTTTTGGAGAGGTTCTGTCGCTCTATTTCCAGAGCTAGTTAATCCTTTGTGAGTCTCTGGTTGGCCATATGTACGTTTGTTTGTTCAATGTCTTATTTGTTAAATAAAATTTGCTACATATTTGCACAGAGATATTTGCCTTGTGAGTTTTAAATTGCCTTAGTTTGAAACACAATTGGCCACCTTCAAAACTTCCCCACGACAGGAGAGAAGAATGAATTTGGAGACTTTGCAGTGGAACATGTATTATGCTTCACCACTCTTTGCTTATACACTTAAACAGAAGGTTGAGGCACAGGCCAAAGATGTGCAGGTTAGGTGGATTGGTTCTGCTAAATTGACCCTAGTGACAAGGGATGAGAGGGATAAATATGTGGGGTTACGGGGATAGGGCCTGGGTGGGATTGTGCTCGGTGCAGACTCGATGATCCGAATGGCCTCCTTCTGCACTGCAGGGATTCGATGATTCTAGTTCCTCAGTCTCTGATTTTGAGAGTTTGGTGAAAAAGTGACACCTTTAATTTAATCCTGACAGACAATCTCCTTAATCTCTCTTTTGTCCCTTTTTCATTTCTGTGCTTCTGACAGTAACTGGTGTCAACAATTCTCACCCGGGTTGCCGAGTACGGAACTGAATCTGCATTTTGTTAATATGTTTTGAGTAAGGGATTGATTTTATTACAAGAAGATGCAAACGTCATCCCAAAGCTTCAGCAACCATCTGATTGCCTTCTGCAGTTTTGTGGATCAAACGTTTGTAAAGTGCATTTGAAACAACATGAATATTTATCAGCTTGCCGTTCAGTTTAACATTAGGCTGTGCAGCAATTTGCAAGTAAAATTTTAAACTCAAGAAGTGAATTCTCCAAAAAAGCCACCCAAGCAATAAAGCCTAGCTGTTTTGAAGATGTGAGACGCAGTGGGCCAGCACACAGATATCATTCTTGTCATCAGAACTACAGATAAATTAAATGTAGAAATGATTTTGAATCATTGAATAATAGGACACAGAAGGAGGTCATTCAACCTATTATGTTGTTGGTTCTAATAGGGCGGCACGGTGACACAGTGATTAGCACTGCTGCCTCACAGCGCCAGGGACCTGGGTTCAATTCCCGGCTTGGGTCACTGTCTGTGTAGAGTCTGCACGTTTTCCCCATGTCTGCGTGGGTTTCCTTGGGGTGTTCCGGTTTCTTCCCATACTCCAAATGTGTGCAGGCCAGGTGGATTGGCTGTGCTAAATTGCCCCTTAGTGTCAGGGGGACTAGTTAGGGTAAATGCATGGGGATTACAGGGATAGGGCCTGGGTGGGATTATGTTCAGTGCAGACTCGATGGGCCGAATGGCCCCCTTCTACACAGGAGGATCCTATGATTATAGAGTTATCCAATTAGTCTCCCCCTGCCCTATAGCTCAGCATTTTTTCACTTCTTAAGTATATGTTAAGTTTAATTTTGAAAGTTGTTATTGAATCTGCTTCCATTGATCTTTCAGGTAGTACATTCATAACCACACTGCATTAAAGAATCCTCCTTAACTCTCCTGTAGTCCTTTTCCCAATTATCGTAAGCCAGTATCCTATAGCTGCTGTCCTTCCTGCTGGTAGTAGTTTCTCCCACTCACTGTATAAACAAAAACCTTCATAATTTTGAACACCTCGACAATGCAGCTCCTTAACCTTCTCTCCACTCAGGAGCGCAATTCAGCTTCTCCTGTTTCCTCATAACCGAAGTCCTGCACCCCTCGTAAATTCCAGTAAATCTCATCCACACCCTCTCGAAAACCTTGACGTCCTTCCTAAGATGTGGTGCCCAGAATTGGACACTACTCAAACTGTGGCCCAAGCAATGATTTAAAAGTCTGAAGCATAACTCCTTTCTTTGTACTCTATGCCTTTATTAATGGTCCCAAATTATCCTGTAACCTCTCTTAAGAGTCTTAGTGACGTAATCCAACATCTTCAAATGACCTTTTATTGATGAGTAGATAATGAGATTCTATGTGACTGGACATGCTGCAGATGCTCCAGATTCTCTCAGGTCAGCATTGAACAATGAAGGAGCCCATCCATGTTCTAGCTAATGTGGCTCCGACATGCAAGCACCTCAATGCTACCATGGGAAAGTTGGCAACCACCATGAAGATCTTGGTCCAGTCGGATGGGAGGGTGAACTGTGACAAGAATGCAGAGCTCTTTCAGAATGATCTGGACAGGTTGGGTGAATGGGCAAATCAATGACAGGTGCAGTATAATTTGGATAAATGTGAGGTTATTCACTTTGGAAGCAAAAACAAGAAGGCAGATTACTCCCTGAATGGCTGTAAATTGGGAGAGGGGAGTGGGCAGTGGGACCCGGGTGTCTTTGTGCACCAGTCACTGAAGGTAAGCATGCAGGTGCAGCAGGTGGTAAAGAAGGCAGATTGTCACAGTCTGAAGATTCAGGGTAGACCATTTAGGATGGAGATGAGGAGACATTTCTTCACCCCAGAGTGGTGAGCCTGGGGAATTCATTACCACAGGAAGTAGTTGATGCCAAAACATTGAATGTAATCAAGAGGCGGCTGGATATAGCACTTAGGGTGAATGGGATCAAAAGTTACGGGCAGAAAGCAGGATTAGGCTATTGAGTTGGACGATCAGCCATGATTGTAATGAATGGTGAAGGAGTCTCGAAGGGCCAAATGGCCTCCTCCTGCTCCTATCTTCTATGTTTCTATTTGCAATTGGCCATGCACTCCATGGCCACACACTCCAGTGTGCACCATCACAATGTAAGCCACATGGGGACGAGGCACCTTGACTTCACTCCAGATGCTTTATCTTCTGTAAGTATCATGCCAGGGCCCTTTGGCACCCACAGGGAGGTGGCACTTCACCACTCTGGACAATTCAAGGGTATGCAAATGTTTTCTAAACATTTAGGATCGGATTTTATGCACAACACACAGTGGTGGAGGCAGCCCACCATCGACCTGCAGCGGATCTTCTCGTCCCGTCATTGTCAATGGGGTTTCCTGGTGAATGCATCTCTCGCTGCTGGGAAGATCCAGCCAGCCTGTGCATCAGGAAAGTTCTGGCCCTATTCCTCAAGAGAGTGCAATGGCTGAGGAGGGCTCAGTAAGAAGTCTCACAACACCAGGTTAAAGTCCAACAGGTTTATTTGGTAGCAAATACCATAAGCTTTTGGAGCGCTGCCCCTTCGTCAGATGGAGTGAAAATCTGTTCTCCAACAGTGCACAGAGACACAGAAAGTCTCTGTGCACTGTTGGAGAACAGATTTTCACTCCATCTGACGAAGGGGCAGCGCTCCGAAAGCTTATGGTATTTGCTACCAAATAAACCTGTTGGATTTTAACCTGGTGTTGTGAAACTTCTTACTGTGCTTACCCCAGTCCAACGCCGGCATCTCCACATCATGAGGAGGGCTCATCAGAGATGTGTCGCTCTGTGGATCTGGGTTTCATATCGATAGGGTCCCAAACCGAGGCAAGCACTTTAGGATGTGAGCCCTGTGAGGGTTTGCATTTCATTCGTGGCAGTGTTTACATATTGTCGTCAAGACATAGGAAGTATCTAGCCTCAACTCACATCACTGCTCTTCCTTGCTGAATTTTAAGTTGACAGAGTGAGCGCATTAGCAAGATACAGGTGACCACAGCTAAGATCTGATCCAGTGAGTTGTGACTTCTTAAAGCCCAATTGTGAATTTTGGACCCATCCTCTCAATGATGGTTTGGCTAATCCTTACGAAGCCACAAAATGGCTTGGAGTGTGAGAGGAAATATCTCCTGGTGATTGGACTTTTACTCCTCTGAGAACCTTTCAGCTATGAGGGTGTCACGGACACACCTCCCACATCTCCCCTCATCAGCATACTCGTGCTGTCCCTTAGCAATCCCTGGGACCAGCACCTCTTCACCTTCATCTTCCCAGGAGAGTTCCTCCTCCCACAGGTCACCCTCTGACTGGGCCTCACCTCTCTCCACAGCCAGATTGTGAAGGACACAACAAACCACAACCACGTGGCAAACGGTGATGCTGCACCTTTATAACAGTAAGAGTTTTAACAACACCAGGTTAAAGTCCAACAGGTTTATTTGGTAGCAAATACCATTTGGCAAATACATTTTATTTGGTAGCAAATACTGTGTTCACCCCAGTCCAACGCCGGCATCTCCACATCATGACCTTCATAACAGGACAGGGTTCGACCCGTCCCCTTCCCTCACTGTCTGCGTGCCTCTGATTTACCTGGAACCTCACAATGTGAAGGTAGAGATGTCACCTGTTGTTCACCAGCCTTCCCGACAGATACTGCATCCAGTCATTGTAATGGTGGACACTGACGCATTCCTACCCTGAACATATCACCAAGAGAGGCCCATGTCTCACATAGACCTGTACCCACTCCACTTGGAGGCTGTTTACACTGTCACTGACAGTGGCTCACCCCACCCATGAGAACCTCACATACCCCCTATATTATGTGTTCCTTATCTACAGGCTACAGAATGTTCATCACCATACCCACTGCAGTACAGAGTACGCCATGCCAGGGGACATTGACTGTAGGACAGACCTGCACACCAAGCTGCGTACTTTTCCTATGAAGCATGTAGCCTTGCCACTCCCTGCAGCTGGGGTACACGGTGCTCCCAATGATTGCTCCCTCTGCATGCCCACTGCTCATTTACACTGTCTCCTATCTCTGACTTCAGACTCAGCCTCACTTAGTTTCTAGATTGCCTGTCATCTGTGACTCCCTTCTATCGCACAGCAGTAATGTCTGCACTCTTTGACTCCTCTCTGCCAGCCCCTGAATTTAAATGGCAACCTTGACATAGGGCCCTATTTTACCATTGCGCCGCGCCCGTTTTCGGGCACAAAAACGTGGGAAAGTCGGGTGTGAGGCCATTAACGCGATCCGCGCCCCCGTCCGCGCAGATGGCCACTTTACCGAAACCCAGGAATGGCCGTGATCCGCTTCGTGCCCGAAACGGGCGCAACGGCGATTTAAATGTATTGGAAATGTATTTCAATTGAATTAATGAACTGCCCGCCCACCTATATCAGCATTTCCCCCTTTACTGCCGTGGTTGCCGATCCAGAATCATGCCAAAATAAATTTGCTGAATAAAAGTCTGAATCGGGCATTCCAGCTGCTGAAGAGCGAGTTCAGAGCTTCCAACGGCTCTCTGACTCAGATCAGTGGTGGGGGGTGGAGGAGGGAGGCGGGTCAGATCATTCTCTGGTTGGGGGGGGGGGGGAAGGGAGTGAGGCCAGATCATTGTCTGGTTGGGGGTGGGGGAGGAGGAGGCGGGTCAGATGTATCTCTGATGGGGGGGGGGGGGCGGAGGGAGGCCCGATCGTTGTCTGGTGGTGGGGGGTGGCGGGGAGGGCCGATCATTGTCTGGTGGGGAGGGAGGAGGAGGCGGGTCAGATGTTCCTCTGCCGGGGGGAGTGAGGCCAGATCGTTCTCTGTGGGGGTGGCGGGTGTGAGTGAGGCTAGAACATTTTTCTGGGGGGGGGGGGATGAGTGAGGCCAGATCGTTCTCTGGCCGGGGGGGGGGGGGGGGGGGGGGGGTGGCGGGTAGAGAGTGAGGCCAGACCATTCTCTTGGGTGGTGGGGGTGGGAGTGAGGCCAGATCATTCTCTGGGTGGGGGAGGGGGAGTGTGGCCAGACCATTCTCTGCAGGGGAAGGGGGTCCGGGGGGGGGGGAGGGGGGGAGAGGAGGGAGGCGGGTGTAAGATGTATCTCTGGTGGGGGGGGTGAGGCCCGATCATTCACTGGTAGCAGGGGGAGGAGCAGATGGATCTCTGGTGGGGGTAGGGAGGGCAGGGGGGTCTGCTGCCACGCTTTGGGTGATCAGTGGGGGGGAGGAAGGGGGCAGGGAGTCGCGATTGGTCTGGGTAGCGGGGGTGTGGGTGGATTAAGGGGACAGTGATGTGTGTGGGGGCCATCGCTCCCGCTTTTCGCTCCCGAGCCACTTTCTCTGCTTTCTGCAGCCCGGGAGTGATCTGACACGGGCGCGCTTTTTCAATTTTTTTCTAACTGCGCATGTGCAGTTCAGAACTCCGGTCGTTTCTGGCGCGATAAGCCCCGCCCACACCGCGATTCAGACCCATAGAACCATAGAACCATAGATTTTTTTTTCAGCCAAGTCCCTATTGGGGTGCATGACCTCAGATTTCTAAGTCGGATCTGAATTACGCCTAGATTCAGCACTTAGAATGAAAATGGCAAAATCAGGCCCATCGCCTCCATTTCCAAAAGGGACTATGGACGACATTGACCTTTACAAAGCACTGCAGCCCCGACCTGTTCATGTTTGTGTGAACCATCACACGCTAACACAGACCCACCCCATAATCTGCAGGTCTTTTTATTCATTCGTGGGACATGGGTATTGCTGGTTGGCCAGCATTTACTGCCCATCCCTCGTTGCCTTGTTCAGAGGGCAGTTGAGAGTTAACCACATTGCTGTGACTCTGGAGTCACATGTCAGCCAGACCAAGTAAGACCGGCAGATTTCCTTCCCTAAAGGACATTAGTGAACCGGATGTGTTTCCATGCCAAGGACACGGGCCACCTTTGTGGCATTAAAAATTCCTCATTCCAAATATTTACAGTAAAATTGAGTGATTTGATTTATTATTGTCACATGTATCAACATATAGTGAAAAGTATTGTTTCTTGCTCGCTATACAGACAAAACATACCGTTCATAGAGAAGGAAAGGACAGAGTGCAGAATGTAGTGTTACAGTCATAGCTGGGGTGTGGAGAAAGATCAACTTAATGCAAGGTAAGTCCACTCACTGACAGCAGCAGGGAAGAAGCTGTTCTTGAGTCGGTTGGTACGTGACCTCAGAGTGCAAAAATAATCTACATAACTTGCTGCCACAGATTGACAATGATCACATGCCATAAACTGCCATCACTTGGGTGAGATAATGTGTATGAGATAATTGCGCTTTAACAAGATGTAAACTACTCATTGAACAGCTGCTGTTGATACCTGAAATAACAGACTGTAAATTGTGACTTTGTAATTGACAAGATTTGAAAATTGGTGGTGTCAAATGCTCAATTTAAATGTGGGTTGTCTCGTCTCAGTGGTGGGAATTGTCTTGTGTCTAAGAGAGATTTTAAAGAGGCAGTGCAGCCTCCAGGATGAAGAAAGCTCCTGGCTTTGTGACCTGAAGCCTAAAGGTAACTGTGAGCCAAAGCATTGGCTCAGCAGTCCTCTTCCTGAGCCTCTGTGCCCTCCTGCTGTATTCAGAATCATTCATCACAGTGGCTGTGAACTATGTTATCTTTCATCAAGTGGACCGTGGGGTCGGTGAGAATGGTGAAATCAAAAACATCTGAAGCTCCTTGCATTGCTGCTTGCCACCCCTACATTCTACATGTGCTACATGAGAGAAGTGACCATGTTTTCAGACCCTTATTCATAAATATCTATCCCGCTGTTTCTGTCTCTATCTGCCTCTCCTTATCTCCCTCCAATCCCTCTCTTTTTTTCTCAAGTTCTGTCTCTCCCTTTCATCCCTTTCTGTCTGCCTCTCTCTTTGTAGATGTTTATCTACTCTCTCTTTCTGTGCCTCTCTTTCTGTCTCTGTCTCCCTTTGTCTCTCCCTGTCTGTCTCTCTGATCCGTGGGGGAGGGGGGTCGAAGCTGGGCCTGGGTATGCTTGAGGGGTTAGTGATCGTGTTGTGGGGAGTGGGAGGGCTGGCAATGCGGGGGTCACGGGGATGGCCAGTGATCAGGGGGCCAGCAGACAGGGGCCATTGCATATGCGCAGTGGTCGCTCGGCGCTATGCTGCCGGCCGCTGCAGCGGGAATAGGCCCTGTCCACTGATTTTCAGCATGATTAACGCTGAGGCACTCTGAGGTGCTCAGAGTGTGGGCGATTCGTTTCTAAACTCCCACTGTAAAAACCAACGTGATTCACTCCAGTTTTTACATGAATTAGACACAGAATTATTTTGGGAGGATTGCTCCCCACATCTTTGGAATGTGAGAGGATTCTGATCTGTCTCTCATGTCCCGCCGGCTACAATTCCTGTGGCGGGCAGGGTGGGAAAATACCAGCTGATGTGTCTGTCTCTCTCTTTCTGTCTCCACCTCTCTCTGACTCCATATCTGTCTCTCACTTTAGCTTCTATCTCACTGATGGAAGACTGAACTACCAACCACCTCCCACCCAAACCTCCCTCACCGCACCCCAACTCCAATCCCCCAGAACTCCCGACCACCCCCTCCCTCACCCCCAACCCCTCCCATACTCCCCATGTTACATTAGTCCCAGAGGATAAACAGGAGCGGGTGCGTAACTATTTCTACATTGTAAATCGAACAGAGGCTTGTAATGAGTTGGTGTTGCAAAGAGGCAATTGCTTGGCCTGAGGCAATCAATGAATACTGAACAAAATGCATTGGACTTATTCGATTCCAGTAACTGGGACATGGCATCTGTGGGACTTTTATTTGTCTGCTTGCATTTATTTTATTCGATTTAAGACTTGCCCAGCCGCTGTCGGTCAAAACTGTTTGCTGCGCTTTAATACACTTCAACACATTCACGCTTATTAAAACTAAGATCATAAAAGTGAAAGGTGACATCGCAGCACCAAACAAGAGGTTGGTCTCGTGAATTGTCAACCCGTTTTGTAGTTCTATTTACTTCAAAATGCCATCGCCATTTTAAACCATCGTAAAGAGTTTGTATCTACCCTGAAGAGTTCCTGGTGTTAAAATTCAGTAAGAAGTCTCACAACACCAGGTTAAAGTCCAACAGGTTTATTTGGTAGCAAATACCATAAGCTTTCCGAAAGCTTATAGTATTTGCTACCAAATAAACCTGTTGGACTTTAACCTGGTGTTGTGAGACTTCTTACTGTGTTCATCCCAGTCCAACGCCGGCATCTCCACATCATTAAAATTCAGTGCAGGATCACACAAATACGGCAGTGGTAATTTGTATTCATACAGACACATCGCAAAAGCAGGAGGAAAACTGATATCGATGTGCTGTGCCAAACACGGAGAGATTAGGAGGAGTGAGTAACATATGGGCCGGAATCGTCCCGTCCCGTCCGCCACAGGAATTGTAGTGGGCAGGGGGTCGGACCATGCAAAGGTCCATTGACCTCAGGCGGGATTCTCAGTTTTGAGGTGAGCACGGCTGGGGAATCCCGTGGATGTATATTGTGGTCAGAGACCAGTAACCCAGTGGTTATGTATTCAGGTCCCATTGTGGCAAATTGAATTCAATTGCTGGAATTTTACCACCTTGCCCACCCGAGGCTCAGCAATTGATTTTGGGGCAAGGCGGTACAATTCCGCCCAATGACTCTGGTGGTTTATGGGTTAACACAGTAAGAAGTTTAACAACACCAGGTTAAAGTCCAACAGGTTTATTTGGTAGCAAAAGCCACACAAGCTTTCGGCGCTCCAAGCCCCTTCTTCAGGTGAGTGGGAATTCTGTGGGTTTATGGGTTGGCATCAGGAGAAATGACCATGGAAACTGTCAAACTGTTGCCAAACTCCAATTGTGTGCAAATGGGCAGCCTAGGTAATAAGCTCCTTAGGGAGTTGCTGGAGGCAACTTGTATTCTTTCCGTCCCAATGCAAATTGGATTTCCGTCTGAAAGTAACATCTTGGGACACATTAATTTAGTAACTTGAGACATGACATGTGGTGAGTGTAACTTAGGATCTATGATTTTGGACCTATGGTTCACAAAACAGGGGTGGCACGATAGCACAGTGGTTAGCACTGCTGCCTCACAGTGCCAGGGACCCAGGTTTGATTCCTAGCTTGGGTCACTGTCTGTACATTCTCCCCGTGTCTATGTGGGTTTCCTCCAGATGCTCCAGATCCCTCCCACATTCTGGAAGACGTGCGGGTTAGGTGCATTGACCCGAACAGGCACCGGACTGTGGCGACGAGGGGAATTTCACAGTAGCTTCATTGCAGTGTCAATGTAAGCCTTACTTATGACTAATAAGTAAACTTAACTTTAACTTGTTTTCTGAACCTTCATATTGGATTTCCCACGCATTTAGCATGGCCAGCCCACGTAACGGACATGTCTTTCAGACTGTGGGAGGAAACCGGAGAACCCAGAGGAAACTCACGCAGACACAGGAAGAACATGCAAACTCCGCACAGTCAACTGAGACTGGAATTGAACCTGGGTCCCTGACACAGTGAGGCTAACCACTGTGCCACCGTGCCACTCTTTCAGCTTGAAAGCTTTGCAAGGAAGACTGAGACTTGACATTTCCGGGACCTGTGCCGATGCCTCCGACTTACCTTACTTCTACTTATATTCTCCCTGTGCCTGTGTGGGTTTCCTCTGGGTTCTCCAGTTTCCTCTCACATTCCAAAGAGGTGGGGAGTGATTCTCCCCAAAACATTCTATATGTCTAATTCATGTAAAAACTGGAATGAATCACGTTGGTTTTTTACAGTGGCAGTTGAGAAAAGAATGGCCCACACTCTGAGCACCTCAGAGTGCCTCAGCGTGAATCACGCTGAAAATCAGTGGACAGGGCCTATTCCCACTGGAGCGGCCGGCAGCATCGCGCCAAGCGGCCACTGTGCATATGCAATGGCCCCTGTCTGCTGGCCCCCTGATCACTGGCCATCCCCGTGACCCTCGCATTGCCAGCCTTCCCACCCCCCACAACACGATCACTAACCCCTCAAGCATACCCAGGCCCAGCCTCGACCCCCCTCCCCACCGGCAGTCCCGACACCGTACCCCCTCCCCGTCACCCAACCCTCTGGGGGGGCCCTGATTGCCTCACCTTCCCTCCAGTGGGGTCGGGCTGCTAGCTCCCTGCAAATGGTGAGTTACTGTAAGCCCCGCTGGAGCGAAATACTCCTGGCGGCAGGGAGAGGCCACCATTTAAAATGGATGCAGCTGAAGGGCTGCATATACAATACAGCTCTGCTCCTATTTCCGGTTCGGAGCTGACGGCGCCGGAAATCTGACACTGAGAGACGCACTCGGCGCCGGACTCTCACTGCAGATCAGGCTAATCTGGTTCCACCTAAATCTCCCGGCCCGCTGCGCTATGAAGGCCAACATATCATTTGCCCTCTTTACTGCCTGCTTTACCTGATTTGATTTGATTTGATTTATTATTGTCACATGTATTAACATACAGTGAAAAGTATTGTTTCTTGTGTGCTATACGAACAAAATATGCTGTTCATAGTGAAGGAAACGACAGAGGGCAGAATGTAGTGTTACAGTCATAACAAGGGTGTAGAGAAAGATCAAATTAATGCAAGGTAAGTCCATTCAAAAGTCTGACAGCAGCAGGGAAGAAGCTGTTCTTGAGTCGGTTGGTACGTGACCTCAGACTTTTGTATCTTTTTTCCGAAGGAAGAAGGTGAAAAAGCGAATGTCCGGGGAGTGTGGGGTCCTTAATTATGCTGGCTGCTTTGCCGTGGCAGCGGGTAGACAGAGTCAGTGGATGGGAGGCTGGTTTGCGTGATGGATTGGACTACATTCACAATCTTTTGTAGTTCCTTGCGGTCTTGGGCAGAGCAGGAGCCATACCAAGCTGTGATACAACTAGAAAGAATGCTTTATATGGTGCATCTGTAAAAGTTGGCGAGAGTCAAAGCTGACATGTCAAATTTCCTTAGTCTTCTTAGAAAGTAGAGGCATTGGTGGGCTTTCTTAACTATAGTGTCAGCATGGCGCGCTTACTTTCAGGAACTGATGCACAAAGACTCCAAGGTCTTGTTGAGTATCCACCTGTCTGAATTTACGCCCATTCAATTCATAACCTGGCTTCCTATTATTGCTACCAACGCGGATAACCTCACATTTATCCACATTATACTGCATCTGCCATGTATGCGATCTCACCCTCGCTGTGATAGAGGCTGTAAAATTCCTGCCTTGGAATGGGATCTGGACCCAAAATCTTGTAACTCAGGAGAGCTTCCAACTGAGCCACAACTGGAGGAAGGATAATAATCTGGACTCTTGTTTTTATAGACATAAACATGGCTTGAATTTAATTTTCAAGAAGGATATTATTTACTTCCCCATAATTGTGTGCACAATTGCGGGAAAGGTAAGTCAACCTGGGTACGAGATCAGTGTTGCAGGAGATAATCAATGGTCCAGGCTACAGCTAACCAGGAGCATCAAGCAAACACATTTAAAATAATTAATGGACTGCTTTCAAATAAACAGCACATTATGCTTCGGGTGAAACTTAAAATTCGACACATGTCTGCTAGATTTAAAATTATTGCTTCATAATTTAACTGTGATGTTCTGGTAATTCCACAAGCCATTGCATTGTAATTCTCTGCATCATCTCAGGTTAACTTCATTATTTTTGTCTTGCAGTTTATTATTTAATGTGATTTAATTCCCCCCTTTATAATAGTCACTTTCAGTGCTGTCAGTGCTGTAAAATTCCACGATTTTATGACCTTATAATTCAATCTTTCCTGCATCTCAATGGGTCACACAGTCACCTGAGGCAGAAGGTCATGGGTGTCATGGACAGATGGGGAGGGAGGGTAAATTTAAACTCCCCCCCCGATTTCTCCACTCGTGACCCACCCATACACAAGCAGGTTTTTAAAAAATTCTGCTCTATAAATGGTGGTATCTTTTCCCCAAACCCTACATTAGGAGTGTTTCAATCTTCTGTGAATAACTTGCACTGAGAATGCAAGGCAAGATAAAATAATATTTACAAAGGGTGAGCTTACTTTTACAAACACATGCACATAGGTGTGGGGTTTTACAACATCCACCCCTTTTCAATCAGGCGATAAGTGGGGGATAAAGGAAAAGGAAGAGGGCTCAGGGTATGACCACAAAAAAATTATATGTTCGGGTTTTAGACGTGTCCAGTGTCCAAAATCAGAAATCTGATGGAAGGTTTCTTTTGAGGGAAGGTTGACTGATTGTAGGGTAATCCTATCTTTCCAGAGTGAGAAATCCATGATTGGAGAAAGCAGCTGGAGTGAGTTAGTCTGGAGACACGAGTTCCAAGATTGCCGTTTCGGATGAGGGGTTCTTTTTGCTGCCACCGGCTTGATGGTGGGCAGCGCAGGCAGTTTGCTTGGAGCTACTGTTTCTCTTCAGGGGTCCAACAGCAACTGACCATAAGGTCCAAAGACTGTTCCATTAAAGGAAGTCAGCTGGCCCAAGTCTCGGTGATGTGATACTGGTTTCGGATTGTTAAATGAGGCGTTCTTGTTGAAACCATTATGTTAGGACAGTTAATGCTTGAGCCTATCGCATCATTGTTGGAAATTAGGACTTGAACAAAGAAAGGTACAGCACAGGAACAGGTCCTTCGGCGCTCCAAGCCTGTGCCGATCATGATGCCCGAACTAAACTGAAAATAAACCTTCTACTCTTACTTAGTCTGTTTCCCTCTGAAGAGCAAAGAAAAATACAAAGAACGAAGACAAGTTGTGAAGAGTTGTCTTTGTTCAAAGTTGGCTGAAGCGGACTGCTGGGCGACTGTGTTGGCCTGGCTGGAATGTTTAGGCCACACAAGGAAGGCCATATTCCAGACATTTGAGGCATCAGCCTTTGTTAACCTTCTAGAAGCCATCATGTGACCATTGGAATCATCTTGTCAGCACAGCGATTGTCCATTTTGAAAAGCACAAGAAAAAAGATTTTAAAAAGTCATCCACCTGATGGCTATTTTCCTTCATGCCTCGATTATGACCTGGATTCGAACCTCACTCCAGAGAATTAAGCATAAAATTTAAGTTGAGACTTCCAGCGCATTACCGTGGGAGTGCCACACTGTCAGAGGAGTTGTCATTTCAGTGAGAGATAAATAGAGAACAGGCTGTCCCCGTAATTGGATGGAAAGATCTAGTGGCACTATTTTGAAGAAGAGCAGGGGTATACTCAGCTCCATCAATATTCATCCCTCTGCAAACATCACTAAAAACAATTTATCGTGTCATTATTATATTGCTCTTTGGGCATTCATCCTCTGGGCAAACCGGGTGTAGTATTTTCCACACTGCATTACAGAGAATATGGCACAGAAACAATTTATTTGGCCCATCCAGTGCCAATGTTTATACTGCACTTGAACTTCCTCCCATGCTTTCTCATCTCATTCCATCAGTATAACCTTTCTCTCTCAGTTGCATATCCAGTCTCACCTTAAATATAGTGATACAATCCACCTCACACTGGCACAGTGGTTAGCACTGCTGCTTCACAGCGCCAGGGACCCGGGTTCAATTCTGGCCTCGGGTGACTGTGTGGAATTTGTTCATTTTCCCCGTGTCTGCATGGGTTTCCTCCGGGTGCTCCGGTTTCCTCCCACAGTCTAAAGATGTGTGGGTTAGGTTGATTGGCCACGCTAAATTGCCTCTTGTCAGGGGGATTAGGAACATAAATATGTGGGGTTACGGGGATGAGACCTCAGTGGGATTGTTGCCAGTGCAGGCTCAATGGGTCAAATGGCCTCCTTCTGCATTGTAGATTCTATGGATCTATGAACCTTTTTCTGTGGTAGTAAGTTCCACTTTCTGGGTTAAGAATTTTCTTCTGAATTCCCGATTGGATTTTCTGGTGACTAGCTAATGTTTTGCTCTTTGTCAGAAATGGAAATACTCCCTCTGAGTGACTAAACTTCACAGTTGCTTAATTGGTTGTGAAGTGCCTTGGGGCATCCTGAGGTTCTGGAAGATGTGAGATAAATCTCATTGACGCAGTGAAGATGATGGTGTGTTTCCAATCATGTGGGAATGTCAGAGATCCTTGGGTATCAGCAATCTTAGGCACACTTAGTTGACTCTTAATACAAACAGCGTTGACACCATGCATCCAATGCAAGGTCTTTAATTACTTGCGCACAAGGAGAACCCCTCCCTCCCTCCATCAAAATGGCTGGAGTGGTTCTGAATTTACTCAGCAGCTATAGTCAATTGGAGCAAATCAGGAACAAGACATTTTTCACATCTTTCATTGACATACATATCTGTCAATTAGATCCTGGCTTTTTGCCCTTCCTCATTCGATGAAAAATTGACTTCTGCTAATCCTTCATTTGCATAGTATATTCCCATATCTCACCTTTGGTATTTGTCATGGAAAAAATCTGGTCTTGTTCACCCTCTGGTGAAGGTCAAAAAGCAGAATGTTATGTGGCTGAGACAAGGAAAAGATTAATCCAAAGCAGACAGGCTCCCTTGAAGATCTGCAAATAATAACATTCTTGCAAGCTGTTACAGAGAAGGTATGATTTCTTTTTCCAATATGAGCATTTTAACTTCCACAGGAACAGCAATTCTTAGTTATTTACTTAGATGGAACGAATGACACAGGCACTCTCCTCCTGGAGTGGTCTGTAAGACCATAAAGCACAGGAGCAGAATTAGACCATTTAGTCCTACATTTAAAAACATCTTATAGAAATCATTCTTTCTGGTTGGTGTGGCTCCTACTCTGTCCAAGACCTCAAGAAACTACAAAATGTCATGAACGAAGCCCAGTCCATCACTCAAACCAGCCTCCCATCCATTGACTCCATCTATACTTCCTGCTGCCTCACAAAAGCAGCCAGCATAATCAAGGACCTCGCGCACCCCGGACGTACTCTCTTCCACTTTCTTCCATCAAGAAGAACGCACAAAAGTCTGAGGATATGTGCCAACCGACTCAAGAACAGCTTCTTCCCTGCTGCCATCTGACTTTTGAATAGACATACCTTGCATTAAGTTGATCTTTCTCTACACCCTAGCTATGACTGTAACACTGCTTTCTGCACTCTCTCCTTTCCTTCTTTATCAACGGTATGCTTTGTCTGTGTAGCGTGCAAGAAACAATACTTTTCACTGTATGCTAACACATGTGACAATAATAGATCAAATCAAATCAAATCATTCAGTCACTGGAAGGTCAGACCTCCAAAGCTGACATCCAAGATGTGCTGAGAAACCCTTGGAAGTCCTCACTCACTCACTGACTGCATGGGAATTGACTGGGAATTTTCAACTTCTGTTCAGCAATTGCCCTACAGTTTGAACCCCCCTAAACTCTGACTTAAAATTGGAGATTTTGGATGACTTCCAACTCTTTTAGCAGAACTGATTTCCAGGCAAAGTTAAAAGGATTAATACAGGGCTGTGATTTCTGGCTAACTATACTACTGACCCCTTCATCCTTTGTGGACCCACTGAGTACCTCATCACTGAACTCAAAGCTACAACTCTCATCTCCCTGACCATCCAACTGTTCGACCGCCCTTTCGCCCCTGACTGTCCCCAACCATCTGGCTGCCACCACAACCCCCATACATCCTCGTCCCCAACTACCAACATACACCCCTGACCAGCCGGACCCCACCCAACAGCCATTACCCAGCCTATCCCCTTAAGCACTCACCTTACACACTTAGCTTCTCTCCTAGCTTGTCGAAGTGGCTGAAGTTTCATTGTCTGATCAGGGTCCAGACGGGGATCTTTGGGGCTTTTCTCTTCTTCCAAAGTGAGCTGCTCAAGACTAGAGTTTGTTAGAACCATTCCTGTCTATTCACAGCTGCTACATACATTTTGGGACCTCTGCAAGAGGTTGGAATTTCTGCTCCCTCCGGATCTCTGCTATTCAAGCATTACTTTGTCATTACATCAATATCCTCTAATCCAGATGTTAACCCTGTGATCTACAGCTGGGACATTTAAGCCGACTGGAATACAGCAGCCGGCACAGTTAGAAGTGGACACTCTGTGGTGATTGTCCCTTTAAGGGTAACACAGCACAGGTGAGTCACCTGGCTTTGGAGACCAATTGGGATTGTAAGTGGGTAATCACCCCAGGCGGTGAAGTCCTTTCTTAGGCAGAAGACAGTCGGAAGACATGTAGGGATTGGGGCAGCTGAGGGGCTACCAGCCTCTACAGTTTTACCTTGTCAATAATAACCTTTGTGTTCCACACAAAGTGTGTGAGCGTGCAGCGTTACATTGGCAATGAGGATGAGATGCATCTTGATGACGCAGCATCTGAGCCAAAACCTACTAGTATCCGGTTTTAGTCAAAGCCTGAAGAAAAAGATACTCACCCGAACGCCAGTCTTTGGGTGAATAGGCCTGTAATAAGTCCTCAGAGGTGGAAGTCCCTTCACCAAAATTTATTTATTTACAAGATCCAACAACACTATACAGAGTGCTTTCCGTATGCAGTCTCCATCCGGAGTGCCAGAGGAACTGACACTGCTGTTTAAGTACATAGCATGGGGCTCCCTGATTGCACCATCAATTTGACAGTTCATATTCAAGCAGGCCAACCTCAATTGCCTGATTAATGAACCATTACAAGACCCATCTCAGATGTTGGGATGATGTCAGATCCCAAATGGCAAAAGGGGATCGAGCCTGGATTGGACGGTACAGTCAGAGTTCAGAAATATACAGAGAAAGAAATGAAAAAAAAAGATAATCCTCAGAAGCAAGAGTTGTGATTTTGTGTTTAAGGAACATTGGAAGTTAAGTTAAAAAAAAACAGAGTTGCAGCAAAGTTTTTAAAAAAGGTAAGAGAGCACAGAGTGCTTTTAGTGGAAAAGAAGGACGAGAGGGGATCTTATTGAAACTTACGGGAGACTGCGAGGCTTGGATAGAGTGGACGTGGAGAGGATGTTTCCACTACTAGGAAAAGCTAGAACCAGAGGGCACAACTTCAGGCTAAAGGGACGATCGTTTAAAACAGAGATGAGAAGGATTTTTTTCAGCTAGAGAGTGGTGAATCTGTGGAACTCTTTGCCACAGAAGGCTGTGGAGGCCAGGTCATTGAGTGTCTTTAAAACAGCGGTAGATAGGTTCTTGATTAATAAGGGGATCAGGGGTTATGGGGAATAGGAAGGAGAATGGGGATGAGAAAAATATCAATCATGATTGAATGGCGGAGCAGATTCGATGGGCCGAGTGGCCTAATTCTGCACCTATGTCTTATGGTCTTATGGTCTAAATAAGCATGGGAAAATTAAGAGGTTGAGATTACCGGGCTCTGCATCCAATCAGGGCCTGGTCCAGGTAGTGGTCCCTGCACTGCAGACAGCGAGTGTCCAAAGTTTCAGGGACAAGAGAAATAAAGTTTAAAAATTAAAAAAAACATGGCCCTGAATGGAACATTCTGGATCTCCCGTTGAAATCGACAAATGAAACTGGCACACGGGGGAGAGGAGAGAGAACGGATTCCCCGTGCAGGCAAAGGAAAGAAAAAGCTGCCAAGATCGCCGGAAGGGTTTCCTATCAGGAGGAGTGAAGTTTAAAAGTTTTTTAAATGTTCAAAAAGGAGCAAACAGATTTCCCACCCAAACTTCAAAAGTGCGGGAAAAGCACAGAAAAGGAACTGGAAGCTGCTGACAGCTTCACAAAAAGTTCACAGTCTTAAAGAGGCAATGCATTTAATGTGGCAATGCTTCGAAAGAAGCAACGACAAGAGGAAACCAATGGCAATGGACATATAGAACCATAGAACCATAGAAAATTACAGCTCAGAAACAGGCCTTTTGGCCCTTCTTGTCTGTGCCGAACCATTTTATGCCTAGTCCCACTGACCTGCACTTGGACCATATCCCTCCACACCCCTCTCATCCATGAACCCGTCCAAGTTTTTCTTAAATGTTAAAAGTGACCCCGCATTTACCACTCTATCCGGCAGCTCATTCCACACTCCCACCACTCTCTGTGTGAAGAAGCCCCCCCCTAATATTCCCTTTAAACTTTTCTCCTTTCACCCTTAACCCATGTCCTCTGGTTTTTTTCTCCCCTAGCCGCAGCGGAAAAAGCCTGCTTGCATTCACTCTATCTATACCCATCAAAATCTTATACACCTCTATCAAATCTCCCCTCAATCTTCTACGCTCCAGGGAATAAAGTCCCAACCTATTCAATCTCTCTCTGTAACTCAGCTTCTCAAGTCCCGGCAACATCCCTGTGAACCTTCTCTGCACTCTTTCAATCCTATTTACATCCTTCCTGTAACTAGGTGACCAAAACTGTACACAATACTCCAAATTCGGCCTCACCATAACACTCCAACTTTTATACTCGATACTCCGATTTATAAAGGCCAATGTACCAAAGGCAGTCTTTACAACCCTATCTACCTGTGACGTCACTTTTAGGGAATTCTGTACCTGTATTCCCAGATCCCTCTGTTCAACTGCACTCTTCAGAGTCCTACCATTTACCCTGTACGTTCTTCTTTGGTTTGTCCTTCCAAAGTGCAATATCTCACACTTGTCTGCGTTAAATTCCATTTGCCATTTTTCAGCCCATTTTTCTAGTTGGTCCAAATCCCTCTGCAAGCTTTGAAAACCTTCCTCACTGTCCACTACACCTCCAATCTTTGTATCATCAGCAAACTTGCTGATCCAATTTACCACATTATCATCCAGATCCTCCACAACCACTCTCTGGCTTCTTCCTTTGAGCCAGTGTCTTATCCAATTTACTACCTCCCCATGTATACCTAGCGACTGAACCTTCCTAACTAACCTCCCATGAGGGACCTTGCCAAAGGCCTTGCTGAAATCCAGGTAGACAACATCCACCGCCTTCCCTTCATCCACTTTCCTGGTAACCTCCTCGAAAAACTCTAATAGATTGGTCAAACATGACCTACCACGCACAAAGCCATGTTGACTCTCCCTAATAAGTCCCTGTCTATCCAAATATTTGTAGATCCTATCCCTTATCACACCTTCCAATAACTTGCCCACCACCGACGTCAAACTTACTGGCCGATAATTTCCCGGATTTCTTTTGGAACCTTTTTTAAACAACGGAACAACATGAGCCACCCTGCAATCATCCGGCACCTCCCCCGTGAATACTGACATTTTAAATATGTCTGCCAGGGCCCCTGCAAGTTCAACACTAGCTTCCCTCAAGGTCCGTGGGAATACCCTGTCCGGTCCTGGGGATTTATCCACTCTGATTTGCCTCAAGACAGCGAGCACCTCCTCCCCTTTAATCTGTAAAGGTTCCATGGCCTCCCTACCAGTTTGCCCTATTTCCGTAGACTCCATGCCCGTTTCCTCAGTAAATACGGATGCAAAAAAACCATTTAGTATCTCCCCCATCTCTTTTGGTTCCATACACAGTGTACCACTCTGGTCTTCAAGAGGACCAATTTTATCCCTCACTATCCTTTTGCTCCTAACATACCTATAGAAGCTCTTTGGATTTTCCTTCACTCTGTCTGCCCAAGCAACCTCATGTTTTCTTTTAGCCCTCCTGATTTCCCTCTTAAGTAGCTTCTTGCACTTTTTATACTCCTCGAGCATCTGATCTGTTCCTTGCGCCCTGCACATTTCATACAACTCTCTCTTCCTCTTAATCAGTGTTACAATCTCCCTCGAGAACCAAGGTTCCTTATTCCTATTTACTTTGCCTTTAATCCTGACAGGAACATACAAACTCTGCACTCTCAAAATTTCTCCTTTGAAGGCCTCCCACTTTCCATTTACATCCTTACCAGAGAACAGCCTGTGCCAATCCACACTTCCCAGATCCCTTCTCATTTCATCAAATTTGGCCTTTTTCCAGTTCAGAACTTCAACCCGAGGACCAGATCTATCCTTATCCACGATCAGGTTGAACCTAGTGGCATTATGATCACTGGATCCAAAGTGTTCCCTCACACTCACATCCATCACCTGCCCTAACTCATTTCCCAATAGGAGATCCAATATCGCATCCTCTCGAGTTGGCACCTCTATATACTGATGTAGAAAATTCTCCTGAACACATTTTACAAACTCTACCCCGTCTAAACCTTTAAATCTATAAAGTGGATAAGACCCCAGATAGAGAGCAACTATCAAAAATGTTCCATCGGCACTGAAAATGTCAGGGAAAAGGCAATGGAAGATTCTTTTCATTCATGGGATGGGGCATCGCTGGCTGACCAGCATTTATTAACCATCCCTAGTTGCCCTTCAGAGGAGGCAGTAGAAACCACAGAAGGAGGGCACCGAAAGACCCCAGAGGAGGGCACTGAAAGACAGCACAGTGGCAGTATGGTTAGCACTGCTGCCTCACAAGCCAACACTCTCAGCTCTGGGTTCGATTCCCGGCTTGGGTGACTGTCTGTGTGGAGTTTGCACATCCTCTCCGTGTCTGCTCCGGTTTCCTCCCACAGTCCAAAGATGTGCAGGTTAAGTTGATTGGCCATGTTAAATTGACCCTTAGTGTCCCGGGATGTATCGGTTAGAGGGATTAATGGGGTAAATGCGTGGGGTTGTGGGGATAGGGCCTGGGGTGGAATTGTTGTTGGTGCAGACTCGATGGGCTGAATAGCATCCTTCTATCTGTAAGGTGTCTATGATTCTATGAAAGACCTTGGAAGGAGGGCATTAAAAAATACCAGAAGGAGGTCACTGAAAGACAATAAATGACCAAATGAAGGACAACAAGACAATGGTAGAACGGAAACAAGATAACACTGTCGGAGAAAGATGTGAAGTTATACGAACTAAGCAATAGCATGATGGGAAAATTGGTCAGCTATTTGGTACAATATAAGCAAGACTGACTCCGCATAACTTTAAGACTGTATGAGTAAATAAAACAAGATAAGGTCGGGGATGAAGGAGTCACCGACCTTTTTCTGTTACATCAAAGGACAAGATAAGGGTATGAATGATGAGACAAAGAGTTCTAGGAGGTCAGCAAGTTATGACATGATTAATGACATTGCTTATGATTCTATGACTAATCAAATTCCTGAATATGCTCTGGTCATGCAAACTGATAATGATTATGTATAAATACTGAACTGATTCTTTGTGTAATTGCGGACTTGAGGAGGAATTAGCAAATTGTACCAACTGCTCTCTGAACTCAAGTTTTCAGCCAAAACTGCATGCAATCTTTCGTAAATAAAGGTTAATTATTTTGTCGGAACGAACTTTGTTGAGTTTTTCTATCACAGTCAAGAAGCAGGAAAGTTTCCACTTCAACAAAGACCCAACCAACAGTGAGGCCGAAAGGGTTTGGCTGAAGTTAAGACAAGTAGAAATGAAGTTTCCATTTGTGAAATGTATTTGTACATGATGGATTCCCCATAGAAGAAATGCAGAAATTAAAGACTTCAAAATAATCCAGGAACTATTGAACATGAAGAGGAATCAGCAAAACAAAATTAAAACCTTTAGAGGGGACATTTAAACAACAAGGTGAAATGACAGACAGCAAACCTGAAAAAAGTTGCAAAAGTTGACAAAATGAAGTTAAGAAGAAGTAGAAATTGATGAAAAAATGGAGAATAAGTTGAATTCCATTAAAAGAACAATCGAAAATAAGAACAAGTTCAGTAAAGTATTGAATCAGGAGAATAAGAGCTTGAAGAAAGGAAGCTTGACAAGGAGAAATTAACTGAAGAGGTAAAAACATTGAAATTGACAGTAGAATCAGCAACTTAGACAGAAAAAGAAACTAAGATTACATGCCTGAACAAGATTGCTGACATGGTCACATGAATGGAAAAACACAAGCACCAATATGATAAAATAGTCGATGAAAAAGAGGCTGAATTGAAATGCTGGAAAGCGAACAAACTTTATCACAAGTCCCCAAGTACCAGAAGCAGAGAAGCACAACCATGGCTTTGTTATATTGTGATGATTTGTGCCCACATATATAATATAAGGTGCTCAGTAGAGCAAGGGTCAACATGGGACTAGAGAGTGATACCACCCACAGAGTGGTGTATGTAGTCACGTGATCAGACAACAGCCCAGGACAGATCTCGGTAAGAGCAAGTCTAAATGCAAGAGCTCCATGCAAGGCCATATTTGCAACTGTCCATTGTTAAAGATTACCAATTAAAGTGTTTATGTTTGGACACACAAGCCTCATGATCACATCAATGAGTCATCACCATGGCAACAATAAAGAGTCTATATTAGGTACATGGTGCCATAATATGAAACTTTGACAGTGATTCAAGTTAGATGCCTGCAATTATTGCCTCTCTGCCTTTGGTAGCCAAACCAGGAAGGCAGAGTATTGTCAGAATAATGAGAGATGGGATTGTGCAACGAGACCTAAGTGTCCTCATACACCAGTTGCTGAAGGTTAGCATGCAGGTGCAGCAGGCAATAAAGAAGACAAATGATATATTGGCCTTCATAGCGAGAGGATTCCAGTACAGGAACAAGGATGTCTTGCTACAAAGATACAGGGCCATGGTGAGGCCACATGTGGAATATTTGTGAGCAGTTTTGGTCTCCATTTCTGAGGAAGGATGGTCTTGCTATAGAGGGAGTGCAGCGAAGATTTACTAGACTGATTCCTGGGAGAGCGGGACTGACATATGAGGAGCGATTGAGTCAATTATGATTATATTCACTGGAGGTTAGAAGTATGAGTAAGGATCTCATAGAAACTTATAAAATTCGAACGGGACTCGATAGGGGAGATGCAGGAAGGATGTTCCCAATGGTGGCAATGTCCAGAACCAACGGTCATAGATTAAGGATAAGAGGTAGTCATTTTAGACTGAGATGAGGAGAAATTTCTTCACCCAGAGAGTGGTGAGCCTCTCGATTCGTGACCACAGAGAGCAGTTGAGGCCAAAACATTGCATGTTTTCATGAGGGAGTTAGATATCGCTCTTGGGGCAAAGGGTATCATGGGATATGGGGGAAGGCAACTGAGTTGTATGATCAGCCATGGTCTTACTGAATATTGGAGCAGGCTCAAAGGGCCAAATGTCCTACTTTTCTCCTATTTCTATGTTTCTATGTGACTAGACCGCTGTTGTACCTAGTAGACATGGGGCGGGGGGGCGGTGGTGGGGGGATGGATCGTTCGTAAATATGTGAATCACTGGAGGAGCAGGGAGACAGTCTAGCAGTCAGTGTTGCCATCAAGAAATGTTTTTGAATTTGCAAGCACCAAAGTACCTGATTGCCCTGTTATGGAAATAACTGATGTTTCCATGGAAGCAAGTAGGGATGAACGGCCTGTGCCAGAAGAGGTACCCGTTATTTACAGTTCCGATTAATGTTGATCCTGTGGAAGAATCTCAGGCGACAGAATTACACCATTCTACAAGAAACAGAAAAACCCCTCGAAGACCTGATTTACAACTGTCCAACTCATGTGTAGGATGTGCAGTTAAAGTTTAGGACAGAGTCATTTCGTTATCGAAGATTGTATAAAGGAGGTAAAGGGGGAGGGATGTGGTGATTGTCCCTTTATAGGTGAAACAGCAGAAGAGGGTCCATGGTCTGGGGGAACCGACTCGAGTCCTGTCTTTGACAGAAGACAGTTTGAAGACATATAGAGACTGGGGCATCCTGTGAACTGTCTGTGAATCTGCATCATTGAATTTGCCCCGCCACTCCGAGACTACACTGAAGGACTCCAGGGGTACCTGCATCCCACATTTCTCAGCAGGCTGAGATAGAAGCCCAGCCAATAAATTTGGAGCTCTTGGGCAGGATAAGCAAACCGTGATTGAGTAGTGATTGCCACTTATCATAGATTCCTAGAATCCTACAGTGCAGAGGGAGGCCACTCAGCCCATTGAGTCCACACCGACCACAATCCCACCCAGGCCTTATCACCACAACCCCATACATTTACCCTCGCTAGTTCCCCTGACACCAAGGGGCAATTTAGCATGGCCAATCCACCTAACCTACGCATCTTTGGACTGTAGGAGGAAACCGGAGCACCCGGAGGAAACCCATGCAGACATGGGGAGAACATGCAAACTCCACACAGACAGTGACCCAAGCCGGGAATCAAACCCGGGTCCCTGTTGCAGTGAGGCAGCAGTACTAACCACTGTGTCACTGTGCTTCATGGTAGATTTGATCTATAACTTTTAAATTTAGAAATTGTTAATCATGAGAATGGATTTTTCCTTCCTCACCTAGTTTCTGCTAAAGATCCTCAATTTCCATTTTGCCTTTCTCTCTCCACTCAAATAACAGGTCAAAGAATTAAAGAGTATTCAATAAAAAGACAGAGGGCCTGATTTTACCATTGTGTTACACCCGTTTTCAGGCGCGAAAACATGATAAAGTCGGGTGTGAGGCCATTAACGCGATCCATGCCCGCGTCCGCGCAGATTGCCACTTTACCGAAACCCGGGAATGGCGGCGATCCGCTTCACGCCCAAAACGGGTGCAACGGCGATTTAAATGCATTTGCATGTATTTAAATTGAATTAATGAACTGCCCGCACAACTTTATCAGCATTTCCCCCTTTACCACCACGTTTGCCAATCCGGAACCGCGCCATAACAGACCTGCTTAATAGAAGCCTGAATCGGACGCTTCAGCTGCTGAAGAGTGCGTTCAGTGTTTCCAACGGCTCTCTGACTCAGATCAGTGGTGGGAGGGAGGCGGGTCAGATCATTCTCTGGTGGTGGGGGGGACGGCTGATCGTTGTCTGGTGGGGAGAGGGGAGGAGGCAGGTCAGATGTTCCTCTCGGGGGTTGGGGGGTGAGGCCAGACCATTCTCTGGGGGGGGGGGGGGATGAGTGAGGCCAGATCGTTGTCTGGGGAGAGCGGGGCTGGGGCGGTGAGTGAGGCCAGATCGTTGTCTGGCAGGGGAGTTGAGTGAGGCCAGGCCATTTTCTGGGAGGGGGTTGGTAGGGGGAGGAGAGAGGCCAGATCATTCTCTGAGGGGGGGGGAGGAGGGAGGCAGGTCAGATGTATCTGTGGTGGAGGGGGGGAGAGGCCCGATTGCTCATTGGTGGGGGGGCAGGGCAGATGGATCTCTGGTGGGGGGCCGGGGCCGGGGTGGGCCGGGGGGTCCGCTGCCACTCTGCGAGCGATTGGTGGGGGGAGGGGAGAGGGGCAGGGGTGGCGATCGGTCTGGGTAGCCGGGGGGGCGGGGGGGGGGTGTTGATAAGGGAGAAAGGGAGATAGCGATGTCTGTGGGTAGTGGGGGGGGGTGGATAAGGGGGACAGTGATGTCTGTGGGGGCCATCGCTCCCGCTTTCTGCGGCCCGTGAGCGATCTGACACGGGCGCGCTTTTCCAATTTCATTTCTAACTGCGCATGCGCAATTCAGAGCTCTGGCCGTTTCGGGTGCGCTAAGCCCCGCCCACAGCGCGAATGGGACTGGCGATTTTTTTTTTCAGGCTGAGTGCGTATGGGGGCACCTGAAAGCAGATTTTTCAGTCGGATCTGCATGATGCTCAGATTCAGCACTTAGAATGAAAATGGTAAAATTGGCCCCAGAGTACAGGAATAAGATAGAGAATCTGGTGAACTGAAAGGAGAATATGCCCCTGTCCACATCAACAGGGACGAAGTAGAACGGGTCAAGAGCTTCCAAGTTTTTAGGTGTCCAGATCACCAACAACCTGTTCAGGTCCCCCCATGCTGACACTATAGTTAAGAAAGCCACCAGCGCCTCTACTTTCTCAAAAGACGAATGAAATTTGGCATGTCAGCTACGACTCTCACCAACTTTTACAGATGGACCATAGAAAGCATTCTTTCTGGTTGTATCACAGCTTGGTATGCCTACTGCTCTACTCAAGACCATAAGGGACTACAAAAGGTCGTGAATGTAGCCCAATCCATCAGCCTCCCATCCATTGACTCTGTCTACACTTCCCGCGGCCTCAGCAAAGCAGCCAGCATAATTAAGGACCCCACGCACCCAGACATTCTCTCTTCCACCTTCTTCCGTCGGGAAAACAATACAAAAGTCTGAGGTCACGTACCAACCGACTCAAGAACAGCTTCTTTCTTGCTGCTGTCAGACTTAAGTTGATCTTTCTCTTCACCCTCGCTATGACTGTAACACTGCATTTTGCACTCTCTCGTTTCCTTCTCTATGAATGGTATGCTTTGTCTGTATAGCATGCAAGAAACAATACTTTTCGCTGTAAGTTAATACATGTGACAATAATAAATCAAATCAAATCAAATCAAATCCACTGAAGTATGTGAAGCTTTCGCTGGTTAAAACCAATGCAACAATTTTTTAAAATCCAATTGACCATAATCATTCTATTTGTATATGAATATCCTAAACTCTGGAAAATGTGTTCCCACCATGGTAAATTGAGAATAAGATCCAAAGCATCTGGTTTATTCTGGGATGGAACCAAGATGAAATATAGTTGGATTGTTATAAACACATGACTGTCCTTCATAGAAAGGGAAACTGCAAGTTTTTCTTCATGTGATTGAAGAAAGGTAAGTTTATATACAGTCTTGCTTAAACCAAAGGTAAAGCAAAGTACTGCAGATGCATGAAATCCTCAGCAGATAAGGCAGTATTGGTGGAGAAAGAAACATTCTTTCAACATTCAAAGAAACAAGTGATCAGTAAGTTTGCGGACGACACAAAACTGGCAGGACTTGCAGATAGAGAGGAACATTGTCAGAGGCTACAGAAGGATATAGATAGGCTGGAAATTTGGGCAAAGAAATGGCAGATGGAGTTCAATCCTGATAAATGCGAAGTGATGCATTTTGGTGGGAATAATGTAGGGAGGAGCTACACGATAAATGGAAGAACCATAAAGGGTGTAGAGACGCAGAGGGACCTGGGTGTGCAAGTCCACAGATCCTTGAAGGTGACGTCACAGGTGGAGAAGGTGGTGAAGAAGGCATATGGCATGCTTGCCTTTATAGGACGGGGCATAGAGTATAAAAGTTGGGGTCTGATGTTGCAGATGTATAGAACGTTGGTTCTGCCGCATTTGGAATACTGCGTCCAGTTCTGGTCGCCACACTACCAGAAGGACGTGGAGGCTTTGGAGAGAGTACAGAGGAGGTTTACCAGGATGTTGCCTGGTATGGAGGGGCTTGGTTATGAGGAGAGATTGGGGAAACTGGGGTTGTTCTCCTTGGAAAGACGGAGGATGAGGGGAGACTTAATAGAGGTGTATAAAATTATGAAAGGCATAGATAGGGTGAACGGTGGGAAGCTTTTCCCCGGGTCGGTGGTGACGTTCACGAGGGGTCATAGGTTCAAGGTGAAGGGGGGGAGGTTTAACACAGATATCAGAAGGACATATTTTACACAGAGGGTCGTGGGGGCCTGGAATATGTTGCCGGGCAAGGTGGTGGAGGCGGACACACTGGGAACGTTTAAGACTTATCTAGACAGCTCTATGAACGGAGTGGGAATGGAGGGATACAAAAGAGTGGTCTAGTTTGGACCAGGGAGCGGCGCGGGCTAATTGTTCTTTGTTTCTCGTTTCAAGGCTTCATTCTATGATCATCTTGCTGGTGCCAGTACAGAGCGAGACTGCGGATAGTTGGGAACCTGTCTCGGGGGCAGGGAATTCAGATGGTGTTCGTAAAGCAGAAGTGGAAATGAATAGGGTTGGGAAGCATTTTCTGATCAGGGCCAGTGTGATCTCCTGGACTCGTTTCGATCGCTTCAGGGGGTCGGAGAGGAATTTCCCAGATTTTCTTTTCCCCATATTGGCCCTGGGGTTTTCACTCTGGGTTTTCGCCTCTCCCTGGAGATCACATGGTCTGGAATGGGGTGGTGGGGGTGAGTTAATAGGTTGTGATGAACAAAGCATCATAGCTGTGAGGGACAGCTCGGTGGATAGGATATTAGGATGTAGATAGGCTGGAAAATTGGGCGGGGATCCTGGTTTCAGGATTCAATCCTGGACCGGGGAGCGGCGCGGGCTTGGAGGGCCGAAGGGCCTGTTCCTGTGCTGTATTGTTCTTTGTTCTTTGTTCTTATTCAGGTCACATGATGAAGAGTCACAACATTAATTGGGGAGATGACGGCCTAGTGGTATTATCGCTCGACTATTAATCCAGAAACTCAACTAATGTTCTGGCCACCTGTGTTCGAATCCTGCCATAGCAGATGGTGGAATTTGGATTCAATAAAAAATCCATGAAATCATTGTCAATTGTTGGGGGAAAAAAAAAATTGGTTCATTCATGTCCTTTAGGGAAGGAAATCTGCCATCCTTACCTGGTTTGGCTTACGTGTGACTCCAGAGCCACAGCAATGTGGTTGACTCTCAACTACCATTGGGCAACTAGAGATGGGCAATAAATGCTGGCCTGCCAATGATGCCCATGTCCCACGAATGTATTAAAAAAGTATTTTTTTATTCATTGGATCTGAGCATCATTGTCCATCACTATTTGCCCTTGAACTGAATGGATTGCTTGGCCATTTCATAGGGCATTTAAAAGTTAACCATATTTGTGGCTCTGGAGTCACAAGTAGGCCAGACCTGGTAAGGATTACAGATTTCCTTCCCGAATGGATATTAGTAAACCAGATGGGTTTTTCTGACAATCAACATTGGTTTCATGAACATCATTAGGTATTTTTTTCTTAAATTCCAACTTTTATTGGATTCATCGGCTCCAGTGGGATTTGAATCTGGGTCCCCACATTACTATGACAATATCACTATGCCACTGCACTCCCCTCTTCACTCCCTTGGTAGATGCTGTCTAACTGGCTGAATATTTCTAGTATTTTCCAGTATTTTCCACTTTTATTGTAGGCATGTTCTTAATTGTTTCACACTCAATTCAGTACTTCCAAGGAACTTAGTCAATCTAATGTGCTTGACTCCAAAGCCACTCAGCTCAAGGAGACTAAGGACGGGCGACAAGCCATGTGACTCATAGGGCGGGATTTTCCAGGCTTACTTGCCCCAAAACTGGAAAATCCGAGGTCAAGAGGTTGTTCCATGGTCCGTCCCTCGCCTGCTCCAATTCCCATGGAGGGCAGACCGGGAAAATTCGCCCCATAGTCTGCAAAAAAAAACCTCCTTTCTCCCAGGTGCAAAACTAAGATGCAAATTTGGACAACAAACACAAAAGGTCACGGAATTTCAGAAAAAATGTCCAATGTAAAATGAGTTTCTGCAAATCTTTTGTGTTGGAGCATCACGATGGATTGTGGCATTGCCACAAACTGTCCACGGACCCAAAATGAATAAAATTTATGGCACTAATTGGCAAACATCTGAGAAAAAGTTTAACATTTAAATGGATTCTTTTTGGTCCAATTACACTAATAGGCATTTAATTGAAAGTTTGTGTAAATTTTATTTTTTCTTTATTCAGAAAGTGACTACTGTATGCTGATGTAAAATCAGGTGGTGGATTAACACTCTGATTAAAGATGCATATTTTTGTAATAAACCCATTTTGAGCTGTATTCATCAATAAGTACAAAGTTACCACTCGTACATATATCAACAGATATTTTTAAGGTGATTTTTTAAATGAAACTTGTCTGAAAGAGCATCTTAGGGTCCACTCCCGCCCTATCCTTGTAACCCCGCACATTTACCATGGCTGATCCACCTAACCTGCACATCTTTAGAGCGTAGGAGGAAACTTGAGCACCCAGAGGAAACCCACGCAGACACAGGGAGAATGTGCAAACTCCACACAGACAGAGACCCAAGAATTGAACCCAGGTCCCAAGCACTCAATAAGCCTGAGAAGAAATATGGGGAAAATACAGTCCTCCAAACACAGCACAAGCATGGTTGCAATGTATACCTGGATCATCATGGTGACCAAAGCAGAAACTGTGACCGCAAGGGATAAAGTGCCAAAAATGGCCAGATACAGATTTCCTCATTCCAAATAGAATTGGAATGTGCTTAACTGACCCACACATATCCAAATGGGCTTATTATCAATATATTTACTAATGAATGCTGATTCATCCTTAGCTTTGTTGAGTTAAAATGCATGGATGTCTATGAGCTCCTTAAACATCTGGTCTTGTTTAATCACTTGAAATTAAATCGGACATTATACATTTTGTGATCACGTCAAAACAGTTGGTGCACAAAGGTTTTCTGAACTTGAAGCATACTGTCATGATTTTCTGTGAATATGGAAAACAATGTTGTTGTTTTTCTGGCATAGAAAATTCTTGGAAATTACAGGGAGAGGGACTTATGCAGTTATGTAATACATGTCAAAATTTCCTATGATTTTGACTGCTCCACAGAGACCCTCTGGGAAGTTTCAGTCTCACTACAGTCCCACTCTCCCGCAGTTACATTTTATGGTGAGATCAAGTTTCATCTCATGTGGGACTTTGTTAGAGGTGCAATATTACTGGAACATTCCATGGAGTTGCTTCCACTAACTACCTTAATAGTGCTAGCAGTAAATCCTATTTCCATTGGTGAATGGGATTCCCATCACTCTTCAGAAAAGCCAACAACTTATATTTATATAATGCATTTTATGTAATGAACTGTCCCAAGATGGTGCACAGAAATGTTAGTAAGCAAAACGTAAAAAGATATGAGATCAGAGACTAAAAGATTGGTTCAAAAGGTAGATTTTAAGGAATGTCGAACAGGAGAAAAGCGAGGTAAAGGGAATTCCAGATCTCTTTATTCTGCGCACCTTTTGGTACTTACATTCCAACCAAAAAAGCCAATTGAAATCACATCCAATTCATGGTGCCCACGTGAAGGACAATCAAGATCCACGCTGACAGGATTAGGCCTTGCACCCATATTTTGGGTTTTGATCTAACACTTCAACTGAGCCAAAACGTCGAGATGGCTTTTAAAAAACGCATCAAGGAAAGCCTCGGTTGAACCTCATTGGCTACCCTGACCCTTTACTCTAAAGTTTAAAGTTTATTTATCATTGTCATTCCACCTTTCCAGAATCCAGGGAATTTTGGAATATCATATTTAAGCATCCACTATCTCTGCTGTCACCTCTTTTAACACCCTAGGGTGTAGGCCATCAGGTCCTGGGAACTTATCTACTTTTAAACCCTTCAGTTAACTGAGTACCTTCTCCCTGGTTATAGTAATTTCGATGTGGAGATGCCGGCGTTGGACTGGGGTGAACACGGTAGAAGTCTCACAACACCAGGTTAAAGTCCAACAGGTTTATTTGGTAGCAAATACCATAAGCTTTCGGAGCACTGCTCCTTCCAACACAAACAGGGCACACAGAGACACAAACTCAAATTACAAAATAATTTACAAAATAATTTATTTTGTAAATTGAGTTTGTGTCTCTGTGTGCCCTGTTAGTGTTGGAAGGAGCAGCGCTCCGAAAGCTTATGGTATTTCCTACCAAATAAACCTGTTGGACTTTAACCTGGTGTTGTGAGACTTCTTACCGTATAGTAATTTCACCAAGTTGCACTGTATTAACTGTAGTTTTTGGGACAGAATTTTTATCTTCTAGTGTGAAGACAGAGATAAGGTATTGGTTTGGTGCCTCTGCCATCTCCATGTTTCCCATTATTACCCCACCATTTCCATCCTCTAAAGGGCCAACATCTACTTTCACTATTCTCTTCCTCTTTATATATTATAGAAACTTCTGGTATCAGTGTTTATGTTTTCAGCCAGCTTCCTTTCATAGTCCAACATGGTGGCAGTGGTTGGCATTGCTGTCTCACAGCGCCCAGAGACCCGGGTTCGATTCCCAGCTTGGGGTCACTGTCTGTGTGGAGTCTGCATATTCCCCCCGTATCTGCGTGGGTTTCCTCCGTGTGCTCCGGTTTCCTCCCACAGTTCGAAAGACGTGCTGGTTAGGGGCATTGGCCGTGCTAAATTCTCCCTCAGTTACCCGAACAGGCGCCGGAGTGTGGCGACTAGGGGATTTCCACAGTAAGTTCATTGCAGTGTTAATGTCAGCCTACTTGTGACACTAATAAATAAACGTCTACTTTAATCCATTTTAGCATTTTTGATATTGTATTTAGTCACCTTTTTGATGGCATTTGAAGTTCTCAATTCTCCACGCTGCCACTAACATTTGCATTATTATATTCCCTTGTTTTTGTCCTTATGTAATCTTTGATTTTGTTATTAAGCCATGGATGATTTTTCACCCTTTTGAAATTCCTCTTCCTCTCAGGAATGTATCTCAGTTGAGATGTCTTTAATCTCTCCCTCAACAACTGCCACTGTTCTTCTGTTGTCCTCCCTGTTAATACTCTTGCCCAGTCCCCTTGGTGCTACTGTCCTGGCTACTAGCGTCATCATCCTCTGATATTCTGTCCTCCCCAACAGCATCTAAAACCATTTATCTGTTTGAGAGCCTGACTGCCTACCATTTGTGACTGTCACCCATCTATCTTTCTCAACCTTGGGTACGGTCACCTCCTTGAAACTTCTTTCTATGACGCTCTCCGCCATATGCATGCTCCTAGGTGCATCACCTTTGACTCTGAAGTGAGAGGACAGACAGGAATTTGGGTTTTTATAGCAAAGGGAGAGATGTAGGAATTGTGATGGGATGTGTTAACAATTTGTAAGTCAGTGTTGTTGATCCAAAGTAAAGAAGGGACCAGGCTTGGGTTAAGTGCCAAAAGGTTAAATGTCTTTGGAACCATCCTAATGTGACCATCAGGAAAGGTTGTGGAAGTTGACTGGAGAAGAGCTTCTGTCTGGACAATGTTGAACTGGAAAAAATGTAAATTTATCAGCAGGAGGGGTAAGTATGTGAACATTGAGATTGTATGCAGTAACACATTAGTGACGAGAAGGGGGCAAAAGATGAAGACATGAATTTATCCAAAGAACCAGCTCGTCAAATCACAAAGGATCTCCACTATTGACATTAGTTCCTTCTGAGAAGGTATTTTTAAAGACATCTGTCAGATATTATATTTGGATCTGGAATCACTCTCGTTAATAGCTTTACTCATAAATCTTTGTGCAGTTAAAAATGTTACCCTGCAGACCTTTAGGCACCAGGCAGCGTGTACAGGGAATAAAGCACAACTATATCCAGGTGGCGACAGAAACAAATATTAGTTCCTTGGTAGACACCACAAACTCCATTCTGTTGCCATAGTACCATTACAGTACAGAGGAAGGCCATTCAGCCCATCGACTCTGTCCCGACTCTCCGAAAGAGCATTTTACCCAGGACCACCTCCCCTCCACCCTATCCCCATAACCCTGCACATTTACCATGACTAATCCACCTAACCAACACGTTTTTGGACACTAAGAGGCAATTTAGCATGACCAATCAACCCAACCTGCACATCTTTGGAGTGTGGGAGGAAACTGGAGCACCTGGAGGAAACCCACGCAGACACAGGGAGAATGTGCAAACGCCACACAGACAGTGACCCGAGGCCAGAAACGAACCCGGGTCCCTGGTGCTGTGAGGAGGCAGCAGTGCCTCCATCCCTTTCCCTCTCAACTGTCTGAGGCTGAAACAGAAGGCAGGATTTTATGACTTCATTGGTCCTGAAACCATAAAATCCTGCCCGAGGTCGATGGACCTTTCCGCGGTCTGCCCCAGCGGTAAAATTCAGGCCATGATGTTTGCAAATTTGTACATTTGGTGTCACATTTGACCTGAGATTAAGTTCTGAACTTCTAATGACACACTCATACCAGAAGCCACCCGTTTCCATATTTCTAGCATTGTGTCCAGTGCCTCAACTCATCTGCTGCTGAAGCCCTCACTCACGCCTCTGTTGCATCGGGACTTGGCTATTCAAATGCTACTATCACTGCCCTTCTATTGTCCACCCACTATAAATTTAAACTGATCTGAAACACTGCTGCCCATCGCTTGACTCACACAAAGTCCTGCTTACACCTCACCCCCACGCTGCTGAGCTACATTGACTCACATTTTTAAGCAACACATTGACTTTATTTATTTATTTTTTATCCTCATTACCAAATCCCTCCATGGTATTTTCCCTGCTTTGCTTGGTAACCTCTGCCAACATTACAAAGCCCCGAGCTATCTGTTTGATGCCATAGAGATGACACACCAGTTTCTATGTGTGAACAGGAGTTTTATTTACAGTGCGTTTACAATGTCTGCAGCAGCCACAAGCTTCGAGTTTCTTACTCTCGGTTTAATTTCTCTTTTTCTAACCCACTCACATAGGTTTGGTCAACAGCACACAGTGAACAGATAAGTGGGCCAAAGGGCCTCTTCTGCACTGTATGACTTAAATAATCGAACACCAATCGACTGAATAATTAAATACTACAATCTGCATTCCTAAATTGTGGCTTCTTGCACATCCCCAATTTTAATGACTTTACCATTGATGAAGGTTCCTTCAGCTGTCTGGGACCTAGGCTCTGAAATTCCCTCCACAAACCTCTTTAATTCTCTGCCTCTCTTCCCCCTTTTAACATTGTTCATATCACTTACCTCTTCAATCAAGCTTTTAATCATCTGTTCTGATGTTGCTTAATGCTACTGTAGGAGGGAAATAAAACGAGTCGAGCCTTGGAGACCGTGTGGAACTTCAAGAAAAGTTTTTATTCCACATTAATGAGGAAGAGATGAATTTGGGCCTGAAATCCCAGGTTGCCTGCAAGTTCTCCCTGCCCATCGTAGATTCGTACTTTTCCGTGTCGCAAAGTCTTACATTATCATATTAATTCCTCGAGTTGGATACAAGATGGTTCTTTCAATCTCATTATGAAATACATTGTTCAATACATCCCTGCTAATCATTTCTCCGGACATCTCCCATTTACCCAGTTAGAATGCCAAAGCGTTGTATTTGCCCAGCCGATCTACAATGATGTGTTAATTGCTCCCCTCCCTCTGCTGGTGATCATGTTTTCCAGAAGACTATACCCTCCCTAGGCTGTGTGGAGCCTGGCTGTCTTAATGTCGGTTCTCCCATTGTTGTGATAATTTGGAAAGATCTCCTGAGCATTAGAAGTTGATAGCATACGTTAATCGTTATCTGTCGGCAGAGCTGGCCTCTAGCTGTCTGCATTAACCCTTTACTTCCCTTTGGTGAGGCCTGGCTCTCTGCGCTTGCCCTAGGTAACTCTACATGTATTACACTGAAATCAAGCAAAATATGAACGGACATGTAAATTAAAATATAAAAGACATGATCCCTGATATTGCCCTGCAGTGACTCAGTGTCAAATTCTATCTGATTTACACTCGGCTTGAATTACACAGCTTAAGTCGTGGGCCTCTTGTAATATTACCCAGGTTTTTTTGTGAATGCGGAGGGAAGGAACTCTACTTGGTGTGGAATATCAAACATCTCTGGGCTTTTTCTAAAGTGACCATAAGGAAGGATTGTGGAGAGAGGCGAGAGAGGGAATTTCAGTCTGGTCAATGTCAGGCTGGAGAACATTTCAATTAATCGCTCTGTTTTACCAGACAGACGTTGGAAAGTGAACCAGCATCAATGGACAAGATGAAGAAGCAAAACTAGATGTATACGTGAACTTTGAGATTGCAGGCACTAACATGTTAATGTTGAGAAAGGAGACAAAAGATGAAGAAGTGAATGTGTCCAAAGACCCAACTTCTCAAATCATAATGGATCTCCACCATCAACATTAGTTCCTTGTCAGAAGATACTTTTAAAGGCATCTGTCATATATTATATATGGATCTGGAATCACTCTCACTAATAGCTTTACTCAGAAATAGTTGTGCCATTAAAATGTTATGTTGCAGACTCTCAGGCACCAGGGCAGTGCATACAGGGGATAAAGCAAAACATAATCCAGGTGGTAATAGAAACAAATACTGACTTCTTGGGGATTCTGACTTTGACAAGAATGACATAATTGTTTAAAGTCTGTGGGGCAGCAGTGTTAACCACTGTACCGCCTTGGTTGATATTTCAAGTTGTAAAAGCCCAACTATTTCCGAAAGCCGTTGGCTAGGCCTCTTCTCTGTTGTCCGTGGGACTTGTCATACTGAATCCAGCATAATTGCGATCCTATTAACACTTTCAGACCCTGATTTCCCATGCTAAATGCCGACCGTCTGAATCAGGCAAGCACTTTGGACAGCCAGCAGTAGGACCCCTTTCAGAATGGAGCTAGTCCTCATTGTTGGTGTTAATGGGTTGAGGAAACGATTGCACATGTGTCCGCACCATCACTGTCACCATTTCGGTCTCACTATAATGAGCCTCACCTTTGAGGTCCGAAAATTGTACCCAGAAATTTGTTGCATGAAATTTATCTCACAAAAACTTGAAAGTGTTCTCTGGAGACTTTCTGTTGCTCATAGAAACATAAAACATAGAAGCTAGGAGAAGGAGGAGGCCATTTGATCCTTCGAGCATGCTGTGCCATTCATCATGATCATGGCGGATCGTCCAACTCAATAGCCAAATCCTGCTTTCTCCTCATAACCTTTGATCCCATTCGCCCCAAGTGCCATCTCTAGCCATCTCTTGAATGCATTCAATGTTTTAAAGTGACCATCTAAAAGATCATGAATAGATCTGCGAATGACGGCAGCTCGCACACACTTTCCCAGCTTTTAGAGCCAATAGATTCTAATAGACTATGAGCAAGAGAAGAAACACAAATCATTGGGTTTGAAAGCCTTTTTTCCAATTTGTTTTACACTAGTTTTTGTCTGCACCAGCTGAGTCTATATATTGTGATCGGTAACAAAGTGTTAATGCTCACCGCTGATTCCAAAGAATGCTGCCCACAAGAATCTAGCAATCTCTGTTGCATGAATTTCCCCTTTCCTGACATTAGTTTCAATCTGGCATCAAGTGCAGAAGTGCCCAGCAGCAGTGATATCAAACAGGGTAAGTGGCCAATCACATTTCAGAGTTCTCACAGACAGCAAACATTGATTATCCTTCACTTCATAATATCATTTCACAAAATAGTGGAATGTCATTGGAACTGGGCGTTGCTGGTTGGGCCAACATTTATTGCCCATTTTTAAGAGTCAACCACATTGCTGTGGCTCTGGAGTCACATGTAGGCCAGATCAGGTAAGGCCGGCAGATTTCCTTCCCTAAAGGGCATGAGTGAACCAGATGGGTTTTTGCAACAATCAACAATGGTTTTCTGGTCAGATTTTTTCCAGGTTCAAATTTTACCATATGCCATGATGGGATCCAACAGGGGCAACGCTCCGAAAGCTCATGCTACCAAATACACCTGTTGGATTTTAACCTGGTGTTGTGAGACTACTTACTATGAAAAACCGAGTTATACCTTCCACAAGCCTTTTTGTTGTTTCAGTGATTTTTACAATCTGAAGGGACTTCAACAGTGCCCCTTGTGTGGTGGGTAAGGTAAGGTAAAGTCATCATAGACCCAGATAACCAAAGGCTGCTCTCCCCTTTGAGGATGTGGAGATGCCGGCGTTGGACTGGCTGACTGGTGGTGATTAAACCTGAGGATCACCGCACCTCAGGGACAAGGTTGAATAGTGATAGTGAATAGTGGTAGGTTAGAATCACTGACAGCAATTTTTGGATTTCGATATATAACTGTCTCTGTGTAGACTCTACAAGTCGCTGTCAGTTTCAGAGGGTTAATGATGTTGAACACTGACAGTTTTTCAATATTTGCGCTTTTCTCTCTACATCTACCCAATCAAATACATTCACCATGTTGAAGATCACTATCAGATCATGTCTCAATCTTTTCATGTGTGGAGAAAAGTGTCCCATCCTAATCAGTCTGAGTTGCATCGTCTGAGTCCTAGTTTCATTCTTATAAGTAATTTTTTGCACTTTCCCCGGCGCCGCGATGTAATTTTATTCTATGAAAAGCAGAATTTTTCACAGTATTCCAAGTATCATCTAACCACCATTCTATACAAGTTTCATGAAACTTATGGGCGTTTGAATTCTATTCCTTTAGATGTGAACCCCAGTGATTTGCTTACATTTTTAATGTTAACCTACATAGTTACTTTTAATGATTTGTACATCTGTACCTCTAACACAAGAACAAAAAGAAATCCAAGTGAAGCACAGAAATCTTAAATAGGATATGAAAATGCATCAGAGATGAAGTGAGATACTGTCTTCTGGTCCAAGGAGTTCAAGATGCTTTGTTGGAGTGAACATCAAGACTCTTATTTTACTTTTCATTGTTATGCAGGCCTTGGGCCAAGGGAATTCTGAAGCCCACTGTGGAATTGCAGTGTGGGGTGGGGTCGTCTCTGCAATCACTTTGATCTCATGTTGATCTTGTTGCAAAATTTGATGTTGGAGTATTTAAAAATTCAAGGAGGCAGCCCTTTTCTAGAATCAGACAACCAAGTTGCCAGTGAATGCTGTGAGATAGAAGAAAGAATGATCTGCATTCATCAAATGCTTTTTATGACTCCAGGACCTCCAAGAATCCCCATAGTGCAGAAGGAGGTCATTCAGCCCCTCAAGTTTGCACCAACTCCCCGAAAGGCACAGTGGTTAGCACAACTGCCTCACAGCACCCGGGGCCCGGGTTCAATTCCCAGCTTCGGGTCACTGTCTGTGTGGAGTTTGCACGTTCTCCCTGTGTCTGCGTGGGTTTGCTCCGGGTGCTCTGGTTTCCTCCCACACTCCAAAGATGTGTGGGCTAAGTGGATTGACCATGCTAAATTGCCCCTTAGAGTCAAGGGGACTAGCTAGGGTAAATACATGGGGTTATGGGGAAAGGACCTGGGTGGGATTAGAGTGATAGAGGTTTACAACATGGAAACAGGCCCTTCGGCCCAACTTGTTCATGCCACCCTTTTTTTAAACCCCTGAGCTAGTCCCAATTGCCCACGTTTGGCTCATATCCCTCTATACCCATCTTACCCATGTAACTGTCGAAACGCTTTTTAAAAGACCAAATTGTACCTGCCTCTACCGCTACCTCTGGCAAATTGTTCCAGACACTCACCACCCTCTGTGTGGAAAAATTGTCCCTCTGGACCCTTTTGTATCTCTCCCCTCTCACATTAAACCTATGCCCTCTAGTTTTAGACTCCTCTACCTTTGGGAAAAGATATTGACTATCTAACTGATCTATGCCCCTCATTATTTTATAGATCTCTCTAAGATCACCCCTAATCCTCCTGCGCTCCAGAGAAAAAAGTCCCAGTCTATCCAGCCTCTCCTTATAACTCAATCCATCAAGTCCCGGTAGCATCCTAGTATATATTTTCTGCACTCTTTCTAGTTTAATAATATCCTTTCTATAATAGGGTGACCAGAACTGTACACAGTATTCCAAATGTGGCCTTACCACTGTCTTGTACAACTTCAACAAGACGTCCCAACTCCTGTATTCAATGTTCTGACCAATGAAACCAAGCATGCCGAATGCCCTCTTCACCACTCTGTCCACCTGTGACTCCACTTTCAAGGAGCTATGAACCTGTACCCTGGATCTCTTTGTTCTTTAACTCTCCCAACCCCCTACCATTAACTGAGTAAGTCCTGCCCTGGTTCAATCGACCAAAATGCATCACCTCACATTTATCTAAATTAAACTCCATCTGCCATTCGTCAGCCCACTGGCCCAATTGATCAAGATCCCGTTGCAATCCTAGATTATCTTCTTCACCGTCCACTATGCCACCAATCTTGGCGTCATCTGCAAACTTACTAACCATGCCTACTAAATTCTCATCCAAATCATTAATATTAATGACAAATAACAGTGGACCCAGCACTGATCCCTGAGGCACACAGCTGGCCAGAGGCCTCTAGTTTGAAAAACAACCCTCTACAACCACCTTCTGTCTTCTGTCATCAAGCCAATTTTGTATCCATTTTGCTACCTCACCCTGGATCCTGTGAGATTTAACCTGATGCAACAACCTACTATGTGGTACCTTGTCAAAGGCCTTACTAAAGTCCATGTAGACAACATCAACTGCACTGCCCTCATCTATCTTCATGGTTACCCCTTCAAAAATCTCAATCAATTTTGTGAGACATGATTTTCCACTTACAAAGCCACGCTGTCTGTCGCTAATCAGTTCTTGCATCTCTAAATGCCTGTAGATCCTGTCTCTCAAAATACCTTTGAACAACTTACCCATTACAGATATGAGGCTCACTGGCCTGTAGTTCCCAGGCTTTTCCCTGCAGTCCTTTTTAAACAAAGGCACAACATTTGCCACCCCTCAATCTTCAGGCATCTCACCTGTGACTATCAATGATTCAAATATGTCTGCAAGGGGACCCGCAATTTTCTTCCTAGCCTCCCACAGTGTCCTGGGATACACTTCATCAGGTCCTGGGGACTTATCTACCTTGATGTGCTTTAAGACTTCTAGTACCTCCTTCACTGTTGTATGTACACTCCTCAAGACATCACTATTTATTTTCCCAAGTTCCCTAACATCCATGCTTTTCTCAACAGTGAATACTGATGAGAAATATTCATTTAGGATCTCACCCATCTCTTGTGGATCCGCACATAGATGACCTTGTTGATCCTTAAGATGTCCTACTCTCTTCCTAGTTACTCTTTTGCCCTTTATGTATTTCTAGAAGATCTTTAGATTCTCCTTTGCCTTATCTGCCAAAACAATCTCGTGTCTCCTTTTTGCCCTCCTGATTTCTCTCTTAAAACTACTCCTACACTCTCTATACTCTTCAAGGGATCCACTTGATCCCAGCTGCCTATGCATGTCATATGCCTCCTTCTTCTTCTTGACCAAGGCCTCAATATCCCGAGTCATCCAGGGTTCCCTATTTCTACCAGCCTTGCCCTTCACTCTAAGAGGAATGTGCTTACCCTGAACCCTGGTAAACACACCTTTGAAAGCCTCCCTTTGCCTTCCCACAGACTCCCCCAATTAACTGTTAAAAGTTCCTGCCTGATACCATCAAAATTGGCCTTACCCCAATTTAGAATTTTAACTTTTGGGCTAGACCTATCATTCTCCATAGCTATCTAAAAATTAATGGAATTATAGTCACTAGTCCCAAAGTGATTCCTCACTAACATTTCTGTCACCTGTCCTTCCTTATCTTCCAAGAGGAGGTCAAGTTTTGCCCCCTCTCTTGTTGGGCATATTGAATGAGAAATTCCTCCTGAATACACTCAACAAATTTCTCTTCATCCAAGTTTCTAATACTATGGCTGTCCCAGTCAATGTTGGGAAAGTTAAAATCCTATTTTTCTTTGAGCTAATCTTGTTACATATTTGCTCCTCAATTTCCCGCTGACTATTTGGGGGCCTATAGTACAACCCTATCAAAGGGATTTTTGTCGGTGCAGATTCAATGGGCCGAATGGCCTCCTCTTGCATTGCAGGATTCTGTGATTCTATGATTCTGAGAACAGCCTCCCCAGGTCCATCCCTCCGCTCTATCCCTGTAACACCACACATCTCTCATGGCAAATTCACCTTACCTACACAGCTTTGGGCACTAAGGGACAAGGTAGCATGACCAATCCACCTAACTTGCACATCCTTAGACTATGCGAGGAAGCCAGAACACCCGAAGGAAACTCATGCAGAAATGGGGAGAACATGCAAACTCCACACAGACACCCAATGCCGGAATTGAACCCGGGTTCCTGGAGCTGTGAGGTGGCAGTGCTAACCACTGTGCCGCCCTAAAACAGTGTACAGCTAATGAAGTGCTTTTGTTGTAATGTAGAAACCATGGGAGCCAATTTGTGCACAGCAAGACGCAACAAAGTAGTTTAGGCCATTAAAAAAAAAATGATATTGATTGAGAGGTAAAATTGTCCTGAACACTGAGGAGAACTCCCTTGCTGTTCTTCAAATTAATGCCATTGGATCTTCTCAATTGACCCAAGAGGGAGATGACTGTTTTTCAGCTGAAAGGAGGGATTGTAAGAAGTAACATCAATCTCGGATTTGACCCAATCTATACTGTAACAAGTTTGAATTATTGCACCAGCATATCCTGAAAGGCTGGCGGCCAAGTTTCTGGACAACTTCAGTGACATAGAATTGTTGCAATTTCAAGTTCTTGTTACTAATCTAAAGACTGTTGCTTGAATTACTTGCTCACGCTCCATCTGCCATAACAGGTTATCTTATCCTTTTTCAGATAGCTATGGTTAGTCCAAAGGGATGGATTGAAATTTTGAGATACTGATTCGGGAAGCACGATGGCACAGTGGTTAGCACTGCTGCCTCATAGCTCCAGGAACCTGGGTTTGACTCCCGGCTTGGGCCACTGTGCGGAGTTTGCATATTCTTCCCATGTCTGCGTGGGTTTCCTCTGGGTGCTCCTGTTTCCTCCAAAGATGTGCAGGCAATGTTGATTGACCATGCTAAATTGACCCTTAGTGTCCTGGGGTATGTATGTCAGGGAAATTAGCAGGATAAATATGTGGGCTTTTGGGAATAGGGCCTGGGTGGGATTGTGGCCGGTGCAGACTCGGTCGGCCAAATTGTCTCCTTTGGCACTGTAGGGATTCTATGATTTCATTCCAAAATGTTGACACAAATTTAGTCAAATTTTAGTTTGTGGTAACCTTGCCTTTCATAAGATTTTTAATAATGCATGTGTAAATACATAAGCTAAGCAAACAAATATAAAATTCTGACAGCCAGCAGGTCCCCCAGGGGATTGAACCTGAGTCCCTAGCACTGTAAGGCAGCACTGTGCCACTGTGCCGCTCCTTTGCTATTGTGCTGCCCTTTCTATCACATTTCTAATCTATTTAAAATATTCAATTTTGCAAGCAACTACGCATTAACACTGAGAAAGGTCAAAAAGCTCTTAGTTAATCTTCATTGTGAGCCTATGGGAATTTTTGACCTGCTTTCCATAGATATTCAATGACTCATTACCAATTGTTGCAATCCCAGCTGATGTGGTGACTGGACAAGTCTAATCCTAAAGTGGAACCTGCCTTCATAGATCCTAAACTTTAGTTCAGAAATTGCAGAGGGTCACTGAACACATTCACGAGAGTCTACTATTGCACTCCTAACACAAAGAAAGCAGTGTTTAATTATACAAGAAAAAGGGAAAGACTCTTCGTACTGTAGAGGATCAGAAGGACCTTGGGGTCCGGATCCATAGGACTCTAAAATCGGCCCTGCAGGTGGAGGAGGTGGTTAAGAAGGCGTATGGTGTGCTGGCCTTTATCAATCGAGGGATTGAGTTTCGGAGTCCGGGATAATGGTGCAGCTATATAAGACCCTCGTCAGACCCCACTTGGAGTACTGTGCTCAGTTCTGGTCACCTCATTACAGGAAGGATGTGGAAAAGATTGAAAGGGTGCAGAGGAGATTTACAAGGATGTTGCCTGGATTGAGTGGCATGCCTTATGAGGATAGGCTGAGGGAGCTCGGCCTTTCCTCCTTGGAGAGACGTAGGATGAGAGGAGACCTAATAGAGGTACATAAGATGTTGAGAGGCATAGATCGGGTGGACTCTCAGAGGCTTTTTCCCAGGGTGGAAAGGGCTGCTACGAGAGGACACAGGTTTAAGGTGCTGGGGGGTAGGTACAGCGGAAATGTTAGGGGGAAGTTTTTCACACAGAGGGTGGTGGGCGAGTGAAATCGGCTGCCGTCCGTGGTGGTGGAGGCGAACTCAATAGGGTCATTTAAGAGACTCCTGGATGAGTACATGGGACTTAATAGGATGAAGGGTTATAGGTAGGCCTAAAAGGTAGGGATATGTTCGGCACAACTTGTGGAGTCGAAGGGCCTGTTTTGTGCTGTAGTTTTTCTATGTTTCTATGTTTCTAAAATTACACCAGTAACAAAGGTTGGAAAGGTTTCAATACAAACACCAGTAAATGAATCAAATCACACTATTCCTTCACCCCAACTTTAGCTCTTCAGATACATACACATTTGTAAAGATAACACAATTTACAATATCTATCTTACACTATAATATTCAGGGAAAGTATGCAGTACATGTAAACTAATCAGTGGACTGTGCTGAGACACACCACGCCACAAAACAAAGTGACAGCTGCCGCCCAAAGTAGGTTCCATGGATTTCTCATCAACCCCACCATCAGACGCTTGTTACATTGTGTGTCAATCAGTAACACTGAAACTGTGTCTTTCTCATAAGGGCTTCCACTCTCCATGCCCAAAGAACTCATCTTGGAATTCTTTCCCAGGTGTCACTTCTACTTGGACATCTTCAACAAGGATCCACCTCCAGGGTTTCAACCTCTCTTTCCTATGTTCTTTTTCCCTGGATCTCTACGCATATTCAAGTTTCACCTTCCACACACACTCTCAGATCTTCCGCCATGCCAAGCAGAACACCACTGCTCCAAAGGATACCTTTGCTTTTATGGTCCCAGTATGGAGCCACCTGCCTTCGACTCCCTTTTTGGATCTTCAGCATTCTCTCAAACCCAAGTTTGCTCCAAGTCTGCTCCCCATAAATCCTTCTCCTTAATTCAGAGCCTTTTCTCTGCTCCTTACTTTTAACATTACACAGTAGGAACTATTTCAAATTCCTGTCCTTGTCTCTCAGATAGACAGTCTTCTTGGACCTGTTTCTGTCCCACTGCCTGGTTTGGGACCTTCTCCCTGTCTCCTCCTGTGTCATGCTACCTGTCCGGCACCTTCTCTGGAATGGTGCTTCCCTTCCAGGGTATTAAACCTCAAAGAACAAACAACAGTACAGCACAGGAACAGACCCTTTGTCCCTCCAAGCCTGTGCCGATCACGTTGTCCTATCTAGACCAACTACTTATATCTCTCTATTCCCCATCTGTTCATGTGTCTATCCAGATAAGTTTTAAATGTCGTTAACATATCTGCCTCAACCACCTCACTTGGCAGTGCCTTCCAGGCTACCACCACCCTCTGTTTAAAAAACTTACCCCGCACATCTCCACTGAACGTTTCCCCCCTTACCTTGAACTTGTGCTCCCTTGTAATTATCATTTTTGCCCGAGGAAAAAAAGCTTCCAACTGTTCACTCTATCTATATCCCTCATAATTTTATAAACTTCTATCAGGTCACCCCTCAGCCTTTGTCTTTCCAGGGAGAACAATCCCAGTTTATTCAATCTCTCCTCCATACCGGACAACATCCTGGTGAACACTTTCTGTACTCTCTCCAAAGTTTCCCCATCCTTCTGGTAGTGTGGTGACCAGAATTGGACACAGTATTCCAAATGTGACCTGACCAACATTTTATACAACTGTAACATAATTTGCCAACTTTTATACTCAATGCCCCATCCGATGAAGGCGAGCATGCCATATGCTTCTTTCACTGCCTTTTCTACCTGTGCTGCCACTTTTAGTGATCTGTAGAACTGCACACCCCGATCTCTCTGTGTGTCTATGCACCTGCTGGTTCTGCCATGTATTTTATAGCTCCCACCTGAATTAGTTCCACCAAAATGCATCACTTCGCATTTCTCCGGAATAAATTCCATCTGCCATTTCTCCTCCCAATTTTCCAGCTTATCTATATCCTGCTGTATTCTCTGACAATCCTTATCACTATCCACAACTCTGCCAGTCTTAGTATCATCTGCAAACTTGCTATCAGACTGTGGTGAACCATCGTTGGATCCCACCAGGTAGTACTGAGCCAGGGTCTGGCCAGTACTACGAGTCTGTATATATGTTGCTGTTGGGGTTAGGGTTGGGTTGTTCTACTTGTTACTGTTGGGGTTAGGGTTGGGCTGTTCTACCTGTATTATAGTTATTATGGTACATCCCAGTCGGGCTCCGCCTCCTGGGAGAGGTATAAAGGTCACTGCTCTGTCTGGGACCCCTCAGTCTGGGATCGTGTACTATATATGGTAGCTTCATTGTAATAGGAAATAAAAGCCTTTATTTCCTTGAGCATCTCTAGCCTCGTGAGTAATATCGCGCACCAATTTTATTTACTATTAATTAAACTCTCGTCGTTAAAAAAAAAGGAAAACGATACAGAGAGTATGGAGCAAATGTTAAAACCCGAACGTCTTACACTGGACCCACGTGCGGCGGGCGCCTCTAACACCTTCAACCACTGGTTGAAATGTTTTCAGGACTACCTTGCAGCCTCCGCAGCGGTCACCACAGACGACGACAGACTCCGGGTCCTCCACGCGAGGGTAAGCGACGCCGTATATCTAGCGATCCGTGCGGCCACCGACTACAAAGGGGCCCTCGAGCTTCTTAAGAAGCACTACATTAAACCGCCAAACGCGATGCATGCTCGATATCTTTCAGCCACTCGACGACGGCAGCCCGGCGAAACGACGGAACAGTACGCGTGCGAGCTCCTACAGCTAGCCAGGGGCTGTAACTGCAAAGCAGTGTCGGCAGACCAGAACATGAATGACCTCGCTCGAGATGCGTTTGTGGCGGGAATCGGATCATCTTATATCCGACTCAGACTGTTGGAGCAAGGTAATCTTGATCTCACAAAGTCAATAGAATTAGCGGATACGTTGGAGACGGGTTCCAAAAGCCTAGCGTTGTATCCCGAAGACCACATGGAGACAGAGTGGCAGGAGCAGTCGCAGATCCCACCTCGTTCCTCGGGTCCAAAAAGCTGTGTGATGGCGTGCCCACACTCGGGCCTGACGACGGCAGCAGCTCCAGGCGGCCCGCGGTGTTACTTCTGTGGGGGAGTGAAGCACACTCGGCAGCGATGCCCCGCTAAAGCAGTGTTGTGCTCCGCCTGCGGCAAGAAGGGGCATTATTCGAAGGTATGTCGATCCAAACTTACTTCCAGGAACAGCAGTGCGGCCTGCGACTCCCTGGAGCCGGGTTCCTCGTCGTCGGCATCGTCGAGGGTTTCGTCCACGTGCGAGGCCAGGACGTCACCATTACAGACGATGGAGTCGCAAGAGACGCGCGACCACCAGGGGTCGCTGATTTTGGCCCCACGTGCGACCTATGGGAGCAGCCATTTTGGTCGGCACCGACCGCGAACGACCAGCAGGGGTCATCTTCATCCATCTCAGCTGCCTGCAGTGGCACTCATGAACCAACGGTGGCGTCGATCATCCTGGACCAGGCAAAGCCTCACAGACTCGACAAGTCTATGATGGACATACAGGTAAACAAACGCTTGATTTATTGTCTGTTTGACAGCGGGAGCACAGAGAGTTTTATTCACCCAGACGCTGTGAAGCTGTGTGGCCTCCAGATCCAACCTGTCAAGCAGACGATTTCAATGGCATCAAGGTCCCGGTCTGTCACCGTGCTAGGGAGTTGCGTGGTAAATTTAACGGTGCAGGGCATGGTTTACGAGAGCTTCAAGCTCCTGGTGTTACCGCACCTTTGCACGCCAATACTCCTCGGACTGAATTTCATGGTCCACTTGAAGAGTGTAACTCTACAGTACGGTGGGCCACTCCCTCCACTTTCAGTGGGAGAACAGCAGCCTCCAAATTGCCCAACGTGCCCCGCCTGTAGCCTCTCGACGCTGAAGATTACCACACCTTCCCTGTTCCAGAATCTTGTGCCAGGCTGCAAGCCCATCGCGACTAAGAGTAGGCATTACAATGCTGAGGATCGGATCTTCATTCGATCTGAGGTTCAGCGGCTCCTCAAGGAAGGGATCATACAATCTAGCGCTAGTCCATGGAGAGCGCAGGTCGTGGTGGTCAAGAGTGGGAACAAACCCTGGATGGTCATTGACTATAGTCAGACCATTAATAGATACACGCAGCTGGATGCGTATCCCCTCCCGCGCATATCTGACATGGTCAATCAGATTGCGCAGTACCGGGTGTTCTCCACCATCGACCTAAAGTCTGCCTACCACCAGCTCCCCATTCGCCCAGAGGACCGACAATACACGGCTTTTGAGACGGATGGTCGCTTGTATCATTTTCTAAGGGTTCCTTTTGGTGTCACCAATGGGGTCTCGGTCTTCCAGCGTGCTATGGACCAAATGGTGGACCATAACGGACTGCGGGCTACCTTCCCGTACCTGGATAACGTCACCATCTGCGGCCATGACCAGCAGGATCACGATACCAATCTCCTTAAGTTCCTACGCACTGCATCTCGCCTGAATCTGACCTACAACAGGGAGAAGTGTGTATTTCGTACGCGCCGCTTAGCCATCCTCGGATACGTGGTGGAAAACGGGGTCATTGGCCCTGATCCAGACCGTATGCGTCCCCTCCTTGAACTTCCCCTGCCCAACCAGCTACGTTTTCTTCCAAGTCATTTATATATATTGCAAACAGCAGAGGTCCCATCACTGATCCCTGTGGAACGCCACTAATTACAACCCTCCATTCAGAAAAACATCCTTCCACCGCTATCCTCTGTCTTCTATGGCCAAGCCAGTTCTGAATCCATCTAGCAAGTTCACCACTGATCCCGTGAGATTTAATCTTTTGCACGAGCCTGCCATAAGGGACCTTGCGGTTGTTCCATAGTGGGCACATGCACAGAAATCCTGAGATCCACTGGGAGCTGTAATACCTGAAATCCAAATGTCACCTTGATTTTACTGGAATGAATCCAGACTTCAATCATTGGCCAAAGAAATGTGCAACTAAAACTAGCATATCTCTGCTTTGAGTGTTAAAATTTGACTTGATTTCTCTGTCAATCATGTGCATCAGACACAGCAAGTTTATAAAACCTCCAATCGGGGAAAACTTTTAAGTTTTGATGTGACTCATACGGATGTCATAAAAATGCTGTCAAAGAAAGAACGGACCTGAAGGAGATCTCAGTGATGACAAAAAAGGTGCAAAAAAGTACCATTAAATAATTGACAGTGAAATGAGTCTATTTTGAACTGTGTTGAAAGTCTGATTTGGAATATCAGAGACCATTGAACAAGTACAAGTTGATAAATTGTCATTTCCCTCCATGAATCATTTTTATCTGTTCCATCAACATTTTTGATCTTATTTCCTGACATTCTTTGACAGCTTAACTCTCTGTTTTCATCAATCTGATTCTAAATTGGAAATCAGCCTGGTGTTTGGTACCAGTCCTGTAGCCCATGTGTACAATAGGGCCATATCCATTGCCTTAGCATTTGACCTTATCTATACAGACCAGCTTGGCGAACGAACTTCCCTGGCTTTAGTCTTTATTAACATTGAAATACTTTATTTCGTGCCATAGGGGCAGCCTGGTGCCACATTGGTTAGCACTGCTGCCTCACAGTGCCAGGGACTTGGGTCCAATTCCTGGCTTGGGTCACTACCTGTGTGGAGTTTGCACGTTCTCTCCGTGTCTGTGTGCATTTTCTCCAAGTGCTCTGGTTTCCTCCCACAGTCCAAAGATGTGCAGGTTAGGTGCATTGGCCATGCTAAATTTTCCCTTAGTGTACCCGAACAGGCGCCAGAGTGTGGCAATTAGGGGATTTTCACAGTAACTTCATTGCAGTGTGAATGTAAGGTTACTGTGACACTAATAAATAAACTTTTTTTTATTTTCATGATTGTCACCTGTTTGGAACTGATGAGTGATGTTCTTTTAACATTCAAAACAATGATTTCTTTGCACTTTTTTATTTCATGTCAGGTGAATTGGTTATGGGGAATGCGCAGCTTTATGGCGATAGGGTGGTATGGGGCTGGGCTTCGTTAAGATGCTCTTTTGGAGAGTCAGTGCAGACTCAATGGGCCAAATGGCTGCTTTCTGCACTGTAGCGATTCTACCTATGAAAATGTATGTTACCCACAAAAAGAAAACAGTGATTGGTTAATGCTGTTTTTAGTTATTTGTTACAGTAAAGTTTAAAAATATTTTTCCAATAGAAGTGACCAGACAACTGATCATTACTCCCATAACCAACATAACTAGTCTTCAATAGAACATGTGCCAGAGTGGACTTTGGTTATGGCCTATTTACAGAGATTAAGAAGGCAATAGACCATACGTTAAAAGGGCGGGGAGGGGGGAGGGTCATTGTTAACCACAAGCTGGTTTCAGGCTGGGGAGAGGGGCTAGTAAGTGAAAAATTCACACCATTGGCGGAAGTTTGCCACATAGGGTTAGTTTAACTTCTGGGCCTCATCAACATGCCATCAATCAATTGCCTGCCCAAAATGTAAGGAAAGCAACACCGGACCAGCAGACAGGAAAGGAAGGCCAGCGCTGAGCGGTGGGCTGAAGGTAAGTCGAGGTATGTCACTGGGTAGGAGTTTCAGCAGGGTTCCATGGGGGTAAATTGGGTCACTGTCTGTGGGGAGTTTGCACATTCTCCCTGTGTCTGTGTGCGTTTCCTCCGGGTGTTCCGGTTTCCTCCCAGAGTCCAAAGATATGCAGGTTAGGTAGATTGGCCTTGGTGAATGCACAGGGTTACGGTATTAGGGTCGTGTGGGGATGAGCCTGGGTACGATGCTCTTTTGGAGAGTTGGTGCAGACATGATGGGCAAAATGGCCTCTTTCTGCACTGTCGGGATTCTATGCCAGTGTAAATTATCTACAAAAAGAGAGCAGTGATTAGTTAATGCTATTTTTAGTTATATGTTACAGTAAAATGTTTAAATACAAAATCTTGTCATGTCATTTCTTTAGCGAATAACTGGAAGTTTGAATCTTTTAAAAGTGATCATCAGAGATCAGACCAATATCTTCATGTCCCATTTGTGGATCTCAAAGTATATTTAAAGAAATGGATACGAAATTATCCAAAACAGTTGTAACCTTACCCATTATCTGGTTAAAATACATTTCACATCTACATAATTATGTTGAAATTGTTCAGAATAGAAGCAAGAAATAAGAAATCAATTTGACTGCAATTAAATCTCAGAATTTGCTAGGAATTTGCATACACGTTGATGTTAAGTTAGGGAAAAAAAGCTTCCATTATATTTAACACCAGCTAGCCTGGAATATGTTGCACTATAGAATCTATCTTGATATAATTGTCTATTACCACAGAGAGACATTGCAGTGGAAATTATGCAGGCTGTATAAAGACCTGACACATGCCAACCGATCACAATTAGTGCTCAGCAGTTTTTGAATTACACTTCAATAAAGGAATACTTGCATTATTCAAGTCCACTTTTTTGCCTCTATGGCACAACCTCATGCAGACAGAGGCCATTAAGGAAGCATTGCAGGCCAATTTGGTTCTTCCGACAAGATAGCTAATGGAAAGGCAGATGGTTATTATAAGGTAGGAATGGTTGAAAAATGTGTATGTGGGTTGCAACTGTACAAAAATGCCAGTGATTAAATGACTAGCTGGCCCACCAATGCTGCCCCCCTCCCCATGATGGCTACAACCTCATGACGAGACACTTCCGACTCCTCCACCCCTCTCCCCTATCCACACACATCACCCCGATCCAGTCCCTTCTCCTCCTACCATTACCCACAGCCACATAACCTGCTGGGGGAGACAGAACAAAAAACAGAGCAAAAGCCACAGACAATGGTCGGGATTTTCCGGCCGTGCTCGCCCCAAAACCGAAAAGTCTCGCCCGAGGTCAACGGACCTTTGCATGGTTCGCCTCCTGCCCATTACAATTCCCGTGGCAGGTGGGACGGGAAAAATCCCCCCCAATGAGGGTAAAAAATACTCTTGGGGAATTCCATCCCAACGGTATAAAGTCATAAGTTCATAAGTTCATAGGATATAGGAGAATTAGGCCATTCGGCCCATCGAGTCTGCTCCTCCATTTGATCATGGCTGATATGCTCCTCATCCTCACTTTCCTGCCTTCAACCCATTACCAATTAAAAATATGCCCAACTCCTCCTTAAATTTTCTCACTGTCCCAGCATCCACTGCACATGAATTTGCTACCCCTTATCCTAAGACCACGACATCTTGTCCTAAAATGCCCCACAAGAGGAAGCATCCGCTCCACATCTCCTTTATCCACACCTTTCATCATCTTGTATACCTCAATTTGATCTCCACTCTCTCTTCTAAATTCCAGAGACTATAGGTCTAAACTATGATGGAAAGCAGTACAGGATATCACACTGACCGAATGTAATCTGTAAAGACAGTTACCTTCTCCATGAGGGATTCTGCTTCAGTCAGAACAGGATCCAACTCCATCTTGACTACAGAGTTAACACCCATCTCTCGAGCCAGCAACACTACTCTTTGAGAAAAGATAAACTGCCCCACATCCACCCTTCCTGTAAATTGTACTCCCTGCTATAAACTCATTCTCTTGTTCTTCCCCAATTTGAGTAGAGAATAAAATTATCTGTTGAAGTATTTTTTTTTCCTTAGTCATCTGTGTTGTCTTCATCCACATGCACACAGAGTGAAGCTGAGTCTTGTTTTGGCCAAAATGACATTATTAGACCAGAGAAGTTCCAGAGTGGAAATCAGGCCCACCGAGAGAATGAGTCCAAGGTTCTCTTCCTCAGAGATCTGACACAGGAACGATGGGCTGAGTAGTCTCCTGTGTTGTGAAATTCTTTAGTTCTCTCATATGGAGACATCCCAACAGCAACTGGAACTATATTACAACAAAAGTTTTTTTTTAAAGTCTGGTGAATATACAATGCTGAGCTCCCAACGACTTTAGTTTTGTCAATGTTAATTTGCAGGAAATCCAGGCCTTAATATCAGATGAGCAATTCTTAGAATCATAGAAAGATCAACGGGCCTTTCCATGGTCCGCCCCTCGCCTGCTCCGATTCCCGTGGTGTGCAGAACGGCAAAATATGCCCCCAGTGATTTTGCTCAAATGTGAGCATTATTTCCTGTACAAAGGAAGAATTAAGGCAAGTGGTTAAACATTCACTCGGTATCCTTTAATTAATTTTCTCTTTAGTGTTCTTCCAACAAGCAGGAACCAGCCTTCAACCACCATTAATTGATTGATTTGATTTATTATTGTCACATGTATTGGTATACAGTGAAAAATATTGTTTCTTGCGCACTATAAGCATACAGTTCATAGAGTACATAGGGGAGAAGGAAAGGACTGGGTGTAGAATATAGTGTTACAGTCATAGCTATGGTGCAGAGAAAGATCAACTTAATATATGATAGGACCATTCAAAAATCTGATCATAGCAAGGAAGAAGCTGTTCTTGTGTCAGTTGCTACGTGATCTGAGAATTTTGTACCTTTTTCCAAATGGAAGAAGGTGGAAAAGAGAATGTCCGGGGTGCGTGGAGTCCTTTATTATGCCGGCTGCTTTGCTGAATCAGTGGGAAGTGTAGATGGAGTCAAAAGATGGGCAGTTGGTTTGAGTGGTGGACGAGGCTATGTTCATAACCCTTTGTAGTTTCTTGTGGTCTTGGGCAGAGCAGGAGCCATACCAAGCTATGATACAACCAAAAAGGATGCTTTCTATAATGCATCTGGAGAAATTGGTGAGAGTCGCAGCGAATGTACCAAATTAACATAGTGGGATCCTGTAAAATCATGGATTCTGCCGGGATAACACATGTAGCTTGTCGGATTTTGTGCTTGCAATCACATAGTTCATTGAATGGATTCCCTTCTGATTTCCATGCGGAAAAGAATGAAAGCAGAGCAGTCGCGGAGCTCCCGCAGAGCATGAGGCCATGCTTATTCCCTAACTTGCCAAGTGCCCATACTGCTACTGCTGCTACTTGCTGCATATAACAAATTGCTGCACCTTCTACTCTCAAAGAATCGATCCACTCCATCGGTCACTGCATTTTGACTGACTCCCATTGTTATGTCTTCTGATTCCCTTAAGTTAGAAATAATCACACTTAAGAGTCAAAATGCTGGAGTGATTTCGAGCTGCTGTCTATGTGACTGGTGGACTGATAGACTGATGCACCGTTACCCGGCATGTAACTGCAGTGCGACAATGAACGTGGCATCCCAGAGTATATATTTATATCATAATTAGTTCCAATTTCTTGAGGAATAATGCAGCAATATAACAAATAGTTGTTTGGCAGTACAGAACTTGAAAAATGGTATTCACGAAGGAGAGGGGCGTGTTAACCGGGAGTGTCTCGGAGGGAGGTGTTGACCCGTTAGAGAAAATCTCCATTACAAGAGAGGAAGTGTTAGGTTTTTTAGGGAACATTAAAACTGACAAAGCCCCAGGGCCTGATGGCATCTAACCTCGACTGCTCAGGGAGATGAGAGATGAAATTGCTGGGCCTCTGACGGAAATCTTTGTCGCTTCTTTGGACACGGGTGAGGTCCCTGAGGATTGGAGGATAGCGAATGTGGTCCCGTTGTTTAAGAAGGGTAGCAGGGATAACCCAGGAAATTATAGGCCGGTGAGCTTGACGTCCGTGGTAGGGAAGTTGTTGGAGAGGATTCTTAGAGACAGGATGTATGTGCATTTAGAACGGAACAATCTCATTAGTGACAGACAGCATGGTTTTGTAAGAGGGAGGTCGTGCCTTACAAATTTGGTGGAGTTTTTTGAGGAAGTGACAAAAACGGTTGATGAAGGAAGGGCCGTGGATGTCGTCTATATGGATTTCAGTAAGGCATTTGACAAAGTCCCACATGGCAGGTTGGTTAAGAAGGTTAAGGCTCATGGGATACAAGGAGAAGTGGCTAGATGGGTGGAGAACTGGCTTGGCCATAGGAGACAGAGGGTAGTGGTCGAAGGGTCTTTTTCTGGCTGGAGGTCTGTGACCAGTGGTGTTCCGCAGGGCTCTGTACTGGGACCTCTGCTATTTGTGATATATATAAATGATTTGGAAGAAGGTGTAACTGGTGTAATCAGCAAGTTTGCGGATGACACGAAGTTGGCTGGACTTGCGGATAGCGAAGAGCATTGTTGGGCAATACAGCAGGATATAGATAGGCTGGAAAATTGGGCGGAGAGGTGGCAGATGGAGTTTAATCCGGATAAATGCAAAGTGATGCATTTTGGAAGAAATAATGTAGGGAGGAGTTATACAATAAATGGCAGAGTCATCAGGAGTATAGAAACACAGAGGGACCTAGGTGTGCAAGTCCACAAATCCTTGAAGGTGACAACACAGGTGGAGAAGGTGGTGAAGAAGACATGTGGTATGCTTGCCTTTATAGGACAGGGTACAGAGTATAAAAGCTGGAGTCTGATGATGCAACTGTATAGAACGCTGGTTAGGCCACATTTGGAGTACTGCGTCCAGTTCTGGTCGCCGCAATACCAGAAGGACGTGGAGGCGTTAGAGAGAGTGCAGAGAAGGTTTACCAGGATGTTGCCTGGTATAGAGGGTCTTAGCTATGAGGAGAGATTGGGTAGACTGGGGTTGTTCTCCTTGGAAAGACGGAGAATGAGGGGAGATCTAATAGAGGTGTACAAGATTATGAAGGGTATAGATAGGGTGAACAGTGGGAAACTTTTTCCCAGGTCGGAGGTGACGATCACAAAGGGTCATGGGCTCAAGGTGAGAGGGGCGAAGTATAACTCAGATATCAGAGGGATGTTTTTTACACAGAGGGTGGTGGGGGCCTGGAATACGCTGCCAAGTAGGGTGGTGGAGGCAGGCACGCTGACATCGTTTAAGACTTACCTGGATAGTCACATGAGCAGCCTGGGAATGGAGGGATACAAACGATTGTTCTAGTTGGACCAAGGAGCGGCACAGGCTTGGAGGGCCGAAGGGCCTGTTTCCTGTGCTGTATTGTTCTTTGTTCTTTGTCTTGATGAGTGCAAAAGGAAAAGCTTCGACAAAGGATGCCTCTTTTTCTCAGCAGCTGTATGAACACCTCAAATGTTGCCATTTGGTTCTTGAAAGGAACTAGTCCAAAGATGTGCGGGTTAGGTTGTTTGGCCAGGTTAAAAAAAAAATTGCCCCTTAGAGTCCTGGGATGTGTAGGTTAGAGGGATTAGTGGGTAAGGTATGTGGGGGTGGGGCCTGGGTGGGATTGTGTTCGGTGCAGACTCGATGGGCCGAATGGCCTCCTTCTGCACTGTAGGGTTTCTATGATAACTGGCGAAATGAGAAAGCTAATAGTTTTCTTGCCTTCATCTCAAGTAACAAGTAAGTAGTGGCTTATTGATGATCAATTGCTTTGGATGAAAAAGGCAGCTTATGTCCAATCACAAGTTCATGAGACATCTGAGACCCTATAAGGAGTCATGTCAGAGACGGAAAGTACTGTTGCAAGGGTGATTCATTGGGTCACCGAAGGCGGTCATTTGGCCCATTGAGTCCATGCTGTGGAATGCCTGCTTTGCCCTTCCTTTTCCTCTTAGACCCACCAGGCAATCATCGACATAACATCCCTTTTTATCCAAAAATGCCCTCAAAAGCCATCAAACGGTCAAATGAAAGGTTAGGTTGGGAGAGGAGAGTTAAGGTCTTAAAATCAGAATCCCAACCCAAACTTGCATCCAACGCCCCCATTTCCCATTTTCATAGAATCATAGAAACCCTACAGTGCAGAAGGAGGCCATTCAGCCCATCGAGTCTACACCACCACAATCCCACCCAGGCCCTACCCCCATATCCACCCGCTAATCCCTCAAACCTACGCATTTCAGGATTCTAAGGGGCAATTTTTAGCATGACCAATCAACCTAACCCGCACATCTTTGGACTGTGGGAGGAAACCGGAGCACCCGGAGGAAACTCATGCAGACACAAGGAGAATGTGCAAACTCCACACAGACAGTGACCCAAGCTGGGAATTGAACACAGGTTCCTGGAGCTGTGAAGCAGCAGTGCTAACCACTGTGCTACCGTGCCGCCCATGGCAGGAATGAGGCTGTGCGACCATCTCCAATCCGAGCAGGCGACTTGCTGTTTTAGATATGATAACATGTCTGTCAGCTGAATTTTCATTCAGCTTTTTGAATTCACTCTTGTTGCCCGGGTTTCCTGCCGGTGTGTGGATTGACCCAGGATGCGAGTGCCTTCATATCTACCGATTGGATCAAGCTTGCTTGAGGAACCCTCATGATTGGGCACTGCTGCGCATCAGATCCAACCAACCCCCTGAGGCCTCTGATGTCCCTCCACCTCAGGGAGCCAGGAATTGGCAGCCTCCCTGACCCACCACCAATTGTCCCCCTCGATCAACACACACTCCCCCACAATTGACTCTCATTTACCTCAGCTCTCCTGATCATTCTACCAACTCCCAACCTGCTGATTGACCCCCTTAACCCCCTGGAGACTGACTCGCTTTTCCTGCTGTTTGAGCTTCTCTGCCACCGGTACAAGGCTCCACCAGACCCCCACCCAGCCCAGCACGGAGTCATAGGGCCCGGTTTTACCATTTTGATTCTAAGTGCTGAATCTGGGCACAGTTCAGATCTGACTTGGAAAACTTTTTTCAGGCGCCCCCATACGCACTTAGCCTGAAAAAAGATTGCGAGTCTGAATCGCACTGTGGGCGGGGCTTATCGCTGCAGCTCCGATTGGAGAATTGAACTGCGCATGCGCAGTGAGAAAAAATTTGAAAATCACGCCCCTGTCACATCGTTCCCGGGCCACAAAAAGCGGATAAAACGGCCCGGGAGTGAAAAGCAGGAGCGATAGCCCCCATGCATATTGCCCCACCCCCACAACATAACTGCCCCCCCCATATCCATTCACCGCCCCCGCTAACCAGATCGTGACCCTCTGCTCCCCTTCCCTCCCACCGATTGCCCGCAGAATGGCAACGGACCCCCCCCCCCCTCCCCACCCCCAGCCCCCCTACCAGAGATCCATCTGGCCTCCCACAACCCCCCACCAGAGAATGATCGGGCCTCCCCCCCTCCCCCCCGAGAGAATGACCGGGCCTGCCCCCCACCCACCCGAGAATCATTAGGCCTCCCCCGCCACAGAGAATGATCGGGCCTCCCCGCCCGAGAGAATGGCCGGGCCTGCCCCCCACCCCCGAAGAATGATCGGGCCCCCTCCCCCCCCACACTCCCAGAGAATGAACGGGCCTCCCTCCTCCCCCTCCCAGCAGAGATACATCTGACCCACCTCCTCCTCCCTCCCCGCCCATCACCAGAGAATGATCTGGCCCGTCTCCCTCTCCCAACCCCACCACCAAACTGAGTCAGAGAGCCGTTGGAAGCTCTGAACTTACCTCTTCAGAAGCTGGAGCGCCTGAAACAGACCTTTGACGAGCACATCTGTTTCGTGCTGAATCTGGACGCGCGAACGTGATGGTAAAGGGGGAAATGCTGGTAAAGTTGGGCGGGCAGTCCATTAATTCAATTTAAATGCATGCAAATGCATTTAAATCGCCGTTGCACCCGTTTCAGGCACTATTCAGATCGCGGCTATTTTCGGACCTTTGTAAAGTGGGCATCTTCACGGATGCGGGCGTGGATCATGTTAATGGCCTCATGCCTGACTTTACCAAGTTTTCTCACCTGAAAACGGGTGTGACGCAATGGTAAAATCGGGCCCATAAAGTCATAGAATCCTACAGTGCACAAGAAGGTCATTCAGCCCATCAAGTCTGCACCGACCACAATCCCACTCAGGCATTTAACATAAGAACATAAGAACTAGGAGCAGGAGTAGGCCATTTGGCCCCTCAAGCCTGTTCCGCCATTCAATAAGATCATGGCTGATCTTTTTGTGGACTCAGCTCCACTTACCCACCCGCTTACCATAACCCTTAATTCCTTTACTGTTCAAAAATTTATCTATCCTTGCCTTAAAAATATTCAATGAGGTAGCCTCAACTGCTTCACTGGGCAGGGAATTCCACAGATCCACAACGCTTTGTGTGAAGAAGTTCCTCCTCAACATGGTCCTAAATCTGCATCCCTTATTTTGAGGCTATGCCCCCGAGTTCTAGTTTCACCCGCCAGTGGAAACAACTTCCCTGCTTCTATCTTATCCATTCCCTTCATAAATTTATATATTTCTATAGGATCTCCCCAATGAGTTTATAGCCCCAATCTACTCAGTCACTCCTCATAAGCCAACCCTCTCAACTCCGGAATCAACCTTGTGAATCTCCTCTGCACCTCCTCCAGTGCCAATATATCCTTTCTCAAGTAAGGAGATCAAAACTCCAGGTGTGGCCTCACCAGCACCTTATACAGCTGCAACATAATCTCGCCATCCCTTTAGCAATGAAGGACAAAATTCCAGTTGCCTTCTTAATTACCTGCTGCACCTGCAAACCAACTCCTTGAGATTCCTGCACAAGGTTACCCAGGTCCCTCTGCACAGCAGCATGCTGCAATTTTTTACCATTTAAATAATAGTCCATTTTGCTGTTATTCCTACAAAAATGGATGACCTCACATTTACCAACATTCTATTCCATCTGCCAGACCCTCACCCACTCACTTAGATTATCCATATCCTTACCCAAGCTAGCACCTCTGACACTAAGGGACAATTTGGCATGACCAATCCACCTAACCCGCACATCTTTGGACTGTGGGAAGAAACCAGAGCACCCGGAGGAAACCCACGCAGACATGGGGAGAATGTGTAAACTCCACACAGACAGTGACCCAAGCCGGGAATCGAACCAGGTCCCTGGCGCTGTGAGGCAGCAGTGCTAACCACTGTGCCACCGTGCCACCCTCGCTGGATCAACTCCACATGATCATGTCACTATCTCTGAGAGTCATCCACCCTTCCACCTATCTATCCGTCCCTCTTTTTCCCAACCACCACTCCCCACCCCCCCACACATACACACAACTTTGTCCTGTTGCCTTCACTGACTTATCCTTCAGGTTAACCTTTGACCAGGAAGCTGATTGGCGACATTGCACATACCTAACTCCATATCACATGGAAGTTTCAAGGTTTCTGTATCCCTCAAACACTGACCCACCCCTTCCCCCGATTCCCACCCCCAGGTTTTTTAATATTCATTCGTGGGACATGGGCATCGCAGCCTGGCCAGCATTTATTGCCCATCCCTAGTTGCCCTTGGAGGGCGTTTGAGAATCAACCACACTGCTGTGGTTCTGGAGTCACCTGTAGGCCAGACCAGGTAAGGACGGCAGATTTCTTGATTTGATTTATTATTGTCACATGTATTAACATACAGTGAAAAGTATTGTTTCTTGCATGCCATACAGACAAAGCAGACCATTAGTAGAGACGGAAATGAAAGAGTGCAGAATGTAGTGTTACAATCATAGCGAGGGTGTAGAGAAAGATCAACTTAAGGCAAGGTAGTTCCATGCAAAAGTCTGATGGCAGCAGGAAAGAAGCTGTTCTTGAGTCAGTTGGTACATGACCTCAGACTTTTGTATCGCTTTCCCGATGGAAGAAGGTGGAAGAGAGAATGTCTGGGGTGCGTGGGGTCTTTAATTATGCTGGCTGCTTTGCCGAGGCAGCGGGAAGTTTAGACAGAGTCAATGGATGGGAGGCTGGTTTGCATGATGGATTGGGCTACATTCATTACCTTTTGCAGTTTTGCAGTTTTGGGCAGAGCAGGAGCCATACCAAGCTGTGATACAACCAGAAAAAATGCTTTCTATGGTGCATCTATAAAAGTTGGCGAGAGTCGTAGCTGACATGCCAAATTTCCTTAGTCTTCTGAGAAAGTAGAGGCATTGGTGGGCTTTCCTAACTATAATGTCTGCATGGTGGGACCAGGACAGGTTGTTGGTGATCTGGACATCTAAAAACCTGAAGATCGCGACCCTTTCTACTTTGTCCCCATTGATGTAGACAGGGACACGTTCTCCTCTACGCTTTCTGAAGTCGATGACAATCTCCTTCGTTTTATTGACATTGAGGGAGAGATTATTGTCATCGCACCAGTTCACCAGATTCTCTATTTCATTCCTATACTCTGTCTCACCATTGTTTCAGATTCGATCCACTATGGTGGTGTCATCAGCAAACTTGAAAACCGTGTTGGAAGGGAATTTGGCCACACAGTCATAGGTGCACAAGGAGTACAGTAGGGGGTTGAGAACACAGCCTTGTAGAGCACCGGCGTTGAGAATGATCGTGGAGGAGGTGTTGCCTATCCTTACTAATTGTGGTCGGTGGTTAGGAAATTCAGGATCCAGCCACAGAGGGAGGAGCCGTGGCCCGGGCCATGGAGTTTGGAGATGAGTTTCGTGGGAGTAATGGTGTTGGAGGCTGACCGGTAGTCAATAATTATTTCCCTGAAGGACATTAGTGAACCAGATGGGTTTTTCCAATAATTGATTCATGGTCATCAGTAGATGCTCAATTCCAGATATTTTTTAATGCATTCAAAATCCACCATCTGCCGTAGCAGGATTCGAACCCGAGTTTCACATTCTCACTACTCACTGGAACAAAGGGTTTCTCCTGAATTCCCTATTGGATTTAACAATGATTCTCTGATGTCCATGGCTCCCTATAATGATCTACCCACAAGTCCTCGACCTTTATTCTATCAAAACCCTTTCTGAATTTTAAATACTTCAACCTCACTTATCGAACAATGTTTTCAAATTGCAATGTAAATAATCAATAACAGGTCTGTTTTTCATGGGAAAAACACGTAAGGCGCTGTTGTTTCTCCTTCATATGTGGTTGCATCATAGTTTTCCTCTTTCATCTCAGCATGAATTGTAACAGACACTGTATAATTGTTTTTCAATTTGTCCGAAGTGTTTCCTTTGCTTTCGAAATGCTTCAACTCACTCCGCCGATGGGAGGGTTACTTCAAGTTGCTCATTTTTAAAATGGTAATTAGATTTTGCAAAGCAGATGTATTTATTGATCCTAGTTATCAAGAAGTGACAGCCTCATTAAAAATACCTTCACTTCAGGCTGCGTGTCAAACTTAAACCAGAGGAAAAAAAATCAATGCTCCATGATTTAGGGCAGAGACTCCCATCTAAAATATAATTGTTTACATCATGGCAGATTCAAGTCAAAGATTAAATTAATAAGTCAATAGAAAATTTAACCTTTTCACATATAATTCAGTGAAGGCTATATAATTTAAAACCAGCACCGCATAGCATTTAATCAAGAAGACATTACCCTGACTGAAATAACAGGGCATATGCATGATGAGATTTCAATTTATGGCTTATTTTATGTTTGATTGTTTAAAAAATAAAAAGTGCCTGAACATAATGTTATTTACAGAGGAATAATATCTAACTTGCACTAAAGGTCGAGTATCCTTTATCTGTAAATTCAAAAACCTAACACATCCAAAAATCAGACATTTTTAGAATCTCATCAACCTTTACCACGGGAAGTCCAGTTGTATGTCAGCACCATTTACCTTGTGATTTCTGTGCTAAGCCTCTCATAGAATCATAGAATCCTACAGTGCAGAAGGAGGTCATTCGGCCCTTCGAGGCCCTATTCCCATAAGCCCATGCATTTACTCTCGCTAGTCCCCCTGACAGTAAGGGGCAATTTAGCATGGCCAATCCACCTAATCTGCACATCTTTGAATCATGGGAGGAAACCGGAGCACCCGGAAGAAGCCCACACAGACACGGGGAGAATACGCAAACTCCACATAGACAGTGCCCCAAGGCCAGAATCGAACCCGGGTCCGTGGCGCCGTGAGGCAGCAGTGCTAACCACTGTGCCACCATCAAAAAGAAACTTATTATTGATACCCTGTATTTACTATTTAGTGCTACATCTTGCTTTTCTATCCATTTTAATTATTTTAGATTATAGCCAGACAAGGTTTAGACTATTGTAATGTAAGTCTATGTGCAGTATTCAAAAACCAAAATGATCTGAAATCAGTAGGAGGCCATTTGGCCCATTGAGTCTGCATTGACTCTCTGAAAGAGCATCGTAACCAGGCCCACTCTCTCTGCCCCACCCCTGTAACCCCCACATTTACCATGGCCAATCCATCTATCCTACATATATTTGGACTATGGGGGGCAGCACGCTGGCACAGTGATTAGCACTGCTGCATCATTGCACCAGGGACCCGGGTTTGATTCCCGGCTTGAGTCACTGTCTGTGTAGAGTTTGCACATTCTCCCTGTGTCTGCATGGTTTCCTTCGGGTGCTCCGGTTTCCTCCCACAGTCCAAAGATGTACGGGTTAGTGCATTGGCCATGCTAAATTGCCTCTTACCATCAGGGGGACTAGCAAGGTAAATACGTGAGGTTATGGGGATAGGGATGGGTGGGATTGTGGTCGGTGGAGACTCGATGGGCCGAATGGCCTCCTTCTGCCCTGTAGGGATTCTATGATTCTATGAAACTGGAACACCAAGAGGAAACACACGCAAACACGGGGAGAACGTGCAAACTTCAGACAGTCACTCAAGGCCGGAATTCAACCCATGTCCCTGGCGCTGTGAGGCAGCAGCACTAACCACTGTGCCACCCCAAGTATATAGGATATTGGATAAGGGATATGCAACCTGTATTAACACTTTACTTAAGTGGAGTTCAAAGTAAGTTTGACAGTACAAATTTGTATTAGATGTGTTAGACGCTGATCGGCCATTTCCCCAGATTGGAGAGTCGAGAACTTGCATTCAGTCTCAGGACAATGGGCCAACCAGGGATCTGGATTCAATTCTGGCCTTGGGTCACTTCCTGTGTGGAGTTTGCACATTCTCCCCATGCCTGCGTGGGTTTACTCTAGGTGCTCTGGTTTCCTTCTACAGTCCAAAGGTGTGCAAGTTAGGTGGCAAATTGTCCCGCAGGGTCCCATGATGTGTAGGTTAGAGGGATTAGTGGGGTAAATACGTGGGGTTATGGGGATAGGGCCTGAGTAAGGTGCACTATCGGAGAGTTTGGGTATATTCAATACTGGAATTGATAGTTTTTGGGCTCGAAGGGAGCCAAGGGGTTTGGGGATCAGGAAGGAAAGTGGAGATGAAGTCGAAGATGAGTCATGATATAGTCATGGAGTTTAACCCTGATAAATGTGAGGTGATTCATTTTGGTAGGACTAATTTAAATGTGGATTACAGGGTCAAAGGTAGGGTTCTGAAGACTGTGGAGGAACAGAGAGATCTTGGGGTCCATATCCACAGATCTCTAAAGGTTGCCACTCAAGTGGATAGAGCTGTGAAGAAGGCCTATAGTGTGTTAGCTTTTATTAACAGGGGGTTGGAGTTTAAGAGCCGTGGGGTTATGCTGCAACTGTACAGGACCTTGGTGAGACCACATTTGGAATATTGTGTGCAGTTCTGGTCACCTCACTATAAGAAGGATGTGGAAGCGCTGGAAAGAGTGTAGAGAAGATTTACCAGGATGCTGCCTGGTTTGGAGGGTAGGTCTTATGAGGAAAGGTTGAGGGAGCTAGGGCTGTTCTCTCTGGAGCGGAGGAGGCTGTGGGGAGACTTAATAGAGCTTTATAAAATGAAGAAGGGGATAGATAGAGTGAACGTTCAAAGACTATTTCCTCGGGTGGATGGAGCTATTACAAGGGGGCATAACTATAGGGTTCATGGTGGGAGATATAGGAAGGATATCAGAGGTAGGTTCTTTACGCAGAGAGTGGTTGGGGTGTGGAATGGACTGCCTGCAGTGATAGTGGAGTCAGACACTTTAAGAACATTTAAGCGGTTATTGGATAGGCACATGGAGCACACCAGGATGATAGGGAGTGGGATAGCTTGATCTTGGTTTCAGATAAAGCTCGGCACAACATCGTGGGCTGAAGGGCCTGTTCTGTGCTGTACTGTTCTATGTTCTATGTTCTATGAATGTCAGAGCAAGCTCCATGGGCCATAAGGCCTCTTCCTGCTCCTATTTCTTCCATCATTATTTTCTTATTACTGTTTAGTTGTTGGTTCAATACCGCAGTCACTACTACAGAATGCGCAGCACTAGCATTAAAACTAGACATTGTCTCATTCATACAATCCTCAAGGTATCACCGAGCCTCTCTGTTTTTGGAAATAAAGGTAAGTGTAATTGGCTTACTCACTAGCCAATGAAATTGAGGGAAGATTAATGATGATGCAACTTGTTACGAGAGCCTTGATCTATTAAGAAGACACCACTAGAACTTAGCTCAGCGAATCCGAATTGGACATAACGTTGGAAATTTTTTTTATTCAGTCGTGGGACATGGGCATCGCTGGCTCGCCAGCATTTATTGCCCATCCCTAGTGAATCTATCCGCAGTAACCCGAGATATATCCCATCCGGCCCCAGGGGCTTGTCTACCTTAATGCAATTTAGGATACTGAGCACTTCCTCCTTTGATATATTGACATTCTCAAGAGCTTTCACAAACCTATCCCTGACCTCAACATCCATTATGTCCTTCTCCTTGGTGAATACCGATACAAAGTACTCATGAAGGATTTCACCCACTTCCTGTGGTTCCACACATAAGTTCCCTCCATTGTCCTTGAGTGGGCCTCCTCTTTCTCTTGCTACCCTCCTGCTCCTAATATCTGTATAAAAAGCCTTAGGATTCTCCTTGACCCTGTTTGTTAAAGACATTTCATGGCCCCTTTTAGCCCTTCTAATTCCAGGTTTAAGTTCCTTCCTATTTTCACTATCGTCCTTGAGGGCTTCGTCAGTTTTTAGAAACCTGGACCTATCGTATGCTTCTTTTTCCTTTTGATTAAGCTCACAATTTCCTTTGCCATCGATGATTTCCAAATCCTGCTATTTCTGTCCTTTATTTTTGTGGAGATATGCCTGTCCTGCCCTTCAATCAACTGGCCTTTAAAAGCTTCCCACATGTCAGATGTGGCTTTTCCCTCAAATATCCACATTCCCTGGTTCCTATCTAATTTGGGTATAATTGGCCCTTGTCCAATTAAGCACCCTTACCCAAGGGCCACTCTTTTCCTTATCCATGACGACCCAAAATGTTATGGAATTATGGTTGCTAAGCCCAAAATGCTCCCCCATTGAAACATGGATCACCTGGCCTGGTTCATTCCCCAATACCAACTCAAGTATGGCCCACCTCCCTGGCTGGATTGTCAACATACTGTGTCAAAAAGCCCTCCTGGACACACCTAACAAATTGATCTCCATCCAAGCCCCTGATTGTAAGGGAGTCCCAGTCAATATGGGGGAAGTTAAAGTCACCCACCACAACTACCCTGCTTTTTTCACACCTTTTCAGTATCTGACTACACAACTACTCCTCTGTCTCCTGTGGGCTTTCGGGAGGTTTATATTACACTCCCAACATTGTGATTTCACCCTTCCTATTCCTGAGCTCCACCCATAATTCCTCACTACAGGATCCCTCCAATGTATCTTCCCTCAACACAGCTGTGATCTGCTCCCTAATCAGCAATGTAACTCCTGCAACCCTTTTGTTTCCCCTTCTGTCCCGTCTAAAACAATGATATCCCAGAATGTTAAGCTGCCAGTCCTCTCCCTCCTTTAACCATGTCTCCACAATTGCAATTACATCATAATTCCATGCAGTAATCCAGGCTCTCAGTTCATCTGTTTTACCTGTTATACTTCTTGCATTGAAGCAAATGCACTCCAGACCTACTGTCCTGCTGAGCCCCGCGGCTTCCCTCCGCCTGCTCTTACTCTGCGCTATATTTATCTCAGTCTCACTTTCCTCCCCAGTCCCTACACTTACTGACCTGCTGTTCTGGTTCCCACCCCCCTACCACACCCATTTAAACCCTCCTGAACAGCAGAGCAAACCCGCTGCCCAGGATATTGGCGCCCCTCCAGTTCAGGTGAAGCCCGTCTTCTTGTACATGTCCCACCTTCTCCAGTGATTCATATATCTAAGTAAGTTCATAAGATATAGGAGCAGAATTAGGCCATTCAGCCCATTGCATCTACTCCGCCATTCGATCATGGCTGATATGCTACTCATCCCCATTTTCCTGCCTTCTCCCCATAACCCTTCAACCCATTACCAATTAAAAATCTGTCAAACTCCTCCTTAAATTTACTCACTGTCCCAGCATCCACTGCACTTTGGGGTAGCGAATTCCACAGATTCACAACCCTTTGGGAGAAGTTTTTTCTCCTCAACTCTATTTTAAATTTGCTACCCCTTATCTTTAAGACTGTGACCTCTCATCCTAGAATGCCCCACAAGAGGAAGTATCCGCTCCACGTCTACTTTATCCATACCTTTTACCATCTTGTATACCTCATTTTGATCTCCCCTCATTCTTCTAAATTCCAGAGAGTATAGGCCTCAACTGTTCAACCTCTCTTCATACGACAAACCCCTTATCTCTGGAATCAATCCAGTGAACATCCTCTGAACTGCCTCCAATGCCACTACATATTTCCGCAAATGAAGGGACCAAAACTGTGCACAATACTCCAGGTGCTGCCTTACCAATGCCTTTTATAGTTGCAACAATAATTCCTTCCCTTTATATTCTATTCCTTTAGCTATAAAACCCTCCCTCCTATGCCAGCTCTTTAGCCACGAGTTCAACTGTTCTGTCTCCCTGTTCTATGCCCCGTGAGCTCATGATGTGACATTTTGGTGCATCTTGGAGCCATCCCATGAGTAGAGGACATGCCTCTGCACCCAGACTTCTTGGATCAAGGCCTTGAAGATCTGTTGGCTGAATTGGGGTGCTGCCTTCTTCTTCTTCAGGCTGCTAGACCTTTGCTTCTGGCATTATTAGTCTCCTGGAGGTAGGTGGGCTGGAGAGAGTGTGATGTATGTGTTCCCCTGGTGCCTAGACCTTCAAACTCACCAGCCGATGGCGGGTGGCCGAATCATCTCCCAACCCTCCAGGTCATTTGCACTTACCTGTGCATAATTAATGAGGTTCCAAGAGTGGAATCTGGCATGAGTTATTGCCATTCCAGCTAATGGGAGGGGTGCTGACAGAGCTGCCGCCTCTGTACATAGACGAATAAATAAAAAATTCCACCCAAAAGGTATCAGATCCAGAAGTGTTCTGCCTCAAGGTTCATAGAAATCGTCATAGAAACGCTACAGTACAGAAAGAGGCCATTCGGCCCATCGAGTCTGCACCGACCACAATCCCACCCAGGCCCTATCCCCCATATTCCTACATATTTTACCCACTAATCTCTCTAATCTACGCATCCCAGGACACTAAGGACCAATTTTTTAGCATGGCCAATCAACCTAACCCACACATCTTTGGACTGTGGGAGGACACCGGAGCACCCGGAGGAAACCCACGCAGACACGAGGAGAACGTGCAAACTCCACACAGACAGTGACCCAAGCCAGGAATCGAACCCAGGTCCCTGGAGCTGTGAAGCAGCAGTGCTAACCACTGTGCTACCGTGCTCTGCTTAAGATATTAGTGTTGCTTCGGGAGGCTACAACCATGGGATCATTAGAAGAGATTTGAAGGGAATAGCTTGCCAGAAGTAAGTGAAATATCCAAAAACATTCAACTCTTTGATACTGACCACATGGTTAAACTTTCAATTTCTATTAAGTTTCTAACTTAAGGTTTTGCGGGGGTAAGTGTTTAGCCCGGAACGGTAACAGGTTCGTGGAGGTGGTCTGAGAGAAAGAATTCACACTACACCAGTATTGCTAGAATAAAATGTGTCTCTTTATTCCCCACAATACATGGACAAGTTCTACAAGTATCATTCAATGGGCTCAGCCTTATATAGTTTAACTACCCTGACACGTGGACTGGAGAGCCGTCAGTCCAGGTAGAGTGGCTTACCTCCCTCCGGGCGTCCGTACGTAACCCACGGCAGACTCTGCTGTAGTAGGGACTTTCCCGCATATTTATAGAGAAAAGCCTCTCTTTGTTCTGGACATCTGAATATGAGTATTCGGCCCAGTACGTGATGTTTAGAGCAGTCTTGTGCAATACAAGTTCTATTGTTCGCAGCTCAAGAAAACAAGTTTAATGGTTAATCATTCACGCTATGTCTTGGGCACGGATCTAATTTAATTATGTTTTGACATGGTTATCCTTCCATGTGGACAGGCTGTCTCCATTGTCCGTAGCAGTTGTCAGCATACGAGATTTTGCTGACAGGGTTGAAATCGGGACATTAACTCTTTATTCTCCTAACATTCCACCTGTTGGACCGATTTCAATCACCATTTACCTCAACGCAGTGTGATACAGGGTGCTTTCCAAACCCTGTTTCACACGCCTGACATATACACAGGTAAGTACATTACAACAAGTTAAAACAGCAACAATCACAAATATCAATATCAGAGGAGGCAAAACATATCGCCGGGCCGTTTGTGATATCCCGGTTAGCAAGTCCCACCAATGATGGGCTGATTCATTCTCTATCATTCGCGCAGCATGTACTACCTGTTCTCCGGCTATAAAGGTAGAGACCATGACACGGGACACGTTAGACTTATGAGAGTCAATTATATGTTTTAGCTCCGTCGACTGATTCAATGCGCATTTGAACCTGTCGAGAGAGACTCGCCATGGCATATGGAGAACTTTCCACTGAGCCGTACTCAAGCGAGATTCAGTGCTATAATTAGTCAATTTGTAAGTCTTGTTTGCCCAATGCCAAATGTACACCCCCTTCAAACACCCAGAGAACGGTATCTGCGGCAATAATGGGTGGCGGTGTATGGTGGCCACACATACAGCGTGGGGCCCAATCTGCCACAAGATATCTCGTGGTTTCTCTACTCGCCACTCACATAATGCCGTGTCATCAGTTAAACATGGATCGCGATATCTTGTCATAGTTAAACATGCCAATCCTCTGTCAGTGTCTTCACATGTTGACAAATCATAAGTCCAATTGTTTTTAGGACTAAACCAGTTACCATTAGTTCTCAGAAAGTAAAACCCATGCAGGGTAATTACAGGCAGTACATGGTATTTACATACAGATATTACATCTGCCATATTCATCAAGGTGTAATGTCCAGTACATGCTGTTTTGTTACAAACAGTTTTATCTGAGCGGGCTTGCACCCACAAAGTGTCCGATATGTTCCAGAGTTCTCGCAGTTCATGAGAGTTACCCGTAGTAACTATTCGGATAAACCTCTCTTGTTGCACTCGCATGTGCACTCCTTGGATGTTGCAGATAGTCATATTAAGTGCCGCCGTGATGTTATGCATAAGTTCCTGTGTCGCATTCCACATTCGCTTCTCCCAGTCCAGAGTTCGTAGCAGAATCCGTGCTGTTTCCACTTGCGTTTTCACAACCGTGGGCATCCATATTCCGACAGTATGGAGCCCGTGTGATGTCGAATATCCAGTGTCCGATAACATAGTTCTGGTAACTTCATTGTCAGCCGCATTAGAGATACCTAGTACTGTACCAGTCCCACCCAACAGCGTATCATACCATGCTCGCCGCCTGCGGGCGCCAGAACAGGTAGGTAGCGAGGGCAGAATGACAGTCCAGTGTACCTCAGTGTGCGTGAGCTGATTCGCCATCTTTCGACAAGTATGTAGGACTGGGGCGAATTGTGTTTGTTCTATTATAGGCTTGTTTGGTAGGAACATTATTGCATATAGGAATGTATTGCGGCCTTTTATTTCTGTACTGTTCTGGAACCATACCAATCGAGGCCTCTCACCTGTCACAGCAATATTCCAGGTGGTGCCATTTTCCTTACTGGACATACAGGTTCTATTCCTTCTTGTTTGTATCTGGCAAAGTGGAGCTCCTGCCGTTATGGTAACCGTACAATTCATAGCAGTTGTGGGGAGAGCTTTGTTGTTGTCCAAGCATTTTTCACAACGATATAGCTTACACACACTCGTTATATTCGCGATTCCGCACATTCGATTCGCGCCACAAGTGAACTCCCCTTGAGTTCTATTATGGGTGGAGTTCTTCCATGCGAGGCGAAAACCGCCAAGCTTTTCGGTCAATTGATGACCAGGGGTCCCCTCAACCCATATCCACGAGATCAAGAGTATTCCTGCTATCAGTATCAACGTCAATCGTTCCATGCTGTTTTATTCCTGTAAAAGAGATCAATCTTCAAGACATAGTTAATCTTCTCGTAGATAACATTTCTTAGCAGGGACATTAACCCATTTGGGCTCACCAGGGTACATTACCGTTACGGTTCCATCACTGCCTTGAGCAATGATTTCAGCAGCTCTGGGTGGGCCAGTTTCCTGTTTCACCCAGACTTTAGCTCCAGGTTTATCTGTTGAGCCAAAACCACCAGTTCCTCTTTCAGTCACCACCTGTGGGATACCAACTTCAACGGCCGGTGCCATCTCACAGGGTTTAATCACCAGTTGGGCGATTTTATCATTTGCAGTCACAGTATAGGGATCAGGTTTAATATTACACAGAACCACCCCAATTTCTCCTTGATAATGTGAATCAATGACTCCTGCCATAACAGTTATCCCCTTCAGGGACAATCCAGAACGGGGAAGGATGTGCCCATAAGTTCCCTTAGGGCACTGCAATCCCAATCCGGTTTTAATAACAGTAGGTGTATCTTGTGGCAGGGTCACTGTTTCTAAGGTTCTTAGATCTAAACCGGCCGAGCCAGGCGTGGCTCGCCGCGGTAATTCTGCTTTATCATCCAATTTCCACATTTTGATTGATTCTCCTTGTGGGGTCTCACATACATGGACCATTCGGTTCAAAGGCGTGACTCCCCCACCTAGCGGTCGATTATTAATTTGCTTCAATACTTGATTTAATTTCACCTTCCAATTAGACAAATCATCAGAAGTACTAGCTTTTCGCAATGAGGTTTTCAGTATTCCATTCATTCTTTCAATTAATCCTGCTGCTTGGGGATAGTACGGAATATGGTATATCCACTCCACATGATTGTCAGTGGCCCATTGTCGGACCAGGTTTCCCGTAAAGTGGGAACCATTGTCACTCTGTACTCTTCTTCTTCTAATGACGGGTTTAGCTTGGAACCGAGTCACGGGGAATCCCTCTATATCCTCCTCTCTATCATTGTCACTATCACTCCAAATGTTTCCATCCCACGTATCGGGATTCCAGCCGCTCCCGTCCCCCAATCTAGCTACAAATGCTTTAATTTTCACCATTTCCAATTCTCTAGGTTTTTTACGCTTCTTCCTCCGATTTATTCTGGATACATAACCCACTGCCTGGCCAGCCAGGGTTTTAAGGGCTTCTAATTCTGTTTCTAACTTTATTATTTTTTGCTTTAACAACGAATTATTACATTCCTGTTCTCCCAATTGCTGTTTCAGTTTAAGAGCATTCTGCTCGGCTTCCTGTCGTTGTTTAAACTGATTCTTCCACGCTGTTGCACATACCCACAGTCTCCGCTGAATTCCCTCCACGGGGGTCTTCAGAGGGACGGGTATTTTTAACAGAGTAGATAATACTTCTCCGGGAGATCCATCTCGGGTCTCCTCTCCCCAGTTTTCAGCGCGACCCCCTCCGTCTCGGAGGCACGCTGCAACCGGTCTCCACGATCCTTCCCATCCCGGAATGATCGCTTTCTCTCCCTTTTCCTCCTCCTGTAACTTCTTAGTTTTGCGAAACATCTTTCTCCAAGAACCCCCCACCGCCAATTATCACAGTATCCTGCCGACTACGCCAAAATGTTTAGCCCGGAACGGTAACAGGTTCGTGGAGGTGGTCTGAGAGAAAGAATTCACACTACACCAGTATTGCTAGAATAAAATGTGTCTCTTTATTCCCCACAATACATGGACAAGTTCTACAAGTATCATTCAATGGGCTAAGCCTTATATAGTTTAACTACCCTGACACGTGGACTGGAGAGCCGTCAGTCCAGGTAGAGTGGCTTACCTCCCTCCGGGCGTCCGTACGTAACCCACGGCAGACTCTGCTGTAGTAGGGACTTTCCCGCATATTTATAGAGAAAAGCCTCTCTTTGTTCTGGACATCTGAATATGAGTATTCGGCCCAGTACGTGATGTTTAGAGCAGTCTTGTGCAATACAAGTTCTATTGTTCACAGCTCAAGAAAACAAGTTTAATGGTTAATCATTCACGCTATGTCTTGGGCACGGATCTAATTTAATTATGTTTTGACATGGTTATCCTTCCATGTGGACAGGCTGTCTCCATTGTCCGTAGCAGTTGTCAGCATACGAGATTTTGCTGACAGGGTTGAAATCGGGACATTAACTCTTTATTCTCCTAACAGTAAGTCAAATGGAAACTTGTAATAAGTAAAGTTTATTTATCAGTCACAAGTAAGGCTTACATTGACACTGCAATGAAGTTACTATGAAATTCCCCTAGTCGCCACACTCCGGCGCCTGTTCAGCTCAGTGCACCTAACCAGCACGTCTTTCAGTCTGTGGGAGGAAACCAGGGCACCCTGGAGGAAACCCATGCAGACATGGGGAGAACATGCAAACTCCACACAGACATTACAATCGAATCGAAATTGGGACCCTGACGCTGTGAGGCAGCAGTGCTAACCACTGTGCCACCATGCCGTCCACATAATATTTACAAATAAGAAGCTTGCTTTAGAGTGTATGTAGCTATGTTCATTATACCTTTAATATATTTGATGTAACTGTGTAAGATAGAATGTTATTATGAATATTCATGCTCTTGAATTTTGTGTTGTCAAAATTCTTTTGTTCTGAAATGTGAATCTTATGGCTTCATTCTTTTAGCAAAAACCTGGCTTTTCAGATTTCACAAAAAAAAATCATTAGTGCTCTCCACTGAGATCAAACAATCTATCAGTGAAATGTCGGCATGTTGTATTCTTGGGCAAATGTTGTAAGTCAACAGAATTGGATTGAAAACCATGTCTTTGTTCAAATTAGACATCTCCGCATATTTCTCGAACAAACACAAAGGGTGCAATAACTCAAATTTCATTAAGTCACAAAGAAATAAAATTTAACCATCCTTGTTGTTTTGGGGGAAAAAAATGATGCAGTTATTTTATTTTTGCCACAACAACAAGATGTAGTTCTGACAGCTGTTTACGAATAGGGAGAGTGTTGAATCGAAGAATGTAAAGGTTCGGTGAGTCATTGATTAAATACCGTACTGACAAATAACATTCCAAAATTACAGGAGTTCAGAATGCTGGGGATATTATTTACAGCAATGTATTGAATGACAAATCCATTTTTCATAACACGACCTGGTAGAGATCACAGTCCAAATGTTTTGAGTTCACAACATGTCCACTGTATTGTTTCTTGTTTCAGATTTATAATCTTGGCAGAATTGTATCTCATCTGGTCAGAGAAAAATGTACAAGCCGGCATATCCATTTACTCCTGACTTTGTGACATACCGTTTGCTACCACTTCTGACTTAACTTCACTAAATCAGAAATTTACTGATCAATGGACATGTTTCTCAATTTATAGAACTTACTTCAGGCATGTGGAAATAAGGTGTAAAGAAGCAAAACCACAATCCGGTTGAATTTAATAAATCTGAAAAACCGCATATGCTTATTTTCTTTCTGGGTTTGCAGGAGACATTCTGATTCCCCGTGATGGTTTTACCTCAGTGAAACAAGCAAAAACAGTGTTGGCATTGCAAATATCAGTGTAATAGGAAACATTAATGCAAATTCTCCCTGCAGTTGGGTCAAAGAAGGTATGTCCATTGTTTCTCTTAGAATCATAGAATCCAACAGTGCAGAAGGAGGCCATTCAGCCCATCGAGTCTGCACTGACCACAATCCCACCCAGGCCCTATCCCCATAACACCATGCATTTACCCTAGCTAGTCCCCCTGACACTAAGGGGCAATTTAGAATGGCCAGTCCACCTAACCCGCACATCTTTGGACTGTGGCAGGAAACCGGAGCACCCGGAGGAAACTCACGCAGACACGGGGAGAACATGCGAACTCCACACAGGGCAGAAACCCAAGCCGGGAATCAAATCTGGGCCCCTAGCTCTGTGAGGCAGCAGTGCTAACCACTGTGCCACCGTGCCACCCAGATGGCAGAATGGTTTTAACACATTAAACACTTAAAGAAAGAAACAACTTTTATTTAAATGACAACTCTCATGATGACTATGGTACTTCAGGGCCTGTTTGTTTTTTGATTTATTTGTTCATGGGGTGCTGTTGGCTTGGCCAGCATTCATTGCCCATCCCTAATTCCCCTTGAGAAGGTGGTGGTGAGTCACCTTCTTGAGCTGCTGCAATCCATGTGGTGCAGGTACACCCACAGTGCTGTTAGAGAGGGGGTTCCAGGATTTTGACCAAGTGACAGTGAAGGAACGGCAATATATTTCGAAGTCAGGATGGTGAGTGGTTTGGAGGGGAACTTGCAGGTGGTGGCATTCCCATGAATCTGCTGCCCTTGTCCTTCTAGGTGGCAGAAGTTTGGAATATGCTGTTGAAAGATCCTTGGTGAGTTAGTGAAGCAATTTTGAAGTATAGCCACTGGAGTAATTTTGGAAACACAGCACAGAAAGTTCTCCCAAGCAGCAGATGTTTTACCAGATGATCTGCTTTAGTGAGATTGGTCAAAGGACTAATACTAACTCAGGTATCAGAAAGAACTTTGCTGCTCCTGTTCAATAAGAAGTCTCACAACACCAGGTTAAAGTCCAACAGGTTTATTTGGTAGCACAAACCACAAGCTTTCGGAGCACTGCCCCTTCATCAGGTGAGTGGGAGTTCTGTTCACAAACAGACACAAACAAACAGACATGTCTGTTCACAACATACATTGTCTGTAACTTTAGGACTTGATTACCTGTAAAGACTCACATTCCAACCATTATTTTGTAAATTGAGTTTGTGTCTTTATATGCCCTGTTTGTGAACAGAACTCCCACTCATCTGATGAAGGGGCAGTGCTCTGAAAGCTTGTGGCTTGGGCTACCAAATAAACCTGTTGGACTTTAACCTGGTGTTGTGAGACTTCTTACTGTGCTTACACCAGTCCAATGTCGGCATCTCCACATCATGGCTCTTGTTCAAAACAATGGTTTGTCATCTTTTAAATAGACTTGAGAGGGAACAAAGAACAAAAAACAGTACAGCACAGGAACAGGCCCTTCAGCCCTCCAAACCTGCACTGATCATGTTGTCCTATTTAGACCAACCATCTGTATCCCTCTATGCCCCGTCTGGTCATGTGTCTGTCCAGATCAGTCTTAAATGTGGCTAACATAACTGTCTCAAAAGTATCACTTGGCAGTGCATTTGAGGCCCCCACCACCCTCTGTGTAAAACACCTCCCCGCACATCTCCACTGGACATTTCCCCCCTTACCTTGTGTGGTGAACCATTGTTGGTTCCCACCAGGTAGTGCTGAGCCATGGTCTGGCCAGTACTATGAGTCTGTATATATGTTACTGTTGGGGTTAGGGTTGGGCTGTTCTACCTGTTAATATAGTCCTTATGGTACACCCCAGTCGGCTCCGCCTCCTGGGAGAGGTATAAAGGTCACTGCTCTGCCTGGTGACCCTTTAGTCTGGGATCGTATACTGTATATGGTAGCTCTGTTATTGTTGGCAATAAAAGCCTTTATTTCCCGAGTACATCCAGCCTCTCGTGTGTTATATCGCGCATCAATTTTATTGCCAACAAATAAATTCTTTTTTTTGAGGAAAAAAAAACGACAAAGAAAACATGGAGCAAATGCTTAAACCCGAACGGCTTACGTTGGACCCACGTGCGGCGGGAGCATCGAACACTTTCGACTACTGGTTGAAGTGTTTCCAAGATTACCTCGACGCCTCCACAGCGGTGACTGACGACGTCGACAGACTCCGGGTCCTCCACGCGAGGGTAAGCGACGCTGTATACCTAGCGATCCGTGGGGCCACCGACTACAAAGGGGCCCTCGAGCTTCTCAAGAAGCGATACAACAAACCGCCGAATGAGATGCATGCTCGATACCTTCTAGCCACTCGACGGCGGCAGCCCGGCGAAACGACGGAACAGTACGCGTGCGAGCTTCAACAGCTAGCCAGAGCCTGCAACTGCAAGTCAGTGTCGGCAGACCAGTACATGAACGATCTAGCTCGAGATGCGTTTGTGGCGGTAATCGGCTCGTCGTACATCCGCCTTCGGCTGTTGGAGCAAGGTAACCTCGATCTCACTAAATCCATAGAGTTAGCAGATGCTCTAGAAACGGCCTCCAAAAGTCTGGCGATGTACCCCGACCACCACGTGGTGACAGCGTGGCAGGGGCAGTCACAGACCCCACTTCATTCAGCGGGACCGAAAAACTGCGCGATTGCGTTCCCAGCCTCAGACCTGACGACGGCAGCAGCTCCAGGTGGCCCACGGTGTTACTCCTGTGGGGGGGTGAAACACCCTCGGCAGCGATGTCCAGCTAAAGCGGTGTTGTGCTCCGCCTGCGGCAAGAAGGGGCACTATTCCAAGGTATGCCGGTCCAAACTTCCATCCAAGAACAGCAGTGCGGCGTGTGACTCCCCGGAGCCGGCCTCCTTGTCTTCTGCATCTTCAAGGTCTTCTGCCACGTGCGATTCCAGGACGTCGCCATTCCGAACGACGTTGTCGCAAGACACGTGCGACCTGCAGGGACCGCAGGTTTTGGCGCCATCGTCCACGTGCGACCTATGGGGGCAGCCATTTTGGTCGGCGCCAACCGCGAATGACCAGCAGGGGTCGTCATCAACCATCTCAGCTGCCTGCAGTTGCGCCCACGAACCAACGGTGGCGTCGATCATCCTGGACCAGGCCAAGCCTCACAGACTCAACAAGTCCACGATGGACATACAGGTAAACAAACGCCCGATTTATTGTTTGTTTGGCAGCGGGAGCACGGAGAGTTCATTCACCCGGACACCGTGAAGCGGTGTGGTCTCCAGATTCAGACTGTCAAGCAGACAATTTCAATGGCGTCAAGGTCCCGGTCTGTCACCGTGCTAGGGAGTTGCGTGGTCAATCTGACGGTGCAGGGCACGGCTTACGAGAACTTCAGGCTCCTTGTGTTACCGCACCTTTGCGCACCAATACTCCTAGAACTAGATTTTATAGTCCACTTGAAGAGTGTAACCCTGCAGTATGGTGGGCCACTCCCTCCGCTATCAGTGGGAGACCCGCAGCCTCTAAATTGCCCACCGCGCTCCACATGTAGTCTCTCAAGGCTTAGGATTACCACACCCTCCCTATTCCAGAATCTCATGCCAGGCTGCAAGCCCATCGTAACAAAGAGCAGGCGTTACAGCGCTGAGGATCGGATCTTCATTCGATCTGAAGTTCAGCGGCTCCTCAAGGAAGGGATCATCCAACCTAGCGCTAGTCCTTGGAGAGCGCAAGTCGTGGTGGTTAAGAATGGGAACAAACCCCAGATGGTCATAGACTATAGTCAGACCATTAATAGATACACGCAGCTGGACGCGTATCCCCTCCTGCGCATATCTGACATGGTCAACCAGATTGCGCAGTACCGGGTGTTCTCCACCATCGACTTAAAATCTGCTTACCACCAGCTCCCCATTCGCCCAGAGGACCGACAATACACGGCCTTTGAGGCGAATGGTCACCTGTACCATTTTTTAAGGGTTCCTTTTGGTGTCACGAATGGGGTCTCGGTCTTCCAGCGTGCTATGGACCGAATGGTGAACCAGAACAGACTGTGGGCTACCTTCCCATACCTGGATAACATCACCATCTGCGGCCATGACCAGCAGGACCACGATGCCAACCTTCTTAGATTCTTATGCATTGCATCTCGCCTGAATCTGACCGACAACAGGGAGAAGTGTGTATTTCGTACGCGCCGCCTAGCTATCCTTGGATACGTGGTGGAAAACGGGGTCCTTGGCCCTGATCCAGACCGTATGCGTCCTCTCCTCGAACTTCCCCTGCCCACTATCGTCAAAGCACTGAGAAGATGTTTAGGCTTCTTCTCATACTACGCACACTGGGTTCCCAATTACGTGGACAAAGCCCGTCCGCTCATCAAGTCTACCTCTTTTCCCCTAGCAACAGAGGCTCGCTTAGCCTTTGCAAGAATAAAAGCCAACATCGCGAAAGCCACGATGCACGCTATCGATGAGTCCATCCCCTTCCAGGTGGAGAGTGATGCATCTGATTTCGCCCTGGCCGCCACACTTAACCAGGCGGGCAGGCCCGTCGCCTTTTTCTTTCGCACCCTCCAAGGCCCTGAAATTCGACATTCGGCGGTGGAAAAGGAGGCCCAGGCCATTGTGGAGGCCGTTCGGCATTGACGCCATTACTTGGCGGGAAAACGGTTCACTCTGCTCACGGACCAGCGGTCCGTGGTGTTCATGTTCAACAACACGTTACGGGGTAAGATCAAGAATGATAAGATCTTGAGGTGGAGAATCGGACTCTCCACCTACAATTATGATATCATGTATCGTCCAGGGAAGCTCAACGAGCCCTCGGATGCCCTGTCGCGTGGAACATGCGCTAGTATGCAGGAGAATCGATTGCAGTCTCTCCACAATGACCTCTGCCATTCGGGAGTCACTCGGCTCTTCCACTTCATAAAAGCTCGGAATCTACCCTACTCGGTGGAGGATGTCAGGTCCATAACCAGAAGCTGCCGGGTATGCGCGGAATGCAAACCGCACTTCTACCGACCTGACAGGGCACAACTCGTTAAGGCCACTCGTCCCTTCGAAAGACTGAGTGTGGACTTTAAGGGCCCCCTTCCCTCGACAGATCGGAACGTGTACTTCCTCAATGTGGTTGATGAGTACTCACGAATCCCTTTTGTCATTCCCTGTTCTGATATGACCGCTGCCACGGTTATCAAGGCATTTCGTGATCTTTTCACCCTGTTCGGTTACCCCTGTTACATCCACAGCGATAGGGGCTCGTCGTTCATGAGCGATGACTTGAGGCGATACCTGCTCTCATATGGGATTGCCTCTAGTAGAACCAAGAGCTACAACCCAAGGGGTAACGGACAGGTCGAACGAGAGAATGCTACAGTCTGGAAGGCTGTCTTACTGGCGTTGAGGTCTAAAGGTCTTCCAGTCTCCCTTTGGCAAGAGGTACTCCCTGATGCGCTCCACTCCATACGCTCACTCCTGTGTACGGCAACCAACGCTACTCCTCATGAGAGAATGTTTTTATTCCCTAGGAAGTCTTCCTCTGGGACCTCATTACCGTCTTGGTTGATGTACTCAGGACCTGTCCTCCTGCGGCAACATGTTAGGACCCGCAAGTCCGACCCTTTGGTTGAACAGGTCCATCTCCTCCACGCCAACCCTCAGTATGCCTACGTGGCATATCCTGACGGGCGAGAGGACACGGTCTCGATTCGAGATCTGGCGCCAGCAGGGGGCTTGGAAACCCCTGTCGCTCCCACACCTACTGTTAGGGACCCCCCAACCATTATTTCCCCTCCTGACACGGCGCGGGCAGTATCGGGACCACCACTTAACCCTCTTACTCCCGTGTACAGCTTGCCTGAGTCCAGGAAATGGTCGCCATTTCAAGGCGTGCCCGAGTTCAGCGGATTGTCACCACCTCGGGGTCTACCGGCCCGTGAGGCACTGGAGGAGTCGCTGGACACCGCCTTGGAGAGAACGTCACCGCGATTGCCTGAACCGGTGTCATCGCCGGTGTTGAGGAGGTCACAACGACGGTGCGGTCTCCCAGACCGTTTGAACTTATAGACAGATGAACAATTGTTCTGTGTTTTGTACCCCGCCGGCCTTTGTTTTCAAAGGAGGGGTGAATGTGGTGAACCATTGTTCGTTCCCACCAGGTCGTGCTGAGCCATGGTCTGGCCAGTACTATGAGTCTGTATATATGTTACTGTTGGGGTTAGGGTTGGGCTGTTCTACCTGTTAATATAGTCCTTATGGTACACCCCAGTCGGCTCCGCCTCCTGGGAGAGGTATAAAGGTCACTGCTCTGCCTGGTGACCCTTTAGTCTGGGATCGTATACTGTATATGGTAGCTCTGTTATTGTTGGCAATAAAAGCCTTTATTTCCCCGAGTACATCACGCCTCTCGTGTGTTATATCGCGCATCACCTTGAACTTGTGCCCCCTTGTAATTGTCATTTCTGTCCTGGGAAAAGACTTCCAACTGTTCACCTTATTGATGCCCTTAATAATTTATAAACATCTATCAGGTCACCCATCAGCCTCCGTTTTTCCAGGGAGAACAATCTCAATTTATTCAATCTCTCCTCATAGCTAATACCCTCCAAAACAGGCAACATCCTGGCAAACCTTTTCTGTACTCTCTCCAAAGCCTCCACGTTCTTCTGGTAGTGTGGTGACCAGAATTGGACGCAGTATTCCAAATGTGGCCGAACCAACGTTTTATATAGCTGTAACATAACTTGCCAACTTTTATACTCGATGCCCCAGTCGATGAAGTCAAGCATGCCATATGCTTTCTTCGCCACCTTTAAGGATCTGTGGGCCTGTACTCCCAGATCTCTCTGTGTGTCTAGCTCCTGATGGTTTTACCATTTATTTAATAGCTCCCACTTGAATTGGATTTACCAAAATGCATCACCTCACATTTGTCCGGTTTAAATTCCATCTGCCATTCCTCCGCCCAATTTTCCAGCTTATCTATATCCTGCTGTATTCTCTGACAATCTTCATCACTATCCAAAACTTCAGCAATTTTACTCTCATCCGCAAACTTGCTAATCAGACCAGTTTCAGTCTATTCCAAGTCATTTATATATATTACAAACAACAGAGGTCCCAGCACTGATCCCTGCCGAACACCACGAGTTACAGACCCCCATTCAGAAAAACACCCTTCCACCACTACCCTCTGTCTTCTATGGCCAACACAGTAAGAGTTTTAACAACACCAGGTTAAAGTCCGACAGGTTTATTTGGTAGCAAATGCCATTAGCTTTTGGAGCGCTGCTCCTTCATCAGATGGAGTGGAAATCTGCTCTCAAACAGGGTATTAACAGGCATCTCCACTTCTATGGCCAAGCCAGTTCTGAATCCCTCTAGCTAGTTCATCTTTGATCCCGTGTGATTTAACCTTTTATACCAGCCTGCCATGAGGGACCTTGTCAAATGCCTTACTAAAGTCCATGTAGACAACATCCACGGCCCTTCCCTTGTCAATCATTTTTGTCACCTCCTCAAAAAACTCAATGAAATTAGTGAGACATGACCCCCCTCGTACAAAACCATGCTGTCTGAAAACTGAGCCTTTATTTAATTTTTAATCTGGAAGACATCAGGCGGGATTTCCCGGCAGTGCTCGGCCCAAAAATGGAAAGTTCCACCCAAGGTCAACGGACCTTTGTATAGTCCCCCCTCCCTACCCGCTATGATTCCCGTGGCGGGCAGGACGGGAAAATTCCCCCCATCACCTCCAACAGAGGAGTGCTATCAGTACTGCACTGAACTGTCAACCACACAAATCTCTGAAGTCGAACTTGAACTCACAACCTTCTGACACACCATCAAGAGTACGACCCACTGAGTGAGATATGGACCAACTGCACGGCAATCTTTGTTGCTGTAGTGCCTCCAGTGTTAACCAATAAATCCAAAAGGAAGTCACTGATCATGGACTCAAAGAACGACATAGGCCACTTGACCCATCATGCTCCGGCCTCTTTGAAAGAGCTATCCAATCAGTCCTCCCCACTCTTTCCCCATGACCTGCAAATTGCCAACCTTCAAGTGTTTATCCAACTCCATTTTGAATGTCATTATTGAATCTTCTTCCATCAACCTTCCAGGCAGTCAGTTCCAGATCACAACAGTTCACTGTTTAAAAAGAATTATGTCCTCATGTTGCCTCTAGCTCCTTTGCCGATGTAAATCTGTGCTCAATACCTCTGTCACTGGAAGTGGTTTCTCCTTATTCACTACTCTAAAACCCTCGATCAATTAAACACCTCGCTCAATTCTCCTCTTAACGCCTTCGCGGTTCTAAGGGAATAAAAATCACCTCCTCTGTCTCCATGTAATGGAAGTCCCTAATCTCGGTACCATTCTGCTGAGCTCCTTGCTAAGACCTTGGTACCTTTCCTAAAATGCTGTGCCCAGAATTGTACACAATCCTTCAGCTGAGAATATTTATAAAGGGTGAGCACAGCTTCCTTCTTTTTGTACTCAATTCCTCTACCGACAAAGCAAAAGACCCCATATGAGAAGGTTCACGAGGTTGATCCCAGGTATGGAGGGATTTTCTTATGAGGAGAGGTTGTGTAGTTTGGGCCTGTATTCATTGGAGTTTAGAAGAATGAAAGACAGCCTCATTGAGACATATTGGATTCTCAGGGGATTTGACAGGGGAGATGCTGAAAGGACATTTCCCCTTGTGGTAGAGTTTAGGATGGGAAAGCATAATCTTAGAGTAAGGGGTCACCCATTGAAGACAGAGATGAGGAAGAATTTCTTCTCTCAGAGGGTAGCTTTGGAATTCTTTACCACAGAGGGCTGTAGAGGTTAGGTTGTTAAGTATGTTCAAGACTGAGATAGACAGATTTGAAATCAGTAAGGGAATCGAGGGTTATGGGTTAAAGATGGAAAGAGGAGTTGAGGATTATATCAGATCAGTTATGATCTCATTGAATAGCGGAGCAGACTCACAGAAGATTCATAGAATCATAGAATCCCTACAGTGCAGAAGGAGGCCATTCAGCCCATTGAGTCTGCACCGACAGTAATCCCATCCAGGCCCTATCACCATAACCTCACATATTTACCCTGCTAATCCCTCTAACCTATGCATCCCGGGACACTAACAGGCAATTTAGCATGGCCAATGCACCTAACCCACACACCTTTGGACTCGATGGGCTGAATGACCTACTTTTGCCCCGATGTCTTATGGTCTTACAGTTTATAGAGAGTTAAGTCAAATTTACAGGAAGGAAACAGAGCATTCAGTCTCACCAATGTTTGTGATGTTGCAAGGACATCATCTCCCAGTTGAGTCATCTCACTTATCCCATTCTTTTCCACATTTTCAATGAAGCTGTTTGAAAAACCGCCTTTGCTTTCCGGGCCACCAGCCATTGTCCTGTGCTTTATGACAGTGAAGATGAATTGAAGCCCTTAATTGCCACACAATTGGGCAGCTAAGGGCTTTAATAGGCCTCAGAATGGGTTACCGAGTGAACACCTTAATCACCCCTTGTATTACGGGGAATAGGGGAGGGGTGAGTGGGAAGGTAATGGGCTAGGCATCTGACCAATTTGATGTGCTCCCCTGCCGAAAACACACCGGTAAAATCCAGCCGATTGTCTCTCATTATTTGCACATGTGAAGGGGTGTGATCCCTGTTTCAGTAAGAAGCCTCACAACACCAGGTTAAAGTCCAACAGGTTTATTTGGTAGCATGGGCTTTTGGAACGCTGCTTCTTCATCAAGTGAATGTCACTGAAGTGTCACTTGAAGGGGCAGCGCTCCGAAAGCTCGTGCTACCAAATAAACCTGTTAACCTGGCGTTGTAAGACTTCTTACTGTGCCCACCCCAGTCCAACAACAGCATCTCCACATCATCCCTGCTTCAAGTGATTGTTCTGCATGCTATTTTCTGTCCTTTAACAACATGGCAGGCTCGGCTTGGTCACATTTCTAAACTTGGAATTATTGTTCGTTTGACAAGTTCTTATCACTTCGGAATTCAAAATATCTTTTCAAATCGGAGGAGACCATTGCTTTCGAAAGAGCCAAACAAGATGGTCCAAATGTATTGCCCTGGACTATTCTTCAATTCACTCTTTGGCCCTTGAGCAATTTGCAACATCCTGATTGCAAATTATTTCTTTCTTATCACAACAAAGCACTAAATACTCAACTGCGATAATCTCCACTGAGGTAATGTTGGTGAATAACCAAATCAAAGATAAAAGCAGTAAGGGCGGCACGGTAGCACAGTGGCACAGTGGTTAGCTCCGTTGCCTCACAGGGCCAGGGATCCGGGTTCGATTTCCGGCTTGGGTCACTGTCTGTGTGGAGTTTGCACGTTCTCCCTGTGTCTGTGTAGGTTTGCTCCAGGTGCTCCGGTTTCCTCCCACAGTCCAAAGATGTACGGGTTAGGTTGGTTGGCCAGCCATGCTAAATTGACCCGGAGAGTCAGGGGAATTAGGACTGTAAATATGTGGAGTTACAGGGATGGGACCCCGGTGGGATTGTTGTTGGTTCAGGCTCGATGGGCCAAATAGCCTCCTTCTGCACTGTTGATTCTATGATTAATGACTTCAGAGAGACCATGTGAACCCTTCGGTCTTTATAAGGAAAGTGAGCAGTGTTTTATTGGCAATAGTACTCACTGGAAGCAAAAATTCCCAAGGGAAATAGTCGTCTGCAAATTGTGTTGATGGGACTGATCAGTTTAATAATTCAAATTGTTTAACTACAGAAGACCTAAGTGACTGAGTTCTTATTGGATTTTCAAGTAAGTAGACACACATATATCTTTTATGAAGTCAGTGTTCACTTAAATGTACATTTATATATTTTATGAAGGTCTTGTACATCAGGATTACAAGACAATTATACTGATGCACCCAGGTTGTCTGGTAGGACGACTTGCATTGGGAGTAAGGTAACCCATGGTCAGACTGTTTAATTAGGTTTGGTCTCTGGACATTTGTTAGATCTGGAAAAGTGGTGTCGGTGGTTGGGTTGGGGGCAGACCAGTATTCATGTTCATGTCATTATTGTTCATGGGCTAGTGTGGTGAAGTTTAAAGTTTAGTTTATTTATTAGTGTCAAAAGTAGCTTACATTAACACTGCAATGAAGTTACTGTGAAAATCCCCTAGTCGCCACACTCCGGCGCCTGTTGAGGGAGAATTTAGCATGGCCAGTGCACCTAGCCAGCATGTCTTTTGGGCTGTGGGAGGAAACTTGAGCACCCTGAGGAAATCCATGCAGACTCGGGGAGAACGTGCAGACTCCGCACAGACAGTGATTTAAGCCAGGAATTGAACCCAAGCCACTGGCTGGCACCGTGAGGCAGCAGTGCTAACCCCTGTGCCATCATGCCATCCCCAAACGTAAATAGCAGAGGCTGGTTGGCCGATTGGATAGGTAACTGGCTGTCTGACCGAAGACAGAGGGTGGTGGTCGATGGAAAATTTTCGGATTGGAGGCAGGTTGCTAGCGGTGTGCCGCAGGGATCAGTGCTTGGTCCTCTGCTCTTTGTGATTTTTATTAATGACTTAGAGGAGGGGGCTGAAGGGTGGATCAGTAAATTTGCTGATGACACCAAGATTGGTGGAGTAGTGGATGAGGTGGAGGGCTGTTGTAGGCTGCAAAGAGACATAGATAGGATGCAAAGCTGGGCTGAAAAATGGCAAATGGAGTTTAACCCTGATAAATGTGAGGTGATTCATTTTGGTAGGACAAATTTAAATGTGGATTACAGGGTCAAAGGTAGGGTTCTGAAGACTGTGGAGGAACAGAGAGATCTTGGGGTCCATATCCACACATCTCTAAAGGTTGCCACTCAAGTGGATAGAGCTGTGAAGAAGGCCTATAGTGTGTTAGCTTTTATTAACAGGGGGTTGGAGTTTAAGAGCCGTGGGGTTATGCTGCAACTGTACAGGACCTTGGTGAGACCACATTTGGAATATTGTGTGCAGTTCTGGTCACCTCACTATAAGAAGGATGTGGAAGCGCTGGAAAGAGTGCAGAGGAGATTTACCAGGATGCTGCCTGGTTTGGAGGGTAGGTCATATGAGGAAAGGTTGAGGGAGCTAGGGCTGTTCTCTCTGGAGCGGAGGAGGCTGAGGGGAGACTTAATAGAGGTGTATAAAATGATGAAGGGGATAGATAGAGTGAACGTTCAAAGACTATTTTCTCGGGTGGATGGAGCTATTACAAGGGGGCATAACTATAGGGTTCGTGGTGGGAGATACAGGACGGATATCAGAGGTAGGTTCTTTACGCAGAGAGTGGTTGGGGTGTGGAATGGACTGCCTGCAGTGATAGTGGAGTCAGACACTTTAGAAACATTTAAGCGGTTATTGGATAGGCACATGGAGCACACCAGGATGATAGGGAGTGGGATAGCTTGATCTTGGTTTCAGATAAAGCTCGGCACAACATCGTGGGCCGAAGGGCCTGTTCTGTGCTGTACTGTTCTATGTTCTATGTTCTATGGTTTGGATCCATTGCCCTCTGGGTTATGGGCCCAGCGTGCTTCCGCTCTGCCAGACCGGTACATTAATGACATTTAGGGAAGAAAATCTACTGCTTTACCTGATTTTTTGTTCATCTGTCTCCAGATTCATCGTAATTGATTGACTCTTGGCTGCTCTCTGAAGTGACCCAGCAAACCACTCAGCTGCAACAAAAACGATCAGAAAAACTATAATGCGCACAGACTCCAGTGGTTCAAGAAGACAACTCACCACCATCTTCTAACGATGGGCAATTAATGCAGGCTTCATCAGTGATACCTACACCCTGTTAACAAATTAAAGAAGTGAATTAAAAAGTATGGTCCAACTAGCCATTCTTCATCTGCAAGTTTAGATATTGAGTGCTGGATTGCAGACAAGAGGTCAGTGCTGGCCTCCGCTGATTTCCGCACTGTGATCAGAAGTGGTAATTCTAGGTGATTCCTAGCCTAGAGATCCCGTGAACAATCCTCGCACTATTTTCACACACATGGCTAAGAACAACTGCCCATCCCTGAGCAGAGAGCAAGCAGAAAAGACATTCAGTCATTATAGCAACTAATTTATTATTCTGCAGGATGTAGACATCACTGGCAAGTACACTATTGGTTTCCCATCACTAATTACCCTTGAACTTAATGGATCCTCAGGCCATTTCAGAGGGCAGTTGAGAATCAGCCATATTGCTGTATGTCTGGAGTCACATGTAGACCAGGCCAGGTAAGGACGGCAGATTTCCTTCCCTACAGGACATTAGTGAACCAGGTGGGTTTTTCAAGGTAGTTTCACAGTCACTCTTAGTGAGGCTGACTTTATATTCAAGATTTTTTATTAACTGAATTTAGGGAAGGTGGTGGTATAGTGTTAGTGTCACTGGACTAGTAATCCAGAGACCCAGGGTAATGCTCTGGGGACCCAGCTTCAAATCCCATCACAGCAGATGGTAAAATTTGAATTCAAGAAAAATCTGGAATTAACAGTCTAATGATGACCATGAAACCATTGTCGATTGTCATAAAAAGCCATCTGGTTCAATAATGTCCTTTAGGGAAGGAAATCTGCTGTCCTTACGTGGTCTGGCCTCCATGTGACTCCAGACACACAGCAATGTGGTTGACTCTTAAATGCCTTCTGAAATGTCCCGGCAAACCACTCAATTCGAGGGCAATTAGTGATGGACAGTAAAAGCTGGCTGAGCCAGCGATGCCCACATCCATTAAATGAAGAAAAAATCAATTTCACCAGCTGCCATGATGGGATTTGAGCCCATGTCCCAGAGCATTCGCCTGAGTCTCTGGATTACCGGCCAAGAAAAGGACAATGAGGCAATTAACTAAATTAGGTAATCTAAATGAGGAGAAACTCATATGCGATAGATTGCACATTTTCCAGTCCCAAACCTCCCCTCAGCCTGCCACGAAAGGGTTTAAAGTTTATTTTTTTATTATCACAAGTCGGCTTACATTAACATTGCAATGAAGTTACTGTGAAAATCTCCTAGTCGCCACACTCCGACACATGTTTGGGTACACTGAGGGAGAATTTAGCATGGCCAATACACCTCACCAGCATGTCTTTTGGACTATGGGAGGAAACCGGAGCACCCGGAGGAAACCGACGCAGACACAGGGAGAACATGCAAAGTCCACACAGACAGCAACCCAAGCCAGGAATCGAACGCAGGTCCCTAACGCTATGATGCAGCAGTGCTAATCACTGTGCCACCGTGCCGTTATATAAATGCAAACCTTTTTTTTTCTTTCCCTTCTATCTCTCTATGACCAAATTAATACGTGGGCCAACTAACATATCAATATTTCCGTTCATCTAATCACTGCCTCCAGAATAATTAGATTGAAGAACTTGCCTCATTTCTCCAGTGTAGCATTGACCCATTCTTCCTGCAGAATCCAGCCTTTATGTGAAACAGAATCCTAAGGGACTCTACGCAGTTCAGCTACCCAAGAGAAAAATCCTAATCCTGTTAATTTGCTTTTGGAAATAATGCGATGTGTTACTGCCATTCTCAAGGCACTCAAAGAAAAAGGTTCACACAAACATCACATTTCAGTGATTGGCTTTGTGCTATTTCATTCTGTGCTGGCGTTAACATCGTTCGTTCCACAATTGGACAGATTCTGGCGTTTGGAAGACCCGTGTCACACAACATTGTTGAGTTGCTGTATATTTAAGATGAGAATGTAAAAAAATGTATGATCCACAGTCTGACCTCTGAATCAAACAATAGACTATAACATTCCAACATGACTCTTTAAGCTTATAACAAATAAAGTCATTTTACAAAGTCTTTGCTGATTTTAACTGATTTTCCACACTAAATAATTGAAAACGTCTCATGCTCTATAAAAGGTGTAAAAAATACACTTTCAATTCCAACATTCATAAAATAAAACAGCACAAAGGAAACTATTCAGCCCATTTTGCCTACCCAGTATCTTTGAAAGAGCAATGTAATTAACCCACTCCCTTGCTCTTTGTCCAGAGTTCTGCATTTTCTTTTCCTTTACAAGGAGATGCAAGTGTTATCAATTTAAGTATGGTTCTTTATCTGGGAAGGCCAGTTCTCCAGGCTTACTGTGAAGGCCTCACTGTGTCTGTGAAAGTAATGAATATGTTTTTTCACAGATGAGATTCTTAGCTGTATTTGATTTGAGTTCATTTGTTAACCCTTTCATAGTCTGAGCCAAATTCTTAACAGAGACCAATTCCCTTTTGAAAGTTAATCCTGAATCTGCTTCCACCATTCTTTCTGGCAGTGCATTCCAGATGATAACAATTTATATGACAGCGCCAGGGACCCGGGTTCAATTCTGGCCTTGGGTCACTTTTTTTGTTGTGGAGTTTGCATGTTCTCCTCATGTCTGCGTGGGCTTCCTCAGGTGCCCTGGTTTCCTCCCACACTCCAAAGATGTGCAGGTTACGTCGATTGGCCATGCTAAATTGCCTCTTAGTGTCCCAAGATATGTAGATTGGATGGATTAGCCTTGATGAATGTGTAAGTTTAAGTTTATTTATTAGTGTCACAAGTAGGTTTACATTAACATTGCAATGTAGTTACTGTGAAAATCCCCTCGTGTGTGGGGTTACAGAGATAGGGCAGGGGAGAGGGCCTGGGTAGGATACTCTGTCAGGGAGTTGGTGCAGACTCGATGGGCTGAATGTCTTCCTTCTGCACTATAGAAATTGTATTACATTTTTTCAAAAAAATGTTTCATTTCTGTATCACAGAATTGTTAAGGCACAGAATGAGGCCATTTGGCCCATCATGTCTGCATTGGCTCTTCAAATGGGCATCATGATTTAGTGCCATTTCCCTGCTTTTTCCCTGCTCCCCTGTACATCATATTGTAGGGGACACACCTGTAGGAGGGCAAAAAGAGTAAAATCCAACCAAACTGCAATAGTTCCAGTTCACCAGTTAGGTAAATAATAACTGTGTAATGACTTCAATCAGGCCAATGAGGTTGGCCTATTGGAGTATGAATTCCCTGATTAAGGATCAATCACATCACTTTTTAAAGTTTTAAGTTTACTTTCTACTTTGTTTTTTGTTCGGGCTGTTCCCCCTCCTTTTGGGGAGCTGCCCCTTTTAATTTGTCCCTAAGTTAATTTGAGTTTGTTTATTTGGTTGGGGAGAAAAAGAGTTCCCTGATTAAGGATCCAATTGATGGGCCAATCAGGGAGTCTTTGCCTTGTACTTAACCGCAAGTGGCAGTTCCTCTGGAACCCTGGTGGTAGACTGCTAACACTCTGTGAGCTGCTATTAGAGTTGTAAATAAAGGGGTTTTGGTGAAGGGACTTCTGCCTTTGCAGACTTATTACAAACTGCAATGTATATTTACAAAAAAACTATAATAGAGGCTTGTAGCCTCATGGCTGCCAGTCAGTTCTGGAGAAGGTTCAGGAACCAGGGTGATGTACCACCCTGCAACTCAGTTGGATGCCTGAGTTATATGGTCTTGTTCTGCAGATGGATCTTTAAAGGGACAATCACCACACAAAGCCTTTTGAGTGGAAGTGGAAGGAGGCAGGTGATGAGGGCACAGCCATGGGAATGGCAGAAACAGATAGTTGCAGTTGGCAAGGGAGTTATTTTTCTGAGCCGGCCAGGGTCATCCACTGGATTTCAGTGAGAACCAAGCCGTGGCAGTCAAGTTCACAGTTTCAGAGTCAGAAATGTTGATGTTACCATGGCCATGATAACCACCATTCACTCAAATGCTGCCATTTCCAGTCAAAGTCTTCTGCCTGTGAGAAAGTCTGGGTGTACAGGTACTCAGAACACTGAAAGTGTCAACACAGGTGGAGAAGATAGTCAAGAAGGCATATGGCATTCTTGCCTTCATCTGTCGGGGCATTGAGTTTAAAAATTGGCAACTCATGTTGCAGCTTTATAGAACCTTAGGTAGGCCGCACTTGGAATATAGTGTTCAATTCTGGTCACCACACTACCAGAAAGATGTGGAGGCTTTGGAGAGGGTACAGAGAAGATTTACCAGGATGTTTCTTGGTATGGAGGGCATTAGCTATGAGAGAGGTTGGAGAAATTTGGTTTGTTCTCACTGGAACGACGGAGGTTGAGGGGCGACCTGATAGAAGTCTACAAGATTATGAGGGGCATGGACAGAGTGGATAGTCAGAAGCTTTTTCTCAGGGTGGAAGAGTCAATTACTGGGGGGCATAGGTTTAAGGTGCGAGGGGCAAGGTTTAAAGGAGATGTACCGAGACAAGTTTTTTACAGAGAGGGTGGTGGGTGCCTGGAACTCGTTGCCGGGGGAGGTAGTGGAAGCAGATACGATAGTGACTTTTAAGGGACGTCTTGACAAATACATGAATAGGATGGGAGTAGAGAGATATGGTACCCAAAAGGGTAGGGGGTTTTAGTTCAGTCGGGCAGCAGGGTCGGTGCAGGCTTGGAGGGCCGAAGGGCCTGTTCCTATGCTGTAATTTTCTTTGTTCTTATATCCAGACTGCATTCCGCAGTCGAGGAAATGGTAATTCTCCAGGCCGTGTTAAAGCTCCAAGTCACAGCCAGGCGCCAGATCCATTTTGCGGTCGATCTAAATAAAATTCCGGATGCTGAAAATCCTTGAATGACACATGGACTGGAATTTTCCAGCCGTTCTCACCCGCAGCCGCTGCATACCAGGGTGGAGAATTCGGCGCTCAGTCAAATTTCCGTTCACAGAAGTGGGACCAGAAATCCCGCTGGTGAGAACAGCCAGAAAATTCTACCCATGACAGGTACTGAAAATCCCTCCCTTGATAGGTGCAGGGAGGTTGTTTCCACTGGTGGGTGAAACTAGAACTAGGGGACACGGCCTCAATATAAGGGAGCAGATTTAGCACTGAGTTGAGGAGGAACTTTTTCGCCCAAAGGGTTGTGAATCTGTGGAATTCCCTGCCCAGTGAAGCAGTTGAGGCTACCTCACTGAATGTTTTTAAGGCAAGGATAGATACACTTTTGAACAGTAAAGGAATTGAGGGTTATGGTGAGCGGGGGGGTAAGTGGAGCGAGTCCACAAAGATATCAGCCATGATCTTACTGGATGGTGGAGCAGGCTCAAGGGGCTTACTCCTGTTCCTAGCTCTTATGTTCTTATGAAACAGAAGATAATTACCAAACAGGAAGATCAACAGTTATGCTCAGTCAGACAGCATGAGAAATAACACAGAGATGAGAGTAAGAAGGCTGAAGATATAATTGCAGCATCGATCGCAAAAATAAAAGCTGGAGATTCACAGTTTACACCACAGGACCTCCAGCATCTGTAGTGCCATTCCCTAGGCACTGCGGAACCCAATTTCACTCAGAGATGGGCAGAGGCACTTTAGGGAGGGACTTCCAGAGTATGGGCTTAGACAGCTGAAAGCAAGGCCACTGATGGCCCAGATGTGTAAACAGGGATGAGCAAGAGGCCAGATTTAGAGGCACACAGATATTGTGAAGGGGCTGGACAACTTGCGGAGATAAGGTCAGCCTTGGAGGGATTAGTAGAAAAAAATTGGTGAGAATTTTAAAATCAAGGCTTAGTCAGGCTGGTAGCAAATTAGGTCAGCAAGTACAGTAATGATGGGTCAATGAATGTCTTCATTTTGGGCTTGGATATATAATGGAAACATAAGCCTAAGGACAAAATCTAAAGCTTTAAACTAAACTCTGAATTATTACCTGCATTTTCTGGTTAAATAGTCCCTGCCCCCTGACCCTGCTTCACCATAAAATTGCACCTGGTCTTCACCCTCCTTGAGTAATGCCGAAGAAGATCAGCTGGTATATTTTAAGCAATCCTTTATACTATTGTCAAATTTTCTTTAATAAGATACCACGTAATCGCCTCATGTCTAAGATTCCACATGTTCCACATGTTCCTATATCATCCTGACTTGGAACTTGATCAGCATTCCTTCACCGTCGCTGGGTCAACATCCTGGATCTCCCTCCCTCGCAGCATTGTGACACGGACACACCAAAAAATGGACTGCCTCAGTTCAAGAAAGTCACGGCCAACTTCTCAAGGGGAATTCAATATGGACAATAAATGCTGACCTTGCCAGTGACTCTCACATCCCAAGAACAATTAATAATTATTTTTAAAATTTGGCCGCAAAACAGTGAGTATGCATCAACGCTGGTTAATGTTAACCTGGTCAGCAACGGTCTCATCCTGTGAATAAATAAATAAATAATTCGGACTGGTAAAAATGTGCCCCAGAAGGATAGGTATTCAGATCAATCGTGATTACTAGTTACCATAAGGTACAGGAGCAGAATTAGGCCATTCGGCCCATTGAGTCTGCTCCACCCATTCAATCATGGCTGATAAGTTTCTCAACCCCATTTTCCCACCTTTTCCCTCTAACCTTTGATCCCCTTACCAATCAAGCACCTATCTGTCTCTGTCTTAAATACACTCAATGTGGGCTCGTGGATCAGAAGTAAATTGCAATACTTGCATTTACCACTTGACAAATTTAACATTGAAGTGGACTGTGGCAAAATACAGGAGGACATTAATAAACATGCATAATTGGCATGTAATTATCAAATTTGCTTCAATACTGCTAAGTGTGAGGTGGTACATTGAAATGAGTGTTTGTTTACAGAACGCAGAATGATTGTAGGAATCAATTTTCCCTGGCTATCTTTTTAGGAATTGCAGGTCTCTGTGTTCTCTCTGTATTTTATCACAATTGATAAAATACAGAAAGACACTAATAACTTGAAGAATGAATGTGTAATTGAGAAATTAACTTGAAGGTAAATATGTGCCTGGCTGTTTTGATAGGAAGAAGAAGGAGATCAAACACTCCTTTATAATTCAGAGCAAAGAGATTTGGGTGTAGAGATGCACCAAAATAATGACCCACGTTAGCCCAACCTTGAAGAAACAAACTAAGCACTGCTGTCCAATTCCTGAGGGATAGAATTGTAAGTGGAGGAGTTATATTCAACTTGTGTTGACCTCTGCTGACGTGTGGATGGCGCAGTGGCATAGTGGTCAGTTAACCACTATCACTATCACTGGGCGGCACGGTAGCACAGTGGTTAGCACTGCTGGTTCACATCTAGCTAATGACCGTCCCCTCCTGCCAGCTTCAGCAGAAGCTCTCCGTACTTTCCATTTCTTTACTGTATAAAAATTTTTTTTTTAAATTTTCATTGTTTAGATACATCCTGACAATCCCATCATAATGCAATAAGAGTTTGAGAAATCGACCTGCCAAAAATGACAGTATTCTCCTAGCTCTTCCTCATCCCTCTTTTCTCCCCCATCCCCTGCAGAAGAAGAAAAGCGTTTGCCAAACATTCTCCCTAAAGGCAATGCTCCTTTAAGCTGCATGGTGCATGCTTAACTTTTTTTTAAATCGATTCCCGGCTTGGGTCACTGTCTGTGTGGAGTTTGCACATTCTCCTCATGTCTGCGTGAGTTTCCTCCGGGTGCTCCGGTTTCCTCCCACAGTCCAAAGATGTGCGGGTTAGGTTGATTGGCCATGCTAAAATTGCCCCTTAGTATCCTGGGATGTGTAGATTAGAGGGATTCGTGGGTAAAATATGTAGGGATATGGGGGTAGGGCCTGGGTGGGATTGTGGTCGGTGCAGACTCAATGGGCCGAATGGCCTCTTTCTGTACTGTAGGGTTTCTATGGTTTCTATGATCTCACAGCGCCAGGGACCCGGGTTCGATTCTGGCTTGGGTCTGTGTGGAGTCTGCATGTTCTCCCCGTGTCTGCGTGGGTTTTCTCTGGGTGCTCCGCTTTCCTCCCACAGTCCGAAATATGTGCTGGTTAGGTGAATTGGCCATGCTAAATTGCCCCTCAGTGTACTCGAACAGGTGCCTGAGTGTGGCGACTAGGGGATTTTCACAGTAACTTCATTGCAGTGTTAATGTAAGCCTAATTGTGACACTGATAATAAAGAAGTAGAAGAAGAAACTTATGGTTAGATCATACACCATTATAGTTCTGGTCCCGATGTTCTTTCTCTCTTCAGCTACCATGCCCTAAGAGGTCATTGGCGACCATGGACTTTCAATGGATTGGTCCGTGATTATACTTGGCAAAGTACGACACTGGTTTGAATCATAGAATCTCCACAGAGCAGAAAGAGGCCATTCAGCCCATCGACTCTGCACTGACAACAATCCCACCCAGGCCCTATCCCTGTAACCCCAGGTATTCACCCCGCTAATCTCCCTGAGGAACATCACTGGATTCTCAGATAGAGGTGTGTTGACAGGATGGGGTCATGGTGATTGAGTGGCTTATTGGTGAATAGGCCCGGGGGGAGGGGAGGGGGTCAAAAACATGGGGAGGGGGTACCTCTGAGCTGGGCCCCTGCCCTCTTTCTAATGCCATGTCTCTTGATCGGACCCAGAATGCCTGTGAACAAGGAACCATCCCGTTCCCCCGCTCCCCAACCAGGCCACAGGCAAACCTGATAGGATTAGCTGGACAGTCTGGCTGGAAGGTGATTCCCCTTCACATTGACTACTGGCAGTGGTGATAAGACGTTCCTAAGTGGCCATTGAGTGCAGGAAGCATCACCTACACCCTTTCCACCCTGAGCTCGACAGCCTGGCATTTGGGAAGGTGGAAGGCTTCCCACCCCACACCCTCCTGCCCAGTCAAACAGCTCATCCCCTCCCCCCATGCCTCCAGCCCCATTTCCAGGGATATTAAATTCCACGCTCTGTAACAGTCATTATAAAACAGTTTGGAAAAGATCTGTGTTGTAATATGCCTTTAAGGGGTAGCAGCTTGCTATCACTTTAAGGCATGTGATTCAGCCTCAGTTCCACTTAGGACTGGAGCAGAACACAGCACACACAGCCCCGCTACTGATATCTTCAAGCTTTCTATCCATGTATAGATGTTTACATGTGCCATTTCTGAATAAGTGACACCACAATGGCCAGAACTTTATCACCGTTCACATCGATGGGATTTTCCCATCCCGCCACAGTGAACCGAGATTTTGGTTGGCCACCAAATTCTCTGACCTCGCTGCAGCGGGAATGTGGTGTAAACGGCCGGAAAGATCGAGTCCTATGAGTTTGACTGATGGGTGACTGGTGCTGTTATATCATTAGAACACATATGACAATCATACATTAAAAAATAAATGGAAAAAAGAGAGCCAACCCTTTTCTGGGGTGGTGTCTTTTAACTTTCACACTTCCAGCCTACCCCTTTGGAGGGGAATTGATCAATCGTCCTAAACTGGTAGCTAAATATTGCATCTGCCTTGTAGGCCCCACACAATCCGTGAGCAATGCCAAGGGAGGGTGTTTAAAAATAATAAAGTGGGAACCTAACAATGCAATCAGCATGGAAAACTTCTGTTTTGGAAAAGAGACTCCGGTTATAAATTGCCTGATGTAACTATAATAATAGCAGCCTTATATAATCAATAACATTAATAATGCATCTATCATGGATAAATAATGCATGCCAACAGTTGCTTAATCTTTTTGGAAAGGCAGAAATATGCATAATCTAAATTGCATCACTTGCTGTACCTTGAAATTTAATATTATCTTATGAAATGTTTCTGGGCTTCTGAAATCAGTTCGATACTCAAATAAAAAAAAATAATTTAATCTTCCTCCAGCTATATTAACCATGGCACCACTGCACATAAATTTAAGCTTTCATCTATTTTTTAATATGCTCTAGGTTTTTCTGACCTGCTTGTTAAAAATCGGTCTTTGGGTAAAAAAAAGGCTGGGTGTTCTCTTGGTGTCCTGGCCAACATTCCTCCATCAATCAATGTTGTCAAATAGTATAGAGGACCAAAGAGGGTGATGTAATTGAGGTATCTAAGATGATACCAGGGGTGTGGTCGATCACGCCAGCAAGATTCTCTGGTCCCGCTACAGTGAATGGAGATTTGCCTGAGCACCAAATTCTCCGTCCTCACAGGAAGTGATGGTGGGGAGCGATCGGCCGCAAAATTCCAGCCAAGGAGCTAGCAAGGTGGTGGCAGCTGGAGTAACATTCTCTTAAAATCAGGGTTCGTGTCAGTGGTCACACTTTCACACAAAAGGTCATGGAAATCTCAAACTCTCTCCACCAAAGTTGTTGTTCGTTTTCAGGGAATAATTCAAAATGTGTCCAGCAGGACAGACCCAGCAGAGGTGGTGGCTCAGTGGTGTACAGTCGGCAGTCCTGAGCATCGACTCTGGACCCCATGAAGTCTCATCACTTCAGGTTAAACATGGGCAAGGAAACGTCTTGCTGGTGACCATGTACCATTCTTCTTCAGCTGATGAATCAGTATTCCTCCATTCCTCCACTTGGAGGAAGCACTGTGGGTGGCACTGAGGGTGGCACTGAGGGTGGCACTGAGGGTGGCAAGGGAGCAAGATGTACTCTGGATGGGGGATTTCAATGTCCACCTCCAAGAGCGGTTCGGTAGCAGCACGACTGATCGAGCTGGTCGGGTCCGAAAAGATATAACTGCTCGACTGAGTCTGCAGCAGGTGGTGGAGGAGCCAACAAGAGGAAATAACATACTTGACCTCATCCTTACCAATCTGCCGGCTGCAGATGCATCAGTCCATGACAGAATCGGTAAGAGTGACCACCGTACAGTCCTTGTGGAGACGCAGACCCCCACCTTCACATTGAGAATAACCTCCATCGTGTTGTGTGGCACTATCACCGTGCTAAATGGGACAGACTTCAAACAGATCTAGCAACTCAATACTGGGCATCCATGAGGCACTGTGGGCCACCAACAGCAGTGGAATTGTACTCCAGCACAATCTGCAACCTCATGGCCCGATATATCCCCCACTCAACCATTACCATCAAGCCAGGTGATCAACCCTGTTTCAATGAAGAGTGCAGGAGGACACACCAGGAGCAGTAACAGGCATACCTAAAAATGAGGTGCCAACCTGATGAGCAACCAAAAAGGACTACTTGCATGCCAAATGGTAAAAACAGCAAGCGATAGACAGAGCTAAGTGATCCCACAACTAACGGATCAGATCTAAGCTCTGCAGTCCTTCCATATCCAGTCATGAATGGTGACGGACAATTAAACAACTCACTGGAGGAGGAGGTTCCACAAATATCCCCATCCTCAATGATGGAGGAGCCCAGCACATCAGTGCAAAAGATAAAGCTGAAGTATTCGCAGCAACCTTCAACCAGAAATGCCTAGTGGATGGTCCATCTCAACCTCCTCCAATGGTTCCCAGCATCTTAGATGTCAGTCTCCAGTCAATTCGATTCACTCCACGTGACATCAAGAAACAGTTGGAAGCACTGGATTCTGCAAAGGCAATGGGCCCTGATAACATTCCGGCAATAGTACTGAAGATTTGTGCTCCAGAACTTGCCACTCACCTAGCCAAGCTCTTCCAGTACAGTTGCAATACTGGCATCTACCCAACAGTGTGGAAAATTGCCCAGATGTGTCCTGTACATAAAAAGCAGGACAAATCCAACCCAACCAATTACCGCCCAATCAGTCTATTCTCAATCATCAGTAAAGTGATGGAAGGGGTTATCAACAGTGCTATCAAGTAGCACCTGCTCAGCAATAACCTGCTCAATGACGCCCAGTTTGGGTTTTGCCAGGGTCACTCAGCTCCTGACCTCATTACAGCCTTGGTTCAAACATGGACAAAAGAGCTGAATTCCAGAGGTGAGGCGAGAGTGACAGCCCTTGATATCAAGCCCGCATTCGACCGAGTGTGGCATCAAGGAGTCTTAGCGAACCTGGAATCAATGGGTATCAGGGGAGCAAACTCTCCGCTGGTTGGAGTCATACCTGGTACATTGGAAGATGGTTGTGGTTGTAGAGGGTCAGTCATCTCAACTCCAGGACATCGCTGCAGGAGTCCCTCAGGGTAGTGTCCTAGGCCCAACAATCTTCAGCTGCTTTACCAATGACCTTCCTTCTGAAATAAGGTCAGAAGTGGAGATGTTTGCCAATGATTACACAATGTTCAGCATCATTCACGACTCCTCAGATACTGAAGCAGTCCATGTTTAAATGCAACAAGATCTGGATAATATCCAGGCTTGGGCTGACAAGTGGCAAGTAACATTCGCGCCACACAAATGCCAAGCGATGACCACCACCAACAAGAAACACTTTAACCACCACCCCTTGGCATTCAATAGTGTAACCATCACTGAATCCCCCTCTGTCAACATCTTTAGGGTTACCATTGACCAGAAACTCAACTAGACTCACTACATAAACACAGTGGCTACAAGAGCAGGTCAGAGGCTAGGAATACTGTGGCGAGTAACTCACCTCCTGACTCCCCAAAGTCTATCCACCATCTACAAGGCACAAGTCAGGAGTGTGATGGAATACTCCCCACTTGCCTGGATGGGTGCAGGTCCAACAACACTCAAGAAGCTTGACACCATCCAGTACAAAGTAGCCTCTTGATTGGCACCACATCCACGAACATTCAATCTCTCCACCACTGACGCTCAGTAGCAGCAGTGTGTACTATCTACAAGATGCACTGCAACAATTCACCAAAGATCCTTAGACAGCACCTTCCAAACCCACAACCACTTCCATCTAGAAGGACAAGGGCAGCAGATAAACGGGAACACGACCATCTTCAAGTTCCCCTCCAAGTGGGCGGGAGGTGGGCGAGATCATTCTCTGGTGAGGAGGTGGGGAGGGAGGAGGAGGCGGGTCAGATGTACCTCGTGGGGTGTGGTGACTGAGGCCAGATCATTCTCTGGGAGGCAGGGGGGTGGGAGTGAGGCCAGATCATTCTCTGGTGGGGGGGGGGGGAGGCCAGATGGATCTCTGGTAAGGGGGCGGAGGGGCAAGGGGATCCGCTGCCACTCTGTGGGTGATCGGTGGGGAGGAAGGAGGCAGGGGGTCGCGATTGGTCTAGGTAGCAGGGGAGTGGGTGGATAAGGGGGACAGTGATATCTGTGGGGGCCATCACTCCCGCTTTTCGCTCCCGGGCTGCTTTCTCTGCTTTCTGCGACCCGGGAGCGATCTGACACGGGCGCGCTTTTTCAAATTTTTCAAACTGCATACCCAGTTCAGAGCTCCGATCATTTTGGGCGCGTTACGCCCTGCCCACAGCGTGATTCAGACCCGCGATTTTGTTTTCAGGATAAATGCGTATGGGGGGGGGGCGTCTGAATCCAGATTTCCAAGTCGGATCTGAATTGCACCCAGATTCAGCACTTAGAATGAAAATGGTAAAATCAGACCCATTGTGGGTCAACCCACAGCACATGGACTGCAGCGAATCAAAAAGGCAGCTCACCACCACCTTCTCAAGGACACCTATTCATGTCCCACGAATGAATAAAATAAATTAGGACTGAGGATGATAGATTTCTATCGTCAAGGTTTTAAAAGGATATGGGACTAAGGGTCATTGTTTATTCATCATGGGAGGTGGATGTCACTGGCTAGGCCAGCATTTAACATAGAAATATAGAAGACAGGAACAGGAGGAGGTCATTTTGCCCTTCGACCCTGCTCCGCCATTCATTATGATCATGGCTGATCATCCAACTCAGTAGCCTAATCCTGCTTTCTCCCCGTAACTTTTGATCCCATTTGCCCCAAGTGCTACATCTAGCTGCCTCTTGAATACATTGTAAGAAGTCTCACAACACCAGGTTAAAGTCCAAAAGGTTTATTTGATAGCACTAGCTTTTGGAGCGCTGCTTTTTCATCAGGTCCACATTGAATACATTCAATGTTTGGCATCAACTACTTCCTGTGGTAATGAATTCCACAGGCTCACCACTCTTTGGGTGAAGAAATGTCTCCTCACCTCTGTCCTGAGTGGTCTACCCTGAATCCTCAGGCTGTGGCCCCTGGTTCTGGACTCCCCACCATCGGGGATATCCTCCCTGCATCTGCCCTGTCTGGTCCTGTTAGAATTTTATATGTCTCTATGAGATGCCCCCCTTCATTCATCTGAACTCCAGTGAAAACAATCCTAACCTAGTCAATCTCTCCTCATACATCAGTCCCGCCATCTCTGGAATCAGCCTGGTAAACCTTTGCTGCACTCCCTCGAGAGCAAGAACATGCTTCCTCAGAAAAGGAGACCAAAACTGCACACAGTACTCTGGGTGTGGCCTCAACAAGGCCCGATATAATTGCAACAACACATCCCTGCTCCTGTACTCGAAACCTCTCGCAATGAAGGGCAATATGCCATTTGCCTTCTTTACCGCCTGCTGCACCTGTAGGCAACTGGTGCACAAGGACACCCAAGTCCCGCTGCGCACTCCCCTCTCCCAATTCACAGCCATTCAGGTAGTAATCTGCCTTCTTGTTTTTGCTTCCAAAGCAAATAACCTCACATTTATCCAAATAATACTGCACCTGCCATTGATTTGCCCATTCACCCAACCTGTCCAGATCATTCTAAAGGATCTCTGCACCCTCCCACCCAACTTGGTATCATCTGCAAACTTTGAAATGTTACATTTTGTTCCCTCATCCAAATCATTGATATATATTGTGAATAGCTGGGGTCCCAGCACTGATCCCTGTGGCACCCCACTAGTTACTGCCTGCCAATTTGAAAAGGACCCATTAATTCCTACTCTTTGTTTCCTCTCTGCCAACCAGTTTTCTATCCACCTCAATATGCTTCCCCCAATCCCATGCGCTTTAATCTTGCATGATAATCTCTTGTGCGGGATTTTGTCAAATGCTTTCTGAAAGTTCAAATATGCCACATCTACTGGTTCCCCCTTATCAACTTTTCCACTTACATCTTCAAAGAATTCCAACAGATTTTTCAAGCATGATTTCCCCTTCATAAATCCATGCTGACTCTGTCTGATCCTGCCACTGCTTTCTAAATGCTCTGCTATAAAGTCCTTGATAATGGATTCGAGAATTTTTTCCACTACCGATTTTAAGGTTACTGGTTTATAATTCCCTGTTTTCTCTCTACCTCCCTTTTTGAATATTGGAGTGACATTAGCCAGCCTCCAATCTGCAGGGATTGATCCAGAGCCTATAAATCCTGGAAGACGACCACCAATGCATCCACTATTTCTAGAGCCACTTCCTTAAGTACTCTGGATATAGATTATCAGGCTCTATGGATTTATCCACCTTCAATCCCATCAATTTTCCCAGCACCATTTCTCTACTCAATTCTTTTCTCTCACTAAATCTTGCATTCTCCAACATTTCTGGCATTTGATTTGTGTCCTGTTTTGTGAAGTCATAACCAAAGTATGTATTCAGTTGCTCGGCCATTTCTTTGTCCTCTATTATATTCCCCCATTTCTCTCTGTAAGGGACCTACATTTGTCTTCACCAACCTCTTTCTCTTCACGTATCTATAGAAGCTCTTAGTGTCAGTCTTTATGTTCTCTGCAAGCTGACTATATTTGCCACTTCTTAATCTCTTAGTCCTTCTTTGCTGATTTCTAAACTGCTCCCAATCCTCAGACCTATTATTTTTCTTGACCAATCTATATGCTTCTTCCTTAGATCAGATACACTCACTAATTTCCTTTGTAAGCCATGGATTGGTCCTCTTACCCATTTTGCTTTTGCGCCAGACAGGAATAAACAGTTACTGCAGTTCCCCCATATGTTCCTTGAATGTTTGCCATTGTCCATCCACTGTCATCTCTTTAAGTAACTCTCCCAAATCTATCAAGGCCAACTCACACTTCATATCCTCATAGTTTCCTTTATTAAGTTTCAGCATCCTAGTCTCCTTTGAGAAGATGCTGATAAACTGTCTTCTTGAACCCCTGCAGTCCATGTGGTTAAGGAGGAAATTCCAGGATTTTGACCCAGCGACAGTCAAGGAATAGTGAAATATTTCAAAGTCAAGATGTTGGGTGGTTTGGAGGGGAACTTCCAGATCGTGATACTTCCATCTGTCTGCTGCCCTTATAGAAACATAGAAGATAGGAGCAGGAGGAGGCCATTTGGCCCTTTGAGTCTGTTCCATTATTGACCACGATTATGGCTGACCGGCCAACTCAATAGCCTAATCCTGCTGTCTTTCCCATAACCTTTGATCCCATTCACCCCAAGTGCTATATCTAGCCGCCCCTTGTATGCATTCAATGTTTTGGTAGGTGCTGTAGGTGGAGCCTTGGTGTTTTCCTGCTCTGCATCTTGTAGATGGTGCACACTGTTGTTAAGTCCCAGGCCAGAAACTCCAAGGTGTTTGATGAAGCTAGGTTAGGTGGATGCGTGGCGTTCTGGGGATAGGGTAGAGCCTGGGTGGGATGTTCTTTTGGAGAGTGGGTGCAAGCCAGATCATACAGTGTCTTTAATACAGAGATAGATAGGTTCTTGATCAATAAGGGGATCAAGGGTTACAGGGAGAAGGCAGGACAATGGAGGTGAGAATCATAATCAGCCAGGATTGAATGGTGGAGCAGATTCGATGGGCTGAATGGCCTAATTCTGCTCCTATATCTTGTGCAGACTCAATGGGATGAATGGCCTCTTTCTGCACTGCAGGGGTTCTATGGTTGATATTTTTTTTGCTGTTTGTGGGAGTATATGCCAATTAGCTCCTGTATTTCCTACATTACGGTAAGAAGTTTAACAACACCAGGTTAAAGTCCCACAGGTTTATTTGGTAGCAAAAGCCACACAAGCTTTCGGAGCCGTAAGCCCCTTCTTCAGGTGAGTGGGAATTCTGTTCACAAACAGGGCATATAAAGACACAAACTCAATTTACATGCATAATGGTTGGAATGCGAATACCTACAGTTAATCAAGTCTTTAAGATACAAACAATGTGAGTGGAGAGAGCATCAAGACAGGCTAAAGAGATGTGTATTGTCTCCAGACAGGACAGCCAGTGAGACTCTGCAGGTCCAGGCAAGCTGTGGGGATTACAAGTAGTGTGACATGAACCCAATATCCCGGTTGAGGCCGTCCTCATGTGTGCGGAACTTGGCGATCAGTTACTTCAATAGTACTTCAGAGACTGTGAAACGTTTTGGGAATGTCTGTGGGTTGTGAAATGTGTTGTATAAAAGTGCAAGTCTTGTTTTCCAATCACAGAGTAATTGGTCAATCAACTCATTTGCTATTTGCAGAATACCACTTCAGCATGACACTGAAGTTGATGTGGGATTGCTCCATTTAGTCTCCTCAAGACGGTGATGCTAGTTTTGTAATTTAACTTAAACTGAAATTATACAATTTCTCAACATTTGAATGTCTAGACCAGACTTATTGATCTGAAGTGCGATAAATCACAGTCTGTCATCAACAGGGGGAGTTATATAATCCCTTTGCGGTTAATGCGGCAGAAAAACTAAGCAGCATCGATCTGGCAGGAGTCACAAACCGTTTGCTGTTGGACAACAATCCATCAAGGTCCGTATACTCATCCTGCTTGAAAAATCTTAGTCATAGAGTCATAGAGGTTTGCAGCCGAGAAACAGGCCCTTTGGCCCAACTTGTCCATGCCTCCCAGTTTTTACCATTAAGCTAGTCCCAATTGCCCGCATTTGGCCCATATCCCTCTATACCCATCTTAACCATGTAACTGTCTAAATGCTTTTGAAAAGAGAAAATTTTACCCACCTCTACTACCAGTTCTGGCAGCTTGTTCCAGACACTCACCACCCTCTGTGTGAAAAAATTGCCCCTCTGGATCCTTTTGTATCTCTTCCCTCTCACATTAAATCTATGCCCTCCAGTTTCAGACTCCCCTACCACTGGGAAAAGATGTTGACTATCTACCTCATCTGTGCCCCCCATTATTTTATAAACCTCTATAAGATTGTTCCGAAGCCTCCTACGCTCCATGGAAATAAGTCCCAGACTGTCCAGCCTCTCCTTATAACTCAAAACATCAAGTCCCGGTAGCATCCTAGTAAATCTTTTCTGCACTCTTTCTAGTTTAGTAATATCCTTTCTATAATAGGGTGGCCAGAACTGCAAACAGTATTCCAACTGTGGCCTTACCAATGTCTTGCACAACTTCAACAAGACGTCCCAACTCCTGTCAATGTTCTGACCAATGAAACCAAGCATGCCAAATGCCTTCTTCACCACCCTGTCCACCTGTGACTCCACTTTCAAGGTATGAACCTGTACCCCTGGATCTCTTTCTTCTATAACTCTCCCCAATGCCCTACCATTAACTGAATAAGTCCTGCCCTGGTTCGATCAACCAAAATGCATTTATCTAAATTAAACTCCATCTGCCATTCGTCAGCCCATTGGTCCAATTGATCAAGATCCCATTGCAATCCTAGATAACCTTCTTCATTGTCCATTATGCCATTATTTCCCAGCTATTTGAAATGAATTTTTGTGAAGAATGTGATCAGAACTTATTTCTGGCCACAATGGCTCAGCTAAGTTCTTCTTAATTCATTCAGAGGACATGGGAGCTGCTGGCAGCTCCAATATTTACACTCCATTTATAATTGCTGTTGAAGACCTTCTTTAACTGCTACATTCCACATAGAATCATAGAATCACACAGGGCAGAAGGAGGCCTTTTGGCCCATTGAGTTTGCACTGACCACAATCCCACCCAGAACCTATCCATAACCACATAACTAGCCCCCGTGACACTAAGGGGCAATTTAACCTGGCCAATCCGTCTAATCCACACATCTTCAGACCGTGGGAGGAAATCCACACAGACACAGGGAGAACGTGCAAACTCCACACAAAGAGTGACCCAAGCCGAGGGTCCCTGGCGCTGTGAGGCAGCAATGCCAGCCACTGTGCCACTCTACCGCCCCAGTAGGTATACCCACCACGCCGTGAGAGAAGGAATTCCAGAACTGTGACCCAGTGACAGTGAAGGGGCATCAACGTACGATGGTGATTTTCTTGGAGGGGAACCTGTAGGTGGTGACGTTCCCATCTGTCTGCTGGCTTTGTCCTTTTAAGTGGTAGAGATCACTGGTGATGTTGAAGGAGCTTGGTGAGCATCTCGTACTTGTTGCCACTGTGAGTCAGCAGTGGAGGGAGTGAATGTTTAAGGTGGTGTATGGTGTACCCATCAAGCAAGCTGCTTTGTGCTGGATGGTGTTGAGCTCCTTTTGCACCATTGGAGCCGAACTCATCAAGCAAATGGAGTTTATTGCATCAGACCCCTGATTTGTTTTCGGGGGGAGGAAGGATGCAGATTTGAGATTACTATCAGATCAGCCCTGATCTGGTTAAATTGCGGAATAGACTCAAAGCGCAGAATGGCCTACCCACCGTTTGTGTATATCTTGTCGATGGTGAAAGGATTTTCGGGAATCAGGAGGTAAGTTTGAGACTACCCAACTTCTGGTCTGCTATTGCAGCCACTGTTTTTATGTGATGGATCCAGTTAAGTGTCTGGCCATCAGTAATTACCAGGATATGGATTCGGAGTTGGTAATGCGATTGAATGTCCAGAGGAGAGGGTTAGATTTCCTCTTGTCAGACATGGTTCTTGCAGTAATATCCTGGGACTGAATATTTTGGCCCCAAACATTCACAACCATCTTCCTTTGTGCTAGGTATGACTCCCACCAGTGGAAGTTTTCCCTCAAATCCCGCAGGCTTCAATTATGCGAGGATATCTTGATGCCACACTTGCCTTAATGTCAAGGACAATCACACTCACCTCACCTTTAGAATTCAGCTCTTTTGTCAATGTTTGAACAAAGACTGTAATTAGGTCAGGTATTAAGTAATTCTGATGGAACCCTAACAGAACACATTAGTGGTACATAAATGCCATTTGGTAACACTGTCAACAAAACCTTCCGTCATTATACTCATGACTGAGGAGAGAGCGATGGGGTGATAATTGGTTGGATTAGTTCGGTCCTGCAGATAGACCTTATCTGGTAATTGATTTTTCCTCCTTGTTGGTTAGGGTTTATAGATGGTTAATGTTGTTGCTGTACTGGAGCAGCTTGGCTTAGAGTGTGGCTCATTCTGGAGCACGTCTTTTCAGTACTGCAGCTGAGATATCGTCAGGACCCAAAGCCTTTGTTGTATCCAATGCACTCAGCCGTTTCTTGATGTGGATCAGGTTGTCTGAGGGCTGGCATCTGTGATCTGGGGGTCTCAAGAGGAGGCGGAGATGAATCATTCACTCAGTACTTCTGGCTGCAGATGATTGCAAATGTTTCATTCTTTTCTTTGCACTCGTGTGATACGCGGTGGGATGTTTGTGGAGTCTCCTGCTCATGGTTATTTTTGATGTGCAGATGCTGGCGTTGGACTGGGGTAAGCACAGTAAGAAGTCTCACAACACCAGGTTAAAGTCCAACAGGTTTATTTGGAATCATGAGCTTTCGGAGAGCTGCTCCTTCACCAAGTGAGTGGATGAATTCACACCTCTTTAACCTGTGATTATCCCTCTCTCCACTTGCATTGTCTGCACCTGTAAAGACTTGATTGCCTGAAAAGACTCGCATTATCTTGCAATTGTGTCTTTGTCTATATATGTTGTGTTTGTGAAACCTACCTCTCCACTCACCAGATGAAGGAGCAGCACTCCAAAAACTCGTGATTCCAAATAAATCACGAGTTTAACTTGGTGTTGTGAGACTTCTTACTATATATTTTTTATCCATTTGTGGGACATGGTGTCGCTGGCTGGCCAGCATTTATTGCCCATCCCTCATTACCCTTGTTCAGAGGGCAGTTGAGAGTCAACCACATTGCTGTGGCTCTGGAGTCACATGTAGGCCAGACCAGGTAAGGACAACAGATTTCCTTCCCTAAAGAACATTAATGAACTAAATGGGTTCTGACACTCAACAATGGTTTCATGGACATCAGTAGATTCTTAATTCCAGATATTACTGAATTCAAATTCCACCATCTGCTGTGGTGGGATTCAAACCCGGCCCCCCAGAACATTAGCTGAGTTTCTGGACTAATAATCAGGTGATAATACCACAAGGCCATTGCCTGCCTTTTTAGTTTACTATCCATAAGAATTCAAGTCGTTGATAAAAAACAATTGGCAAAAAAACCATTGGAGACATGAGGAAAATGATTTTTACGTAGTGAGTGGCTAGAATCTGGAATAAGACCATAAGACATAGGAGCAGAATTAGACCACTCGGCCCATCAAGTCTGCTCCACCATTCAATCATGGCTGATATTTTCCTTATCCCCATTCTCCTGCCTTTTCCCCATAACCCCTGATCCCCTTATTAATCAAGGACCTATCTACCTCTGTCTGAAAGACACTCAATGACCTGGCCTCCACAGCATTTTGCAGCAAAGAGTTCCACAGATTCACTACTCTCTGGCTGAAGAAATTCCTTCTCATCTCTGTTTTAAAGGATCGTCCCTTTAGCCTGAGGTTGTGCCCTCTGGTTCTGGTTTTTCCTAATTAATGGAAACATCCTCTCCACATCCACTCTATCCAGGCCTCGCAGTATCATGTAAGTTTCAACAGGATTCCCCCCTCATCCTTCTAAAATCCAACGAGTACAGACCCAGAGTCCTCAACCATTCCTCATACGACGAGCTCTTCATTCCAGGGATCATTCTTGTGATCTGCCTGAGAGTGTGTTGGAGGAAGTTTCAGTCATGGCTTTCAAAAGCCAATTGCCTAAGCACCTGAAGAGAGAGCATTTGCAGGACTAGGGGAAAATGTAAAAGAGAGAGTGAGACTGGCTGAGCTACTCTAACACAACAGGCTGAGTGGCATCCTTCTGTGCTGTAAGCATTCCATGGGCTAATCCTTATGTGCTAATAAGTGGCAAGAAAGCAAGTGGGTGGATCTGTGCCATCGGCAGCATGCCCATTGCCTGCCCACCAACCTTTACCCCCCATAGCGAGTTCATAAGCATTGGGGGAGGCATCAGATTGGTCACCTGCCCAAGGCCTTTTGAGGGCCATTAGTCATAGAATCATAGAATCCTTACAGTGTAGAAGAGGCCATTCGGCCTTTGAGTCTGCACCAACTCTCCAGAAGGGCATCTTACCCAGGCCCTCTCCCCTGCCCTATCCATGTAACCTCACACATTTACTAAGGCTAATCCATCTAACCTACACATCTTTGGACAGTCGGAGAAAACTGGAATTCCTGGAGGACCCTCGCATACAGAGGGAGAATGTGCAAACTCCACACAAACAGTCACCCAAGGCCGGGACTGAATCCGGGAGCTGTGAAGCAGCATTGTTAACCACTGTACCACTGTGCAAGTAACTCCCAATACATGGGCTCACCCTGCCGCTGCTCTTATCTAATGGGCAGCGGGAGAGGCTGTCACTCAATGCGCAGCCTGGTGGGTTTAACCCTGCGGGGTGTTGGCCAGTGAAAAGGAAGAGGTACTATTTCCCAGACCCACGTTGTCAATTGGAGGACCCTCCCCACAATTTTGCAGATGTGTGGTTTCAAGAAAATCTTCGATTGTTTCTGTCAGAGTTGTGCTGCTTCCCTGTTTCAGGAAGCTAAACAACTCACTGTCCATCTAACCATTGAAATGCATCATGAGGTTAGAGCATTTGCATGGTAGATACCAATTAAACCTGTCACTGATATTTAGGGCTAGTTAATAACAGCATAAGTAACCTTTTAAACATGTTCTAATTGCTAATCACTGCAAATGTAAGATGTAACCTTCTACCCCTAATAATTTACTCTACTGTCTGGCCATGAGAACTACGAGAAATAATGAGACAATACTTCAAGCAAAAATGCCGTTACTAAGTTTGGTAGAAATAACAGATAACAGTACAATACATCTCTTCGCAATATATGTTCGTCACAAACACATTACAATTAGTTATACAATAGTCATTGCCCATGATTGTGATGTCCAACAACTGACCATGTTACTTGGCTGCTGCATCAAGCCATTTCTTATAATGATTTTTATGACATTCTATCCAAGGTGGTCAGGATGTTCCATTGAAAGCATTGTATTGTCCCTTCAAAATCCATTTTAAGTTATAATTATCCAATGGAGTGCTTTTTTAAACAATGATATTGGAGTTCTCCCACTTCCTTCAGTATTTTTCCATCACTCTTGCAAAATGCAGATGCCTTCAGATCATTATCATCTCATTTATTAGTGTCACAGGTCAGCTTTCATTAATACTGCAATGAAGTTACTGTGAAAATCCGGCACTCCGGCATCTATTCAGGTACACTGAGGGAGAATTTAGCATGGCCAATGCACCTAACCAGCACGTCTTTGGACTGTGGGAGGAAGCTGGAACACCCGAGGAAACTCACACGGACATGGGGAGAACGTGCAGACTCCGCATAGACAGTGACCCAAGCTGGGAGTCAAGCCTGGCACTCTGGCGCTGTGAGGCAGCAGTGCGAACCATTGTGCCAGCGTGCCGCACACACAACCAGCTTTGTTTCCAGGTGACATATATTCCAGAATCATTAAGATAATTCAACAATCAGTATTCTTCAAATTACTGCTTTCTTACAAGTTGTTGCTTGATAAATTATGATCTGATGTGTGGAAACACGGAAAAATGCACACAGCTGTATGTCTTTGCATTTCAAATGAAGACAAACGCTGACATCATCAATCAATGTCAACATGTTATTTCCTTGAATTTTACATCATTTAAATTAGCAAAATCACTTTCTAACCCCTCTGCAACAGACATTTTGGCCCTGGGCACTTTCATTCCTTACCAGATTTAGTGAAACACTTAGGGCCTGATTTTACCAACAATTTGCACCCGTTTTCGGGCGCGAAATCGCGGTAAAATTGGGCGTGAAGCCTTTATCGCGATCTGCACCCGTGTCCGAGCAAATCGCGACTTTACCGACACCCGATTCGGGCACGGATCCATTCTGCACCCAAATCGGGCGGCACGACAATTTAAATGCATTAGCATGCATTTAAATCGATTTAATGAACTGCCCGCCCAACTCTACCAAATCCCATTTTACCCTCTCTGTTCCGTTCTGGATCCGTGCTTTTAGCGACCTGCAAATTAAAAATCCGAAGCCTGCTCTCTGACCCAGATCATCCTCTGGGAGGGCGGGGGGGGGGGGGGGGGGGGCGAGGAGGAGGGGGCGGCTCAGATGTATCTCTGGTTGGGGCTGAGGAGGAGGGGGGCGGGTCGGATCGTCCTCTGGGGGTGAGGAGGGAGGCGGGTCGGATGGATCTCTGGCGGGGGGGACAAGGGACGCGAGTCAGATGGATCTCTGTGGGGGGGCAGGGGGGTCCGCTGCCACTCTGCGGGTGATTGGTGGTGAGGGAGGAGGCAGGGGTGTCCGCTGCCACTCTGTGGGCAATCCCTCCTCCCCATCGGAGGAACGAATCCCTCCTCCCGGAGTGGCTGCCCGTCCACTCCGGGAGGAGGGATTCGTTCCTCTGGTAGGGAGGAGGGATCACCAGCAGAGTGGCAGTGGACACCCCTGCCCTCCTCCCTCCCCACCGATCACCCACAGAGTGGCAGCGGACACCCCTCCCCCCCCACAGAGATCCATCCGACCCGCCTCCCTCCTCACCCCAGAGGATGATCTGACCCATCCCCCTCCTCCTCTCCCCCCAACCAGAGATACATCTGAGCCACCCCCTTTCTCTTCCTCCCCCCCCCCAGAGGATGATCTGTGTCAGAGAGCTGCTCTCTCCACTTTCTGCTTTTTTTCCCCTGCAACTGGTTTTAATGATACATCAAACAAACAACTAAATATATGCAAGTCAAATCCACACAAATGTAGTCAGGAACAAGAGGCACAGGAGGAATAAGGAACCTTGGTTCTCGAGGGAGATTGTAACACTGATTAAGAGGAAGAGAGAGTTGTATGAGATGTGCAGGGCGCAAGGAACAGATCAGATGCTCGAGGAGTATAAAAAGTGCAAGAAGCTACTTAAGAGGGAAATCAGGTGGGCTAAAAGAAGACATGAGGTTGGTTTGACAGACAGAGTGAAGGAAAATCCAAAGAGCTTCTATAGGTATGTTAGGAGCAAAAGGATAATGAGGGATAAAATTGGTCCTCTTGAAGTGGTTGGCTATGTATGGAACCGAAAGAAATGGGGGAGATATTAAATGGTTTTTTTGCATCCGTATTTACTGAGGAAACAGGCATGGAGTCTACGGAAATAGGGCAAACAGGTAGGGAGGTCATGGAACCTTGACAGATTAAAGGGGAGGAGGTGCTCGCTGTCTTGAGGCAAATCAGAGTGGATAAATCCCCAGGACCGGACAGGGTATATCCACGGACCTTGAGGGAAGCTAGTGTTGAAATTGCAGGGGCCCTGGCAGACATATTTAAAATGTCAGTATTCACGGGGGAGGTGCCGGATGATTGGAGGGTGGCTCATGTTGTTCCGTTGGTTAAAAAAGGTTCCAAAGGAAATCCGAGACATTATAGGCCAGTAAGTTTGACGTTGGTGGTGGGCAAGTTATTGGAAGGTGTGATAAGGGATAGGATCTACAAATATTTGGATAGGCAGGGACTTGTTAGGGAGAGTCAACATGGCTTTGTGCATGGTAGGTCATGTTTGACCAATCTATTGGAGTTTTTCGAGGAGGTTACCAGGAAAGTAGATGAAGGGAAGGCAGTGGATGTTGTCTACCTGGATTTCAGCAAGGCCTTTGACAAGGTCCCTCATGGGAGGTTAGTTAGGAAGGTTCAGTCGCTAGGTATACATGGGGAGGTAGTAAATTAGATTAGACACTGGTTCAATGGAAGAAGCCAGAGAGTGGTTGTGGAGGATTGCTTCTCTGAGTGGAGGCCTGTGACTAGTGGTGTGCCGCAGGGATCGGTGTTGGGTCCATTGTTGTTTGTCACCTATATCAATGATCTGGATGATGATGTGGTAAATTGGATCAACAAATTTGCTGATGATACGAAGATTGGAGGTGTAGTGGACAGTGAGGAAGGTTTTCAAAGCTTGCAGAGGGATTTGGACCAACTAGAAAAATGGGCTGAAAAATGGCAAATGGAATTTAACGCAGACAAGTGTGAGATATTGCACATTGGAAGGACAAACCAAAGTAGAACGTACAGGGTAAATGGTAGGACTCTGAAGAGTGCACTTGAACAGAGGGATCTGGGAATACAGGTACAGAATTCCCTAAAAGTGACGTCACAGGTGGATGGGGTCGTAAAGAGTGCCTTTGGTACATTGGCCTTTATAAATCAGAATATCGAGTATAAAAGTTGGAGTGTTATGGTAAGGTTATATAAGGCATTGGTGAGGCCGAATTTGGAGTACTGTGTACAGTTTTGGTCACCTAGTTACAGGAAGGATGTAAATAAGGTTGAAAGAGTGCAGAGAAGGTTCACAAGGATGTTGCCGGGACTTGAGAAGCTGAGTTACAGAGAGAGATTGAATAGGTTGGGACTTTATTCCCTGGAGCGTAGAAGAATGAGGGGAGATTTGATAGAGGTGTATAAGATTTTGATGGGTATAGATAGAGTGAATGCAAGCAGGCTTTTTCCACTGAGGCTGGGGGAGAAAAAAACCAGAGGACATGGGTTAAGGGTGAAAGGAGAAAAGTTTAAAGGGAATATTAGGGGGGGCTTCTTCAAGCAGAGAGTGGTGGGAGTGTGGAATGAGCTGCCGGATAAAGTGGTAAATGCGGGGTCACTTCTAACATTTAAGAAAAACTTGGACGGGTTCATGGATGAGAGGGGTGTGGAGGGATATGGTCCAAGTGCAGGTCAGTGGGACTAGGCATAAAATGGCTCGGCACAGACACGAAGGGCAAAAAGGCCTGTTTCTGAGCTGTAATTTTCTATGGTTCTATGGTTCTAATTAATGTGAATGGGTTTTGTCTAATTAACATTCAAAGCATTTTCTCCTTGCATTTAAGCCACGTAATAGTAGAAATAGAAATCTGTTTTTTCATTCCCTGTATCCTTCCTGTAGAAACACATTTTAATAAAATAAATGGATTAGATCATCAATAAAAAACACAACTTATTAATGACATCACAATAATATGTGCATTTGTCAAAGTTCCACTGATGTCAACAGCAGTCAAGCAATCCAGTGATGATTGTTTCTAAAATCCAAAATTTTGAAGACTACTTTTTCTTCCAGAATTTGCTATAATTGTCAACTTTAAATTCATCTTCAAATTGCTCCTCTTTCATTCTTGCTCTTTTGGGAACACGTTTGCGCATTCTTCCTTTCCTTTCAGCTTCTGGCAGAAGGGAAACATCGACTGGCATCATAATAATTTTTTTAGGCTCCTTGTATCAGATATTGATAGTGGACCCATCAGGTCGAACCAGCAAAACAGGATACAGCCTGGCACAGACCTGCCCTCCAAAGCGAACTACTGATGTTCTATTTGAATTGTTCCTCCTGGGTACGCTGGACACAGGATACACAGCAGGGAGCAATCTTTCAGAAACATATAGCTGTAAAGAAGGCACAAAGTGGCACAGCCGTGCGCTCCAGCCCAGTGCCCAGGCGCGCTTTTCCAAATTTTTTTCGAACTGCGCATGCGCAGTTCAGAGCTCCAATCATTCCGGCAGCGCTAAGCCCCGCCCACAGCGCGGATCGGACTGGAGCCGGCTGAAAGCGTATGGGCGCGCTGGAAAGCGGATTTCGAGGTCGGATCTGTACTACGCCCAGATTAGGCACTTCGAATCAAAATGGTAAAAACGGGCCCTTCGTTTCACTAAAGTTCTAACTTTGCAAACCACAACCTTGAAATATGGCTGTTGGATTGTTTCAAGTCAATGTTGTGACCTTTTGACCCCGCAGCCAGACATATTATAGGCTGAAAATGTTTTTTAAATGATCTTGTTTATCTGTGGAAAAGAACTTCCTGGCAACTGGAAAAAGCAAAATGCATTGCAGCTTTAATCTAATGTCTCGACAGTAGCCTGTGTTGAACAACTTTTGCAAATCTCAACCAAAAATTTCACTTCGAGTAGTATCAAGGTAGTTTAGAATTTTATGGCTTGTACTAATCACCTATACACAACCAATGATTAAATATTATGGATGTGGAATCTCATTCCTGAAAGTTTTACATTTTGGAGACAGATTTTCAAAAAATCATAGAATCCCTACAGTGCAGAAGGTGGCCATTCGCCCCATTGAGTCTGCACTGACCACAATCCCACGCAGGCCCTATCCCCGTAACCCAACATATTTACCCTGCTAATCGCCTTGACACTAGGATTAATTTAGTCTGGCCAATCAACCTAACCCACACGTCTTTGGACATCATTAAAATGTCACATTTTAATTTTATTTACCTACTTTTCCTTTCTGTCTCTTTCTACTTTTTCTCTTGATCTAATTTTTCTTCCCCTCCTTTTATTCCCCTCTCTCTCACTGTCCCCGATTTGAATTCACCCACTTCAATTTACACTTCCTAATCAATCAGTGTTCTATTTATTTCCCAATCTTTCAATCTGCGCTGTTATTTGGTCACTTCACTCAGATCCTGTTCCTCTTGTTGTGCCTTTATCAGCTCATACTTCCACCAGCTCAGTCAAGAGCTTTTGAGCTCGGCGGTGTGGGTGTAAGCCTAACCCAATGACGCTAAATGCCCCATTACAGCAAAATTCTGGCCTGACATTCTTCCTTGAAAGGAAAATGCCGATTTTATTTAGCAGCTGACATATCCTCAGAACGTCCCAAAGCGTTTGATGATGAATGAAAAGTTTTTGAGGTTGAGTTACAGTTGCAATTTGGAGAAATATGGCAGTCAAAACGTAGTAAGAATTTTAACAACACCAGGTTAAAGTCCAACAGGTTTATTTGGTAGCAAATACCATTAGCTTTCGGAGCGCTGCTCCTTCGTCAGATGGAAATCTGCTCTCAAACAGGCCACAGAGACACAAAATCAAGTTACAGAATACTGATTAGAATGCGAATCTCTAAAGCCAACCAGGTCTTAAAGATACAGACAATGTGAGTGGAGGGAGCATTAAGCACAGGTTAAAAAGATGTGTATTGTCTCCAGACAGGACAGTCAGTGAGATTCTGCAAGTCCAGGAGGCAAGCTGTGGGGGTTACTGATAGTGTGACATAAACCCAACATCCCAGTTTAGGTCATCCTCATGTGTGCGGAACTTAGCTATCAGTTTCTGCTCAGCGACTCTGCACTGTCGTGTGTCGTGAAGGCCGCCTTGGAGAACGCTTACCCGAAGATCAGAGGCTGAATGTCCGTGACCACAGGAAGAGAACAGTCTTGCCTGGTGATTGTTGAGCGGTGTTCATTCATCTGTTGTCGTAGCGTTTGCATGGTTTCCCCAATGTACCATGCCTCGGGACATCCTTTCCTGCAGCGTATCAGGTAGACAGTCAAAAAGTAGACAGCAAGATCCCACAAAGCTGTGATAATCAATTCTTTAATTAAGGAATCCAGCTTCACAATTCCTGAGAAACAGGCCGCAGAAGTGTTTGATTCCTTTTGCCCCAGAACATAAAGATTGATTTGGCTTTTTTAAATATATATTAAAAGACTTTATTGCTTCTAGATGTTAACCAGTGTCTGAAGTTGTCGTCTCAGTTAGTGCATCTCAGAGATAAACTCCAGGTGATTCTTACTCATCGAGCTTTAATTAAGAGAAGACCACTTGATAAATGATTTTCTGTACAACTTGCTTGCAGCCTCTATGAATTGTTAATTCAAGCACTGGCCTGCAGACGCTATCTTAACCAGAAACAGGGAAGTTGGCTATTTGAAATGTCTATGGAGACCCGTAGGGTGTCTAGATAATATTCCGAGTCCCAGAGCATCACCCAGGTAGCAATTCACTCACGGAGTTACAGTTCAATATTTCCATGTACTGCCTTTGCAACCGCCCTCACTGTTTTTTAACATCATAATTATACTTATATTGTCATTTAATTGCATCTTTCCGAATGATGTCTTTTGATTTCTTTGCATTGTGCAAAAATTGTCTTGCTCCAATGTATGAATAATTATTGATGTTTCTGAAATCATTAAACTATTCAGCAGATATTGTTGTTTGCTTAATCAAAAGATAAGAAGCGAATTCTCGATTGAGGTAAAACATTGTGTTCATCCTCATTGCCTTCATTAAATGGAACCCTCACCATGTTTCTGATCTGTGATGATAGTAGTTGCTATAGATAAATATAGGCCGGAATTTTACCGGCACGCCCTCCCCAATTCCGGGGGCAGGTGAGGCTCGGAAAACGGCATTCTCCATTAGCCTCGGGTGGGATCGTACGAACCTTGGGTGGGCGGGCCAGTAAAATTCCGCCCAAAGTATATATAACATTTAGTTTTTAATGTTTCAGTGGAATGCTTTAAACTTCAGTTTTTCTTCTACAGGCAGTTGGTATGTGTGGAGATCAGATGTGAGGAGAGCTGGATAGAGTCATAGAGGTTTACAGCATGGAAACAGGCCCTTCGGCCGCCTTTTTTTTTAACCACAAAGCTAGTCCCAATTGCCTGCGTTTGGCCCATATCCCTCTATACCCATCCTACCCATATAACTGCTCAAATGCTTCTTAAAAGACAAAATTGTACTCGCCTCTATTACTACCTCTGGCAACTTGTTCCAGACAATCACCACCCTCTGAGTGAAAAACATTGCCCCTCTGGATCCTTTTGTATCTCTCCTCTCTCACCTTAAACCTGTGCCCTCTAGTTCTACACTCCTCTACCTTTGGGAAAATATGTTGACTGCCTACCTTATCAATGCCCCTCATTATTTTATAGACCTTTATAATTTCACTTCTAAGCCTCCTACGCTCCAGGGAAAAGAGTCCCAGTCTATCCAGCCTCTCCTTACAACTCAAACCATCAAGTCGCGGTAACATCCTCGTAATTTTTTTCTGCACTCTTTCTAGTTTAATAATATCCGTTCTATAATAGGGTGACCAGAACTGCACACAGTATTTCAAGTGTAGCCTTACCAATGTCTTGTACAACTTCAACAAGACATCCCAACACCTGTATTCAATGTTCTGACCAATGAAACCAAGCATGCCGAATGCCCTTCTTCACCACTCTGTCCACCTGTGACTCCACTTTCAAGAAGTTATGAACCTGTACCCCTAGATCCTTTTGTTCTATAACTCTCCACAAACATCTCCCATAAACTGATTAAGTCCTGCCCTGGTTCAATCTACCAAAATGCATCACCTCACACTCATCTAATTTGAACTTCATCTGCCATTTATCAGCCCACTGGCCCAATTGACCAAGATCCCATTGTAATCTTAGATTACCTCCTTCACTGTCCACCATGCCACCAATCTTGGTGTCACCTGCAATCTTAAAAACCATGCCTCCTAAATTCTCTTCCAAATCATTAATATAAGTGACAAATAACAGTGGACCCAGCACCGATCCCTGAGGCACACCGCTGGTAACAGGCCTGCACTTTGAAAAACAACTCTTTACAACCACGTCTTCTGTCATCAAGCCAATTTTGTATCCAAATGACTACCTCACCCTGGATCCCGTGAGATTTAATCTTATGCAACAAACTACTATGTGGAACCTTGTCAAAGGTCTTGCTAAACACCATGTAGAAAACATTGACTGCACTGCCCTCATCTACCTTCTTGGTTATCCGTCAAAAAACTCAATCAAATTCGTGAGAGACGATTTTCCACTCACAAAGTCATGCTGACTGTTCCCAATCCGTCCTTGCCTCTCTAAATGCTTGTAGATCCTGTCTCTCAAAATACCTTCTAACAGCTTAACCACTCTAGATGTTAGGCTCACCGGCCTGTAGTTTCAAGGTTTTTCCCTGCTGCCCCTCTTAAATAAAGGCACAGCATTTGCCACCCTCCAGTCTTCAGACACCTCACCTGTGGCTGTCGATAATTCAAATATTTCTGCTAGGGGACCCGCAATTTCCTCCCTAGCCTCCCACAACATCCTGGGATACACTTCATCAGGTCCCAGGGATGTATCTACCTTGCTGCACTTTAAGGCTTCCAGCATCTCCTTCTCTGTAATATGTACACTCCTCAAGGCATCAATAAAGGAAAGTTAAAAAAAAGTTTATTTATTAGTCAGAAGTAAGGCTTACGTTAACACTGCAATGAAGTTCCTGCGAAATTCCCCTAGTTGCCACAGTCCGGCGTCTGTTCAGGTCAATGCACCTAACTAGCACATCTTTCAGAATGTGGGATGAAACCGGAGCACCCGGAGGAAACCCACGCAGACGTGGGGAGAATGTGCAAACTCCACACAGACAGTGACCCAAAGCGGGAATTGAACCCGACCCCTGGTGCTGTGAAGTAGCAGTGCTAACCACTGTGCTACCGTGCCACCCCACTATTTATTTCCCAAAGTTCCCTAACATCCATGCCTTTCTCAACAGCAAATGCTGATGAGAAATATTCATTTAGAATCTCACCCATTTCTTGTGAATCCGCACATAGATGACCTTGTTGACCCTTAATAGGCCCTACTCTCTCCCTAGTTACTCTTTTGCTCTTTATGTATTTGTAGAAGCTCTTTGGATTCTCAAAGAACAAAGAACAGTATAGCACAGGAACAGGCCCTTCGGCCCTCCAAGCCTGTGCTGATCAAGTTGTCCTATCTAGGACAACTGCTTATATCCCTCTATTCCCTGCTTGTTCATATGCCTTTTAAGATAAGTCTTAAATGTGGCTGACATAACTGCCTCAACTATCCCACTCGGCCGTGCATTCCAGGCCCCCACCACTCTCTGTGTAAAAAACTTCTCCCGCACATCTCCACTGGATCTTTCCCCCCTTATCTTGAACTTGTGCCTCTTGTAATTGTCATTTCTGCCCCGGGAAAAATCTTTCAGCTGTTCACCCTATCTATACCCCTCATAATTTTATAAACTTCTATCAGGTCGCCCCTCAGCCTCCATCTTTCCAGGGAGAACAATCCCAGTTTATTCAATCTCTCCTCATAGCTAATACGCTCCATATCAGGCAACATCCCGGTAAACCTTTTCTGTACTCTCACCAAAGCCTCCACGGCCTCCTGGTAGTGTAGTGATCAGAATTGGAAGAAGTATTCCAAATGTGGCCAAACCAACGTTTTATACAACTGTAACATAATTTGCCAACTTTTATACTCGATGCCCCATCCGATGAAGGCAAACATGCCATATGCTTTCTTCATCACCTTTTCCACCTGCACTGTCACTTTTAAGGATCTGTGGACCTGTACTCCCAGATCTCTCTGTGTGTCGATGCTCCTGATGGTCCTGCCATTTATTTTATTGCTCCCACCTGAATTGGATCTACTAAAATGCATCACCTCACATTTACCTGGATTAAATTCCATCTGCCATTTCTCTGCCCAATTTTCAAGCTTATCTATATCCTGCTGTACTCTCTGACAATCTTCATCACTATCTGCAACTCCGTCAATCTTAGTATCATCTGCAAACTTGCTAATCAGACCAGCTATGTTTTCTTCCAAGTCATTTATATATATTACAAACAGCAGAGATCCCAGCACTGATCCGTGTGGAACACCACTAGTTACAGATCTCCATTAAGAAAAGCACCCTCCCACCGCTACTCTCTGTCTTCGATGGCCAAGCCAGTTCTGAATCCATCACCCCTGATCCCATGAGATTTAATCCTTTGCACCAGCCTGCCATGGTTCTGGCATTTATTTTGTCTTATCTGCCAAAGCAATCCCATGTCCCCTTATTGTGCTCCTGATTGTTCTCTCAACTCATCTCCGACAACCTCTATACTGCTCAAGGGATCCACTTGATCCCAGCTGCCATTGCATGTCATATGCCTCCTTCTTCTGCTAGACCAGGGCCTTAATATCCCGAGTCATCCAGGGTTCCCTGCTTCTACCAGCCTTGCCCTTCACTCCAAAAGGAATGTGCTTACCTTGAACCATGGTCAACACAATTTTGAAAGCCTCCCACATACCAGATGTCCCTTTGCCTGCAAATAGTCTCCCCCAATCAACTTTTGAAAGTTCCTGTCTGATACCATCAAAATTGGCCTGCCCCAATTTAGAATTTTAACTTTTGGGCCAGCCCTACCATTCTCCATAACTATCTTAAAATTAATGGAATTATGGTCACTGGTTCCAAAGTGATCTAGATGTTGTCATGGGATACAGCAAGATGTCGACCGGTTGCGACCGGTTGGAGACTTGGGTGGAGAAATGGCAGATGGAGGTAAATCCGAATAAGTGTGAGATAATGCATTTTGGAACGTCCAATTCATGTAGAAATTATACAGTAAATGTTGGAACCCTTAGGAGCATTGACAGCCAGAGAGCTCTAGGTGTACATGTCCACTGATCACTGAAAGTGGCAACGCAGGTGGACAAGGTAGTCAAGGAGGCATACAGCATGCTTCCCTTCATTGGTCGTGGCATTGAGTATAAAAATTGGCAGGTGATGCTGCAGCTGGGCAGAACCTTAGTTAGGCCTCATTTAGAATATTGTGTACAATTCTGGTCACCACACTACCAGAAAGATGTGGATGCTTTGAAGAGGGTACAGAAGAGGTTTACCAAGATGTTGCCTGGTCTGGAGGGCATTAGCTATGAGGGGATAAACTCGATTTCTTTTCACTGGAACGACGGAGGTTGAGGGGTGATCTGGTATAGGTTTACAAGATTATGAGTGACAAGGGCAGAGTGGATAGTCAGATGCTGTTTCCTAGGGTAGAAAAATCAAGTACGAGGGGACATAGATTTAAGATGAGTGGGGAAAAGTTTAAAGGAGATGTGGGAGGCAAGTTCTTACATCGAGGGTGGTGAATGTCTGGAATGCGCTGCCTTGGAAGATGGTGGGAGCAGGTACGATAGCGGCATTTAAGGGGCAACTAGATGAATACATGAATAGGATGGTAATGGAAGGATGCAGACTCCGTAAGTGCATAGAGTTTTAGTTTAGGCAGGCACCATGATTGGCGCAGGCTTGGAGAACCAAAGGGCCTGTCTCTGTGCTGTACTTTTCTTTGCTCTTTGTTCTTTGATCCCTTCTGTCACTTGCCCTTCCGTATTTCCCAAGTGGAGGTCAAGTTTTGCCTCCTCTCTAGTCGGGCTATCCACATGCTGAATGAGAAATTCCTCCTGAATACACTCAACAAATTTCTCTCCATCTAAGTCCCTAATACTATGGCTGTCCCAGTCAATGTTGGGAAAGTTAAAATCCCCTACGATGACCACCCTATTTTTCTTGGAGCTATCTGTAATCTCCTTAAGTATTTGCTCCACAATTTTCCATTGACTATTTGGGGGCCTATAGTAAATTTATAGATGATCTCAACCTCATCAGGTCAAAGTGATCTCCCCTTCTTATTTCTCAGTTCTACCCATATGGGCTCAGTGGGCGAACCCTCAGAAATATCCCCTCTGCCGTAATATTTTCTCTAATCAAAAACGCAACTCCCCCTCCTCTCTTACCTCTGTTCTACCTTTCCTATAGCATCTGTACCATGGAACATTGAGCTGCCAGTCCTATTCCTTCCTTAGCCATGTTTCAGTAATAGCTATAATATCCCAATCCCATGTACCCATCCATGCCCTGAATTCATCTGCCTTTCCTGTCAGGCCTCTTGCATTGAAATAAATGCACTTTAATCTGGATTTCCCTTGTTCTCTCCCCTGCTTTTGCCTGACACTGCCTTTACTACTTAATGTGCTCTTGTTAGTTTCCGTGCTGGCCTGAACCTTCTTTTCTGTCTCCTGACCGCTTTGAGTTCCCCCCTGCCAAACTAGTTTAAACACTCCCGAGTAGCTCTAGCAAATCTCCCGACCAGGATGTTAGTCCCCCTCCTGTTCATGTGTAACCCGTCCCTCTTGAACAGATCACCCCTTCCCCAGAAGAGATCCCAATTATCCACAAATCTAAATCCCTGCCCCCTGCACCAGCTCTCAAGCCATGCACTCATCTGCCTAATTTTCCTATTCCTACTCTCTCTAGCACGTGACACTGACATTAGTCCAGAAATCACCAACTTCGAGGTCCTGCACTTTAGCCTTCTTCCTAACTTTCTATATTCACACTTCAGGACCTCACCCCTTTTCCGACCTATGTCATGTAAAATTATTCATTTGAGCCAAGAAGTATTTACATAGGAGAGAGTGAATGGATTTTTGTTTACAGATGAAGGTTTTCCCTGAGATTTTTGATGAGGTTGACTGACAGGGCCATGTGATAATGTGGTTAATGGGAGGAGTTATCTTTGTAACAGAGAAAAACAGGTTTCAGTTCTGACTGGGGTTTGTTTAAAGACACGAGGGGCCCTATTTTACCATTGCCTTGCGCCCGTTTTCGGGCGTGAAAACGTGGTAAAGTCGGGTGAGAGGCCATTATCGCATCCGCGCAGATTGCCACTTCATTTGCATGCATTTAAATTGAATTAATGAATTGCCCGCCAAACTTCATCAGCATTTCCCCCTCTACCACTGCGTTTGGCAATCTGGAACTGCGCCGTAATGGACCTGCTAAATAAAAGTCTGAAACGGACGCTCCAGCTTCTGAAGGGTGCGTTCAGTATTTCCAACGGCTCTCTGACTCAGATCAGTGGTGGGGGGGAGGAGGGAGGCGGGTCAGATCATTCTCTGGTTGCGGGGGGAGGAGGGGAGGCGAGAGGGCCGACCGTTGTCTGGTGGTAGGGGGGGAGGGCTGATCATTGTCTGGTGGGAAGGGAGGAGGAGGCAGGTCAGATGTTCCTCTGGAGGGGGGGGGGAGGAGTGAGGCCAGACCGTTCTCTTGTGGGGGAGGGAGTGAAGCCAGTTCGTTGTCGGGGGAGTGGGGGGAGTGAGGCCAGATTGTTGTATGGTGGGGGGGTAGGTGAGGCCAGACCATTCTCTGGGGAGGCGGGGGGGGGGGGGGGAGTGAGGCCAGATCGTTGTCTGGAGTGGGGATGGGGGAGGAGGGAGACGGGTAAGATGTATCTCGGGGGGGGGGTGGGGGGGGAGGCCCGATCGCTCACTGGTGGGGGGGGCAGATGGATCTCTGGTGGGGGGGGGGCAGATGGATCTCTGGTGGAGGGGGGAGATGGATCTCTGGTGGGGGGCAGATAGATCTCTGGTGGGGGGGGGCAGATGGATCTCTGGTGGTGGGGTGCAGATGGATCTCTGGTGTTGGTGGGGGGCAGATGGATCTCTGGTGGTGGGGGGGCAGATGGATCTCTGGTGGGGGGGCAGCTGGATCTCTGGTGGGGGGGCAGCTGGATCTCTGATGGGGGGCAGGGGGGTCCGCTGCCACTCTGCGGGCGATCGGTGGGGAGGGGAGGGGGGCAGGGGTGATGATCAGTCTGGATAGTGGGGGGGTGGATAAGGGGGACAGTGATGTATGTGGGTAGTGGGGGGGTGGATAAGGGGGACCGTGATGTGTGTGGGTAGTGGAGGGGTGTGGATAAGGGGGCCAGTGATGTGTGTGGGGGCCATTGCTCCCGCTTTTCGCTCTCGGGCCGCTTTCTCCGCTTTCTGCAGCCCGCGAGCGATCTGACAATTTTTTTCAAACTGCGCATGCGCAGTTCAGAGCTCCGATCGTTACGGCCACGCTAAGCCCCGCCCACAGCGCCAATGGGACTGGAGATGGCTGAGAGCGTATGGGGGCACCTGAAAGCAGATTTCTAAGTCAGATCTGCATTGCACCCAGATTCGGCACTTAGAATGAAAATGGTAAAATGAGGCCCAAGGTCTGCACACTGCTCTGAAACTCAATCTCTCTCTGAAAACTTCAAGATTGTCTACACACCTTATCATAAGTACATTTATGGTTGCTAACTGTATTTAACATGGGATTTTAAGTTTGAATGTTGCTTCTTTTTTTCACAGTTGATTTATTAGTGTCACAAGTAGGCTTACATCAACACTGCAATGAAGTTACTGTGAAAATCCCCGAGTTGCCATACTCCAGCACCTGTTCGGGTACACTGAGGGAGAATTTAGCACAGCCAATGCGCCTAACCAGCACATCTTTTGGACTGTTGGAGGAAACCGGAGTGATCGGAGGAAACACACGCAGACAGAGGGAGAACGTACAGACTCCACACAGACAGTGACCCAAGCCAGGAATCGAACTCTGGCACTTTGAGGCAGCAGTGCTAACCATTGTGCTACCATTAGTGGGAATTAGTTCAAAATTAAAGTTGTATCCTTTCATTTTTTTTAACTATTGTTTAACTGATAATGGTTCAGCTGCTTCATTTGTTAGATCTGTATTTAAACTGTGTTCTGAAATAAAGTTTGTTTTACTATAAAATATCTCTAATTTGTCAGTGGAATTACTCCTGGAGTGAAGCATCCTTCCCTCACATTTATGCCAAAATAGAAAATTGTTGGCATCTCGTCTAGCTTCCAAATATGGAATAGAATAGAATCCCTACATTGCAGAAGAAGGTCATTCAGTCCGCACCACCTCATCTTACCCAGGCTCATTCCCTGCTCTAATCCTGTAACCCCACGCATTGACCCCGCTAATCCTCCTAACCTACACATCTTTGAACACCTAGAGGCAATTTAGCATGGCCAAAGCACCTAACCTGCACAGTTTTGGAGTGTGGGAGGAAACAGGAGCACATGGAGGAAACCCACGGGGTGGCACGGTGGCACAGTGGTTAGCACTGCTGCCTCACAGCGCCAAGGACCCGGTTTCGATTCCCGGCTTGGGTCACCGTCTGTGTGGAGTTGCACGTTCTCCCCGTGTCTGCATGGGTTTCCTCCGTGTGCTCCGGCTTCCTCCCACAATCTGAAAAACATGCTGGTCAGGTGCATTGACCCGGAGTGTGGCGACTAGGGGAATTTCACAGTAACTTCATTGTAGTGTTAATGTAAGCCTTACTTGTGACTAATAAATAAACTTTAACTCCACGCAGACACGGGGAAAATGTGCACACTCCACACAGACAGTGACCCAAGGCCAGATTGAACCCAGGTCCCTGGTGCTATGAGGCGGCAGTGCTAGCCACTGTGCTACCGTGTCGCCCTAATTTCGGATTCTGGTCTAGGGCCGTAAAAGATGGCCTTGTAGGTAAAGGAGCCAAATGATGTTGCTTTGAGGGTCTGAAGGCCCCGGGTTTGTTTGCCAGATTATATTGATTTACCGTTGTAACGTGGATTTAAGAACACAGAGAGCACAGAGACTATAAAAGAAGGTTTTGTTCATTCCACTGACAGCAAAGTGACACTAACCCTCCAGGGAAAGTTTAACTTCAAGGAACAATCTATTTACAGAGAATATTCACGGCCGATGCTCCAGATCTCTGCCCTATTCGTGGCCTTGTCTTCTCAACCTGGTGACTCACCAGTTTTGAATTGCTGCTTCAGCATCTGGCTTCTGTTCTCTCTCTTCATGAGGCTTCTCAGACTCAAGGTTGCTGCCAAGTTAATCTGACCAAGGTGGCTAATTCCCCTTCCTGGGTCCGAATACCACTACCCAGGGACTTCAAGCAACCGAGGCTCCCGCCACACATGTGTGACCTAGCTGCTTTACCCTCACCGCAAGACATCTCCTCCACCCCTCAGTCTTTCAAATTCACTGCTCCCTGCAGGGAGGAGCCCATGGGGCCAACCATGTCCCCTCCTCACTGGTCTCGCTCACTATCACCACCTGCTGTCAGAGGTCCTTGACAGGCAAGACAGAAGTAAACCTGTTTTGCATTAGATCGTGGCTGATCTGCACTTTAATCATCAACCAGTTTTAACTCCAAATTCCTGAACAAGCCTTGCCTAACAAAAACCTATTAACCTCAGTTTTGAGGCAATGTCCTAGTGGTATTATTGATAGACTATTAATCCAGAAACTTAGCTAATGTTCTGGGGACCCGGGTTCGAATCCCACCACGGCAGATGGTGGAATTTGAATTCAATTTTAAAAATCTAGAATTAAGAATCTATTGATGACCATGAAACCATTGTTGACTGTCGGAAAAACCCATTTGGGTTCACTGATGTCCTTTAGGGAAGGAAACCTGCCATCCTTACCTGGTCTGGCCTACATGTGACTCCAGACCCACATCAACGTGGTTGACTTTCAACTACCCTCTTAAATGGCCTAGCAAACCACTCAGTTCAAAGGTGAATAGGGATGGTCAATAAATGTTGGCCCAGCCAGCGATGCCCGTGTCCCATGAATGAATAGAAGAACAAAATTTGATTCCCAACCTCACCATATTTCTGGGAGAAACAGTTTCAGTGTTGTTTGTATGCAGATGTGTTCACCCCTAAACAGCCTGGCTCTAGGCGATGCCTCCTTTTTCTGGACTCCAGCCAAGGAAACATAGATTCATAGAATCCCTACAGTGCAGAAGGGGGTCATTTGGCCCATTAAGCCAGGCATCAACAAGAATCCCGCCCAGGCTCTATTCCTGTAACTCCACATATTTACCCTGCTAATCCCCCTGACACTAAGGGTCAATTTAGCATGGTCAATGCACCTAACCAGCGCATCTTTTGGACAGTGGGAGGAAACTGGAGCACCCGGAGGAAACCCAGTCAGATGCTCTTTCCCAGATTAGAAAAGTCAAGTACTAGGGGACATAGGTTTAAGGTGCATGGGGAAAAGTTTAGAGGAGATGTACAAGGCAAGTTTTTGAGACAGAAGGTGGTGAATGTCTGGAACGTGCTGCCCGGGAAGGTGGTGAAAGCAGGTACGACAGTGGCATTTAAGAGGCACCTGGACGAACATATGAATAGGATGGGAATGGAAGTATATGGACTCCGTAAGTGCATAGAGTTTTAGTTTAGGCAGGCATCATGATCAGCACAGGCTTGGAGGGCTGAAGGGCCTGTTCCTGTGCTGTACTGTTTTTTGTTCTAACCCATGCAGACAAGGGGAGAATGTGCAAACTCCACACAGTCACCCGAGACTGGAATCGAACCTGGGTCCCTGGCACTGTGAGGCAGCAGTGCTAACCACTACGCTACCATGCCACCCATCAGTTCTCTCTTTCTATCCATTTTTAAACCCCTCAATTTGACCGCATCATCATATTTTAGATCCATTGGATTCCAAGCCTTGTCTGTGCAACCTGTCATTGTAACTTAACCTTCATCCTTCTGGTGATAATTTTCTGCACTCCCTCCCCATCCTTCCTGAGATGTAAAGGGCCGAACTAAGCACAGTGCTTCATGTGCGGCCTAAGCAGGGGTTTGTACAGCTGTGACAGATAGGAATGAGAGTGAAAAAAAAATCAGCCAGCCTCCCACTTCTGATTGCTTCCCATCTGCTGTAAATTGTAGGTGCTCGGACAGCAAGTAAGAATCGGATCAGTCTCAAATGTGATGAATCACAGAGTCAAACAGGCCACCGACACTCAGTCTCTCGGCTCTCTCCAGAAATGAATGCGGTGCCGGGGAGGGGTGAGAATTTTAAAACAAAAAGACAGGCACTGAGAACCGAAGCGTTTGACAAATGGTTCGGTTGGACATCACGTGAAACGCAGCTCTGAGAAGGCAGGCTATTGATTTTGTTACATTCAGTGCACAGGGAGAGAAGCCAACCACATTACTGCAGCAATATGCTACAATAAGCACAATATCAGGTGCTTTACACACATTATACCTGCAGTTAATGTCACTTGGCAGGCTTAATTTTGTCATCAGGTTCTAGGAATTTAAAGAGGTTGACTCACTGTCGGGTCTGAAAATCTATTGTTGAGAAGCACCACATTCTGACATCTGTGAGCAGAAACTCACAAACCGTTTACTTCAGCACTTTAGGAGCAGAAAAATGGCAGCTACAGTATTCCAAAAGTAGAACAATTTTTGTAGCTGTATTTTTTTTCACTCATTTTTTAATGTTTCAGCTAAATATTTCCAGCCACAGTGTTTTCTAGTTCACACACGGTGTTGAGGAATTCTGAAGTCATTCCATGATTCCAGAAAATTCCAAAATCCAGAAATAACTTGGTCCCGAGCATTCCAGACACTGGGTGATATCAACCCCAGGTGGAATAGCTGGTGTTTTCCCCCTTATACATCTCATACCTTTTCATTTACATAGACTTTTAATACGAAATAAAAATAGGGTGGGTGATCTGATATCAGGATAGTCTCATCCTGCTTTCTCCCCATAACCTTTGAACCTATTCACCCCAAGTGTTATATCCAGCTGCCTCTTGATGCCAAAACATTGAATGTATTCAAGAGGCGGCTGGACATAGCACCTGGGGCGAACGGGATCAAAGATTGTGGGGAGAAAGCAGGATTAGGCTATTGAGTTGGACGATCAGCCATGATCGTGATGAAAGGCGGAGCAGGCTCGAAGGCCAAATGGCCTCCTCCTGCTCCTATTTTCTTTGTTTCTGTGAAACATTCTATTGAATCTGCCACCGCTGTGCTTTCAGGCAAGGCATTCCAAATCACAACTCACCGAGTCAAAGTATTTTTCCTGATATTGCCTCAAGCTCTTTTGGCACTTCTACAGATATACCAACATGCTTAACGACATTAGTGTTCGGCCTTTGGATTGGATGTTGATGGCATAAATTGGTTCGGTTGAGCTGGGCGTTGTCAGCATTTGGAGCCTGACTGTGGGCCGGGTTGTAAGGAGGAGGTTGATGGTGAATTGTCAGTGTTTGTTATCACTGGCCCCCTGAAAGTGACGGTAACTTCAGGATGTGGGCATGTGCTGATTGGAGCAAACTTCCTGAAGTTGTGGCTTCTTATTCAGGGCGCCACCACAGGCTACATTGTGGCCCGTCTCCCAGAACTGTGGCTTCATCTGCTTTGATTCTGTCACCGTTCACTGACTAACATTCATCATGCACAAGCAGAGAACTTCAACATTCCCTCTGCCAAATCAACCCTTCAAACCCCTTGTTGAATCAGGCATAACTTTCAATGTCAATGTGATTTAACAAACAAAGCTGAACTGACCCTGAAAAGGAAATGATATAATATTTTTGGAGTGCTGTCAAATAATTAATTGACAGATTAATATCCGTGAAAGGCTCCTTAATGTGATTGACTGATTGGACGGCCAGATGACATCACTGCAGTTCCAGGCTGGGAATCCCCAGTAAAGAACATTGCCATCATTGCGCGGACTACAGATGGAATCCTTGCCAGAGAGTCATTGGATCACTCAGTGAGACTTACATTGTGGTCAATGGTGAACAGAATTACTTCACTGGGTCATTCAGATGATGACAATGAAGCAGTGCCAATCAAACAATTGGCATTTATTTAACACTTCAACGTCCCAATGCACTTCCCAAAGAGATAATCAGACAATATTCAGCACCCATCTACAGACGGAGATATCAAACAAATGGTCAAAGATTTGGTCAAAGTGATCGGCCTTAAGGTGCAACTTAAAGGGGAAAAGGCAGCAAGACAGAGATTAAAGGGAAATAATTCTGGAGAAATAATAGGAGGCTGGGAATAGATCCCTGGGTAAACTCCTGAAGTGATGATGCAGGAGTGAGAATAAAAGCTATTGCAGAAGAGCCTTTAGCTACAATTTAACACATGACAGGTAGTGAGTACATAGCAGTCAGTGGTACATGACAGAGGATGGGTACACGGCAGAGACTGAGTACATGACAAACAGTGGGTCCATGACAGAGAGTGGGTACACAGCAGAGAGTGGGTACGTGGCAGAGAGTGGGTCCATGACAGAGAGTGGGTACATGGCAGCAGTGGGTACATGACAGACAGTGAGTATGTGACAGAGAGTACATGACAGACATCTGAAAATAATTTGGCGTTTGGTAATAGTAGCAGATTCATGATTCTAATCCTTGCAGTCAGTGCAGTGAGCTATGACCCAGCGATCTCTTGTCGATGGGCTAACCCTTAATTCCAGCCAGCGACTGAACTCAAATTATCCAGAGGCAGCACCAGCCCTGTCAATCATCGACTGCAACATTCTGCTGGAGAGGAAGCGTTTTCAGAATAAAAAGGTGTTCCACGTTTCTAAAACAAGGAAGGACCTGATATGCTTGCGTCAGGTGTGTTGTGTGAAAGCAGAACTTAATTCATTTCACATTTAACATTTCCAATCAATGGAAAAGAGTGCCATCTAGTGAAATAAACACTTCCAAATACAAATTGCACTGAACCTTCAGCAGGGAGCTGAAGGAGAGTTACTCCAATAAGAGAAAAGGGTAAAAAGTGATTTCCAGCATTTACAGTGTTTTGCTTTAGGCAATATGCCGCAAATTAGGCCTAATTCTACGTCGGATAAAACAACAGTCTCCATGTTACTTACGTCTATTAAGTTTAAGTTTATTTATTAGTGTCACGAGTAGGCTTGCATTAACACTGCAATGGAGTTACTGTGAAAATCCCCGAGTCGCCACACTCCGGCACCTGTTCAGGTACACTGAGGGAGAATTTAGCATGGCCAATGCACCTAACCAGCAGTCCTTTCGGACTGTGGGAGGAAACCGGAGCACCCGGAGGAAGCCCACACAGATACAGGGAGAACGTGCAAACTCTACACGGACAGTGACCCAAGCTAGGAATCGAATCTATGTGACTTCAGAGCCACAGTAATGTGGCCAGACATGTCCATCAGAAACATATTCATTTATTAGTGTCACAAGTAGGCTTACATTAACATTGCAATGAAGTTGCTGTGAAAATCCCCTAGTTGCCACACTCCAATGCCTGTTCGGGTACACTGAGGGTCAATTTAGCATGGCCAATGTACCTAACCAGCATGTGTTTGGAATGTGGGAGGAAACCCACGCAGACACGGGAAGAACATGCAGAGGCCGCACTGACGGTGACTCAAGCTGGAAATCGAACCTTGGCGCTGTGGGGCAGCAGTGCCAACCACTGTGTGAAAAATTACAGTTAGGAAGAAGACCAATCTGTTTAGTCTGTTCCACAAAATTCTGATGCTTCGTACATCATAATATATACACTCCTCACACTCACCCTCAAATGACCTGACCTCGTGGGAGAAGTGAAAGCCAGATAAAACTCAAAGTCAATTTGAGGGGATGGGGAAGGCAGTCTGGAAGAATTATCTGGTAAATTTATCTCTGACAGATCAAAGCTAGCGTAGGCGATCACTTTAGCTCGGATAATTCTCCGCAGCACCTACTTCCTGAAGGAAGTGCTGTCTGCCACATCCAGGAACAGGCCCAATTGACACTTGAGGGAAGTAAATGCACAGACTGGATAAGCAGATACAATGGCTGAGCAAATCTCTTTGGGCTATTTACTTGTTGAGCCTTCCTATGCAAAGAGCATTTGACAGAGCTTTCTCCTGCATGCTGAGCACAGTGGAGTTTGAAGTGTCCACAATCCTGATACAAACTGAAAAATAGCGAAGACCTCTCGTTAGAAGTGTCAGCAAGAGCATAACTGTGGCACTTAAGCCTTTTCAGGGATGTTAATGGCTTAACTTGAGGTGCAGTCCGATTTAACTGCTGAGCCCATGAATTCTCTGACAGGTTAGTCACCTCGGAGGATCAGTTTCTTTGACATGTCTTTTTTTTTAATTTTTGATTAATAGCCTTGAATTGAATTTCCACCTCCACTACTTGATGCAGTCATTAACCAAGGTTAGCACTCTACTTAGAACAGCAATTTAACATGAGGACTCTAATACAGCCTGCTAAAATATTAAACTCTTAATTTGTCAAGGTGATTGAGGTCTACCCTCAGTTTGACTGAGTGATCAACTATGGTGGATAGCCCCTTTAAAGGGTGTGCATCAGAAGGGTCATGTAACAAATTTGTCCAATGGGAAACAAATGTGGCGATCTCAGGGCAAAGCATGGGCTTTTGTAGCCATTGAGTCGTAGAGATATTCAACAGGGAAACAGGCCCTTCAGCCCAACTCGTCCATGCTGACCAGGTTTCCTAAGCTGAACAAGTCCCATTTGCCTGCGTTTGGCCCATACCCCTCTAAATCTTTCCCATCCATGTACCTGTCCAGATGCCTTTTAAATGTTGTCATTGTACCCACCTCTACCACCTCCTCTGGCAGCTCATTCTAAATACGCACCACCCTTTGTGTGAAAATGTTGCCCTTCAGATCCCTTTTAAATCTTTCCCCTCTCACCTTAAATCTATGCCCTCTAGTTTTGGACTCCCCTACCCTGGGGAAAAGACCTCAGCTATTCAGCTGATTTATGCCCCTCATGATTTTATAAACCTTTATAAGGTCACCCCTCATCCTCCTATGCTCCAGGGGAAAGAGTCCCAGCCTATCCAGCCTCTCATTGATCCTAGATCTGATTATAGCACCCTGTATATAATTGTAAATAGTTATAAACCCGTTGTTGTTTATTAGCTAACTGGTGGTCACCAATTATCACATTTACTACACCTCCTGTTGTCACTCACTGACCTCTTGTGAAAACAAAAGCGTAGAAATATGAATCAAAATTTAAAATGCAACAGGTTAGTACCTATAAAATGAAAGGACAAAGTAATGTTTTAGATATAAATGATTCCATTGGAGGATTATATTCTGACTGTTACTTCATTACAACATCAATGGCCTTCAGCTGCCTGTGTCCTTAAGTTTAAAGTTTATTTATTAGTGTCACAAGTAAGCTCGCATTAACACTACAATGAAGTTACTGTGAAAATCCCCTAGTCGCCACACTCTGGCGCCTGTTCGGGTACACTGAGGAGAATTTAGCATGGCCAATGCACCTAACCAGCATGTCTTTCGGACTGTGGGAAGACACTGGAGTACCCAGAGGAAACCCACGCAGACACGGTGAGAATGTGCAGACTCCTACAGACAGACACCCAAGCCAGGAATCGAACGCGGGTCCCTGGCGCTGTGAGGCAGCAGTGCTAACCACTGTGCCACCGTGCTGCCCTAAGCTCTGGAATTCACTCTCAAAACCTCTCCAACTCTCTCTCTGCCTTTAAGACACTCCTCACAACCTACCTTTCTGACCAAGCTTTTGGTCACCAACTCTAGCAACTCTTTAAGTGACTTGGTGGCAATATTTTGTTTGATTGTGTTGCTCTGACATTTACTATGTTAAAAGTATGAGAGAGATTCTAATTGTTGCTATCCTACTTGTGCATAAGAGGAAGTCTCTACACTGTCATTGACTCTCAACTGCCCTACTAGGGATGGGCAATAAATGCTGGCCAGCCAGCGATGCCCCATGTCCCACAAATGAATATAAATTTTAAAAATCTGTATGAACGAGTAAATTGCCCATTGTGCTGCCCTCTGATTGGTGATGGATAGAATTATTTTAGTGACAGCTTGGCAGATTCGGAGAAAAACATCAAAAATCACACCACAGAACCACCCAGTGGCCAGACACTGCAAGTGCAGCATGACAGTTGACATTAAAAAAATAGAATGGGAAATGTTGACATTGGAATTTACAATAATGACGTGAAACAGTGACTGTGGGAAGTAAAGTTCGTGTGTGGGTTGCATGTTCCCGACACCGGATAGCCCTATAGATTTTAGTTACACCTCCCACATGTGCTGAGATTTTTCAGATTTTACAGCCTTGCTCATCCAGAAACAGTAAAATCCCACCCGAGGTCAACGGACCTTCACTCGTGGTGCTGGTGGACAATGGATGTCAACAAATTGGTTGTTTTCATGTCCTAGTATATTGTGAATCTCAGTCAATGACTTATAAAGATGGCTGTCCAAGGATCACGTGACTTCTTGTGGATTTAAGAGCTACCCTGTCTTGGGAGGGAACAGTAAGTAGTCTCTTGATGCGTGTGGAACTTGGCTATCAGTTTCTGCTCGGCGATTCTGCGTTGTCATGTGTCTTGAAGGCCGCCTTGGAGAACGCTTACCCGAAGATTAGAGGCTGAATGCCCGTGACTGCTGAAGTGTTCCCTGACAGGAAGGGAACACTCCTGCCTGGTGATTGTCGAGCACTCACCTGATGAAGGAGCAGCGCTCTGAAAGCTCATGGTACCAAATAAACCTGTTGGACTTTAACCTGGTGTTGTGAGACTACTTACTGTGCCCACCCCAGTCCAACGCCGGCAACTCCACATTGGGAGGGAACAAAAGAACCTTTCCAGACTAAAGATGACTCAATGGCTTTTCATGAAGCTAATTTAAAAAGGTAATTTCAAATTGAATGGTTCATTCAGATACAAAGACACTGGCTGCCTCAAACTCTAAAGGTACGAAAGTCCTCACACAGGATGGATATTTATCATAATCACCCATCATATTTGGAAAAGGACTTTGGACTTATATCAAGTCACATGGTGAGACAGACATGTTTATTGCCTGCTCTTAAAATGGCAAATTGATCTGCTGTCCAAAATTCATGAAGTAACCATTAAACCAGCCGCATGTTAGCCAAAGTAATAAACACCCACACATTGAATGTGGGAGTAGGACTTTCCCAACCTGTTCCAACTTCAAGTTCCCCTGAGAACTCACATCCTGGAAAATCAGCTACAAAAAGCTTCAGCTCATACTGAAAATTCTCTGCTTTTTCCCAGGGTAGAAATATCAATTGCTAGGGGACGCAATCGGAGTGGGCGAGGGATGGACAATGGAAATGTCCATTGACATTGGACAGGAATTTCCGGTCTCGCTCGAGCAAAGCTGTAAAATCCCGCCCATGGTGGGCCGAAGGGCCTGTTTCTGTGCTGTATAACTCTATGATTATTTCAAAGAGCAGAGGAGCTTTCCCTTGTTTCTCGGCCTTTTGGCTAAGATCAAACATCAGATCAAGCCCAAAGTGGGGAGCAATGACTTTTCTTGTCAGCTTGGATCATGTTTTCCTCTCTTGTGGGGACCATGAATCAGATTCAATTTGAGATAGTGGAAGCAGATACAATAGTGACATTTAAGGGGCATCTAGACAAATACATGAATAGGATGGGAATAAAGATACATGGTGCCTAGAAGGGTAGGGGATTTTAATTCACATGGTCAGTGGAGTCTTGGGGGGCCAAAGGCCTGTTCCTGTGCTGTAATTTTCTTTGATCTTTGATCTTTGAATTTGGTTTTTGTGCAAGCATGGAGATGGATGTGGGATTGCCATGTCTGCTCTGTGCATTGGCATTGTAACTTTGCAAATGGTGTCCTGTTTAGTGCTTATCCCTTAATTCACATAGCTAACATGGATTATATGGTCATTATTTCATTGCTCTTTGTGGGAGCTTGCTGTGCATAAATTGGCTGCCATGTTTCATTCACAAGAGAGAGTACTGTCCAAAGGTACTTGATTGGTGATTTGAAGCATCCAGAGGTCATCAATGAATACAAGTCCTTCTTATTTCCTTTACCAGCACTGCTTGTGAAAGCTATCCAGTGGATGCAGCTTTAAGTACACAAGCATGTGTTATTGCTAAAGAACAAAGAACAGTACAGCACAGAAAACAGGCCCTTCGGCCCTCCAAGCCTGTGCCGCTCATTGATCCAACCAGACCATTCGTTTGTATCCCTCCATTCCCAGACTGCTCATGTGACTATCCAGGTAAGTCTTAAACGATGCCAGCGTGTCTGCCTTCACCACCCTACTTGGCAGCGCATTCCAGGCCCCCACCACTCTCTGTGTAAAAAACGTCCCTCTGATATCTGAGTTATACCTCGTCTCTCTCACCTTGAGCCCGTGACCCCTTGTGATCGTCACCTCCGACCTGGGAAAAAGCTTCCCACTGTTCACCCTATCTATATCCTTCATAATTTTGTACACCTCTATTAGGTCTCCCCTCATTCTCCGTCTTTCCAGGGAGAACAAGCCCAGTTTATCCAATCTCTCCTCAAAGCTAAGACCCTCCATACCAAGCAACATCCTGGTAAACCTTCTCTGCACTCTCTCTAAAGCCTCCACGTCCTTCTGGTAGTGTGGCGACTAGAACTGGACGCAGTACTCCAAATGTGGCCCAACCAGCATTCTATACAGCTGCAACATCAGACTCCAGCTTTTATACTCTATACCCCATCCTATAAAGGCAAGCATACCATATGCCTTCTTCACCACCTTTTCCACCTGTGCTGCCACCTTCAAGGATTTGTGGGCTTGCATACCTAGGTCCCTCTGTGTTTCTATACTCTTGATGGCTCTGCCATTTATTGTATAACTCCCCCCTACATTAGTTCTTCCAAAATGCACCACGTCGCATTTATCTGGATTAAATTCCATCTGCCATTTCTCCACCCAATTTTTCAGCCTATCTATATCCTGCTGTATTGTCCGACAATGTTCATCATTATCCGCAAGTCCAGCCATCTTCGTGTCATCCGCAAACTTGCTGATAAAACCAGTTACACCTTCTTCCAAATCATTTATATATATCACAAATAGCAGAGGTCCCAGTACAGAGCCCTGCGGAACACCACTGGTCACCGACCTCCAGCCGGAAAAAGACCCTTTGACTGCTACCCTAGTCAACCAATTAACAAGTTAGTTAAGTGTGACTGGGAGAAAATGCTCAATCTATTTACGATTGGTCTGCAAAGCTAATTTAGGGACTATAATCTGAAAGATGAATTCAGAATCCATTCAGTACTGATGCTAACATTTTCTGTGGTATTTTCTGCAGAAGAACATCACTGCTCTCACATCTTTCCACGTGAACCATATTTGTGGCCAGTGGGTGACATTTCGCAACCCAGAAAGCTCATAAAAATAACAGGAACACTGATTCATGCGGCGCCGTTCCTTTTGCTTTTCAATCAATATCCAGCAGGGTTGCAGTAAATTGTTAAATCCACGTCTCTCATAAGGTTTTAAGTTTTGGTTTCATGTTCCCATTATATCAACATGGATCAGCGGCCATCGAACAACACACTGGCAACCCGACGACGCAGTTTACAAAATAAAGGGCAGTCAGAGGGAGACAAGCGGCAGGACGGCTCTTGAATCCAAATATTAGATTTTGAGGATTTTACAGTCAGCCATAAATCTTCAGAAGGCTCTGGGCAAGTTGTGGTCAATACATCATCTGCTGTTCTCTGAACCAACTGCACTAACATTTATATTGACCCTTCAAGTTCTCAGTTAAATATTCAGGGGTTGACTAAGGCACGCTAGATGATTCAGCTTGCTGACAAAGTAGTATTGCATGTCAAAGCAGCCATTCAATCAACCAATTGCCTCAGGTCAAATGTTCACAGACATGAAATTCTTGAGTTGATGTTTAACCAATAGCATAGAATCCCCACAGGACAGAAGGAGGCCATTCAGCCCATCGAGCCTGCGCCAAAAACAATCTCACCCGGGCTCCATCCCCATAGTCCATGTATTTACCCTGCTAATGCCCCTGACAGTAGAGTCATAGAGGTTTACAGCATGGAAACAGGCCCCACGGCCCAAATTGTTCATGCCGCCCCTTTTTTTAACCCCTAAGCTAGTCCCAATTGCCCTACAACCACTAGGAGGCAATTTAGCATGGCCAACCCGCATGGCTAACCCGCACATCTTTGGACTGTGGGAGGAAACCGGAGCACCCGGAGGAAACCCACGCAGACTCGGGAGAACGTGCAGACTCCACACAGACAGTCACCAGAGGCCGGAACTGATCCCGGGTCCCTTGCCTTAGTGAAGTAAGCACTAATGGCTGTGCTGTAGTGTGCTATATGCGGAATGTTTTGCACCGCCTCTTTAACTGGATGTCTCTGAGAAATGCACGAGGTTTACTTATTTATTTATTGGGTGTGGTCATCGCTGGCTAGGTCAGCATTTATCACCCATCCCTAACTGCCCTTCTGAAGGGGCTAGGAAGCTGCCTTCTTGAACCGCTGCAGCCCATGTTGTGTAGGTACATCCATAGTGCTGTTAGGGAGGGAGTTCCAACATTTTGACCCAGCAACAGTGAAGGAACGGAGATAAACTTTCAAGTCAGGATGGTTAGTGGCTTGGAGGAGAACCTCCAGGTGGGGATGCATCTAATGCCCTTGCCCTTCTGGGCGGCAGAGGTTGAAGTTTGTAGTCTTGTTAAAACCCTGCAGCCACTCAGATAAGAACTGGTAACTAACGTGGATTCCTCTCATCCAGGACAATTTTCATGTGAGAGAGATTGACAATGAAAAGGTGGTAAGGGCCTAAAAATGTGGCCCTTAAAGGGGCCTACCAATAGGTGACAGAAACATTGATATGAAACAAGTGTTTAGCCTCTTCCCAGTAATGCGGTTACAACTGTGATTGTAAAGTACAGATAGCAGAGGGTGTGGTGTGTACACCCATCAGTGTACACTGGCTGCCTGCATGGTTGAGGTGCCTGCATGGAGAGTAAGAATTCCATCCAATCTGTATGTCTCAAAGGCAATCTGTCCCTCTTAAAAGGCAGAATGAAAGGGCACAGGTTTAAAGTGATTTTTCAAAAGAAACAGGTGTGATGTGAGAAAATAACTTTTTCACAGAGCGAGTGATTGAGGTCTGGATTGCATTGCCTGGAGGTGTGGTGGAGGTAGGTTCAATCGAGGCATTCAAAAGGGCATTGGACAATTATTTAAACAGAAACAATGTGCAGGGGTATGGGGAATAGGCACTAAGTCATAATGCTCTGACGAAGGGTCATCTAGACTCGAAACATTGGCTCTATTCTCTCTCCACAGATGCTGTCAGACCTGCTGTGATTTTCCAGCATTTTCGATTCCCGGCTTGGGTCACTGTGAGTGCGGAGTTTGTATGTTCTCTCCGTGTCTGCGTGGGTTTCCTCCGGGTGTTCCGGTTTCCCTCCACAGTATGAATGACGTGCTGGTTAGGTGCATTGGCCATGCTAAATTCTCCCTCAGTGTACACGAACAGGCGTCGGAGTGTGTCGACTAACGGATTTTCACAGTAACTTCATTGCAGTGTGAATGTAAACCTACTTGTGACACTGATAAAAAATAAATAAATAGACCATGCACAAATTGACTAAAATAAATCAAACATTTTGCGTTGAAAATAAAACACCCAGTTTCAAGGCTAACACTTGTAAGAATTGAATTCATTGTACAACAGTTGCCAGCGGAATTGTCTTGTTAGTTTCCCTTAATCCCTTTTGACAGTGAAATAAGTTGTAATTATGTACATTTATTGCATATGATTTCCAGTCCGATTTTGTGGAATTTCTGCTTGTTGATTTACCATTCCTGGTAAATTAAGATATTCAGTTAATACATACTGTCAATGATTCTTTTAAGCAGATTAACATGAAGGAAATTAGATCCTTGACCTCCATAAATTAACATTAGCAACGACCAACACAATTTACAAAGGTGCAGAACATACCCAGGGAATTATCGACCAGTCAGTTTATCATCAGCCGTAGAAAAATTAATGGAATCCAGGCTAAAGTAAAAAATCAAAGCACATTCGGAAAATTTAAAAAACTGAATAGTCGGCATAGGAAAGGGAAAATCTAACCTGACCAATTTTATTGAAATGTTTGAGGAGGTTAACAGAGAGAGTAGATAACTGTAATGTAGTAAATGAAATTTATCCGGATTTCAAAATGCTTTTGATAATGTGCCTCATAATAGACGGGTGAATAATGCAGAGTCAGGGACAAATGACAGAATGGATTACTAGCTGGCTTCGAGACAGATAGCAGAGAGTGAGAACAGGAAGATTGGGAAGTGGTGTTCCATAAGGATCTGTGACATTAGTGTGCCTTTAAGAACTGTATTTTTTACTGAAATCATGTCCTCTGCAGTTTGAAGAGTGCAAGTATTGTGCTATTATGTATCAAAGAAAAGGACAACAACATGAAATAAGAACATAGGAACTAGGAGCAGGAGTAGGACATCTGGCCCCTTGAGCCTGCTCCGCCATTCAATAAGATCATGGCTGATCTTTTCGTGGACTCAGCTCCACTTACCCACCTGCTCACCATAACCCTTAATTCCTTTATTGTTCAAAAATGTATCTATCCTTGCCTTAAAAACATTCAATGAGGTCGCTTCAACTGCTTCACTGGGCAGGGAATTCCACAGATTTAGAACCCTTTGGATGAAGAAGTTCCTCCTCAACTCAGCCCTAAACCTGCTCCCCCTTATTTTGAGGCCATGCCCCCTAGTTCTGGTTTCCCCCGCCAGTGGAAACAACCTCCCTGCTTCTATCTAATCTATTCCCTTCATAATCTTATATGTTTCTATAAGATCTCTCCTCATTCTTCTGAATTCTAATCAGTATATTCCCAATCTACTCAGTATTTTCTCATAAGCCAATCCTCTCAACTCCAGAATCAACCTGGTGAATCTCCTCTCCACCCCGTCCAGTGCCAATATATCCTTTCTCAAGTAAGGCCAAGGCTGTACATAGTAAATTAGAAATCAAACTGTTGGCTGAAATGGTGTCATTTGAAACAAACAGTTGGCATAATGATTCTGTACAAAGTGGAGAGATCTGGATGCCCAGTGAAACGGCATTGTACACAGCTGCTGTTCGAATAACTTACAGTAGTTTTTGCAGCAGTGTAATTGTTACAGTGATCTTTGGAACCATGGTCAAAATGGCTTCTGACACCAAGGAAAACAATTTGCTGTGTGTCTTTTCCAAAGATTGCGCAGAGGTTGATGGTGCAGATCCAGAGCAAACAAAGGAGTCAAATTGCTTTGCAGAGGAGGAGCTAAATAAGGCCAGTGGACAAGAGAGGGGACAGAGATAAAATTACCTGACTGAATGGCCCTGACTATACACATGTAATGTGTTATCCTGTTGATCCTACCTAGTTCTCTGAGAACATTAGCAGAGCTAATTTATCATTGTGACAACAAAAAAGGTGAAATCAGATTTGGAATTGAAACAGGATTAAGGACTGAGGGAGAGGCTTGAAGAGGAAGCAGCTTGTCGTGAAGGTGACACAGGAGGAAGTGGTGTTCGATGGTGGAAGACAAGGAATGAAATGGGCTATGTTACTGTAATTTTTGCATGTTTTAATATTGTAAATGTATGTATATTTATTGTAGAGTACCAGCAGTGTGAAAATCACAAGTTTTGAAAAATGAAACCATCTTTTAATGTTGGTGGTTCATTTTTTTCTTTAGGGGGAGCTATGAAGCTAATGTACCTTTGAGAAATTAATTTTCTTTTTTCTGAAATCATGTTCTCTGCAGTTTGTAAACAGGCCTTTTGGTTTCATTTTGGCACCAGCTACCTGCTTAGGTGTCTTTTAATTGCAGCTTAAATGCTTTAAATGGGGTTTTGTTTATTGAAGTGTAGTCAAAGTCAGATGGTTCCTCCACAGAGGAATCCAAGTATTTACTTTCAGTTTTAGTATAGAAGGTATTTGGACATGAAAAGCAGTGTTTCGCTCTCCCTGGAATTGGAAATTCTGCTGGCTAGCTGGAAGCAAGGCTTTTTGCCTTCCTGGAGTAAAACTCCTGCTGTTGGTGGCTTGCTAGTTACTATCTAGAGCCTATCTCTCTCTCCCTGGTGTTTTGGGAAGCTGTTATAACTTCAAGCTTGTCTGGGTGTGTATCAAGAGAACTGCAGCATCCAACCAAAGGACTAAGTTCCAGCATCATGTGAGTATTCATATTTTCTGTGCTAAACCTGTGGCAAGAGTTTTGTTGATGGGATTTGTTTGATTGGAATGGTATCTAGATGTTAAGATTTATACAATATCATGGCTGTTTGTTTTCTTGTTTGTAATTGGTAAATGTTATTGCTAATTTTCTTTCTGTACATGTTAACTGTATTCTTAAATAAACTTTATTTGATAAAAGCTCCCTGTGGGTCAGTTGAATCATACCTGAAATGAAACATCTCATGCTTATCCGAGCCAAGTTCAAATTGCAAAACTTAAGATCCAAGCACGCTTCATAAAATACTTTGGAGTTTCTGACCTGAATAATAGCAGATCAGTGCTGAAACCATTGCTATTCATATGTTTGATGATGCTGAGTGTTTAAGAAATGTCTTTTCGTCATGTTTCTTGTGCAGGATCTGTTGCAACAGCTTGTTTTTATTATCGGTGCCACTTTGTCTGTAACCGGCAGCCTGTGTTGTTACTGCAGCAGCATAATTGCTTCTAATTGCTAGAATGTTGGTTTTAACCTGGACTAATGCAGGGGTTCTGTTATTTTGTGTTTTCCCTTGGGATATTGCAGAGTAGGGCTTGATTGGGTTGATTGACAGGAACAATCAGGACTGGATGGAGCTAGGCTTACACAAGGATAGTCTGTCTTTTGGGATATTTGGAGAGAGGCTGCTTTCTCTGTCTGGAGTTGGATTTGGACCTGCCAGGAAACAAATCTCTTTCTCTGTGATTCTGCTGTTTGAGGATGGATATTTCCCTGGAGGTGGATGTATGAGAGTCAGAAGACAGGTGTATGTCTGGATCTCTGTCTAGAGATGTCAAAAGACTGGAAACATAGCAGCCATGAGAGCATATTTGTTTTTGTGCGAAGTAATTCTGGAAAATGGTACATGTCTATGTAGCTATAGCTTTACATTGGAACCATAGAAATGGATAACTGTTAAGAATTAAACTTTGCCAGGTTTAAATATTTTATTGTTAAAAGTTATGCTAATTAATTTTATTATACTATAACTGTTTTCTTAAATAAACTTTATTTGATAAAAGCTTCCTAGTGGGTCACTTGAATCATATCTGGGAGTGAAACACCTTAGGCTCACCCTAATGCCAAAATCAAATGGAAAACTTAGGATCTAGGCTAACTTCAGAAAACACCTTGGAGTTTCTGATCTGCTCCCTAACAAATGTATAAGAATGATTTGAACTTTAGAATTAAAAACACAGGCTGGGATTCTCTGATCTTGTCTGCAGCTAGGATTCTCCGATCCTGCTGCTCGTAATGGAGATTTAGCTGAGCGCCAAATTCTCTGTTCTCGCTGGCAGGGCAGTGGTGGCGGAGAATATAACATTGGAGAATTCTGGTCTCTGTATCAAACTGGAATGGGGTAGGAAATTTTGAGAAGAACTGCAACACTAATAAACTTGCACAATGGGCAAATAATTAGCAGATGAAGTTCAACTCAGACAAATGTGAGATAGTACATTTTGGTAGGATGGTTAGGGAGATCACTTATTTCCTGAAGGATGCAAGTCCAAGTGAGGCAGAGGAATAAAGTGAGCTTGGAGTACAAATACAACCACAGGTTGGCAAGGCCACAAAAAAAGCAGACAAAGCACAAGGTTTTATTGAAAAAATGATAGAATTGAAATGTGGGAAGCTATCCCAAATTTGCTTTGAACCTTATTTAGAGAACACTGAGAGCACAGTGTGCCCTTCTGGTTGACATGTTATAAAAAACAGATATAAAAGCACGAGGGAAGGTGCAAGGATTACATCAAAAATGCATGCATTTATATATCAAGAAAGGATTGACAGATTGGAGACGGAATTTTCCCAGTAAAATGACAAAGGGCCCGATTTTACCAACATGTTGCACCCGTTTTCGGGCACGAAAACTTGGTAAAACCGGGCGTGAGGTGAGTAGCGTGATCCATACCTGCCTCCATGACCATTCCCCCTCTATCAAACAATTAAAATGGCCACGATTGGCACCGTGCCCAAAACGTTCAGAGCTTCCAGCGGCTCTCTAACTCTGATCAGTGGTGGGGGGAGGGAGGCGGGCCAGATCCTTCCCTGGTGGGGCGGGGGAGGAAGGAGGCGGGCCAGGTGGATCTATGGTGGGGGCAAGGGGGAGGCGGGTCAGATGGATCTCAGCTGGGGAGGGAGGAGGAGGGAGGCGGATCAGATCGTTCTCTGGTGGGGGAGCAGGGTGGTGGAAGTTCTCATTCTGAGATCTCCTCGAGGCAAAATCCCGTTATCACCCTCTCACGAGAGTCAGCAGCCATAATGGGATTTGTGCCCATGGTGAACAGGCTCAGAAAATATCAGCATGGCTCTCTGAATTTACACCCAGCAAGCTCTCAAATCAGCAATGTCTTCCACCACCTAATCTGTTTTAGTAATATTGGCTGAGGGATAACTATTGGCCAGGATACCCCCCGCTATTCTTTGAGCTCGTGCCATGAGATTGCTTTTACTTCCACATGGCAGGGCGGGTGGGGCTTCAGTCTAATATCATTGAATCATAGAATCCCTACAGAGCAGAAGGAGGCCATTTGGTCCATCGAGTCTGCACCGACCACAATCCCACCCAGACCCTATTCCCTTAACCCCATATATTTACCCTGCTAAATCCCCTGACACTAAGGGGCAATTTAGCATGGCCAATCAACCTAACCCGCTGTGGACTGTGGAAGGAAACCGGAGCACCCGGAGGAAACCTACGCAGACACGAGGAGAATGTGCAAATTCCACACAGATAGTGACCCGAGGCCGGAATTGAACTTGGGTCCCTGGCGCTGTGAGGCAGCAGTGCTAACCACTGTGCCACCGTGCCACCCTGAATATCTCAACTGAAAGGTGGTACCTCTGACAGTGCTGCACTGCAATGGGAGGGTAAGCATTTTAAAAAATATTTTTGATGGGATGTGAATGGCACCAGATTAATATTTCAGATTTATTAACTGATCGAATGTAAACTTCGTCGTCTGTCATGGTGGGGTCTGAACTTATGTTCCAAGAATAAGAGCTTAGGTTGCTGGATTACTCGCCCAACAACATCCCACTATGTCTCTACTTTCTCAGGAGGCTGAGGAAATTCAGCATGTGCGCTACGACTCTCACCAACTTTTACAGATGCACCATAGAAAGCATTCTTTCTGAACGTATCACAGCTTGGTGTGGCTCCTGCTCTGTCCAAGACCGCAAGGAACTACAAAAAGTTATGAACACAGCCCAGTCCATCCCCAGCCTTCCATCCACTGACACTGTCTACACTTCCCACTGCCTCGGAAAGGCAGTCAACATAATTAAGGACCCCACGCACCCCGGACATTCTCTCTTCCACCTTCTTCCATCGGGAAAAGGATACAAAAGTCTGAAAACATGTACCAACCGAGTCAAGAACAGCTTCTTCCTTGCTGCAATCAGATTTCTGAATGGTCCTATCACATATTAAGTTGATCTTTCTCTACACGCTGGCTATGGCTATAACACTGTATTCTGCACCCTCTCCTTCCCTTCTCCCCTATGTACTCTATGAACAGTATGCTTTGTCTGTATAGTGTGCAAGAAACAATACTTTTCACTGTATCCCAATACATGTGACAATAATAAATAATAAAAAAAACATCCTGTCCTCCCCCAGCCTGTCTCTGGTAAGGGATTTGAATCCACAACCTTCTGATGAGCGCAGCTGACAGGGTGGTTTTATTTTCCAAACGCAGTTGGCTCCCCTCGATATTAGGCAGCAGGAAATTATTAATTTAATAGCAATCAATTCGAGGCATTAAAATCATGTTAAAAAGGAACCTCTGAAGATTATTCACATTATCATTTTGAGCTGAAACTCCCTTCAGTCTATTGCCGTGAGACGTTTGGAAATGCATTAAAAAAAAGCCATCACAATTTGATTCATCATATTTGCAAGTACCATGAAGAAAGGTGCAGGAACATTGACACAATGGACGTGGTTGTAATCATCAATAAATATTTCTTAAACATTTGAAACATTTATAAACATCAAAATTACGCATGAGATTAATTTGAATTGAAAGCAATTGAAGAAAGCAAATGGTACATTGTTGCATTCGAAAAACATTAATCTGTTAATGAATCAAATTTGTGCATTCATTATAGTTCCACTTTCAGTGTTATCAAGGTCATTACAAAATGGGCATTAAACCGAAGAAGTGTTTTGCCTTTAAATATATCATTAAAATCTAATGAACCCCACATGTGACAGCAAGATGAAATAAAAGATAATCATAGGCTGTGATCAACATAGGCATTCAAATGTTTAAAAAATATTCAATTCGCGTAATTAAGTGGATAAGTTGACTTGAACATGCTTTAAATAACAAGTAAAAAGAACTGTCGAGGAAAATGATCTGAAGTCAGGATATTGAATTCAAATGAAATGTTTATTTATTTTTTTAAAGTCAGAAAATGCAAAATATTCACCGTGAACAAAGCAATGATGAAAATGGAACTTCATTTGGGTTCAGTGGTGTCCCCAATACAGCGAGAATGCAAAGGTCTGACCCATTCTTACCCAAAATCTTAAATCTGCCTCTGACATAACATCTGCAATGTCTTTATGAAGAAAGCGCTTTTCTCAAGGTCAGTATCCTCCCAAGATCCTGTTTCGGTTATGTTCTGACATTCCAGGTCAGCGCTGACAGGGACTAATTGAGCTGTCAGTATGGTGTGATGTATTTTGACGTTGAATCTGATCTGCAATTTAATTACAGGTATAAACGGAAAGGTTTGCCTCATTGTCACAAGACTGCCAACAAAATTGCTGATGTATCAGTTCAATCTGCACAGAGCCAATAAAAATGTGGTTTTACATCCTTGAGAGAGGGAGGGAAGGGAGGCACAAAAGGGAAAAAAAAGGAACGTGCATTTCTATAGAGTCTTTCACGTCCTCCGGACATCCTAAAGCAACTTACAACCAATGGAATACTTTTGAAGTGTGATTTTATGTGATGTCAGGGCGGCACGGTGATACAAGGATTAGCGCCGCTGCCTCACACCGCCAGGGACCTAAGTTCGATTCCCAGCTTGGGTCACTGTCTGCGTGGAGTTTGCACGTTCTCCCTGTGTCTACGTGGGTTTCCTCCGGGCGCTCCGGTTTCCTCCCACAATCCAAAGATGTGCTGGTGAGGTGGATTTGTAATTTTAAATTGCCCTTTAGTGTCAGGGGGACCAGCAGGGTAAGGCTGCATGGGGTTATGGGGATAGGACCTGGGTGAGATTGTGGTTGGTGCAGACTTGATGGGCTGAATGGCCTCCTTCTGCACTGTTGGATTTTATGATTCTATGAATGTAGGAAGCAGCCAATTTATACACAGATGCATTGATAAACATGGTAATAAACAGTTCATCTGTTTTTTCAGTTATGCTCATTGTGGAATAAATATTGGTCAGGATGGCAAAGGAACCTCTGCTGTAATTTTAACATAACTTCACACAAACACTTTTACTCCCTTTGGGGAATAGTGGGTAATTTGTGGAAGAATTTGCAAGCTGACTATTAGCCCATTGAACTGCGTTATGAACACTCTAACATGTCCTAGCAGTTGGACTTGAACCCTGTTCTTCGAATATTGTGCCACTCAATCTTGGATGCAGCGTGAGCAAGATAAGCACTCAAGAAAGGAAGAAATAGGAGAATATGATGCTGGGAATGAACGAAGGAGGGTGTTTATTTATTTAAATAAAATAATGGAGTTTGTTTATTTATTAGTGTCACAAGTACGCTTGCATTAACACTGCAATGAAGTTACTGTGAAAATCTCCCGATTGCCACACTCTGGCGCCTGTTCCAGTACACTGACGGAGAATTTAGCATGGCCAATGCATCTAACCAGCACATCTTTCAGACTGTGGAAGGAAACCAGAGCATCTGGAGGAAACCCATGCAGACACGGGGAGAATGTGCAAACTCCACACAGACAGTGACCCAAGCCAGGAATCGAACCCAGGTCCCTGGCGCTGTAAGGCCACTCAGTCTGTTAACCACTGTGCCACCATGCCCCCTCGCCCTCTTCCCCCCTTCCCTCCACCTCCCATGGGTGGAAGGAAACTTATGTGCAGTATAACCACTAGCCTCAAGCAGTTGGGCCGAAGGTCTTATTTCTGTGCTGTAAAGTGTGAAGAAAAAGATCCCTGCAAAAAAGCCTCTTACAATTCATTTCCATTAATTCAATCTAAGAACATCCATAAGTATAACACAAAGTTTCATGAGGAGAATAGGGTGAATGTCCGAAGGCTTGGTCAAATAGGTATGTTTTAAAGAGTACCTTAAAGGAGGAAAGTGAGGTAGGGAGATGGAGAGCTGAGTTGAAGGTATATTCCAGAGCTTGGACCCTTGGTAACTGAAGGTACAGATGCCATTGCTTGGAGCACTTATATTTGGGAAAGCATAGGAGATCTGAATTAAAGGAATGTTGATATCTTGAACTCACAGCATCAAGCAAATTGGGTGAGTGTCGAAAAGCAGATTGACAGTTACCACAGATTGTTTCAATTTCAAAGAACTTTCAAGAAGGGAGCCTACTGTCCTCACTCAGTCTGGGCCTAAATGTGACTCCTGTCCCACGACACTGTGGTTGACCATTGACTGCCCTCTGAGGTGTTCTAGCAAGTGATAAAATAAATGTCAACCTTGCCTGCAACATTTAAAAAGATTCAAGTCAATTGGTGAAGTCAAAACTAAGATACAGAACCTTTCCTTGCTGAGAGTTTATTAGCTTTGCCCAGTACCAACACTTCTCGACCAATGTCCCAGTTATCCCCGAGTTACATGAGTTGAAATACACATAACCTACCTCCTTGAACAATGTCATTGACATTTACCAACTTTAACAATATAATTGATTCGACATTGACAGGTTCCCCTCTTTTCTTTAAATTAAAACTTTTAAAAACATAAGGATAATCATTCAAACTGTTCTGAACAAAATACACCTTTTCCATTCACTGTGTCTCACTTCATAGTGCAAGCAACCATTAGTCAATCCCAGCTTTAAACATTTCTTTTCCTGCTTCACCATGTATAAATAATGACTAATTAATCAAAGAAAGTATTGTTTTTCCATATCCTCATTATAACGCAATATGTCCCTCTTCCAATACATCTAATGATTAGAGCACCTCTCTTTGTAAAGAGGTCTGACAATCGGTGACTCGCGTTGACCCATTTTTTTCTGGAAATCTTTTCTCTTTCCAGCATTTCAAACACAACCCTCAAACTTTTTCAGTGACACCCGTTGACGAATGAATAT